>NC_045614.1:71083484-71708484 GCF_009829155.1 Mustela erminea | reverse complement strand
TTCAAGGACAAAGAATATGACTCTATGTTCCATAGACTGTAATTTTTGCTCTTATAAACCTTTACTTTGTCCTTGTATACATGATTGATCTCCTTTGATGACACGTAAATTTTTAGCCGTACTTCGACTAAACATCTCTGAGTTACTCTTTGGCAGTTCAGGGAGTAATACTAAGGTCTCTCTCTCTCTCAGAGCTGAGAAAATGATAAACCTTCCTGAATGTATACCTCATTGACCCCTTGACTCCTGCTTCACTCTCCTTTAATTTCTCTGTTAATCAAACTCTTTGGCTTTCAAACATTGAATATGGCTCATGGTCATATCTAATTCTATTCTGATTCTGTTTTGCACATGGCTATTCTGTTTTCTCTGGTATTGGCAGCAAAGTGATTTGTTGTTATATATTTTGATATTTTGTCTTGAGGATTATGATATCTTCAGCATTGGGGACATTTGTCTATCACTGGGTTACAAAATTTGATTTAGATTGTTAGCTGGTCTCAACCACAATGTTGAGACGTCACTTGTGTACTTATACTTCATAAATTATTTGTCTCTTTGTCTGTTGTGGTCTGGGGTTCTCCAAGACTATGCTCAGGTTCAATAATTCACTACAAGGATCTGCAGAATTCAGCAAAGCTGTTATATTCATTGTTATGGTTTGTAACAGTGAAAAGATAGACTAAAACCAGCCAGGAGAACAGGCACATAAGGCAAGGTTCAGGAGAGAACAGACATGAAGCTTGTAGTTGTCCTCTTCAAGTTGGAATTGATGAAGATTTAGAATATAAATGAGGTTCAGTGGGATGAGGTACAGAGCCGATGGCCAAGAAAGAATTCTTGAGACATCTTTGATGAAAAATGGTTGTTTATTAAAGCACAGGGACAGGACCTGAGGGCAGAAAGAGCTGATGCTGGGGGTTTGTGAGTGGTGGCAGGTTATGTACAATGGGGTTGGGGATGTAAGGAAAAGGGACATTTCAATAGAACTTTCATATGCTAAAGAGGACCTACCTACAAAATACTGGAGGCCTTGAGGCCTTGCCATTGTCAAGGTCATTTTTCCCTTTAGGAAGGTATTAATATTAAGATAGGTGGGAGGTTCCTAAAGAGTATCATAAGTTTCCCACCCAGGAGTGGGAGTGGGGGAAGGTTGCAGGGTGTCAACTTTTGCTTTGTCCTCAGTCAGCCTTCACTTTCCTCATCAGAATCATGGGACAATGCTTATTTCTCCCAGCAAGAACATTTGAAAATATGTGCAGAATACTGCTAATCCACAAGGCTCACTAGAGTCCAAAATTTTCACCAGGGGTTGGTCACATAGACATGGAGGAATGCATGGATTGCTGACCTTGGTCTCCACCCCTCAGAAGTCTAGCTCCCACCATAAACCACATAGTTAGCACAATCTCTCTCTGGGTAAACAAGACACTTTTTTATCAGGAAGGACATTTCTAAGACCTCAGGAGCCAGAGTCATGGGCCCAAACCCTCCTTTGGGCCAGGTTGATCCTTGTATCCCAACAGTTGATAGTGTTCTCTGTTATTTGCTTGTTTGTGCAGTATGGGCTTAAATAACTAACAAATAGAATTTGGGCAAATAGAATTTTGTGCAAAGCAAGCATCTGATAATGTTTGATACCTGAAAACAGCCCCAGATCAAGTACTATCACAGTAAATACACTTTTAAGATCATTGGTGTCATCCTGCCTTTTCCTTTGTGGAACTGCTACTTGTGAGTTTATGCTGAGACCCAACACATTTTTCTCATTGTCAGAGCAGACGACCATTTTCAGATCTGATTGACATTATTTGTCTGATAGATATAGTTAGATGTCTTTGTCTTTCACATGTTAGAAGCAGGAATATATTGGTCCTCGGTCATGACTGGTAGACGTGTATTTGTTTGCCAGAGGAAGGCTGGTAGACGTGTGTTTGGACAGTGGGGGTCTAAAATATTCTGGTATGGTTGTCTCCTGAGTGAGATCCTTGTAGACCTGGGTGGATATCCATCTTTCAGTTTAGAGCCTGGAGGCCTGGAATATGTTCTTTGCTGTGGTGCCACTGTTTGTGTGTGAAGATCTATGGAAGCTCCAGTGAAGCAAGTAGAGTAAGTGGCTTAGGTATCAATAATTGCTTTTGATGGATGTTTCAAAAAGGAGACTGCTAGTTCTCATTGCCTATCAATAACTATCTTCCTCCTTCCTCTGTGTGTACTTGTGGCTCCCTCTCTTTCCTGGGGGGAGAATTTTAGAGATGAAATGGTCATAGGAGTTTATCATTTGTGTGCACCATACATAGGTCTAATTCATATAGCCAACCTGCCATCAAAGGGACAAAATGTATACAAAGAGTTTAACAACTGATATTGGTTTCACATGATGGCAAGAACCGGGAGCTATAGTTTCTAAACAAGATTAGCTGGTTTGCATAAGGACTGTTTATATAAGCCTAAATATGTGTTTAAGAGTTCAAACCTCAGATGGAATAGAAATAAAAGGAGGTCATGGCATTTGCCTTTTCTAGAACTTCATGGCTGCTGTCCCCCCCCCCACCCTCAATCTGAAGCTTCTAGATGCATGACTTTTCTCTCTTTCTTTTTTCTTAAATGTGAAAACTTCTCAGAGCAAATTAATCACTGTATCTCTCCCTCTCTCCAGAGGAAACCACTAAGCTAGATTATAAAGTCTTTCAGATTAAAACATTTATGGAAACTAATAAGCAATTACCTAAATCTAACAGAAATCCACTATTTATTTATTACTTTTGCCCAAATAACAAAGGAAACACTGAAGGTGCAAGGGCTTGGCAGATTGTGTAACAGACTGTATTCATTGGTTCAAGCAGTCCTAGATAGTAGTACTTCCCTTGACTATTTTCTAACCAGCCAAAGTGGCTAGAGCTAATACATCTTGTACAATAGCTAATGCATCTTATAATTCCTGGGTCACCACTACAGAGGGAGCAAAATAATCAGTCAAAAGAGAGAAAAGGACACTTGGTTGTTGGCCAATTGATCTTATTCTCTTAATATGGGGTAGGCTGAAGAAGAAACTAGATATGAAGTGGGTGTTACTTTTTTCTTATGGTATTTGTATCTTAATTCTTCTTACCTTATTCTGCTCTCTATCTCCCAACACTTAAATGTTGCCACAAGCTGACATCTAGCCAACGGTGAAACAGTGGTCCTGCTGGTCTTCTCAGTTACTCAGTAAGCTCAGACTGACTAAAGGAAAGATTGAGAAGTCATCATGAGGGAATGGAGAGACTACCTGCTTACCTAAGGTGGAAACACCAGTAGAAAGACACTGGCCACCACTAGGGGCAGGGGTTCTATCCATCCTAGCAACAGAGCCCTCAGGGCTTTCCACGCATCCCACAAAGAACTAAACTGCCTTCTCTAACCCTGATAGCCTTCTCAAGGACACACCTCCCATCCTGAGCATTTGTGGCCAACCAACCATTCTACCCAAGGACAAATTCAAGGCTCTGTTCACATGCTCTCCATGAGTTTTGCTCTATAAATCCTGCCTTTGCCTTTGTTTAGAGTGACAATTTCTACATAGTTGTGCTTTCTGGTATATGACTACATTTTCAGCTATGTATAAACTAAATGCCTTTAAGCTATTCTTTGGCACCCTTTATTCACTTGGCTGGTGATCTTCTGTGCTCTTTTAGTTCCCAGCTACCTCTTTGGATCTTCTTTCTCAGGCTTCTTTATTAGTTCACTCTCATCTTGCTGACTTCTAAACCTTCCAATGTTTCTGGTCTCAGTATTTGGACCACTTCCCTTCTCCATTAGTCTTGTTAATCTCCTTCAGACCTAAAGCCTCAAATACTTCTGTATATAACAATGAGTCTCTAGCTCAGGCTCTTCCATGATCTTCAAATGTATCTCAAGAGAATTCTGAAATTCCACTGGGTAGATCTTGTGAGTGCTCCTATTGTGAGGTTGAGGAATTCTCTTTGATTATACCTTGCTTCTTTTTTATTATCCTTGGCTAATCTGAGGTGGAGGTTGTAAATAGATTCTCTTCGGGGGCTGTATAAATTTCTTAGCTCACTTCCGGCTAAACAAAAGAAAGTTGGGGGCTCAGGGATCAGTGTAAATCTTGAGGAGTCACAGAATTCTTTTAGTCCAGAACTATTTCTTTTGGCAGTTCAAAAACTTAGCAGATTTATTGTCTGTTTGATCCCAGCCAGTTCCATGTCATTGAAACCATAAATACAGTTCATTCCAAGATCTAGTTCTCAGATTACCATATTTCTTTGCCTGCCTCCCGCCATGCCACCCCGCCTTGTGTTTACTCTGAAGAGGGATACTTTGAGGCCATCAGGCTTCTGTGGGAAAACTCTACTGTTAGTCTGATCTTTGTTGAAAGTCTGAGTTTTGGTGGGCTTTCCCAATTCATCTTCTGGTCATTAGGGTCTCTAAACATTTGGCAGTTTTTTTGTTTTTGGTTTTTTTGTTTTTTTCTTTTTTTTTTGTAATGTGAAACCTCCAACTTTTGAATTCTTTCTATTCAGTTTTGGTCCTGATAGCAAATTTCTTAAGTGCTTTTTTCTCTTTCTTATATTATCTTGCCCATGAGGTCAGTATTACTTGATAGTACTATTTTGATTTCCAATCTTCCCCTATAGCTACAGGTTTATTAGTCATGTGAGCTACCACGTTATTGCAGAGAATAATACTCTTGGGCGTTTTGTCCCTACATAACTTGGAGTGTGGTCTTTCCAGCATTGTGTATCTATTTCCTTGTTACCTGTGGGCCGACTGTTCAGTTATTTCTTAGGCTTGCTACAGCAGCACTTCTCTTTGGTACTGATTTTCTGCTTTAGTCAGGATTGGCTGAGTTATGTAATGGTAATAAAAATCCCCCAAATTGCAGTGATTTAACACAATAAAAGTCTGCCACTTATCGTCAGGGGGTGGGAGACTGCTGCACTGCCATTCAGTGGCTCAGGCTAACTGAGGTACCATTGTTTTGCAGTTGCCACATCCAGGACCAGTGGCTAATAGCTGAGGGAAGAAGGACACTGGAGAACTGTACATTGGGTATTCTTTGTCCCAACCCTGGAATGTTGTATGTTATTACTGTTCACACTTAATTGGTCAGAACTAGCCATATGACCCCCACATAATGATGAGGAGGCTGACACTTGTAGTCTTTCCTAGACATTATCTACCTCATTGCATTTGTCATTGAGAATAGTCAAGGTTTGGTTTCTTGTTTTTTGGACTTTTATTTTGTCTTTTGTTTAATGCTATATCCTTAATTTCTGGTACACACTAAATACTTAATAAATATTTAATGACTAGATGACTGAATAGACTAAGTTTTCTCAGTTGAGCATAAAGAGAAAGAAGGAAATAAGAAGAAAGAAAGAAAGAAAGAAAGAAAGAAAGAAAGAAAGAAAGAAAAAGAAGGAAAGAGAGAAAGAAAAAAATCTCTCTCTAGGTCCTCACACCCATGGCCACAGTGGTGAGTTGGTGTTGGAACTGTATGATGACCCAGGGGATGGATGGATGTGGACATAATGCACACCTCAGGCACTGGAGTGTATAATCCCTTCTCAAGGAAAGTTGCTGAGGCCTTCCCTGGGTGTGCCAGGGGGTCAAATACAGAGCTGGGAAGGTATTGTTTTGCCTGAGTTCTCTAAAGAATGGAATCTCAGCCTGGCAGCCTAGGATTCTGGACCAGAAACAGTCCCTGGGTCATTGCTGCTTGTTTGTATTAGGCTAACTTCACCTGTGCTCTGGGATCCTTGAGCCAAGAAGACAACTTAAAAACAGATCTGAGAAGCTTTGTATGTGAATGTTCTTAGCATCTTTGTTCAGATGCCCCAAACGGTAAACAATCCAAATATTCCTAAGGGGAAAATGAATACACAATTTGTGGTATATATGCCCATTGTATGAATTGGGTCCTATCCAGTGATTTAAGAAAAGGACAAATTGGAGCACTTGGGTGGCTCAATCAGTTAAGCATCTGCCTCAGCTCAGGTCATGGTCACAGGATTCTGGGATCCAGCCTCACATCAGGCTCCCTACTCAGTGGGGGGGGGGGGGTCTGCTTCTCCCTCTCCCTCTGCCTGCTGCTCCCCAGCTTGTGCTCTCTCTCTCTCTGTCAGATAAATAAAATCTTTTTTAAAAATGGGACAAGTTAAGGATACATACAAAACCATGGATGGATCCCCCAAATACTATTTTTTTTCCCAAAAATATGTTAAGTGAAAGATTCCAGACATTGAAAAGTACATACTGTATGATTTGATTTATGAGGATTTCTAGACTAGGCAAACCTAATCTCCAGTGATACAAATCAAAACAGTGACTGTCTGCCTCCTGGTGGGAGTGTGGGAATGACTGGAAATTTGCACCAAGGCCCTCTTTGGGGTGATGTAAATGTTCCGTATCTTGACTGGGGCTGTGACTACATGGCCCATACTTATTGAATTCTATATTTTAAATGGATATATCATGTTGATATAAATGATATATTTCTAAAAAATTATGACAGTGTAAAAAATTGATTTAACAAGACAGAGATAAAATGGATTCTAAGCTGGTGAGCTCAGTGGGGAAAGGACAACTGAAAAACTTGTTGGAGTTGACACTACTGGTTGTGAACCTACCTTCTTTGTTCGGACCCTCCCCCTCTGCATTTGACTTCATCACCAATCCAGGAATGGCCCAGATGGTCTAAGTGTGAGTTCATTCCTTTGATGATTGGTTCACAGAAGGACATGTTATACAATTTGGGTCAAAGGGAAGTAAGAAGCCTGTTGGGAGTTCCTCTTGGAACAATTTCCATAGTTCTATAAAAGGAAATGTAATGGGATTTGCTTCCTGTCTTAGTTTCATCTGAGGACCTAAGGTATTCAAATTTTCACACCCTCACCTACAGCTAGGTGCCCCGGCCTCCTCATCTTCAAAAAGGGGGATGACAACAGCAACTTTGCCTGGCATTGTTGAGACTTTCTCATTTAGTTACAAATAAATTTTTGAGCACTTGCTATATGCTATGGACTGTTCTAGGAGCTGAGGTATATTTTATTCAGTGAACAAAACTGATGACATCTCCACTATAAATGGAACATTGATAGTAAAACCCACTACACAGTGTGTAGTTCATGGTAATCATTATTACACGAATGAAAAACAAAAGACCCCAATGTTCTGTTAAAGGGTCATTTTCCAAAACTGATAGAACCATCACTCTCACACAATATAAACATGAACACCTGTTCAGGATTTTATTGTGCTTACTAATGAGAAAACTGGTAAAAATTTCACAACCAGATCAAAGGAGAATCCGAAGAACAGATCCATTTATAGATGGATTGGCAATATTGAAATGAACGTACACGTGGATGCAAGACTGGCTTTTCCACAGAAGGGAAGGTAAACCCTCCCTTGCACTTATTTTCATGTCTCTAGGCAAGAATGATTTTGCATTGCCATCTGTTGTCTATGATTTATAGAGTTGCAAATTTGCTCACCTAAAATCAAGATTAGATAACCAGAACCAATATGATCTAAACAATGCATAGTTTTCCACCGAAGCACATATGTTCAGTTCTATTGGCCGAGTGGGTCTCCCGTATAAACTCAAAGGACTTCTATAATTGGAAAGCAAAAGTGCAGGCAGTGTTCAAGGGGGTCTGGGTGTGATGGAGGCACATGCCAGGAGCCGCAGAGTGTCTGATCGGAGCAGGGGAGCCATGTGGAAAGTTGGGTAGGAATGAGCCAGGCAGGCAGAAGGGAGGAGAAGGGCACACCACAATGAGGAAACTATCAGTAAAGACTGAATTCCTTACAAGTAATAGAAACTGACATGAGTTTGTTTAAGCAAGAAGGGGGATATATTATGTCTGGCATCTTATGGGGCCAGAGGGCAGGGATAAAGTGCCCTGGAATGACCAGGAAGCTGGGACTTGGGTGCTAGCAATGCTGGTCCCCATTTCCCACCCCTCTTCCCATTGGATAGTTGTTTCATTTCTCTTGTCAAAGATAAAACGGGATACTGGTTAATGCTGTAAGTATAGACTTTATTCAGTCATAGGCATTGCAATAGGGAGGAGGGTCCAGTGTGAACTGAGCTCAACTTCTGTTTATACAGAGATGCCTGGGAGTTCTGAAAGAAGAATGGGGGGAGCTAGAGCAGAGACTAGGTTTGTTCATTGGTGCTCATCTGATGGAGAAGCAAACGTCTCACATCTTTATGACAGGACGGTATGCAAATTAAGGCAACAAGCCCAAGGACTGAGAGGGAGAATTGATTAAGAGGGAGGCAAGAGAAAAAAATCTTTGTATTTCAAAGAGATTTTCAAAGAGATAGCACTCGGGTCCTTGAGAAGACAGTTCTGGTGGTGGAAGAGCTCCCCTTTCAAGGGGGAGAGAAAGGATTCACAACTGCAAGCCTTCTAAAGTAACTGGGATAAGGGTGGTGGGGGGCTAGGTTTTGGGAACCTGCCTGTCTATTACCAAGTTTTGGCTGAAACAAGCAGTGGTTCCCCTGGCAGCCTTGAACTCCCTCCCGCAGGTGCTTTAAGGGGGGCATTGAAGCCATATATAGCCTTGAGCTGTTGGAAACTACTTTGGTGTTTGTTCTTTTCATGTAGGGATGGACAAAATCATTTGTGCTGAGTCTGCAGTTTTCATAGGCCAAAGTTGAGGCCTCATCAAAAAGTTATCTAAAGTTTGATCAAGAAGAGAATCTTTGCCACTCTCTCCCCACAGACTGGCTCCCTTGGTTTCTAGCCCATGGGGTAGAACATGGTTGCCTTAGGTGGGTTCCCTAGAAGCAGAGACTTGAGATGGATTTGGAAGATATGTTGGGAGTAGTATTCTCAAGGAAAGCCTACAAGACAGGAAGGAAGCAAGAGTGGGAAGCAGAGGCCCAACCAGGGTTGGTGGAGGGGCGTCTGGGATGCAATCCACTGGAAAGTTCTTATGCCTTGAGGCTGGCCTTTTGTATTCCTGTGGCTCTTGGCTGGGGGAGAGGTGAGCACTCTATGGTAGCAGCTGATTTTCAAGAGAAAAGGTCACTTTGAAATGTTGGAAGCTCACACAGCACCAGGCAGATGGGTATACACCATCCCCTCCCCCCGCCCCCAGCAAGGAGATCTGGTCAGGGCACCATAACATGCAGTTTAAGGCAACCCACACTTTCTTTATTTGGCATCCCTGACAATCAGATTTTGAAATCTCATGTCAGTGTCATATGTGGGGGTTGGGAGCTGTCTGACTAGCTCCACTTGATTTTGGAGCCCACACCAGCCCATACCAGGCCTGGAGGTCAGGTCATAGTTGTGAAGACTCCCCACCACAATTGCATGGATGGTAATGGCAAGGGCAGGCCCTCTGCAAGGTGCATCTTGTAGTCTATGGAGTTACTCCCCAGCGATGCCATCCGCAGAGAATACTGTGTGGAAGCTACTCTTGGAGTATGTAGCATTGGGGCTTTAGTGCTGGGGGCTTGAGGGGCTCCAGAACATGCCACGCCAAACTGTGCCTTTTTGGCATATGGGTTGTTTTGAGGCCATTGAGAACCAACAGGTATAGGAAATGCTCTAAAAGCAGGGAACAAATTTTCCTTTGGTAAAGTAAATTTGCATTTATTATAAAGGAAATTTCTATTTGTGGAGAAGTTCCCCTCTCTTGTACCAGGAAGAGGAAGATTCTTAACTACTCTTATCAGTGGAGTGGACACAACTTAAATCTGCATAACTAACATTATTAAAGAAGCCTTCTTTACCATACTTCTGATCACCTTCCAATGCCTGCACCCAAAACCCCAAACCCTTTTTCCTTTAGCCTAGGATGGCACAGAAGCTCTAAACACCGCTTTGAGTCACTCACCTCTGGATGCTCCCGTGTGTTGTTTGCACAGTGGGTGTGTTAATAAACTTCAGTTTGTTTTTTTCTCTTGTTAAGCTCTCTTTTGTTACAGAGCCCCAGCCAAGAAGGTTAAAAATAAAAACACATTTTTGTCTCTTCTCCAGGGATGAAAGGCATTTCCCAGAAAGTGGGTTTGTAGGGAGCAGCCCAAGGAATAACTAACTACCTACCAAGGAATAACTACTTACCTGGAACTGCCCAAGGGTGTGAACTGGGGCAAGGGACAGGAGGCTGGAGACAGCACAGGATCCAGAGCTCAGGGGGCTTCGTATTCCTCATGATGAATTTTTACCCACCTTCTTCCACCCAGCTGAGGGAGTTGACAGAGAAAAGCCAAATGGGGACAGAATTATAAAAAGGGCTCTGAGTTCAGTGCCCCACCCAAATCCAGTCTCTCTCCTTGAGGCCCATGCTTGAAGCCCTACTTCTGGATTCCACCTTCCCCATCAAAATTTATGTGAGTTCTGTGCCCCATCACCTTGAACCTTCTGTCTGCTTCTTAAGTCCCAGCTGACTGGGGAAACACCTAAGGCATTGATGTGTTAATTACACATACAAATTTTGGCAAGCATCTATCTCAAAATGCCTTTTCTAGAAGGAGAGATTCTAATGGTGAGAATCCTGAGCCCTCTGGGGACAAAGCTTCCAGAGAGGGTTTGGAAACCTGTCGTATTCCATGGGTTAGGCTGCCCTGGGGTGGTCCTTCATTCAGTAGATGTGTCCTTCATCTTTGTCCCCTTGACTTCAGTGGGAGCCCCAGCCACAGGCCATGTGGTCACATCACCACTAGGTGGCAGTGACACCACGTTCCTAAGTCCTCAGGACACCAGCCCCCCACCTCAGCCCAGTGGGTTTATAGGATGTAAATAAGAGGAGTAGGGGTGTAAGACATGGAGCCTCAGCTTGGGAGCCACCCAGATAAAATGGAAACTACTGCTTTGCTATTTAGAGACTCCAGGCCTTGGAGAAGGGGCTGCATTTGTGCCTCAGTTTCCTTACTCAGAGTCAGAACTAACGTTCTGTGTTGAGAAGATAGTAAAATCAGAAGAAACACACACACAAACACATACACACAAACACACACAGATGTTTCTTGATCAAGTCACCCAGAATCCTTGTTGATTTTCTGGAGTTCCTGAATTGTGGACCTAAGACTCCGTTGGGAGAGTCTTCCACAAGACAATGGAGTCTTTTGCATCTAGAAGAAACAGCTTCCACCACCTACACATTCCTTGTACTTCAGGTCAGAGGGCTCCTGGCATCTGGACTTTTCAGAGTATGTGGAGGGTTTGTGATAGAGGCATTGCTGGCTTTTTTCTGGGGCCATTACTCCTTTGGTACCCATCCTGAGTATTTAAAACTCATCTCTTACCCCTTCATCTATCCCGCTGTATCCCTGCATTCCTGACAGGACAGGGCTGACATGAAGGATGGGTGGAGACCCTCTGTGAGGGGCTTGCCACCTGCAAGGTCCCAGGAGTGTCTTCGCCCATGTCGCCCTCACATTACAGGGTCTGAGGCAGTGGCCTCCTGCTCTAGTCTTCCTCAGGCCAAGCCTTCCTGTGGCCATCGGGCAGAAGAACCCCTACCATGGCTTCCCAGGCTGGAGCTTCACCTGGGGTCTTGCCAGGCCTCTGAAGTCCAGTGAGGACAACGTGTCACTCCTGGGGCTTCTCCCTAGAACTCTCTATGTGGAGCAACTGGAACACTCACACACTCTCTGGGGATAGGGGGAGTGTGTAACATGCTGGACCACTTTGGAAAATTGCTTGGCAATTATGTAAAAAGTTAAATGCCCATCTATCCTATGACCCAGGCCTATCTGTCCTGTACTATTTTTAAAAAATATTTATTTATTTATTTGACAGAGAGCACAAGTAGGCAGAGCAGCAGGCAGAAGGAGAGGGAGAAGCAGGCTCTCCACTGAGCAGGGAGCCCTGTGTGGGGCTCAAACCCATGACCCTGGGATCATGACCAAGCCAAGGGCAGACACTTAACCTACTGAGCTACCCCGGGACCCCTGTCCTGTAGTTCTAATCCTAGTTATTTAACCGAGAACAATGAAGAGAAATGTCCACAAAAAGCCTTGGGCAAGAATGCTCACATGAGCTAATTTATAGTATCTTAAAACTGGAGACAGACCGGGAGTCCCTCAACAGGCGCACGGATAAACAAATTGGGACATCATCACATAAGGAGCTCCACACACCACTGAGAAACACCACGGGAATGAATCTCAGACACAAGGCTGAGTGAAAGAGCCCAGACACAAGAGATTCACGCTCTGTGATTCTGGTTTATATGAAGTTCTAGAAGATGCAAAACTAACCCGTGGCAATAAGCATCAAAATGGTGGTTGCTTTAAAGGGGGGGGGGTACAGGGGATGGGGACAATCCCTGGGAATGTTTCTTTACCTCAGCTTCAAGCCTCATGAGCTCCTCAAAGACTCCTGGAGAAGCCAATCACACTGTGTTGTGGGCTCCATCCACCGTGGAGCTGAGGGGAGGGACTGAGGGAAAGGGAAGTCTAGCAGAGGTCCAAGGTTCTGGGGACTTTAACAATTCAGAGATAGTGTAACAGGGACTGCTCAGTAGTCATTTTCTTCTTTATTCCTGGTTGTAGCTGGACATGTTGTCAACCAGTCAAAAGATTACTTGCTCTAGCCTCTCTTACACCAAGATGAGGCCACGTAAGTAAGAAGTGTATGTGTGACTTCCTGGAAGAGTTTCAATGGTGGGGGTGGAGGAGGGAGCCCACCATTTACCCTCCTTCCTCCTGCTTGGAACACAGATGTGATCACTGGGGCACTGGCAGCCATTTTGGGCCACAAGTTTGAAAGTCACCTAGTGAAGGCAGAGGGAAGTCTGGGAGGAGGTTTATGGAGCTGTTCCCAGTCTTGGCCTGTCTGCCTCTGGACTTGTGTCACAGTCACTGCTAATTGGGATTCTCTGTAACTTGCTGTCACACCCAAATCCAAGTGATACAACTGTAGAGGCCATTGAGAGGAGGTTAAGAGTGTGGCCTCTGGACCCAAATAGCTGGCCTTACACCTGTGTTGTCCCTTGCCAGCCAGATGACTCTGGGATGCTCACCTAACTTCTTTGTCTCTGCTTCCTCACAGGAAAATGGGGACAAAACTACCTACTTTGTAAGATTGTTGCAAGGATTGGAGGAGTGGATAAAGAATAGTGCATTTAGAAAATATTAAGCATAAGTTACGCAAACAGTCCCTAGTACATAGCAAGTGCTCTGTAGAGCATGGGCTTTTATTGTTTTGGCACAGAGGGACACACTGTGTGTGTGTGTGTGTGTGTGTGTGTGTGTGTGTGTGTAAAAGCTGGTCTGGGTGACGCTATCAAGCCACACTGGTGCTGTCTGAGGAGAAGGCTTCCTGCAGGTGGCGGCTGTGTCCTCCTCATTTGACTTCTGGAACCTTACCCAGAGGCTGGCTCTGGACCTTTCTCGGTGCAGAGCCAATGTTTTCCTTCTGCAACTGGCCATGAGGCGGCGATGTTCCCAAGGCTGTCCCAATCCCCTCACCCCCACCGTGTCTTGTGGCTAGTCCTTGCCTTGGTCTTTCTCATCATACTTACAGTGAGGGGGCTTTCCCCCCGGGGGGGTGAGGAAAAAGTAGGGCTGCCAGATTTAGTACATAAAAATGCAGGCCTCCTGGTTCAACTTGAATTTCAGATAAACCACAAGAGGTGGGTTTTTTTGGTTTTGTTTTTTTTACTATAAATACGTCCCAGTATTGCATTTTATCTGGTAACCCTAAGTGTGGGACCCTGTCTACTAGGACCCTCACCTCTGCCTGAGTTCTCTGTCCTATTCTTCCTCCCCCTGCAGGTTCTGGTGGTGGGTGGAAGAGCAGGGCCTTTTCCAGGAAAACCCCCAGTGACTGCATCCCTTGCTGCCTTCATCACTCACTTCCCAGATGCTCTCTCTTCTGCCATCCTGGGAACTTCCTCTCCTCTGGAGCTTGGAAAACTGGCTCTGACCTGTCACAGGCCTTCCAAGCTTCTAGAGGATCTGTGCACTATGCTCTGAGTCCTTCAGTTCCTAACTCAGAGCTGACTTTTGACATTTAAAAGCCTAGCCATGGCTTTGACTTTATTCTCCCCTCCTGTCCCTGGGAGAGGTGGTAGCTGTTGGAGCTGAGAAAGAAGCCAGACCCATGAGGAAAGGCAGTTGATATTTCCAGGTGTTCTCCAGAGACACCCGGAGGGTCTCATGTAAACGTCTCCACAGTCTTGTCATTACTCCCGTCCCAATCCTCTTCTTTGTTCACGTGGCCACAGAGATGGTCATTGTCACAGCTGCCAGGATATTAAAGGACAGGTGTACCTGGTGCATTCCCCTCCTCCTCTCCCTGGCATCTGTCAGAAAATACAACAATTGATTCCTGGTGCTGCTTCCCAGAGGGGACTGTCATTGTGTCTGTCCTGTCAGTTGATGTCAGGTGCAACACATGAGAGAGGAGAGCTTGTCTCTCTGCTGTGTGCTCTGGACCAAGGAAAGAAGACGGAGGAAGTTGCCCAGACTTTTGAGGACTGAAAAGTGCTTTATGGCAGCCAAACACACCTTCTGGCAGATACTGTGCAAAGTCCTCTTGTCCCCCTACCTGAGCATTGCTGAGGAACCAGCCTGGAGACACGTCCAGGAGACTGAGGGGCCCTGTGCATGATGTTACTTACCTTCATGGCACAGCGAACCCGTGAGGGGAGTGAGGGTTTAATTCTGGCCTGTGCTCTTCCTCAGCCATCAGACTAAAAATGTACCATTTGTGTAAGACACAGGCCTTAGTCACCAAGGAGAGTGAATGTGTGATAGAGAGAGCGTCCTACACTTGGCAAACGTGCTGAGACTTCACACTTCCTGAATCAAAGCCTCTGACATTTTCAGAAGAGCCAAATTTAATCAAGCCGTTTTTGAAAGCTCCAAACTGAATCAGAGAGACAGGAGGCCCTATTAGCAGCATGAATCTTGATGACTGCTTAGAATTACATTTGCTTGGAAGTCTAGCTTTCACGAGAAATGATGAGAAATTGAATTCTGTACAGCTTGGAAAGAGGGCCTGTTTCAAGCCATGGCATTGGGATAAAATTTGGAAAGACTATCTATGCCCGAGATGCCATGTTTGCCTCGAGATGCTCCGAGGGTCTTGGGAATGAAGTGGGCCAAAGTTTTGCCCACATGAAGATTGTAGCTTCTTTAGCCTTGAGGATTGTACATTCCAATAAAACCTCATTTAAAGGCCAATAATCAAAACATAAAAGTGATGGAGCACCTGGGCAGTTCAGTCTGCTGAGTGTTGGACTCTTGATTTCTGCTCAGGTCATGATCTCAGGGTCACTGGTTCCAACCCCTTCAATGGGCATGGAGCCAGCTTGGGATTCTCTCTCTCCCTCTCCCTACAGCCCTTCCTCTCACTCTCTCTCTCCCTCTCTCTACCACCCTTTGCTCACACACACACACACACACACACACTCTCTCTCTCTCTCTCTCTCTCAAAACAAACAAACAAACAAACAAACAAACCTAATAGTGAGCTGCTCTGAAGGGGAGGCCTGGAGGCCCATTTGTCCCTATCCAGTATTGTCATGTCTGTCTGTCTGTCTTATTTCTCCCCCGACTGGAATGTGAGCTTTACGCATGCCAGATTTTTCTTCTGACCTACTCCCCAGTGCTTTGAACATTCTCTGACTCAGGGTAGCTCTGGGTATGTAGTTGCTAAATGAACAAAATGAGCACCAAGACCTCAGAGGCTTTGCAAGGCACATCATTTATTACCATTCTTAAGGGTACTATTAGCATCCACTCGCTGAGTGTATGCTAGCCTGTGTTCCAACAGCGTGTTGAGCAGTTTGCACACACGATCTCATTCTATCCTCACAATAAGACTGTCAGTATGCATATATGTCCCTGTTTTAGACAGAAGGAAACAGAGGCTTTAAGATGTGAACTATAACTTACCCAAAGTCACATGGCTGGGAAGTGGGAGATATCCAACACAGGCCTGCGTGGCTTGAAGACTGAAGTACCCCACTGGCCTTCTCTCTCTCTTTCTCTCTATTAAAAAAACAAAACAAAACAAAACAAAAGAAAAACAACCCCCCCCCACATAGCTTAATTGAACTATCATTTATGGGCCATACAATTCATTTACTTAAAATACACAACTCAGTGGCTTCTGTAGAGGCACAGAGTTGTGTAGCTATCAACACAATCCACTTCAGGACATTTTCATCACACCAGAAAGAAGCCCCATACCCATCATGAATCATCCTCCATTTCCCCCCCAAGTTCTCCCGGCCTGAGGCCACCACTTATTCTGCTTTCTGTCTCTATAGATTTGCCTCTCCTAGACATTCCATATAAATGGAATCATACAATATGAGGCTTTTTGTGTCTAGCTTCTTTCACTTAGCCTGTGTTCGAGGATCATCTGTGTGGTAGCCTGAACCACTGCTCGCTCCTTCGATTTGCTCAGTGATGCTCCATTGCATTCCATCCAGTGTGTGTGGTTAGGGCACATATGGTTTATCCCTTCAGCAGCTGATGGATGTTGGGGTTGTTTTCACCTCTTGGCTAAGATAATGATGCTACTACGAACCCTCATGTACAAGATTTTTCATGAATCTGTTTTCTTACTCTTGGGCACATACTTAGAGGTGGAATTCCTGGGTCATATTAGGTCTGTACTTAGCTTTTTGAGGAACTACTAGACTGTTTTTCAAAGTAGTTGTATGAGGGTTCCAAATTCCCCACAGCTTGCTCAACACTAGTTCTTAACTGACTTTGAATCCAGTTGCCCTAGTGGACGTGGTGCGGGATCTCCTTGTGGTTTTGACATACATTTTCCCATGGCCCACTGGCATCTCAAACCCAAGCACTCATGGTGACTTTGGGTCTCCTGGCATTGGCTGTCAGTTTTGTCTGGTGGTGTCCTCATCAGAGGTGAACCTCATCCTTGCTGTGGCTACTGGAAAAAAGGCTTCCTTCTAAATGGTGGGCTATGGATCCTAGTAGCTGAAGGACATTTTGTTTCCTTAGTATGAGTACTCGAAGTTGGTGTGTGTGAGTTTATGTTTGGCAAAGAATTGGAGCACGTTGAAGGAGAGCCAGGAATGTAGAGCAGTTGGGGAAAGATCAGGAGGAAGAGACTGAGTGTGGCTGGTACCCAAGAGGAAAGACTGGGCAGGTGATGTCCAAAGGGGAAGTCCGTAGTGAAATGGTGTATGTCGTACAGGATCACCTCCCTCTCAACCTTCCTGTGATATCCTAAGTAAATCTTCACTGCCCATCACGGTCTTATGGAGTTTTCTTCCTGGGGTGTATGTGTGTCTGTGTAGTGACAGAGGGGAAGGATAGGAGGCCATGTTGAATTAGGCATGAGGGTTTGTGTGGAGTGAAATCAGGGGTTTTGCAGGGATGGTCTACATGTGAGTAACAAGCCTGTCATCCAAGCTGAGAGTGTTCCTTAATGTGCTTGATAAATGCTCAATCCTGGGCCTCCTCCCAGACTGGCTGAATCAGCATCACTTGGCATGGAACCTGGGAGGCAGGATTTTATTCATTCTTGTGCTTCTAACATTTGAGAACCATCAAAGGGACCTCAGGAACCTCCATCAGCTCATAGTCTGTTCTGTTTCTAGTCCTGTTTCCGGTGGCGGAAGGTGAGGAGCTCATACAGCCCCAGGTCTTCTGGATGTTCTTCTCATGAGACCAATACTTTCTGAGCAGTAAGGCCCACCGGGTGGCCTTGTTCAGTTTGGCTTCCTCTGCATGTTTATTGTGGATGCTGCTCCACATTTCTGATCTCTAGTCGACACCTGGCAAGTTTTCCCTAGTTTCACATTTCTCAGGTGATTTCAAGGGGAAGACAGGAGATGGTCACAGCCCTCATTGGGGTGCCTCTCCATCCATCAGGGTTTCCATCTCCTTGGGGCCCTTCCTCATACCCCTAGTGAGAATACCAAGCAAGAATTAATGTCTGCCCTTGACTTTGATTGCTTTTATTTTTCTCAAAATACGCAGGTTGAATAGGTTGACCTCTTTCCTCAGACCCAACCCTCATATTCCTCTTCTATCAATACCTGCACATTCAAGTGAGCACAGAACAGTGAGAGTGTGATGGGTATGAAGACAGATGCAGGGTCCCTTATTCAGAGCCCACAGAGGGCTCTAATCTGTGGAATCCCTTTTCTCCCTCATGGTGCAGTAACATTCCTGGCTGTGAACAATAATAATGAATTAAATATAGCTGAAACTTGTCTGAGTAAATACAACTCATGTCATAATCAAAATGTAACTTAATTTTTTGTCTCAGATGGTCCTTTTACAATTTTTCAAGAGAGTGACTTTCCCCAGCCTCTGAACATGAGGACAACTTATTTCCTACTGAGTCCTATGTCCTAGATGGTCTTTCAGTCACTTTTCATTAATAATGAGGATGTATCCAGTCAAGGATATTAATCAAATCCTCAGTCTTCACTTGTTCTAACATGTAGGTTTTGTTATCATTCAGACGTGGTGAGGCCAACAGATTGAGAGGCTGTCATTGAAAAGATAGTTGTGATGCTCACAGATCCCAAGTAAAGGGGACACACCATGCCGCAGGGAGCCACATGTAGAAGCACAGGGTTCAGGCTGAGGGAGTGAGGAGAAGCATGAGCAAGAGCCTTTACTGTATTTTCTGTGAGGCTGGGTAAGCAGGTTTAGAATT
Source organism: Mustela erminea (assembly GCF_009829155.1). Classification (NCBI taxonomy): domain Eukaryota; kingdom Metazoa; phylum Chordata; class Mammalia; order Carnivora; family Mustelidae; genus Mustela; species Mustela erminea. The sequence goes on along the minus strand of NC_045614.1, from coordinate 71,689,855 downwards.
GGCTGGTTTGGATAATTTAAGCAGGCTCTGGGGCACAAGCGCTGTCCCTAGTTGCCTGGCACTTGGCCCTGGGGTGATTAGCTTGGTGGATAGTGGTCCATTGTGAGAGTCTGACTGAGGAGGTTGTTGTTGGGGTATGGGCTCTGGATTGGTGGGTTTGCATAGGAAAGGTATTCTTTCAAAGTCAAGACTTTTAAAAAAAAAATTTAAATGTTTAAAAAAAATTTTTAAATTTATTTTTTATTTATTTTCAGCATAACAGTATTCATTATTTTTTCACCACACCCAGTGCTCCATGCAATCCGTGCCCTCTATAATACCCATCACCTGGTACCCCAAACTCCCACCCCCCCGCTACTCCAAACCCCTCAGATTATTTTTTTAGAGTCCATAGTCTCTCATGGTTCACTTCCCCTTCCAATTTCCCTCAACTCCCTTCTCCTCTCTAACTCCCCATGTTCTCCATGCTATTTGTTATGCTCCACAAATAAGTGAAACCATATGATAATTGACTCTCTCTGCTTGACTTATTTCACTCAGCATAATCTCTTCCAGTCCCATCCATGTTGCTACAAAAGTTGGGTATTCATCCTTTCTGATGGAGGCATAATACTCCATAGTGTATGTGGACCACATCTTCCTTATCCATTCGTCCATTGAAGGGCATCTTGGTTCTTTCCACAGTTTGGCGACCGTGGCCATTGCTGTTATAAACATTGGGGTACAGATGGCCCTTCTTTTCACTACATTTGTATCTTTGGGGTAAATACCCAGGAGTGCAATTGCAGGGTCATAGGGAAGTTCTATTTTTAATTTCTTGAGGAATCGCCACACTGTTCTCCAAAGAGGCTGCACCAACTTGCATTCCCACCAACAGTGTAAGAGGGTTCCCCTTTCTCCAACACATGTTGTTTCCTGTCTTGCTAATTTTGGCCATTCTAACTGGTGTAAGGTGATATCTCAATGTGGTTTTAGTTTGAATCTCCCTGATGGCTAGTGATGATGAACATTTTTTTCATGTGTCTGATAGCCATTTGTATGTCTTCATTGGAGAAGTCTCTGTTCATATCTTCTGCCCATTTTTTGATATGATTGTCTATTTTGTGTGTGTTGAGTTTGAGGAGTTCATTATAGATCCTGGATATCAACCTTTTGTCTGTACTGTCATTTGCAAATATCTTCTCCCATTCCGTGGGTTGCCTGTTTGTTTTTTTGACTGTTTCCTTTGCTGTGCAGAAGCTTTTGATTTTGATGAAGTCCCAAAAGTTTATTTTTGCTTTTGTTTCCTTTGCCTTTGAAGACATATCTTGAAAGAAGTTGCTGTGACTGATATCGAAGAGATTGCTGCATATGTTCTCCTCTAGGATTCTGATGGATTCCTGAAAGACCCACAGCAAATATCATCCTCAATGGGAAAAAGCTTGCAGCCTTCCTGTTGAGATCAGGAACACGACAAGGATGCCCACTCTCACCACTCTTATTCAACATAGTATTAGAAGTCCTAGCAACAGCAATCAGAAAACAAAGAGAAATAAAAGGTATTCAAATTGGCAATGAAGAAGTCAAACTCTTCACAGATGGCATGATTCTTTATATGGAAAACCCAAAAGACTCCACCCCCAAACTACTAGAACTCATACAGCAATTCAGTAACATGGCAGGATACAAAGTCAATGTACAGAAATCAGTGGCTTTCTTATACACTAACAATGAAAAGACATAAAGGGAAATTAAAGAATTGATTACATTTACTATAGCACCAAGAACCATAAGATTACCTGGGAATAAACCTAACCAAAGAGGTAAAGGATCTGTACTTGAGGAACTACAGAACACTCATGAAAGAAATTGAAGAAGACAGAAAAAGATGGAAGACCATTCCATGCTCTTGGATCGGAAGAATAAACATTGTTAAAATGTCTATACTGCCTGGAGCAATCTATACTTTTAATGCCATTCCGATCAAAATTCCACCGGTATTCTTCAAAGAGCTGGAGCAAATAATCCAAAAATTTGTATGGAATCAGAAGAGACCCCGAATCGCTAAGGAAATGTTGAAAAACAAAAATAAAACAGGTGGCATCACGTTACCTGATTTCAAGCTTTACTACAAAGCTGTGATCACCAAGACAGCATGGTACTGGCATAAAAACAGACACATAGACCAGTGGAACAGAGTAGAGAGCCCAGATATGGACCCTCAACTCTATAATAATCTTTGACAAATAATCTTTGACAGAGCAGGAAAAAATATACAGTGGAAAAAAGACAGTCTCTTCAATAAATTGTGCTAGGAAATCTGGGCAGCTATATGAAGAAGAATGAAACTCGACCATTCTCTTACACTGTACACAAAGATAAACTTTTTTTTTTTAACTATCTCTAAGAATTGGCTAGCCCTGGCTGTCCCTCCAGGGTCAGCAAAGCCCCCAAATGTCAAAACACCAAAAAATACAGACTACGAAGAGATGACTAACACATCACTTAAAGGTAAGACTTCTCTCCATGCTGAGACCTGAGGTTGGCAGCTATCTCCCACTGGGAAGGAGAAGTGACTTCTGTTCTTCTCTTACCCTCCTCTCTCCCACATGCAAGCTGCTGTTTGAGACTCCACCAAGGTGTAGTGCATGGAGCTAGGATAGCCAAGTTGATTCCAAGTGCCACCATCAGTCTGCCCCTTTTCACAGCTCTCATCCTGGGAGGGCTTAGTCCACCCAGCTGAACACTTGAGCAAGACTTAACATGGCTCACATCTGGTACAAATCTGGTACACATGGCCTTGATTGCCTGGGCAGGAGTACAACCCTAGGCCATGTTACCCCCATGGCAGAGAACCCAGAAGAAGGCCTCCAGATGTTCCCATGGAAGCCCACTTTCGACAGACTGGAAGCAATGGAGGCACCAATCCATCCAACCCCTCAAGGTCCCAGCACAGTTTCCTGCAGAGAATTACCCCTCAAATCCTATTTTCTCACACACTCTGACCTTGTTTTCACATCTGTGATACAGTTGAGGGTTCCCACTTTCTTGGTACATCTCTGTATGGGAAGACTCATTCAGATTTCCCTGCCTCTTTGGTTGGCATCTCTGAACCTGAGGCCAGAGGAGCCCTGTCTTCACATCCCACTGAAGAGGTATCACAATCCTGCTACTGCTCAGGCTTCCTTTCCTTTTTGCCTCCTGTCCAGATAGTAAAGCTTCAAGGTTCGTAGAGCCAAGTTCCACTTTTTTAGAGAGGAATAGAATCACAAAGTAGCAAGATGCTGTTTTCCATGAATGTATGGAGAGATGTTACTTTCAGGTCCTGTGAACAAATCTGTCTGCCCAGAGCTTTCTAGAGAGGGCCAGAGCCAGAGCTAGAGAGGGACGATTGGCTCCACCCAACCTCCTTCATCCTCTTCCTTCAACATTTTTACTAAAAATACTTATTACATTGTGGGAAAGCCCCAGAAGGCTGGAGGCAGTGGTAAGATGGCGGAGGGCAGACACGTTGGAGAGAGCTCTGGAGTCACAAATCTTGGGTAGAACCGAGGTTTTTACTCAGATATTTTAACTGTTTATCTCCAGGAATCACTCAGGTCCACCTGATTTCTAGTTTGGAAGCCTGTATTTAAACTCACAAAATCAGGGACACCTTGATGGCTCAGTCAGTTAAGCTGCTGACTTTTGATTTTGGCTCAGGTCACGGTCTCGGGTTATGGAATCAAGTCCTATGCTGGGCTCCACACTCACTGTGGCATGTGCTTGGGGTTCTCTCTTCTTTCCTTCTGCCCTGCTCTGCTCCTCCTCAAATAATTTTTTTAAAAAATCTTAAAAAATAAATAAATTCACAAAAGCAGGTCTTCCTCTGTCTTCCTACCCAGGAGTTATAGGGAAGAAAACAAGTGGGGGTTTGGAACAGAGGTATCAAAGGCCTGCCATCCCTGATAAGATATATGTCCTAAAAGTTTTCTAGTTTTTCAAAGCTTTTGTGACTTCTATCTACACACACACACACACACACACACACACACACACACACACATTCTGGCATTTGATGTTTCTGAAACCCAACCAGAGGCAGAACCTTAAACACATCTCAAGTTGTGATGATGGAAACAGTGGGCTCCCCCTGGGGTTGAGGTTCTGTAGGGCATTTCATAATAAATTTATCAAAGCCACAGGAGCCAAAGCTTTATAAATAATTCTGGCATCCTTCATTACTCATTATTTGCTGTTAGCCTATTGGGGGCAATTAGTCTCCATAGAAAGGAGAGGCTTCCCATTTACACAGTTGCATTCACAGCACTTTTATTTTTATGAACATTTCATTTCCCCAATCTCCAGATGAATTTTTGCAATGTTAGAGATTTTTTATTTATGAAAACCAAAACAGCTGTGCTCCAGCAGAACCTGGGGATTTATCCATCCACCTCGGAGTCACCTCCAGACAAATTGCACCCCCAGTGTATGCTGGGCACCGTGCCAGGAAGGGGCTGTAAAGCCCACGAGGATGTGTCCCTGGACAGGAGCTGAAAAAATTCACAGAGCTGAAATAGACAATTAGAATCCAGTGGGAAGAAAGCTGACACAGAGGCCATGAAATGCAGATGAAGATTAAGGAGCAGATACCAAGGACGGTTGGGTTTTGAAGCATGTATAGAAGTCAGACAGATACAGAAGGAAGGATTTTCCAGGCATAGGGAGCAGCATGTATGAAAGCATGGAGGTCTGGGAGCCAAGAGGATCTTACCCGCTTCTGGTGGATCCAGGGAGGCAGTAAGATCTTTGAAGGAGGAGGTTTGTGTAGTGTGTTCAGACAGAAGGGTCTTGTTCCCTGGTGTTTCTGAAAGTAGAACTATAGGACCCCTTGTACGTCAGCCATTTAGAAAATATCAAAAGCTTAAAATGTATTTTTGCCAATAATATAATCATAGCAATAAAAAAAAAATCTAAAGTAAGGAAAAGGAGCTGATGTTGAAGAAAATGAAAATCAAAACCATGCCAGGAGGTAAAAGAACAGTAGCCAGAAGAATAAGTTCTTGAATTAGATTTGGAAGTGATAATATGCATGTGCTGTATAACAGATAGTTATAAAATACATACAGATGTGCATATATATTAATATATATAAAATGCATACATATATAGTATATATTTATATTTATAGTAAGTGTAAGGGTTGTGTGTGGGTGTGTATATATATATGTATATATATATGCCATGTACATATACATGTTTTTTAAAATTAAGGTGTAAGTTACACACAGTACAATTAAACCTGATGTACTCTTACATATGTTTACACCAAGAGACAGAAGATTTCCATCACAGGAGAATGTTCCCTCATGACATTTCCTAGCCAATCTCCCCAGTCCAGAGAGCCCTTACCCCACAGGGTACTTTTGTTTGTCTTTGAACTTCACATAAAGAGAATTATACCATATGTGCTTTTTTTGTGTCTTGTTTGTTTGGCTCAACACAATGCTCGTGAGGTTCCATGATCTTGCTGGAATCTTGGTGGTTTATTCTTTTTTACTGCTGGGTAGTATTCCATTGTATGAGTACACAAGTCTGGTTATCCATTCTCCTATTGATGGACATCTGGGTTGTTTCCAGTTTTGGGTTGTTGTGAATAAACATGCTACAAACATTTCTGTATGTGTTTTTTGGACATGTGCTCATTTCTTTTAGTTGTGTGCTTAGTTGTGGAGTGGCAGTCTGAAGTCGTTACACCAGTTCACATTTCCATCAGCATTGAATGACAGTGAACCATATTTTTAAGATGGATAATTCAGCTTCAAATAAGTATACCTGTACACTTATAGTTTGGAAGACTTGCTAAAGGACCATAAGTCTGAAAGTCAGCGTCCTGGGTCTGAAGTTCTCACCCTGCCACCCAGATGATCACCTCATTATCCTGTGTCTTCTTTTCATTTCTTTTTTAAAAATTATGTTATGTTAGTCACCATACAGTACTTCATTAGTTTTTGATGTAGTGTTCCATGATTCATTGTTTATTTATAACACCCAGTGCTCGTTGCAATACATGTCCTCTTTAATACCCACCCCCATCCCCTTTGAAACCTTTGGTTTGATTCCTGGAGTCCACAGTCTCTCATGGTTCATCTCCCCCTCCTTCATTTTTCCCTTCTTCTCCTAATGTCCTCTGTGCTATTCCTTATGTTCCTCAAATAAGTGAAACGATATAATTGACTTTCTCTGCTTGACTTACTTCACTCAGCATAATACCCTCCAATTCCAACCATGTTGATACAAAGGTTGGGTATTCATCCTTTCTGAAGCTGAGTAATATTCTATCATATATAGGGACCACATCTTCTTTATCCACTCATCTGCTGAAGGACATCGCGACTCCTTCCACAGTTTGGCTATTGTGGGCATTGCTGCTGCTGCTATGTCTTCATTTCTTTGTCTGTAACACAAGTGGTTTGGATGTTGATCTCCAAAGTCATTAGAATTCTGGGGGTGGCAGTATAATATTTAAATGTTTTCTCATGTTTCTCTCTGTTTTTTCCCCCCAGATCTCCTACCACTATGCCAGGGTGGCCAACAAGGCCCTTCATCTTCCCTTGCCTTCAGGGAAAGGAAGGCACAGCAGAAAATAGGTGAGAAAGTAGGTAAGACTCCTGGCTTTTTAGATCCAAAAGCCAAACCTTTGGCAGGGAGAGGGATGAGTTGAGGCCTGAGTAATCTGAGAGACTACATGATGCATAGTAGAGATTCTAGTTCCCTGCTCTGCACTGTCTCACCCCTCCACCAGCACAGATTCGCTGAAGGGGGTATGAAAAGAGTTAGAAAGCCATAAATAAATCAGTGATGTTGCTGAGAAAGGTGGTAGCAGCTTACAACAACAGCCATTTAATCCTATCTCAACTACGTAGGCTAGGAATTCAGGCAAGGCTCTGCTGGGCAATTCTTTTGTTCTATGTGGTATTAACTGGGGGTCACTCAGCAGTATTAAGCCAGTAGCTGGCTGGTCTGGAGGGTTCCAGATTGCTTCATTCACGTGGTGATGTGTCTGGCAGACTGGGCTTGCTGGGTCTGATGACTGGTGCACCTCTATAGGGGCCTCTCCAGTATGGGGGACTTGAGGCGGTTGTACTTTTTACTTGGTGGCCTAGAGCTTCCAGAAAGAGTGTTTCAAGAGGCAGGAAACTGCTAAATTCGTAAGGCCTGGGCCCATCAATTGGTAGTCATCATATTACCTTTGCTGTGATGGATTGTTGAAGGCAACCGTAGAGCCCACCCACATTCAAGAACAGGGTACACAAATCTTACTTTTTTTTTTTTTTTTAATTTATTTGTCAGAGAGAGAGCACACAGACAGACAGAGTGGCAGGCAGAGGCAGAGGGAGAAGCAGGCTCCCCGCCGAGCATGGAGCCCAATGTGGGACTCGATCCCCGGACACCGGGATCACGACCCGAGCCGAAGGCAGCCGCCTAACCAACTGAGCCACCCAGGCGTCCCACAAATCTTACTTTTAAGGAGAGGAACATCAAAAAATTTGATAACTATCTGAAATTTGCCATTGAAGGGCCTTTCTCAGGCCAAACATAGGGATCCAGAAACTTCTAAATAGGTTTGAAGGATCTGAAAGCTGATTGGTACCACTTCTGAGGTTGAGCCTGAGGAACTAGCAAGACCCAGAAAAGAGATGACTGTGTGGTGTACACATAAAGATGGGGCTTTAGAGAGAGTCCCTCGGGTCCCAGCATCGTGTGGGAGCAGAAGAGTGGACCCCTTTATGTCCCAGGAGCATGGAAGGACACTCATTAACAGAGTTGGCTCCCAAAGACTGGCAGAGACGCTTGGGGCTTGACTCTGTAGGGACTAGAATGAAAAGGCATCTGAGGACCAGATGGGATATCACGCATCTTAGTGATGCCACGTAGGTAGATGATAATGAAAAAATGGGTCACCATTTCCCCTACCATCTCCTGATACCTTGGATTTATGATGACTCCTGGAAATCAGGTATAGCCTGAAGATAGCACAATGGGGTCTTTCACAGGTTGGGTGTTTTTTATGGTTTGTCCTTGAGATCAACTCCTGTGGAGGGGAAGAGATGGAAGCAGGGCTGGACAAGGGGAGAAGCAGTCCCATTGGAGATCTCAGCCAACTCCATAGGCAGCTCTGGAGTTGGGATGGACCTTTAGATTTATTCTGAGTTGGGATAAGGGGGCTGGACCTGTACACACCTGCACTGATGGGGCATTGGATGCAGCCACAGGGGAAGGGAGCATAACCTTGGATGAGGCAGCTGCCTTCTGCTGGGCCAGTCTCTAAAGGAGCAGAGAGCTGAGACCATCTACCAGCAGCACTGCCAACAGCTGGAAAAATGCTTTCTTCTTTCCTGAAGGGAGATCTGGAAGGCATATCCCAGCAACCATTATAGAACTTATCATAGAAATGATCATGATTTATACAGTGATCAAGAAAACTACATTGCTTGCCATCTGAATTTGTGTGACTTGTGCCCCCAACATGTGAATTCCATAATTTTAAGAACAAGAGCCATATGATGTGTTACTCTGATATAAGATAGATGGTCTTCTATGTGTCTTTTAGAAAGAGGGAAAGCCCCTCATCTTCTTGCCCCACAGACAAGAACATAAAGCTAGGATCCAAGGAGCTGTTTGCCTGAACATTGCCACATGTCACGCGCAAACCAGAGGTTGTTCTTATTTTGTGTACCCCACTGAAAGGCTAGAGAGGACCTTAAAACAAGAAATCCTTACTTATGGGTTTTTCAAGCACCACAAATCGGACAGGGAAAGGGTGGAGCCTTCAACAGCTGCCTTCTGTAGTACATGAGCCCTTTGCCAAATTGTCCCAAGTTGTGAGATGTTGATCTGATGCTGGTGGCTATTTAGAACTAGAAAATATGTCGTGTCTTGGACCCCTTTACATCTTCAAAATGGGGAGACTGGCTATGGGCAGCCAGGACAGAAAATAAGCTGGATGTGAGAGTCAGATCAGCTGAATCCAGCCTGATAGATAAATCCCATAGACAGAAGCACTGGGGATCTGTGTCCAGCAAGGAAGAAAAAGGATTTCTTCCTGAGGAGGTCATTGGTCTATTGGTGCTGCTCCATAGAGCTTTCTTTGATGATGACAACGTTCTATTCTGCTCTGTGCAATATGGTGGCTATTGAAATATAGCTGGTGTGACCAAGAAAGTGAATTTTGAATTGCATTTGATTTGGTTGGTGGCTACTGCACCGGGCTGTGAGGCCTAAAGTCTTGCTCGTTCTTAAAGTATGGTCTGGAAACAGTGGTACCAGCATCACCTCGGAGACTGAGGCAGAAATACAGATTTTCAGGTCCCACTTGAGACATGTGATCCAAAATCTGCATTTTGGCAAGATTCCCCAGGGAGTTTGTGTGTCCACTAAAGATGGCTTCTAGAAGATGCCCGTCCTCCCCCAGCCTCCCATTTGATCACCCTATGATTCAATATAGAGGAGAGTGAATAGAGCATTGGAGTATATGACAAGGTCCTGGGCTTCAGAATGAAGGACTGGTTGCAACACGGGCCAGGTTTCCCCACAGGGTGCACAAGAGTGTTCTATGAGGGGGCCAATATGAGACTAGCCCCTGTGCAGATTTTGCTGAACACATCCAGGAGGGTGGCCTGAATCTATCAGCAGACCTCTGCTGCGTGCTCTACAGGGATGGGGGGGTGCTGTGATCAGAATTGTTTGGGGTGATTTTCCTCCACTCTTGAGCATTCTAAGTGGTGGGGTACAGCCTGAAAATCCTCCCCCCACCCATCTTACCAAATTCAGAATCTTCCCAACTTATTGAAAAATATTTTTTGTGCTCTTCTTTTGGATCAAACACATTTTATTTTATCTTTTGGGTCTCAGATGGTTTCTTTTCTGTTTCCCACCCCACCCCCAATTTCTACTTTAGTTCTAGCTGTCAAGACTGTTACTCCAACTCGCTCCTGCTTGTTTTAATTGCTGCCTCAAACTTTTCTTGAGGAATCCAAACCTTACTGTGATTTGCCCTCCTCCCCCACTTCCCCCCTAGGTTTGATGCTTGTCTTTTTTTTTTTTTTTTTAAGATTTAATTTATTTATTAGAGAGAGAAAACATGAGCATGGGGGAGGGGCCGATGGAGGGGCAGAAGTGGGCTTAGTCCCGGGACCTTGAGATCATGACATGAGCCAAAGGCAGAGGCTTAACTGAGATAGCCACCCAGGCGCCCTGACATCTGTCTTTTTCACCAGTCTCCTCTCAATTTGTTCTTTCTCTTGGGAATTTGTGCTTGTTTCCCTCTCCAGTTTTTAATTTTTAGAGTGGAGTATCCTAAGCCACAGAGGAAGGCGAGGAGGTGGGTTTGAGGTGGTCGTAAAGGGAGGACAGATGCAGTCAAAGCAACTGGGAGGAAAAGACTTGAGTGAAGCAGGGTTATCTAGTGGGAGCGTCCGAATAAGTTTTGCTCTCACAATCCAACTTTCCACCCTGCACCTAAATCTTCAACAAAATCTGTATTACTCACCAATGCTTGGGAGATTTTTCAACTTTTAGTTATAGGATATTTCAAACATACAGAAACAGGAGAAAACACATTATGAACCCACATGTACCACATGTTGACTGTATTCAGCAACAGTTAATATCAATATTTCCCACCCCCACCCCAGGTATTTTTGGGGGGCAAATCCCAGAAATGTAAATTTTTTACCCATAAACATTTCACAATTTATCTAATATTAGAGATTTCTTTTTAAAAACATAACCCCAATGCCATTGTTTTCTCTTGAAGTTAACAATTCCTCATTACCTACACTTAGCATTCAGATTTCTCTATTGCCTGCAATTTATTTTAGAGTTGGTTCATTTCAGTCAAGATCCAAATAAGGTCCATGTGTTTCAATTAGTTGATATATGTCTTCTAATCAGTAGGTTCCTCTTCAACCTCTCTACTCTTCCTTAGAACTCCTTTGTTGAAGGACCAAGTTGTTCACTTGTAGACCTTCTCATGGCCTAGATTTTGTTTATTGCTTCCCCAGTGTGACATATAACAGATTCCCCGGTCTCCTATATTTCTTGAAATTTGGTGGTGTGATAGAGGCTTGACTGGATTCCGGTGCCATGTTTTTGGCAAGACCACTTCATGGATGGTGATTTTTCTTTCAAGAGACCCATACTATATGGTGCTGTTTTTCAGGTGTGAGCAGTCACTAATGCCCAATGCCCACATCCGTTAGTTAGTTAGGACTTGCAAACTAGTAATATTCTAATTCCATCATCCCTTCTTCATTTATTAGCTAAAATTCTTCTATAAACAGAAATTCCTGCTCAACTTTCGGTTTCTCTGAGTTACAGTGTGTGCAGAAGAAGCCTGATACACGTTTGATTCTTTCTCTTTATTAATTTTCAAAAAAGAAAGCAGGGACCCTGGTACTTAGGAGTTTATTTTATTTTTTTTTAAAGATTTTATTTATTTATCAGAGAGAGAGAAGGGGAGAGAACGAGCACAGGCAGACAGAAGCAGAGGGAGAAGCAGGCTCGCTGCCAAGCAAGGAGCCTGATGTGGGACTCGATCATGAGTCAGGACGCCGGGATCATGACCTGAGCCGAAGGCAGCTGCTCAACCAACTGAGCCACCCAGGCGTCCCCTTGGGAGTTTATTTTTGTGGATAGCAAATAGTTGAACCTGACCTGTGCAGGGGGAGGCTGGAAACTTTTAATTCTCTTAGTAGCTTTGAAGAAGGGATGTTAATATACTCATTTTTACAGATCAAGAAAAGGAGACTCCGTGGTGGCCCAAGCTAGTGAGTGGAGGATCTGGGATTTTATCCCGGGTCTGCTCGTTTGCAGAGACCAAAATCCTTACTGCGTGGCACAGTCCTTTTTATAGGACTGTGGGGAATTCACCCAAACCTGGGATTGAGCTGGCAGAAGTCTCTTTCTGTTCTGGCTTGCTAGAAATCAACATTCTGCAGACTGAAAAATGACATGTATCCATAAGATCTAAGAATAACCTTTCTTCAAGTTGCATTTAACCACAATTATAGCAATGAATTGTTTGATTTCAGAATACTTGTGTTGTTAAGCAGTTTCCCAAAGGTTGAACCCTAAGCTAGGCTGCTTTAATAAGATTCATATATTTATTGTGATAGGATATGATATCATGATTTGCAGTTCTGTGTTCAGTGACAAACATCACTGTACATGGAAGTGAAGGAAACCTATGTTGGAAGGGGTTTATTTATAAAGGAGTTTCGGAAAAGCTGAGGATTAAATGTAGGAATAAAGAGATTTACTGAAACTTAAGGCCAACCTTGGGTCATAAATAGCATTTGTGCAGTGACATTGTTTGTTTAATTGGAAGTTATATGGAGAACCATCAAAATAACCTGTGAATTAATGAAGATTATCTGTCAGAGTGCATTCTGCTGCATGGGGCTCAAACTGGTTTAAGCATGGGCTTACAGGATTTATTTCCTAAACCATCCAGAGATAGATCTGACCGGGCTTCAGGGCTTAGATGCTGTATTCAGAACCAAGTTTCTCTTCCTTTCTGTGCTCTGCTTCCTTTGTGTTGAGTTCATTCTCACAGAGACTCCTCCCTATTGTCCCAAGATAGTAACTGCCAGCCTCTTGTTCCTGTGGCTACAGCCTTCCTATTGTACATCAGTAGGAAAGAGGAAAGGGCCTTCCTTTAATTTTCATTGAGTCTTATTGGTTCTGAGTGGGTCCATGTGCCTATCCCTGAGTCAATCACTGTGGCCAGGGAAATAGGATAGGTTGTAGGTGCAATTGTGCCTACAAGTTCTTGTCTACGCTCATTTTTCAGGGAGATGGTCTGCAGCTTTGATTAGGTTATCAAAGGCCAGTCCAAAGGGATGGCTATTCTGAGATATTGTTAGATATTGAACCAGACTGAATTGCTTTTTTTTTTTTTAATTTTTTGTTTTTTATAAACATGTATTTTTATCCCCAGGGGTAAAGTCTGTGAATCGCCAGGTTTACACACTTCACAGCACTCACCAAAGCACATACCCTCCCCAATGTCCCTTTCTCCCAACCAACCTCCCCCCAGCAACCCTCAGTTTGTTTTGTGAGATTAAGAGTCACTTATGGTTTGTCTCCCTCCCAATCCCATCTTGTATCCTTTATTCTTTTTTAAAACCCTGGCTTCATATTTGTATTGTCTTCTTGAATATTTTCAATTATAATGTGTCGAGTCTACTTTTTAGCCGCCTTTTATTGAGGATGATCAGAGATAGGAAATACTGATCAGAATTTAGTTTATATCATTTCTTCAGGTTCTAGATGTTATAACCCCTTTTCCTTCCCAACACAGCCCTATGTCTGGGGCCATGGCAGAAGTTGCCCCCGACTGTGTCACAGGGGCTAAGCTCACAGCCTTGCTGGAGTCCCAGACCCACACCATCTGCAGGCCTCAGGTTTGCCCAGGGTTGGAGAGCTGCTCATTCCGGGTGAGGAAAAGCTCTTTGGGAATTATTTCCCGGTAGTGATTCCAAGATCTCACGCAGGGTGGTATTTTTCTGCTAATCCCAACCCAGAGCGCAGCGTGTGCATTGTTGACACCAGATAATGTTAGTCCTCTGGCTGATACTGTGGCGGATAAGCAAACATCGGACGGCTGGCAGAATCCCCGACTTCCTGAGCGTCCACAATCACAAATTCATTGAAGTTTAAACACACAGAGACCTATCACCCCTGCCCTTTGCGTTTGCCAGGAGATGAGGTTATCCGTGGGTGATTGTTGTAAATAGTTACCCCTCATTTCCCCCTCCAACTTGCACTTTGGATTTTAATCAGGTTCAAAGCCTTCCTGGCATTTGGCTTATTTTCTTCTTCTGTATGACCCACAGGCTAGTCCAGGGAGGCTTAGACTTTAATGAGCCTTTGAATCACCCAGGGATCTTGTTCCAGTGCAGAGTCCCATTAGCAGATCTGGGGTGGGTCCCGAGATTCTGCATTCCTAACAAGCTCTCAGAGATGCCTGTGTTCCTTCAAGGTCCACACATCGAAGGGCAAAGGATGAGACTAATGGCTTTCAACCTCAGCTGCACAATGGAGTCCCCTGGGGAGTCATGGAAATTCTAGTGCCCAGTCCTACTCTCAGGTGTTTGGATTTATTTGGATCGTGCATGACTATCCAGGTGATTCTGATGTGCGGCCCAGCTTGAGAACAGCTGGTGGACCCCTCAGCCTTCAGCCTCTGCCTGCTAGCTCCTCCTCACCACTGGTCTGGCCTGCTCACACCACCTCTGCTCTGTGCTCCTGGATACCCTTCTCCCTTGTCCTTGACATTCATGAAGAGCTTACTATGGACTAGAACTTTTCTATACAACCCAGTTAGGTCAGTACTGCTTCTCTCCCCATTTTGCAGGCAGAGAAATAGAGGTTTAGAGAGTGAAGTATCTTGTCCCAGGTCACACAGTCATTAAGGAACAATGTCAGGGCCCACACAGATCTTCTGTCTCTGAAGCACAAAAGTAGCTGAGTGTGGTTTAAGAGGATGGCCTCTGGAGTCAGACACATGTGGGACCCACCACTTATTGTCAGTGTGACCTTGGGCAAGTTGCTTAGATCCAGGAAGCATTAGGTTCCTCCTTTGTAAAATGGGGGTGATAAGAACACTCACTTCTCAGGGCTATGGGGAACATGTAAGTTATGCCTCTAGAGACTGGGCCAAGGTCACCGCCATTACAGTGCCACATGCTGTCCCCATAACACTTGCCATGAGCCCCTCTTCTTTGGCGTGGAGGCTTGGACTTCCAGATTATAACTCTTCTGTGTTCACATCAACTCTTCAAATGGAAAGCAAGTTCCTTCAAGGCAGAAAAATTACAAGTATAAAATGTGTGTGAATGTGACTTTTTTTTTGATTCATGGCCTCAAATGGGTTTCCTTTGCCCCATGGCTCCTAGCAGTGGGAGCCAGTGAATTTCCCAGTGTTTTTCAGTTGATGGAATTTATACATTAGTCAACAGAAAATAATCCTATTAGAAACAGAGCCATCTTATACATACAGATAATCATATTTTTTTGGAGTCATTCATTCATCCATCCATCCACTCATTCATTGTCTTCTAAGTTTACCCAGACCCTATGGAGTGACTAAAGACAGCTCCGCCAAACTGGGCTGGCTCTGCTGCTCTGTCCCCCAGGGTGCAGGTGGGAGGGTTGAAGAGGTAGGGACACTTTCTCATGCGTATCTCCTGCATTCAAGACCCTACTTTTTAGAGGATTCACACCTAGGACTTTTCCCAGTTTTAACACTGAAAGTTTCACATTCCAGGAAACCCTGCCATCTCAGACAAACAGATATGTCCAGTCACCCCACCACCACAGGACAGTTCCAGGGCCATGTCCTTGTCCTTTGCAAACCTGACAGCTTGTGCCTTTCAGCCTTTCTGCTTCAGGGAGGGCTCTTTGGTGCGAAGTGGTTCTTGCTGGCTTTTCTCCTTCCTTTTGTGCTGTGAGTGCACGAGCCCCGGAGTCTGGACCAGTACCGTGCTGCCTCTCACCATGCCTGGACTCGTGGTCATGATGAGTTCCCTGCTTGCTCCCTGCTCAGCAGGTTTCTCTGCACAGCCTGACATCCTCCTCCTTCCATGTCAGGGCATTGTGCAAAGCCAGGGAGTCTTTGTCCTGTCCCAGCCACAAGAAGAATGTTTATAAAAGAAAACACCTCCACTTCCCTCCCCCTTTCTCAAGGCTGCGAGCACACTTTCCTCAGACAAGTGCTCAGTGAGTACACAGAATCGGGGCTGTTTTCTTTCTGATGCCATTTCAGATGAAGCTGAATATTTTTAAACTAGGCAAGCAACACCACAGCTAAAAATGCTTGGATTTGAAAATAAACGTGTGACAGATTTACACCCAACCCTTGAATCAGAG
The DNA here is from genome assembly GCF_009829155.1 of Mustela erminea. Taxonomy (NCBI): domain Eukaryota; kingdom Metazoa; phylum Chordata; class Mammalia; order Carnivora; family Mustelidae; genus Mustela; species Mustela erminea. The sequence continues at coordinate 71,673,961 of NC_045614.1, read as the reverse complement.
ACACTTGCAGCAACAAGCTCACTAGGTGATTAAAGGGGGCTCATGAACAGAGCCTTATTTTCCTGTGGACGAAGACTAAAGTCTGGAAGCTGCCAATGTGGATTTAAGGATCAGTGATGCCGGGTTCTGATTTAGCGTCAGTGCCGTTGTCTTGGTCCGCTCCTGTCAAAAAATGAGAGCAGCAACTCCCAATGTCTCGCCTTGGCAGCTGAGTTCAAAGAGGAAGTGGGGTGGCTTAGAACAGGGACTCCCTCCTTTCTTACCTCTGTCTCCTGAAGGAAAATCATTCCCAGAAGCCCCTCTCCCCTGTACACTTCCCCTCACATCCACCTGTCCACAGGGGCAGCTCCCATCCTCTTTGTGGTTCAGGGGTCTCTGTCCAATGCATGAAACACTATTGCAGTTCTCTTATGGAGAAGTGGCTTTGGCTGGATGAGCAAAACTGTATTCCTAGCCTTCTTTCTTGGGTACTCTGAAGCCTTGGGCTCTGACCCTTACTTTGTTTCTGTCTTGTTCAGATGCGAATAACGTGGTGAACTGGGTGCACCTTTTTCAAGATGCAATGCGGTTCTGTTAGCACTTGCAAACGAGGCAGGGAAGGCAAGATAACAGTGGGGTTTTCTGGGGGAGATTGCTTTTCCTCGGTGGCTCTGTGGCAAGAAACCGTCTTGAAAACAGGTAAACTAGATCATCTCAAAAGGAACTTCTTCCTCGGATGTTTCTGTGTGTCTGCAGGATTGGCTCGCCAACATCTTTTCTTGTCTCCAGGCACTTTTTTTTTTTTTTTTTTTTTTTGCAGATATAGATGCAGATATTGACAGATACAAATATAATTATAGATTGTGTTATCTGGTGGTGTCTGCAGAGCAGATGGATACCCATCTGTCCGGGAAGGTTCAGAAGTCTGGCCAGGGCCAAGGGTTGGGGCAAACTCAGGGGCCTCAGTTCCAAGAAAGCAAGTGAGACTCAGGGATTCAGGGCTGGCTCCCCGTCTCCCAGTGAGAAGTGGCTGAGCCAGGCTCCCAATTCAGGGATCCTGGCTGGTATGAGACACTTGGGACTTGAACCAACCAAATTGATTTCACTGTTGGATTATAGTTGACCAATGATCCTTTAAAAAACCCATGCACACACATCTCTGTATTTTGGAGCTAAAGGCGGTGTTCCCCACTTGTGGAAGAAGTGATCTCAGCAGCTTTGCTGGAAGACTTGAGAACAAGGAACAAGGAGGTTAATGACTGATATCTTTCCCTGGGTCACCAGGCCTGGGGGCAGATGAGCAGCTGATACTGGTCTCTGATATTTTTCAGAAAAGTTTGGAGTTGGAGGGTGCCTGGGGAACTCAGTTATTGAGTGTCCAATTCTTGATTTCAGCTCAGATCGTGATCTCAGGGTCATGGGATCGAGCCCTGTGTTGGGCTCCATGCTCGATGGGGAGTCTGCTTGAGATTCTACCTCTGTTTCTGCCTCTCCCTCCTGCCCTGCCGGCAAATGCACTCATGGTCTCTCTCTCTCAAATAAATAAATAAATCAAGAAAGGAAGGAAGGAAGGAAGGAAGAAAGAAAGAAAGAAAGAAAGAAAGAAAGGAGAGCTTTGAGTTGGGAAGTTAGCATTCATTTATGGCTTTCTTAAATGCTTTGCTTTTACAACTTAGGATATCAGCCAACTTACCCAAAGAGCTTTGAGGCAAAACCTTTTCCCTAATCTAGATCGTCCTACCTAGGAGAAACTCTGTCTACCTCTCCGGGTGATGAGCCTGCTCTTCTTTCGTTCCTTCCTGGTCAGACTGTGTCCCATGTATGGCTGTGTTGGAATACCTCTGCTCAGAGAAGGGCAAGGGAAGCACTTTTTTCCCCTCACCTTTTCCTCCTTCTCCTTCTCTCCCTTCATTTCCTCCTCCTCTCCTTCTCCTTCAGCTTCTTATTTTGATATTAAAAAGACTACTTATTGATCACCTACTATGTGTCCGGTGCTGTGTTAAGCATTTCACATGTATTTATCACATTTAATTCTCTAACAAGCCTATGAGGCAGATTTTATATTATCCCCATTTTACAGGTGAAGAATCGAAACTAAAGAAAATACATTACATGCTCAAGGTCATATAGCTAGGAAGCCACAGAGCCAGGAAGCCACAGAGCCAGGACTGTCTGACTTTAGAGCTGCGGTTCTTTTTTTTGGCCTCTTAAAAAATTAATTTATTTTTCTAGTTAGAAGGGAGGTGTGATAAACACTAGTGTGTCCCCCTCCAGGTTTTCTGGCTATGAATGCCTTGCTGCTCCCACTGCATGTCTCTCTCAAAACACACCCGCATACATACACACACACACACACACACACACACACACACACACTCTCCCTCTCTCTCTCTCTCATGCCAAATAATCTAGAAGTTGACTGCAGATATAATGACATTTTACCCCTAAATATTTCAGTTTGAGTCTCCTAAGAACGAGGACAGCAGCCTTCCTAAGCTCAACAGCATTTGCACCTTAAGGAAATCAATTTTATTTCAGTTACTCCATCCAACACATAGTCCATGCTCGAATGGTCCCTACAGTCCCACACATGGCCTCTATAGTTACTGTTTTTCAATCCAGAATGCAGTCAAGGTTTATAAACTGCCTTTGGTGATAATGAAACTTTAGTGTCCCCCAGTGAAGGGCAATAACCTCCTTCCTTCTGTTCTTCATAAGCCTAGATCTTTTGTAGATGTTAGAACCATTAGTCTTCAGAACATTCAGGTTCAGGAATTTGTCTGTTTCTTCATGATCCTTCATGTTAACTTGCTTCTGCTAAGAACCTTCCAAGGCAATGTTGTGTGGCTTCCCCAGTGTGGCATCAGGGGAACAAAATGTCAAGCCATCCCACTACTGTCAGTGCCAAGTCCAACACCTTGGTGAGAGTGGTGTCCTCTGGATTTTGCCATATAAAGCCCATTTCCCCCTTTGCAACAAAAACAGGCCAGGGAGGGAAGGAAATGGTCAGTCAGAAGTCTTCGGTTGTAAGTGACAGAAAAGCAATTCACACTGGTTTAAGCATGTAACAGGAATTAATGGTCTCCAGCATGTAGTAAGTCCAGGGTTTTCTTGCTTTAGGTTTGCTGGGGTCATGTCCTTAGGGGGTCAACCTCCTTCTTCCATCTCTTGCTCTTCCTTGTTTGACTTCATCCATGGGAAGGCCCTTCCCCCACAGTGGGAAAAGTGGTCATAGCTACAGGCTCATAAACCTTTTTTGCTAGCCATGCCAGGAAGAGAGAGAAGAGAGCCCCCTTCACAAATGGTTCCAGCTGAAGGTCCTGAGCTGACCCTCACTGGCCTGGCTGGAGTCCTATCCCATATCAGTTATTGATTGGCTAAGCCTGCATCTTCTCTCACCTTTGGAGCCAGAGTTAGCCTCTAGCCTCATTCCTCTATCTTCTCTGTGTCCCATCTTGAAGAAAGTAGGACTATAAATAAAGATAGTTGTCTTCATGGCTTGACATCTTGACGTGAGAAGCCTCAGGGAGGGCCCCTGCCTCTGAGTCATCCTTGCCATGGGTAGTGCTGGCACAGGCACCTGCTGACCTGGAGCTTAGGGCACCAGGCCCCATGGGGTGTATGTGTGCATAGTGACAGCAAAGGTGGTGGGCTTTACAACAGAGGAGATGGATCCTACAACTGTAGAAGGCAAGGCTTGGAACTGGGAGGTTCAAGTCCTGTCTCCTCAGTTATCTGGCCCTATAATCAGAGGCCTCTGCTTGTGCCCTGTTTCCTTATCTGCAAAGGGAATGAGACACCTGCTTGTACTTTTCTTCAGGTCCTCTGTTGTAAGCATCCAGAGATTGTGGACATGTAACATTTGGTAAACCTAACAAATGTAAAAGTGTTTCAGGTCTGTGAGAACCTCATTCCACACAGACAGCTTTTGCCCTGAGGGCATACATAGCCTTGGGGCCCTTTGGTGGGGAGGAGGGGCGGAGTCTCACAGAAGAGCCACTATAAGGCTGGAGCTCCAAAGACCTCCACATCCAGCACAGTGAACTAGCCATCCTGTCCGGCAGACTGCAAGGGAAATTGCTTGTCTTAAAGTTGGACATAGAGTGAAGTGGGGAGGAAGAGCTTTTATTTTCTCTAAGAACTCTTCACCACTAGCCAGCTGGAAAGCAAAAATAATAGGATCATAACTTCCCAGATCTCTTTTGAATAATAAGTCCCAGGATTTTATCAGATATAAAATACATGTGCTTAATAAGTTTTAAAGAAAATAAAGGTGAGGTTAAAAACATGAGTAAAGAAAAGCAGATTTGAAAAAAATCATATAGAACTTCTAAAGACAGAAAATCAAATTAGTGAAATGAAAAACCCAGATCTTGGATTTAAAAGCAAATTCAACATATCTGAAGAGAGGTGTAGTGAGCTGGAAGATGGACCCAAAGAAGTTATCCAAAATAGATACAGACATGGAAAAAAGGAGAGATTAAGGAACATAAGGATGGGATGAAGTGATAGTACCTGAAAACTCTTTGGAAATAATGAAAGTTGTTCATTGTCAACAGATTCAAGAAGCTCAACAGATTTTTTTTTTCTTTTTTAATTTACTTTTTATTTTCAGCATAACAGTATTCATTATTTTTTCACCACAGCCAGTGCTCCATGCAATCTGTGCCCTCTATAATACCCACCACCTGGTACCCCCAACCTCCCACCCCGCCGCCACTTCAAACCCCTCAGATTAAGTGGGATAAATAAGTTAAAAGAAATCTATGTTTGGACCTAGTGGAGTGAAACTGAAGAACTTGAAGGACAAAGAGAGAGAAGTAGCATGCTCAGAGTACTGCATGGAGTGACAGGACATCACTCTAGAATGAGCTCTTACCCAGTCACTTACCTGCTGGTGACCATGGACAAGTCATTCCTAAGCTTTGGCATAATACGGGCATAATAATCATATTAATATTGAACTGTTGGGGAGGTTGTAATGATTAAGTGACCTAATTCATATTATCACCTTAGCTGAGTGCCCAATATATTAGTAGGACCCAAGAAAGTCCAGCTACTGTTTTAGGGGAGCTGGAGGTCTCAATCTTTCCAAAGGCACTTGAACTTGATGGTGCTGGTGGGTAGGGGATGGAGACAACAAAAGAGGAGCAGAGGCAGAGCTCATGCACACTCTTTGTCATCTTGCTGGTGACCTTCTTGCCTATTGTCTGAGACTCAGTTTCCACATCTCTTCCTCAATACAGCCTTCCTTGCCCCCATCCTGCCCTACCCCAGGCATGTTAGGGCTCTCTTCTCTTTGCTTCCACAGAACCATGAATGTTATGGTATTTATTAAAATGCTGCTGTAATTTTTTTTAACCTGCTTAGGTACCCCTCTATGCTATGAGCTCATCTTGGCATCCCCAGCCCTTGGCACAGTTTTTATCTCATACTACGGTCTAATAAATATTTTAGGTGAATAAACATTACACAGAACCATAAGCTGTTGATCCCACCAGTTTACCCAGTGTATTAAATCTCATTGGTAACACCAAACCCATTCTTTCCAATTATGCCCATAATTCAATAAGGACAAATAATGGGACAGCAAAGTCTGGTGTCTTTACTTGAGGTGGCCCCCCATCAAGCTGGCTTCTTGGTCAATTTTTCTGGCAAAGGTAAATGTGGCCATATAAAGAAGAAAAGGAAATTCTTTTTCCTGTGGAAATTATACCTTTGCTGGAGGTTGTGTGATTGCAGTATCCTGCTCAGTCAATAGGGTGGCTTGTCAATAGGGGGCCAGAGCAGATGGCCATTGTGCTAAGGGCTCAGACAGATGGTTGCCTAGAGACTTGAACCAGGTCAAGAGCACAGAGTGGAGGGGATGGGTCAGTTATCTATTGCTGTGTAACAACCCCCTCTCCACTTAGTAGCTTAAAACAAGAGTCATTCATTATTGCTCACTAGTCTATGGGTCAACTGGACTGTTCTGCCTACCTTAAAAGCACTTGGTTGATTTTGGCCATCCTTGTTCATGCATCTTTGTTCAGCTAGAGGTTGTCTAGTCTAGGTGACTTTACTCACATTCCTAGCAGTTAACTGGCTGTCCACTGGGGCAACAGGGGTGATGGGTGCCACTCATCTGTCAGAAGACGAGGTCAGGCTTGTTTATACGGTGGTGGTAGGGTTCAGTGTGAGCAGAAGCTGCAAAACTTCTTCAGACCTGGGATCAACACTGGCACTGTATCACTTCCACTGCCTTTTGTTGGTCAAAGCAAGACACAAGCCAACTGAGACTGGAGGGGAAGCGAACGAGATCCCTCCTTGATGGGAGGAGCTATGACTGACATAACAAAGAGGCATGGATACAGAGAAGACTAGAGTTGTGACCTTATTCTTTTGGCAAATGATCTACTACAGTAAATGAGGGGGGAGTTTCTTTTCTGATAATATGCCTTTTCAGAGATGGTAAATTTTGCAGATGGGATATTTATTGATTAGCGTATAGTTGTGAAAAACACTTTGGTTCTTGGCCAACCAGTCTCCAGGCTCTGGAGCCATCCTTGGGCTGCCCCTTCTCTTGTATTTCACTTACATCTGAGTTATCTGAAAGTACTCCAAGGCTGGGGATGCCAGATCTTGTCAGATATGAGCCCCAGCACAGGCTCTTGCTGGCTTCTGAAAAAGGGGTGGGGGAGGGACTTTTTCACAATAAGCCAAGGAGATGACCCTCACCGTGTCAGCATTGACTGACAGTTGCCTAGCTAGGAGGTGTAGGCTGGAGCCACAGCAGCATCTTCTCTGGGTGCCCAGAGAGCTGAAAAGACAAGTGGTGTGTAGTATGGCCTCTAAAAGACCAGTTTGAGGGAGAGGAGCCTGGGAGACTGGAGAGCCTGGGAATGGGACATAGCAGGGGAGAAGGTCTCTCAGCAGTGCACATTCTTCAGAACCAGCATATTCGCTTCTAACCCCAGGACACATAGAAGGTCCGGATAACAAGAAGTGCATAGAATGCCAGTTCCCAAGGCCACCAATTTCTCTCCTCATAAACATTTCATTTAGGTCATGCCAATGAGGAATGTGGGCTAACGCATCATTCCTGTCAGGGGCATAGGACATCAGAGCTTCCCAGGATAACAGGAACCTACCAGAGCCACAGCCCAGGAAAACCAGAGACCTCCTAGCAGCAGGAAGGTGGGTGTCCCATAAGAAGAATGAATATACCCTTACTTCACCAATCCAGGTGCTCTGGGAGAAGCTTGTTTGGGGGTAACTCTGAAGGACGCAAATGTCAATTTGGCCTTGGGATGGTTTCTGTGTGTGAGAAGCATCAGGTAAATCAATAGTGATCCAATTACTTTCTATTTTTAGAGTAAGTTAAAAAGCCAAACAAGGTGAAATAAGCCAACCACAAAGGGTAAATATTGTGTGCTTCCTCTTATATGAGATACCTACAATAAGCAAATTCTCAGAGACAGGAAGATGAAAGGTTACCAGTGGTAGGAAGGAGGCAGGAATGGAGAGTTATTGTTTAATGGGTACAGAGTTTCTGTTTCAGTGATGAAAAAGTTTTGGAAATAGTGGTGATGGTTGCACAACCCTGTGGATATAATAAATGCTACTGAACTGTACACTGGAAAATGGTTAAAATCACAAAAGTTATATTACATGTATTTTAACACATCTTAGAAAATTGATGTAATATTCCCAAATGATATATTCTATATATTATATATTCTAAATGGGTTAATTGTATAGAATGAATTATATTTCAATGAAGTTGCTTTTTTTGTTGTTTTTCTCATTTTTATTTCTATTTATTTATTTTAAAATTTTTAATTTAAATTCAATTACATATACTGTATTATTAATTTCGGGGGGGAATTTACTGTTTCATCTGTTTGCATATGATACCCAGGGCCCTCTTTAATGCCCATCACCCAATTATCCCTCCCCCACAACCTCCCCTCCAGTGACCCTCAGTTTGTTCTCTATAGTTAAGAGTCTCTTATGGTTTGCCTCCCTCTTTGTTTTTATCTTATTTTATTTTTCCTCCCCTTCCTCTATGTTCATCTTTTTTGTTTCTTAAGTTCCACATAGGAGTGATGGTATTTGTCTTTCTCTGACTGATTTACTGTGCTTAGCATAATACTCTCTAGTTCCATCTGTGTTGCTGCAAATGGAAGGATTTCATTCTTTTTGATGGCTGTAGTAAACAATAATTCTCCATTCCTGCCTCCTTCCTGCCACTAGTAACCTTCCATCTTCCTGTCTCTGAGAATTTGCTTATTGTAGGTATTTCATATAAGATGAAGCATATAATACTTACCCTTTGTGTTTGGCTTATTTCACCTTATTTGGCTTTTTAACTTATTCTAAAGATACTGTAGGCCACATATTCTCTATCTATTCATCATTTGATGGACATCTGGGCTCTGCATAATTTGGCTATTGTGGACATTGCTGCTATAAACATTGGGGTGTATATGCCTCTTTGAATCACTGTATTTGTATCTTTCAGATAAATACTAGTTGTACTATTCCTAGGTCACAGGGTAGTTCTATTTTTAACCTTTTGAGGAACCTCCATACTCCTTTCCAGACTGGCTGCACCAGCTTGCATTGCCACCAACAGTGTAAGAGGATTCCCTTTTCTCTGTATCCTCGCCAACATCTGTTGTTGCCTGGCTTACTCACTTTAGCCATTCTGAATGGTGTGAGGTGGTATCTCATTGTGGTTTTGATTTGTACTTCCCTGATGCCAAGTGATGTTGAACATTTTTTCATGTGTCTGTTGGCCATAGGTAAGTCTTCTTTGGAGAAATATCTGTTCAAGACTTCTGCCCATTTCTTGACTGGATTTTTTGTTTTGGGGGGGTTAGGTTTGATTATTTTTTCCTAGATTTTGGATACTCATTCTTCATCTGATAAGGGATTTGCAAATATCTTTTTCCATTCTGTCAGCTGTCTTTGGTTATGTCAACTGTTTCCATCCTGTGCAAAAGTTTTTTATCTTGATGAAGCCCCAATAATTCATTTTTGTTTTTGTTTCTCTTGCCTTTGAAGACATATCTAGCTGGAAGTTGCTGCAGCCGGGGTCAAAGAGGTTGCTGCCCAGCTTTGGTTTTCCTTTTCAACATTCCTTTGTCTATTCAGGGTCTTTTCTGGTTCCTATAAATTTTAGAATTATTTGTTCCAGTTCTGTGAAAGATGTGCGTGGCATTTTGATAGGGATTGCATTTAATGCACAGATTGCTTTGGGTAGCATAGACTGTTTAACAATATTTGTTCTTCTAATCCATGAGCATGGTATGTCTTTTCATTTCTTTGTGTCTTCCTCAATTTCTTTCATAAGTGTTCTACAATTTTCAGAGTACAGATCCTTTACCTCTTTGGTTACGTTTGTTCCTAGGTATCTTATGGTTTTGGGTACAGTTATAAGTGAGATTGATTCCTTTATTTCTCTTTCTTCTGGCTCATGCATTAAAAAACCTACTTAATGTTCTGCAAAAAAAAAAAAAAAAGAATTCACTGAATCACTTCATAACTTATGTAATCAACCTCTTTTGAACCAGCCATGGTTCAAGGTCAGTGGCAGAACTCGTAGTTGAAGTGAGCCTAGGAAAGGAGTTTTGTTCTCAGCCTCTCCATGGTCTCCATCCACCCGAGATGGCGGAAGCTGTCAGAGAAGTCATGAGTGGGACTGCCCCATCCCTGCCTGTGATATCCAGTGCTCTGATGGCTGATGCATTGGGTAGAAGAGGGAAGAAGCTGTCTGACTCAAGCAAAACCAGCTCCAAGTTTCTGGGAGTCCCTAACAGGGCCCTGCCCCCCCACTTATGCTCCCAAGAATTCAGGGAATGTTGTGGGGCCAAAGGGTCTTCACTGGGCCCAAGGTCAACACACACACTCACCCCAGTGCCCAGAGAAGGGAGAGATTCTGGTCCTTGGGTGTCTCTGAGCTCTAGGGACCCAGGACCAGTCCTTACCTCAGTATGCCCTTCAGATTGGGGAGATCCAAGCAAAACAGTTACCCCCCCCAAAACCCTGCTGGCTCTGGGTGGATGTCTGGGGCCTGGGCTTCCGAGGCATTAGAGTAGTGCTTGGGACGTGGGGACGGGGGGACCCCAGACAGCAGAATGCTCACTGGGAAGTGGGTACTCAGGAAAAAAACGTTTTGTGAAGAAAAAAGAAAAAAAAGCAAACTGAGGTTTGCTGGGGGGAGGGGGGTTGGGAGAAGGGGGGGGGTTATGAACATTGGGGAGGGTATGTGCTATGGTGAGTGCTGTGAAGTGTGTAAACCTGGCGATTCACAGACCTGTACCCCTGGGGATAAAAATATATTATATGTTTATAAAAAATAAAAAATTAAAAAAAAAGAAATCTATCTTCATTTTTTTAAAGATTTTATCCATTCATTTGAGAGAGAGAGAATGAGAGTGAACATGAGAGAGGGAAGGTCGGAGGGAGAAGCAGACCCCCTGCTGAGCAGGGAGTCAGATGTGGGACCCAAAGAGCATGACCAAGAGAGTCTCCTACATATTCTTCCACAAACTTCAAAGTTTTATTTTTCATATTAGTGTTTAGTCCACCTAGATTCACCTTGCTTCCCCAGGGGACAACAGCAATGCAGAAAAACAAAAACAACAACAAACTTAAGTAACCAACCTCTTTTGATGGAAATGTAAGTTGTTTCTAATCATTTCCTATTTTAACCTAATATACTAATGAAAGGGGGTGGCTCTGTTCCAGTAAAACATCTCTGCTCAGCCCCAATAATTAATAATAATAATAATAATAATGGCATGCTTTGTGCTTTCCAGGGCACTCTAGTGAATGCAGTGAAGTCTTTTATTTTTAATTTAATTTAATTTTTTCAGTGTTCCAACATTCATTGTTTTTTTTTTTATTAATTTTTTATTTTTTATAAACATATGTTTTTATCCCCAGGGGTACAGGTCTGTGAATCACCAGGTTTACACACTTCACAGCACTCACCAAAGCACATACCCTCCCCAATGTCCATAATCCCACCCCCTTCTCCCAAACCCCCTCCCCCCCAGCAACCCTCAGTTTGTTTTGTGAGATTAAGAGTCACTTATGGTTTGTCTCCCTCCCAATCCCATCTTGTTTCATTTATTCTTCTCCTACCCACTTAAGCCCCCATGTTGCATCACCACTTCCTCATATCAGGGAGATCATATGATAGTTGTCTTTCTCTGCTTGACTTATTTCGCTAAGCATGATACGCTCTCGTTCCATCCATGTTGTCGCAAATGGCAAGATTTCATTTCTTTTGATGGCTGCATAGTATTCCATTGAGTATATATACCACATCTTCTTGATCCATTCATCTGTTGATGGACATCTAGGTTCTTTCCATAGTTTGGCTATTGTGGACATTGCTGCTATAAACATTCGGGTGCACGTGCCCCTTTGGATCACTATGTTTGTATCTTTAGGGTAAATACCCAATAGTACAATTGCTGGGTCATAGGGCAGTTCTATTTTCAACATTTTGAGGAACCTCCATGCTGTTTTCCAGAGTGGCTGCACCAGCTTGCATTCCCACCAACAGTGTAGGAGAGTTCCCCTTTCTCCGCATCCTCGCCAGCATCTGTCATTTCCTGACTTGTTGATTTTAGCCATTCTGACTGGTGTGAGGTGATATCTCATTGTGGTTTTGATTTGTATTTCCCTGATGCTGAGTGATATGGAGCACTTTTTCATGTGTCTGTTGGCCATCTGGATGTCTTCTTTGCAGAAATGTCTGTTCATGTCCTCTGCCCATTTCTTGATTGGATTATTTGTTCTTTGGGTGTTGAGTTTGCTAAGTTCTTTATAGATTCTGGACACTAGTCCTTTATCTGATGTGTCGTTTGCAAATATCTTCGCCCATTCTGTCAGTTGTCTTTTGATTTTGTTAACTGTTTCCTGTGCAAAAGCTTTTGATCTTGATGAAATCCCAATAGTTCATTTTTGCCCTTGCTTCCCTTGCCTTTGGCGTTGTTCCTAGGAAGATATTGCTGCGGCTGAGGTCGAAGAGGTTGCTGCCTGTGTTCTCCTCAAGGATTTTGATGGATTCCTTTCTCACATTGAGGTCCTTTATCCATTTTGAGTCTATTTTTGTGTGTGGTGTAAGGAAATGGTCCAATTTCATTTTTCTGCATGTGGCTGTCCAATTTTCCCAGCACCATTTATTGAAGAGGCTGTCTTTTTTCCATTGGACATTCTTTCCTGCTTTGTCGAAGATTAGTTGACTGTAGAGTTGAGGGTCTATTTCTGGGCTCTCTATTCTGATCCATTGATCTATGTGTCTGTTTTTGTGCCAGTACCATGCTGTCTTGATGATGACAGCTTTGTAATAGAGCTTGAAGTCCGGAATTGTGATGCCACCAACGTTGGCTTTCTTTTTCAATATCCCTTTGGCTATTCGAGGTCTTTTCTGGTTCCATATAAATTTTAGAATTATTTGTTCCATTTCTTTGAAAATGATGGATGGTACTTTGATAGGAATTGCATTAAATGTGTAGATTGCTTTAGGTAGCATAGACATTTTCACAATATTTATTCTTCCAATCCAGGAGCATGGAACATTTTTCCATTTCTTTGTGTCTTCCTCAATTTCTTTCATGAGTACTTTATAGTTTTCTGAGTATAGATTCTGTGCCTCTTTGGTTAGGTTTATTCCTAGGTATCTTATGGTTTGGGGTGCAATTGTAAATGGGATTGACTCCTTAATTTCTCTTTCTTCTGTCTTGCTGTTGGTGTAGAGAAATGCAACTGATTTCTGTGCATTGATTTTATATCCTGACACTTTACTGAATTCCTGTACAAGTTCTAGCAGTTTTGGAGTGGAGTCTTTTGGGTTTTCCACATATAGTATCATATCATCTGCGAAGAGTGATAATTTGACTTCTTCTTTGCCGATTTGGATGCCTTTAATTTCCTTTTGTTGTCTGATTGCTGAGGCTAGGACTTCTAGTACTATGTTGAATAGCAGTGGTGATAATGGACATCCCTGCCGTGTTCCTGACCTTAGCGGAAAAGCTTTCAGTTTTTCTCCATTGAGAATGATATTTGCGGTGGTTTTTTCATAGATGGCTTTGATGATATTGAGGTATGTGCCCTCTATCCCTACACTTTGAAGAGTTTTGATCAGGAAGGGATGCTGTACTTTGTCAAATGCTTTTTCAGCATCTATTGAGAGTATCATATGGTTCTTGTTCTTTCTTTTATTGATGTGTTGTATCACATTGACTGATTTGCGGATGTTGAACCAACCTTGCAGCCCTGGAATAAATCCCACTTGGTCATGGTGAATAATCCTTTTAATGTACTGTTGAATCCTACTGGCTAGTATTTTGTTGAGTATTTTCGCATCTGTGTTCATCAAGGATATTGGTCTATAGCTCTTTTTTTTTGATGGGATCCTTGTCTGGTTTGGGGATCAAGGTGATGCTGGCCTCATAAAATGAGTTTGGAAGTTTTCCTTCCATTTCTATTTTTTGGAACAGTTTCAGGAGAATAGGAATTAGTTCTTCTTTAAATGTTTGGTAGAATTCCCCCGGGAAGCCGTCTGGCCCTGGGCTTTTGTTTGTTTGGAGATTTTTAATGACTGTTTCAATCTCCTTACTGGTTATGGGTCTGTTCAGGCTTTCTATTTCTTCCTGGTTCAGTTGTGGTAGTTTATATGTTTCTAGGAATGCATCCATTTCTTCCAGATTGTCAAATTTATTGGCGTAGAGTTGCTCATAGTATGTTCTTATAATAGTTTGTATTTCTTTGGTGTTAGTTGTGATCTCTCCTCTTTCATTCATGATTTTATTTATTTGGGTCCTTTCTCTTTTCTTTTTGATAAGTCGGGCCAGGGGTTTATCAATTTTATTAATTCTTTCAAAGCACCAGCTCCTAGTTTCATTGATTTGTTCTATTGTTTTTTTAGTTTCTATTTCATTGACTTCTGCTCTGATCTTTATGATTTCTCTTCTCCGGCTGGGCTTAGGGTTTCTTTCTTGTTCTTTCTCCAGCTCCTTTAGGTTTAGGGTTAGGTTGTGTACATGAGACCTTTCTTGTTTCTTGAGAAAGGCTTGAACCGCTATATATTTTCCTCTCAGGACTGCCTTTGTTGTGTCCCACAGATTTTGAACCGTTGTATTTTCATTATCATTTGTTTCCATGATTTTTTTCAATTCTTCTTTAATTTCCCGGTTGACCCATTCATTCTTTAGAAGGATGCTGTTTAGTCTCCATGTATTTGGGTTCTTTCCAAACTTCCTTTTGTGGTTGAGTTCTAACTTTAGAGCATTGTGGTCTGAAAATATGCAGGGAATGATCCCAATCTTTTGATACCGGTTGAGTCCTGATTTAGGACCGAGGATGTGATCTATTCTGGAGAATGTTCCATGTGCATTAGAGAAGAATGTGTATTCTGTTGCTTTGGGATGAAATGTTCTGAATATATCTGTGATGTCCATCTGGTCCAGTGTGTCGTTTAAGGCCTTTATTTCCTTGCTGATCTTTTGCTTGGATGACCTGTCCATTTCAGTGAGGGGAGTGTTAAAGTCCCCTACTATTATTGTATTATGTGTTTCTTTAATTTTGTTATTAATTGGTTTATAAAGTTGGCTGCTCCCACATTGGGGACATAGATATTTAAAATTGTTAGATCTTCTTGTCGGACAGACCCTTTGAGTATGATATAGTGTCCTTCCTCATCTCTTATTATAGTCTTTGGCTTAAAATCTAATTGATCTGATATAAGGATTGCCACTCCTGCTTTCTTCTGATGTCTATTAGCATGGTAAATTCTTTTCCACCCCCTCACTTTAAATCTGGAGGTGTCTTCAGGCTTAAAATGAGTTTCTTGGAGGCAACATATAGATGGGTTTTGTTTTTTTATCCATTCTGATAGCCTGTGTCTTTTGACAGGGGCATTTAGCCCATTAACATTCAGGGTAACTATTGAGAGATATGAATTTAGTGCCATTGTATTGCCTGTAAGGTGACTGTTACTGTATGTGGTCTCTGTTCCTTTCTGATCTACCACTTGTAGGCTCTCTCTTTGCTTAGAGGACCCCTTTCAATATTTCCTGTAGAGCTGGTTTGGTGTTTGCAAATTCTTTCAGTTTTTGTTTGTCCTGGAAGCTTTTAATCTCTCCTTCTATTTTCAATGATAGCCTGGCTGGATATAGTATTCTTGGCTGCATGTTTTTCTCGTTTAGTGCTCTGAAAATATCATGCCAGCTCTTTCTGGCCTGCCAGGTCTCTGTGGATAAGTCAGCTGCCAATCTAATATTTTTACCATTGTATGTTACAGACTTCTTTTCCCGGGCTGCTTTCAGGATTTTCTCTTTGTCAATGAGACTTGTAAATTTTACTATTAGGTGACGGGGTGTGGGCCTATTCTTATTGATTTTGAGGGGCGTTCTCTGAACCTCCTGAATTTTGATGCTCGTTCCCTTTGCCATATTGGGGAAATTCTCCCCAATAATTCTCTCCAGTATACCTTCTGCTCCCCTCTCTCTTTCTTCTTCTTCTGGAATCCCAATTATTCTAATGTTGTTTCGTCTTATGGTGTCACTTATCTCTCGAATTCTCCCCTCGTGGTCCAGTAGCTGTTTGTCCCTCTTTTGCTCAGCTTCTTTATTCTCTGTCATTTGGTCTTCTATATCACTAATTCTTTCTTCTGCCTCACTTATCCTAGCAGTGAGAGCCTCCATTTTTGATTGCACCTCATTAATAGCTTTTTTGATTTCAACTTGGTTAGATTTTAGTTCTTTTATTTCTCCAGAAAGGGCTTTTATATCTCTCGAGAGGGTTTCTCTAATATCTTCCATACCTTTTTCAAGCCCGGCTAGAACCTTGAGAATTGTCATTCTAAACTCTAGATCTGACATATTACCAATGTCTGTATTGATTAGGTCCCTAGCCTTCAGTACTGCCTCTTGTTCTTTTTTTTGTGTTGAATTTTTCCTTCTTGTCATTTTGTCCAGATAAGAGTATATGAAGGAGCAAGTAAAATACTAAAAGGGTGGCAACAACCCCAGGAAAATATGCTTTAACCAAATTAGAAGAGATCCCAAATCGTGAGGGGGGAGAAAGAGGATAAAAAGAGGTTCAAAAAGGAAGAAAAAAAAAATAAAAGAAAAGAATTAAAAAAACAAATAAGAAAAATATAAAAAAGAAAATATATATATATTAGATAAACTGGTTAAAAATCGTTAAAAAAGAAAAAGGTAAAAGTTAAAAAAAAATTTTACCAGAAGGCGAGAAAAAAAAAACAAAAAATGAAAAAGAAAAAAATTAAATTAACTGCAAGACTAAAAAAATCACAGGGAAAAAGCCATGAGTTCCGTGCTTTGCTTTCTCCTCCTCTGGAATTCTGCTGCTCTCCTTGGTATTGAAACCGCACTCCTTGGTAGGTGAACTTGGTCTCGGCTGGATTTCTTGATGATCTTCTGGGGGAGGGGCCTGTTGTAGTGATTCTCAAGTGTCTTTGCCCCAGGCGGAATTGCACCGCCCTTATCAGGGGCCGGGGTGAGTAATCCGCTCGGGTTTGCTTTCAGGAGCTTTTGTTCCCTGAGCGCTTTCCGTAGAGTTCCGGAGGACGGGGAATACAAATGGCGGCCTCCTGGTCTCCGGCCCGTAGGAGCCGAGATCCCAGGGTGCCACTCCTCAGTGCGCCCTCAGAGAACAGCGCCCAGTTACTCCCGTCTGCCTGACCTCCGGCCGCGCTCCGAGCTCACCGAGCCTGCGACCGGTTCAAGGTAACACCAAGCTGTGAGCTTACTGTCGGCTCTGTCTCTGTAGCCGGCTTTCCCGTTCCAATACCCGCAAGCTCTGCGACACTCAGACACCCCCGATCCTTCTGTGACCATGCGGGACCCGAGGCCACGCTGACCCCGCATGGGCTTCTCCCCGGTTTAGCCTCTGGAGCGATGACCCTCAGCGGAACAGACTTTTAAAAGTCCTGATTTTGTGCTCCGTTGCTCCGCCGCTTGCCGGGAGCCGGCCCCTCCCCCCGGGGTCTATCTTCCCGTCGCTTTGGATTCACTTCTCCGCCGGTCCTACCTTTCAGAAAGTGGTTGTTTTTCTGTTTCCAGAATTGTTGTTCTTCTTCTCTTCGATCTGCCGATGGATTTTCAGGTGTTTGCAATCTTTAGATAAGCTATCTAGCTGATCTCCGGCTAGCTGAAGTAGTCTCAGCCTGCTACTTCTCCGCCATCTTGACTCCTCCTTCCAACATTCATTGTTTATGCACCACACGCAGTGCTCCATGCAGTACGTGCCCTGCATAATACCCACCACCAGGCTCACCCATCCCCCCACCCCCTCCCTTCCAAAACCATCAGTAAGTGAAACCATATGATAATTGACTCTCTCTGCTTAACTTATTTCACTTGGCATAATCTCCTCCAGTCCAGTCCCGTCCATACTGATACAAAAGTTGGGTATTCATCCTTTTTTATTTTAAATTTTTAAAATTTCTTTTCAGTGTACCAGAATTCATTGTTTATGCACCACACCCAGTGTTCCATGCAATACATGCCCTCCATAATACCCACCACCAGGCTCACACAACTTCCCACCCCCGCCCCTTCAAAACCCTCAGATTGTTTTCAGAGTCCATAGTCTTTCATGGTTCATCTTCCCCTTCAATTTCCCTCAACTCCCTTCTCCTCTCCATCTCCCCATGTCCTCTGTGTCATTTTTTATGCTCCACAAATAAGTGAAACCATATGATAATTGACTCTCTCTTCTTGACTATTTCACTCAGCATAATCTCATCCAGTCCTGTCCATGTTGATACAAAAGTTGGGTATTCATCCTTTTTTATGGAGGCATAATACTCCATAGTATATATGGACCACATCTTCCTTATCCATTCGTCCGTTGAAGGGCATCTTGGTTCTTTCCACAGTTCGGCGACCGTGGCCATTGCTGCTATGAGCATTGGGGTACAGATGACCCTTCTTTTCACTGCATCTGTATTTTTGGGATAAATAGTCAGTAGGAACTCACTGAAGTCTTGTACAGGAAAGGAAACCTGAATAAACAGCAGTGGAGGTGTGTGGGGGGGTGGGTGGACAGAGGAGGGCTAATAAACTTCCTGTAAAAGACCAACTCTAGGAGAAGAGACATTGTCCTTCTTGGCTAGGGGTTTTCTGGAAAGTATAAGAGTTCAGGATTACCTTTGAAACACTACTTAAAAGTACATAAAGTTACAAAATGCAGTGATGAGTAGTAATGGTGACTTTTACAAATACAGTTGAAGAGTTAACAGGAAGTACATATGTGCCATTAGTACTATTCTGTCAACTATGTGAGTATAAGGCTTTGTCCAGCCAAACCAGGACAAGCTGGTCATTCCAGCTAAGTTAATAATCAAAACTTTAAGATGATCCTTATGAAAGACTTGAGAAAGGTAAATTATTAAAAAGCATTTTACCGAAGGGATAATTGTGGGTAATTTAACTAAGAAAGTTTAGAAAGACCTTGAAAATCTAGAAAAGAAATCTAGGAGACATCGCTCTGCTTTATGTTTGTAAGTTCTTGCTTGACTTCTATGTCTTTAAGTTCTTGCTTTGCTTTACAGTTATGGCAACTAGAAAAGGAATATGGGAATATGGCATAGTGTGATTTACACAAAAACCTTAAGCAGTGCTCCAGTCTATAACTCATATCTAAGAAAAGGCCATCACTAAAGATTGTTGAGCCAATGTGGATTTATGGGCTTAAGTTTCAGTGTTCATGGCCCATTTCTTTTATGATTCTCTATCTTACCACTTTTAATTAATCAACTAATTACCAGTCATAATTGAGTGAGCCAGAAGGACTTCAGTGTTTCCAAAGGCTAGTGTTATCCTCAGTCATGTCAACATCTTTTAACTCTTTGGAGCTAGAAAGGATTTAAAATTTTTTTTTTAAGATTTTATTTATTTATTTGACAGAGAGAAATCACAAGTAGATGGAGAGGCAGGCAGAGAGAGAGGAAGGGAAGCAGGCTCCCTGCTGAGCAGAGAGCCTGATGCGGGACTCGATCCCAGGACCCTGAGATCATGACCTGAGCTGAAGGCAGCGGCTTAACCCACTGAGCCACCCAGGCGCCCGTGGAGCTAGAAAGGATTTTAAAAATAATCCATGTGACAAATGACGTTGCCCAGGCTCCAGAGAGGTTGTCCTTGACCACGGCCCCATCAGGAGTAGAAGAGCATAATAATGGCTCCTCCCACTGCTCTCTAATAGAAGACAGTTCTATGGGGGGAGGCAGAAGAATGCTGTGATAGGCAGAATAATGGTCCTCCAATAAAGGTCCATGCCCTTACTCCTGAAACCTCTGAACATATCATTTACATTGCAAGAAGGACTTTACAGATGTAATGAAAGGTAAAGGACCTTGAAATGGAGAGATTATCCTGGATTGTGTGGGTGAGCCAATGTAATCCCATGAGTCTTTATAAGTGAAAGAGGAGGCAGAAGAGTGAATCAGAGATACAACAGTGTTAAGAAGAGGCAGGAGGGAGTCAAACATGAGAGGATTTTGATCTATCATTGATCGTTTTGAAGGTAGGGGAGGGGAGTTGGAGTCAAGAAATGAAGACAGCCCCTAGAAGCTGGGAATGGCCGTTAGTGATAGCTAGCAAGGAAACAGAATCTCCATCCTACAGCTACAAGGAACTTCATTCTGCTAACAGCCTGAATCAGCAAGGGAATGGGTTCTCCTCTAGAGCTTTCAGAAAGGAGCCCAGCCCTGCCAACACCTTGATTTTAGCCTGGTGAGACTCATGTCAGAATTCTGATCTATAGAACTTTAATTAAAGATTTTATTTATTTATTTGACAGACAGAGATCCCAAGTAGACAGAGAGGCGGGAAGAGACAGAGAGAGGGGGAAACAGGCTTCCCGATGAGCAGGGAGCCCAATGTGGGGCTCCATCCCAGGACGCTGGGATCGTGACCTGAGCCGAAGTCAGAGACTTAACCCACCGAACCACCCAGGCGCCCCTGATCTATAGAACTTTAAGATAACAATTTTGTGTAGCTTAAGCTGCAAAGTTTGATGTAGCTTGGTACAGCATCAATAGAAAACTAATACAGTGCATTGGTGACAGACCCCTCTATGTTTCAGAATATTCTGTTTCATAGCAACTGATGTCATAGAAAAGATTCTAGAAGAGCAGGTTATGGAGAAGCACTTGTGGTTTAGAAGCTCTTGGGTGAAGGTAAGTGGGTTATCAAGAAAGAGGAATCTGAAAAGTCCAGGGAACTGAGTGCAGGTAGAGGAACTTTCCTGCAAAAGGTCAGAACTGCTGCATTGGCTGCTCTTCCCCTCCCCCAAGGAGGCACCAAGGCCTGTGGAGGGACTGGTGAATGGTAAGCTGGTATGAATGGACAGCAACCAGACAGATATGATGATACCCAGGTGCAAGAGACACTTAGCAAATCCGTTTAGTGCTTATACAATGACAATTCTGTTGGGAAGAGTTTACTTCTTCCCACTCATTCATTCATTCAACAGAGAGTCACAGAGTGCCTACTATACACCGGGTTCTGTTCTAAGGTCTGGGGATAAAGCAGAAAACAAAATAGGCCGGGGTTCGGCATGCCTGGTATTTACACTCTGGTGTGAGAGATAAGCAAACAAATGAACAAGGTCATTTCTGAAATTGACTTATATTATGAAGAAAATAGAAATGATTTTCTGGGATGGAGCAGTGATCAGAAAGTCCTCTTAGAGATGCTGAGCTCATTTTTGAGCTCTGACCACAGCCAGAAAGAGCAAGCTCTGTGGTGGTCGGGGGCTTCATGTTCTAGGCAGAAGAAACAGCCGGTCCAAAGAACCTGTGGTGGAAATAAGAAATGTTCAAGGAAAAGAAATGTGCAAGGTGAGTGTGATGGTGTGAATGTGAACAAGGGGGAGAGAGACGTGAAATCAGACTAGAGAGGTGCTCAGGGGCTCGAGCAGGAAGGGTCTTGTCAGCTAGGTTGAGGAGTTGGGATCTTATTTGAAGTGCCAGGAGATGTACTGGAGATGAGTGATGTGACTGGATATATGTTTTTAAAGAGAACTTTTTAGTTACTGTATAGATAATAGGGACAGGGGGACAGGAGAGGATTGTGGAATATCAGAATATATCTAGGAATTTCTACAGAAGTCAGAGATGATGGTGATCTGGACTGGGATGACGGCAGAGGAGAGCGAGGGGTGGGTTGGTTTTGGAAGGACTGGGACAGGGCTCCTGGCGAATTCATTGCAGGGGAAGAGAGAGGACTCAGCATGTGTTTTATGAGTATGTCTGGAAGACAGACGTCATCTGAAAATATCCTTTGCTCTGCTGAAAAATGTAAACATGGACTTCTCTTCCAATATGCATTGGAATTCAGTTATTGAGCTAAGGGCAAGGATGTGTGACCATGGCTCAAAGACAGGTCTGCTGGGGATTGAATACTTTGCATATTTAACTCATTTACTTTTCAACTCAACATGATTAGGTAAGTATTATTTTAATCATTATTTAGATGAGGAAGCCAAGAGGCCGAGTAACTGTCTTCAATGACTCCTGCGATCCCTAAAATCCCAGCTATTATGGGATAAAGTCAGAATTTGGACCCAGGCAATTTGACTCCCAAGTCTGAGCACTTAAATGCTAGGCACTTCTTGACAATGTATTTGGGATAATGGTGATGTCTTGACAATGTATTTGGGATAAGTAGTCATGTGACTTAGGAGTTTAGACAAATGTTTAAAAGTTAAATTCTTCTAATTCAAGAATATACTTATTTATTTCTAACTTTTCCCCAAGTTAGACATTTAGGTCATTGGTTCTCAACAGAGGACAGTTTAGTCTGCCGGGAGATGTCTGGCAACATGTGGAGACATTTTTGTCTGTCACAACTGAGAGGGAGAAGCTCCTGGCATCTAGAGGTCAGGTGTGTTCCTAAATAAATTCCAGTGCACAGAAGAGCCCACAGGACAAAAAATTTTCCAGCCCAAGGGCCAAGGTCAAGGGCCCCTTTTGCAAGTGAATGCAGGTTGGTGGACAAGCATACGCCTGTGTTTGATGACAAACAGAAAGGTGTAATTGTCTAATTAATATCTATTTATGCAGTGTTAGGGGCTATAGGACATGCTGGGAAGAAGATATGTTATAATTTCCAATTGCATATTCTAGTCTGAGAGATAACATGGCATAGAACAGGACGATCGCCTGCTAGGTGTTTTCGAAGTGATTCTGAGGGCAGTAGGGGTTCAAGGGTTCATGCAGGATTGCATCAGACTTCAAAGAGGTGGCACCTGGAGTGGACACCTGAAAATGGAACAACATTTGGGTGGGGAAAGGCATGGTTGGGCCCTGTGGATTGGAAAAAGCTATGTTTGGAGAGACTAAGGTAAGAATTATCAGACGCATGGGCAGTGGGGTGTGGAGTAGGGAGGTGCAGAGAAGAATAGAGAAGGAACAACATGGGAATTCAGAGTTACCTGAATGGATTGCTCCTGATGGAGGGAGGGCAGGGTAAGGCCAGGCTATGGAGGGCTCAGAAAGCCAAGTCTGGGTTTGCTATCAGGAATAGGGAACTAAAAGCATTCCCAAAGTGACATTGTATACATGCTTTGGGGACATTGAAAATACCACCTGGAGGAGTTGGCTTGGAGGAGTGGAGAACAATAGGCTGGACTGTGACTCAGCTGGCAGGGATGAAGGGGGTTTAGGGGATAAAGGTGAGGGGAGTTTAGAGGATGGTGACGATAAGGGTTTAGGGGATGACAGTGAGGCAGTTTTATTGGAGTGACCATGAGCAGAGTCTAGGTGGTAACAACAGAACTGGAGGAGAAACTCAGGAACGAATTCTCTGAGCATATCACACCCCTCCCCTTTTCACAGATGAGAAAGCAGAGGCACCATGAGGCTAAGGGCCTTGTCTGCTGTTGCCAGTGGTGACCCCCTACTACATGGCAGGTCTGGGCTGGACTGGGGTTTGTTTCCTTGTGTGCACAGCCGGAGAAAAGCTCAGTGGAGTTTGGTTTCTAGACAATCTGGAGAGAAGATCATAGCCCGGGTGAGACCACAGCTCCAAATATGTTCTAGGATAAAAGGCAATGGTGGAAAAAATTCAACAGAAGAATAGTGCTTGTGCTTGATTAGTGGGACCACAGAGATATTTCTTCTTCTCATTCTGTTTTCCAACATGTACCTAAAGGACAAGTTGTACTTTCACAATAAAGAGGAAGAGAGGATTTGAGCTTCTGTATCTAACATGAAAGAGAAATGAGTGAGAAGAAAATGAAGCAGAAGCCATTGGGTTTTGCTGGAGGGAGAGAATGTCTGTGGTAGGGAGTGACTGTCACAGGAGCAGTTTTCTTAGAAAATGGTGGGAGGGGGTCCCAGAAAAGGAGGAGAGGCAGGGTTTCAGCTGTTCTGGGTTTGCAATGACACGAAGCTGAGGGTTAGGGTGGGAAGAAGTATCACGGTCAAGTCAGGCAGAACTCCCCTTTTTCTGAACACACTGAATTGTACACCCGCACCCCACAGTGCCCTTCTTTTCCTTCAGAGAAACCGGTGTCCCTGGGATCCTGGCAGGATTTCTCTGTGACTCTGCCAGCTCCCCTGGCCATTACTGCCCTGAGCTGCCAGGAGCCTAAGAAGATGAAGGCATCCGTGGTTCTGTCTCTCATTGGCTACCTTGTGGTTCCAAGTGGCGCTGCCGTCATGGCACGCTGCAGGGTGGCGAAGAAGCTTTATGAAGGAGGCCTGGATAATTTTGAGGGCTACAGCCTTGAAAATTGTGAGTAGGCCGCTCTAAGACCCCTCTTCCCTTACCTCCTTTTCCTCTGGCCTCTGCCCTGGTATCCCCAACTCTGCCCTCCTCCAAGCCACCCACCTCCTGTTCCATCTTAGGGGTGTGCCTGGCTTATTTTGAGAGCAAGTTCAACCCCACGGCCATCTACGAGAACTTGCCTGGTGGCTACACTGGCTACGGCCTCTTTCAGATCCGCAGCCATGACTGGTGCGACAGGGGCAAGAACCGCTGCCACGTGTCCTGCTCTGGTAGGTCCCGCCCACCGCTCTCCCACACTGGGGCACTGGGGGCTGTGCACTGGGGCACTGGGGGCTGCGCAGAGCGCAGAGGCCAGTCTTCTGGGTGGCCAGAGTTTCCAGGTTTGCGGCAGGGAGGCAGAGGGCCTGGCAGGTGCGGGACCAGGGAGGCTGAGTGCTTCGCACCGGAGGGTCTAGGCTGTGGGTGGCCGCTGAGAACAGAGTCATGGAGACCCCCATCCAGATGGGCAGGTTGAGAGGTGGCAGGGAGGAGGCTGTAAGCATCAGAGCCCACCTGAGTCTGAAGGATTAGAGCAGAGGGTTCTGCCTGGGTCTCCTTTCACCCACACATACTCTTCTTCAAGAACAGTGACCACTTGGACAGGCACAAGGGGTCACTGGGAAGAGACAAGAGCAGGCCATTCCAAGGGGAGGTTTCTCTGCTGCTCTCAGGGGTCCCAAGTACCTGTGTTCTAGAGGATGCACTGGCCCAGGCTTCCCTCTTCCCAGAACTCACTGAGCATCCACAATGTGCCAGTCTCCTGGAGCTGACAGTCTAGTGCTTGCTAAGCACAGGGTACTCCTCAAAGCTCTTCATAGGTCTGAATGCATCTAATTGTCACAAAGACTCCCATGACATGGGCACTGTTATTATCCCATTCTATGAATGGGAAAACTGAGGCCCAGAGAAGGTAAGTACATGCCCAAAGCCACACAGCTGTAGGTGGTGTTGTTGAGGGGCAAACCCACACAGGGCGACTTCTGAATCAGGGCCAAAGTGATAGGCTGCACAATGACACCAGAGCTCTCCCTGACCCCCAGAAGCTACTGCAGGAGGGTCTGAATGCCTGGCACTCTCAGGGTCTCCCTGATGAGTGAAGCTCCCTCCCCCATGATGGGTGAGAAATGTTCCAGAACCCGTGGCTTCTGAGCTGGTTCTTTAGGAGACAGAGTGGAGAGGTCATGGTAAAACTTGTAAGCTTATGTGATCCAGGAGAAAGCTGCTTAGTGTTGGGCCCCATGCTCAGTGTGGGGACTCCAGAGAGGAGTAAGATGGTTTCCAGATTCAAGGAGAAGCAGGATTTCGAAGGAGGGAAGGGTGCCAAAAACAACACAGGAACCCAGTGAGAATCACAGCCCTTGCCCTTATAACTGAGCTATATGAGCTTGGGTAGGTCCCTTCCCAGAGCTTCCTCCTCTGTCAAGTGGGGATGACACTAGCTGCTTCTTAAGGTTTCTGTGAGCCTTAAATGGGCTAATATATGTAAAACACTGTGCAGGGCCCATAGAAATCATGTATCAAAGTCTAGTGGAGACCTACACATTAAGAACATAATTTAATTACTATGACAGAACATTCAATGTTGTCCTGAGTTCCTGGCAGCCAAGGCAAAAAGAAACCTAGTAGGCCCATAATTTATATCTCATAAGAAGATTGATTGATAGACTGCCAGAATCTGACAGAAGAAACAAATAATTACCTGTAATGGAGGTGGTACTAAGTGCTGTGATGAAATAGGGTGAGTTAGATATCCTAAAAAACCCTCCCACTAGATAAAATGTGAAAAAAAAATCTGGAGCACCTGCCTGGCTCAGTCAGTAGAGCATGTGACTCTTGATCTCAGGTTGGGAGTTGAAGGCCCATGCTGGGCACAGAGCCTACTTTAAAATAAATAAATAAATAAATAAAATCTTCCACAGTACTGGGTTCAGATGGCAAGAAGGTAAAATCCCTAAAGGCTAAAATGAGAAACAAGAATCCAAACAACTAACTGAAGATTGAAGCTGATGCTGACCCTGGGGACATCAGCTGATTCCTTGTGGCATAAGGCACAGTTCTGAGGTCATTGTGTAGACAGGGCCTGAGCAAAATCAGGAGGTGAATTAGAGACTCCCCTGAAACCCAAGACCCCAGAGAACTGCATTGTCAGCTGAAGGATGAGCTAGAAAATGGTGAAAGCAAACACATTCTAAAGAGAGGGGAAAACAGGCTCTTTGGGAATTTGTCTCCACAAGCCAATAGGACTCACGGGGAAGTAAGGCACCATCAAGAAGGACTAGCTAAGGAAGATGTGGTCCATATACACTATGGAGTATTATGCCTCCATCAGAAAGGATGAATACCCAACTTTTGTAGCAACATGGACGGGACTGGAAGAGATTATGCTGAGTGAAATAAGTCAAGCAGAGAGAGTCAAGGATCATATGGTTTCACTTATTTGTGGAGCATAACAAATAGCATGGATGATAAGGGGTGTTAGAGAGGAGAAGGGAGTTGGGGGAAATTGGAAGGGGAGGTGAATCATGAGAGACTATGGACTCTGAAAAACAATCTGAGAGGTTTGAAGTGGGGGGGGGTGGGAGGTCGGGGTACCAGGTGGTGGGTATTGGCGAGGGCACAGATTGCATGGAGCACTGGGTGTGGTGAAAAAATAATGAATACTGTTTTTCTGAAAATAAATAAATCAATTTAATTAAAAAAAAAAAAAGAGAAGGACTAGCTAAGCCCTGTGCTAAGTCCTGAGGACAGTTCAGGAAAATTGTATACTGTTCTTGTCCAGCAGGGTGAGGGACAGAGAGAGCACAGACTTTGAGGCCAGACACAATCTTGGCTCAACCTCTTACTGGTTATATGATCTAAGCCTTAGTTTTCCTATCTGTAAAGTGGAGGTAATAATAGCACTTACCTCACAAGGCTTTTGTGAGTTTTTGATATACTACAGTGCATATCAAGTCCTGAGCCTGGTGTTGGGTATACTGCTTGGTGTGTGATGAATACAGCTTCATTCAGAGTATTTGCAAAGTAGCGGGGATTAGGATGTGTGTGTGTGCGCATGTGAACATGTATGCACATGTGTATCTACATATGTATGTTTGTATATATGTATTTGGTTAGAGCTGAATTGAAGTGACATTTTATTCAGAAGAGGGGAGAGGGTGCAGTGAGCTAGATGGTCAGTGACAGAGTTTTAAGGACTGTCCTGCTTAGATGAGCCCATCCAGGTTGGGAGATGAACATGAACTAAGCCTAGAAAAAGTCCAGAATAGGATTCCCAAGCTGTGGGCACCAGGGGTGGAGCACCCACCTTCAGGGCAAGCCTTGTCTCCTGGTCCTTGGTAGGTCTCTAATGGTGGGGTCTTGGAGGAAGACAATGGAAGGTAAGGTTGTAGAAATGGAAAGGAATGTTGGGGAAAGGGCGGATGGACTAAGCCAAGGATTGGGTGTTCTGTTTTACAGGAACTAGGGGCACTGAAGTAATGTTTTAAGGAAAAGCAATCAGACTGGATTAGGGAAAGGGAGAGACTCACGTGTCAAGAAGGAAGGTATTGCAGCAACCCAGGCTTCCACATTCAAAGGAAAGAATGGAGTGTTGGGCTCTCAGAGGCACCTCTGGGGCATTGCCAATGCTGTTTCTTCCACCTGGAACACTTTTCCTTCTGTGATTCCTCCACCCTTTCTCCTTCCCTACTCTTCTAGATGTCATGTGGCCCAATAGCCCTTCCCTGATCCTTCGAGTCTGAATTGGGTGCCCCCACTCACCGCTCCCACATCAAGCTGCATTTCCCCATCATTCCAGGTATCCTTTGTATTGTAATTGTCTATGACCTTTATCTCCCCCTTTCAGACTGCAAGATCTAGGAGGACAGGGACAGATTTACTGGGTTCACCATTCTACCGCCACTAGCACAGAATAGTCGCTGTACATGTTTTTAATGAAAATATTATTATAAGAATTGAAGAAAAAAAATAGATTTAGTAAAAGATGACCACAAGCTACTATCTCCCAGTGTTGTCTGAAAAAAAAAAAAAATCCTAGGGATAGATTTATCCTTGGAATCACATGGAACCCTCTCTAATGCGGGCACCCTGTACCTTCCCTGGTGTCACTCTGACTCAGCTGCCAAGTTGTGGGGTCGTATTTTTCTACTTTATTTTCTTCACAGCTTTACTGAATCCAAATTTGAAGAAGACGATTGAATGTGCCAAGAGAATTGTAAAAGGAAAAGATGGTATGGGAGCATGGTAAGTGGTACATTTTTGAATTGTCTATTTTAATGACCTTCACCCATTGTCTTTAATCCTAATCTTGGCCTAATCTTGGTTTCTGCACATCTATAGGGTCAAACTAGTGGGTTCTTACCAAGCTAGGCAGTAGAACACCATTGAGATCTGCAACCCCAAGATCTCAGGAGGAAGGACATAATTATCAGGCAAATTACCTCAGTTTAACCAACTGAGCCACCCAAGCACCCCAACAGTTAAATATTTGTTACCAAAAATAACTGCAACTCTGATTTCTTCTTTAAGCAGATATTTGCTTTGTTAAGCCATGTATTTTTTCTTTCTCAAGTATTGTTTGGGGTTATTCAGGTGCCTAGGATAAGCATCCTTAATATAAATCTCTGTATATCTTTCTGATTACTTCTCTCATCTAAATACTTAGGTTCTTTTTTTTAAAAAAAGATTTTATTTATTTATTTGAGAGAGATCACAAGTAGGCAGAGAGGCAGGCAGAGAGAGAGAGGGAAGCAGGCTCCCCGCTGAGCAGAGAGCCCGATGTGGGGCTCCATCCCAGGACCCTGGGATCATGACCTGAGCCGAAGGCAGAGACTTCAACCCACTGAGCCACCCAGGTGCCCCAATACTTAGGTTCTTAATGCATGTTGTGAAATGACTCTACTCCAAGTCTGTACCAATTTATATTAATAGTAATAATTTAATAAATGCTTATTTACTGCACTCCCATCAGTTATAAATCTTTGCCATTTGAAAGGTATCTAACAATTTTATCTTCTTTCGTATTTTGTGATAGTCTATTAGGGTGTTTTCCTATTATGTTTGTTATATATTTATACTGTGATTTTCCCCCTGCCCTTGTTCTTTATTTTTGAAATTCAGATCATCATATTCATTTGAAAGAACACTTTATATATTAGATGTTAATTGTATTAACAGATAGTTCTATATTTGTATTTTTTTATTTCATTGATGTTCATGTAAGTTGAAATAACACACAACTAGATTATCCATCTTATTTACATATTCTTGGTCACTTATTTGGCACTATATTGAGACATCCTCCTGGTTCTTTTTTTTTTTTTTAAGATTTTATTTATTTATCTGACAGAGATTGAGAGAGAGAGAGAGCACAAGTAGTGGAAGGAGCTGAGGGAGGGGGAGAAGCAGACTCTCTGCTGAGCAGGGAACCTAAGGCTCAATCCCAGGCCATGGGGTTCTTGACCTGAGCCAAAGGCAGATGTTTAACCAACTGAGCCACCCAAGCACCCCAACAGTTAAATATTTGTTACCAAAAATAACTGCAACTCTGATTTCTTCTTTAAGCAGATATTTGCTTTGTTAAGCCATCTAAAATTTACAAGTGTTTGGTACTGTTTTGACTTCTTTCAATATTTGTTCATATTGTTGTGTATAGGTTCTAATTTGTTCTCATTGCTGCATAATATTACATTATATGGATATATCAGTTTATATATCCATTATTCTGTTGGTGGATATTTGGGTAGTTTTCACTTTTTTAGTGTTGTCATGAATATTCTGTACTTTTCTTTTAGTGAATATAAAAATGGATTCACATTGATCACACCAAGGAAAAAAAATCACTGGTCATAAGTAATGCATATTTTCAGATTTGGTGTATCCTACCAAACCATTTTTTAAAGAGATTCAATTTACATTTCCATCAGCAGTTGTAGTTTTCAGTGGCTCCAAATTATTGTTAAGTGCTTCGTAATTTCTAGTTTTCTAGTTTTCTCTTGTGACTGTGTAGTGGTATCGCACTGGGTTTTGAGTGTTCTTTTCCATTTCTAGTTTGCTAAAGGTTTTTTAAATCATGAATGGGTGTTGAGTTTTGGTTATTATATATTTAGTATTTTTGAAATTCAGTGTTAGCTTATCCATCTTTTTTTTTTTTTAAATTCAAGTCGTTGACTTTTTCATCTCTCTTCTCTTCCATGGCTTTCTCTAGAGGTTATGCCTGGTTACATTTTATTGACAATGTCAATTTTATAAAATTTACATCTGGATTCTGTAGTATGTTACTCTTCTAGGAATGTTCCTCTGAATTTAATGACAATGCCCCTTTTCTTCTACTAATATTTTCCCATAAGTACCATGTTGAATAAGGACAGATTTGCCCATATTTAGCATTTGCAAATAGATAGGTTATCTATTTTTTTGTTTCAGCTCACTGTTACTTTGGTAATGGTCAGACTCCTTTCACAAAGGTCCATCTGGGCATAGATTGTTGTGCAAGTCTCCTGGTCCAATTTCCACTTTGGAGATTTTCCTGATATGTGTGTCTAGTTCTCTCTCATAGGCTGAGCCAGTGGAGTTCATGAAAACCCTTCATTCCCATAATGCACTTCTGCCACCTCCACTGATACCATTTGCCATGGTAGGTCTCCACTATCCAGTAGACGCTGTCTCACCACCAATTTCCACCTTCTTTTGCCTCTTCCACCTCCGCCCTGCTCCACATTTCATAATTGACTGCTTAGATTTTGCAGGATATTGTTATTACCAGTTAGATCTAGAAACAAAGTCATATTTCCTCAGTTTCAGATTGTGTATCTTAATATTTTGCAATTAGGGTTTATCTTATAGCCAATGTGTCCTCCCACAAAAGTTGTTAATAAATCATTAACACATTTTAAATAGAAGGTATCTTAAATAGAGGAAATCCTTTAACAATAGCTATCATTTCTTTACTACTTTGGTATGTAGGCTTTGTATGTTTATATAAACATCATCATTTAATCCCTACAAATCCTTATGCCATGAGTATAAGATGAGGAAGCGGAGGCACAGGGAGGGGTACAGCAAGTTACCTATGTCCATAGTGTTGGAATTAATTCTAGATCTCTGCTCTTCTGGGCCTCAGCTTTCCAAGTCTCCTTGAAGAGACAAGGATGGTTGGCCTGGGGAATCTGGGCTCTGGTCGTGTGGAAGGGCAACCAAAGGACTCTGTACAGTTCTTCTGTCGGAAGCCGATGCAGGCCTTCCAAACAGAATCATTGAGTGCAAGAGGCACAGCCCTGCAGGTGGATTCAGGCACTGGCAAAACAGTGGAAGTCTTTTTTTCTTTTTAAAGATTTTATTTATTTATTTGACAGACAGAGATCACAAGTAGGCAGAGAGGCAGGCAGAGAGAAAGGAAGGGAAGCAGGCTCCCTGCTGAGCAGAGAGCCTGGTGCAGGGCTCTATCCCAGGACCCTGGGATCACGACCTGAGCTGAAGGCAGAGGCCTTGACCCACTGAGCCACCAGGCGCCCTGCCAGTGGAAGTCTTGAGTGGTGTTTCTTACAGGGACCCCTGGGTTCTATAGGCAGTGGAGATCTCATTCAGAATCTGGCAACAGGAAGTGTGTCAGTCTCAGAGGCCAGCTTTCGTTGTTGCTTTTTTGTCTTTTTCAGTGCCTTTTGGTGCTAAGTTCAGTCAGGGATTTTTATCTGTTTTTCTTTCCTTTCCTCTGTATTGCCAGCATCTTGCTCTGTGCCTGGCATATAATAAGTACTCCCTAAATGTTTGTTGCAAAATCTAGGTTGCATTTGGGCTGTCACCTAAAAGCTGTTAAAAATTTTAAAAGTTTATTATTTATTATTTTTTAAAAATTTTTAAAATTTTTAATAAACGTATAATATATTTTTATCCCCTGGGGTACAGGTATGTATATTTATTATTTTTTAAAATAAAAATAATACATATGTGTTTAAAGATGAAAATATAAAAAAATAAACTTCTTGCTCTTCTCAGCAGCCTCCTGAAGGTCACCACTATTAATATGTCTTGTAAATCAGAGAAAAATATATAGAGAGAATGAGAAAAAAATTTAAAACATATGTAAGAGGTGCCTGGTTGGCTCAGTTGGTTAAGTGTCTGCCCTCGGCTCCAGTCATGGTCTCTGGGTCCTTGGATCAAGCCCCAAGTCAGGCTGTCTGTTCAGCAGGGGGTCAGCTTGTCCCTCCCCCTCTGGTCCACCCCCTGCTTGTGCACTCTCTTTCTTTCAAATAAAGAAATAAAATCTTTAAAATAAAATACATATGAAGTATCAACACACATACTGACCTGAACCTAACTTTTTTTCACTTACTAAAAAACTTACAAATCTTGGCATATCATACCTAGAGGTCTCTGCCCTCTGGATGCTACAGATAATTATCTGCTTGTCCCTTTTTGATGAACATTTAGATTGTTTTCATTTGCTGGGACTATTGGGTACATTTAAGTGTTGGCAGAGAGATTGCTAAACTGGCATTCAGAGAGGGAGCACCTCCAGATACATTACATGATGGGGTCTGTGTTCTAGATTGTTTATCTAGAATAATCAAATTTGTACAGTTTTTGAAAATTGAGACTTACATAATGATGCTATTCTATTTTGCTATGCATTTTTTTTTTTTTTAAGATTTCATTTGTTTGAGAGAAGTGAGAGGACATGATTGGGAGGGGAGACGCAGAGGGAGAGGAGAAGCAGTCCCCAGTGAGCCTGGAGCCTCACATAGGACTTGATCCCAGAACCCCAGGATCATGATCTGTGCTGAAGGCAGACATTTAACTGAGCCACCCAGGCATCCCAGTTTTGCATTTTTAAAGATTTTTAATTTATTTGTCAGAGAGAGAGAGAGAGAGAGAGAGCACGCACACAGGTAGACAGAATGGCAGGCAGAGGCAGAGAGAGACGCAGGCTCCCTGTTGAACAAGGAGCCCTATGTGGGACTCGGGATCCCAGGTCATGACCTGAGCGGAAGGCAGCTGCTTAACCAACTGAGCCACCCAGGTGTCCCCAGCTTTGCATTTTCAAACTAGAAAGAAGTTACGCATTTTTTCATGTGTTTGTTGGCCATTTTCCTCTTAAGTGATTATTCATATTCTTAGCCCATTTTCTATTCAGATGATAACGTTTTCTTTTGTTTTATTGATTTCAGTTGCAATTTATTAATTAAGGTTATTAGACCTTTGTCTATGTTATCTATGTGATCTACCTTTTTCAGGTTTGCTATTTGTATTTTGATTTTGTTTATAGTATTTTCATCATATAGGAATTTTACATTTTCACACAATCAGATCCCTCAATATTTTGTTTTGTGGCTCCTGAATTTATATGAAACTACATTCCAAGTTTGCAAAGAAATGAAGCCATGTTTTCTTCCACATTAAGACAGGACCTGGCACAAAATAAATCCATGTTAAGTTTTTGTTAATAAATTAGGAAATGGAATTCACAATTTTATGTTTTTATACTTAAATTATGGCCTTCCTAGAGTTTATTTTAGTATAAAAAGTGAGGTAGGGATTCAGCTTTATATTTCTCAAATGGTTAACCAGTGTTCTTATACCACTTATTCATTCATCTATTTTCCTCACTCATTTAGTAGATTGCATTTTAAAGTGGGAGTCTCCTTACTAATGTGTCTTCCCAGTGTTTAAAATAGATTTCATACAGTCTCTACTCTCCAATTAATTGGAAGCATGGCTGGCTCTCTAGGGTGAGCACTAATGAGCTAAAATCATCTTTATTGTATAGCATTAAGTAGAGATATGCTGGCCCAGGCTGATTAAAGCCTTCTCACTTGTTCAGGACTCCCAGCAAAGTGAGCTCTTATTAAACTAATAAGCACCCATGTCTTTTCAAAGCTTAGATCAAGCAGCTCTGCAGAGTTGAGGCAGACAGGAAAGGAGAAGACCAGGGGCATGCATGCCCACAGGATTCCCTTCTGCAGTGCCTGCTCCAGGCTGCGGAGAGCCCTGCAATTTCTGAAAATGTGTGTGTGTGTTCCCTGCTGCTTTATAGCTGTGAGGGGCCAGAGGGTCACAGCCTCATCTTTAACTGTGGGACCCCTTACCCTGGAAACTCATGGAGGCCTTCTGGCTGAGGGATGGCCTACCCAAAGTGGTTTTGTTTTCTTTCTTTCTTTCTTTTTTTAAAAATATTTATTTATTTGACAGGGAGATAGATATATATATAGAGAGAGAGATCACAAGTAGGCAGAGAGGCAGGCAGAGAGAGAAGGAGAAGCAGGCTTCCTGCTGAGCAGAGAGCCCGATGCGGGGCTCAATCCCAGGACCCTGAGATCATGACCTGAGCCGAAGGCAGAGGCTTAACCCACTGAGCCACCCAGGCACCTCAGCAGGATTCCTAATGGCCTGCAGCTGAGCTGGTGAATCCCACAGCTTCTAGGTTGGGAGAGGAAGAACTGGAGTCTGGCTCTGGCACAGGGGCTGGGACTAGAGGGATCACATTTAGGGGCAGGAAGAGAAAAGGTTTGAGAAACTCAGTCTAGCTGGGCTAGGCAGGGTTGAGGAGCTAGGAGTGAAACACATGCATGGAAAGGTGGAAGGGGCGTGGGTATAAGGTCAAGGATTTCCATTTCTGATCAAGGATCTGCCTAGGACTCATCATCTGAGCCTGAGCAAGTCATGGAACTTCTCTGGTGCTCACTGCAGAGAAATTAAGAGTACTTGTCTTGCCAGTCTGAGGGACAGCCTCACCGTTCACTCTAGTATGGGATTTATGGAAAGAAATGGGGGGTGATGGGAGCATGAGGATCTAGGGGGCCTCAGCATTCATGCTCGGATGTGCTGGAGTCAGCAAGAGGGTCACACTCAAGATGCACAAAAGTCTTCAGAAACATGCCTGCAGCAGTCGGGGTGGTGAGTTCAAATGTTTCAAGGCCGGGATGTAGCTCGGCCGGGGTGGCTGTGGTTGGGAGAGAGGTTGTGGAACCCTGCCGATCCTGAGCTCAGACACCAGGAGCCACATCCTGTTCACTCTCCCTGCTTTCCTGTCTGCAGGCCCTCCTGGTCCCTGAACTGCCGGTTAGCGGACAATCTGGAGAGGTGGTTGGATGGGTGCAGGTTCTAGCTGCAGAGGCGACCCTCACACTCTCCAGGGGCACCTTCCAAATGAAGATGCTTTCCTGTTTGCTGCCTTCACTCAACCCTGTTGATTATCTCACCGCTGGACAGCTCCAGATGGAAAAGGACAAACAGTTTGCTTCATCCGGGGATGAGAAATGCAGAATAAACCAGCTACTTATGCAAATTGGACCTAAGGTTTTCATTTGTCTTACTAAGCTGGGATGGTTACTAGCATAACAATGGAGGATCTGAAGGAAGGGAACTACCTGGAAAACAAGACGTGTCCATGATTGCCAATATTAAGTAGGGAAGGGAAGAAAAGATACAGTGGAAGAAAAGAGGGGTCAAGGCAAGCAGGGCCACCAGTCCCAGGCAGTGCCCCCACTGGGACACGTAGGTTGGAAGTGACACTACAGAATCCTTGTACTTCTATGGAGAGAATCAAGTGGCAGTTGCTCTTCTTTTTAATAAAAAGTTAAGTTTTAAAAAATTACCAATAACACATACTTGCTTTAGAGAAACTGAAAAATAAATGTTTAAAAAAAAAATGCTCCCATGATCTTAGCTCCCAAAGGCAGTTGCTGTCATGCTTTGGTTGCATTCCCTTTGGGTTTTTCTTCCTATGGAGGGAATTTTCTTTTTTCTTTTTTTAAAAGATTTTTTTTTATTTATTTGAGACTGAGAAAGAGAGCACAAGCAGCGGAAGAGGCAGACAGAGGGAGAAAGAGAAACAGGGTCCCTGCTGAGCAGGGAGCCCAACCTGGGGCTCGATCCCAGGACCCTGGGATCATGACCCCAGCCAAAGGCAGATTCTCAACCGACTGAGCCACACAGGCGCCCCTCTTCTTTATCAACAATGCTCTGATAATGTTCTAGATAGAGTTTGGTACCTTGTGTTTTAGAAAGAAAAAAGCCCTTTTTCCCCTATATGGATTGTGATTTTAAACAGAAAGGGGTTTATTTCTGAGGCTTAGAGGCTTATAAAATCCTTGCAGGGGGTGGAGCAGCAGGGGCCAGCATGGGCTTCCATAGCACCCCTGCACAAGCCATGGGAGCAGAAGCAGCAGCAGAGGAACCTGTTCCTGGGAAGGCAGGTCACCTGCCAGAACCCAAACGTGGAGAGCACATTCCCTAACCTTCCAGGCTTCCAGGCTTCCAGGTCACCTGCCAGAACCCAAATGTGGAGAGCACAGTCCCTAACCTTCCAGGCAAGGAACTGGGAGCCTGTTGGCAGCACGGGCTTCACCATGGTGTCAAGAGTTTCTTCCAAATGAAATCTTAGTCCTGGTCAATATTCCCTGGATGAATGCACCATATGTGATTTAACTTCCCCCCTACTATTAGATTTTTTGATATTGCCATTTTTTTAACCATGACAAAGAATGCTGGTCATGTCCACATGTGGCTGCCCCTTTTGTGTTTTTTTACACTTTTAAAATTACATGAGCCCTATATATTTAATGAAGAAAACTTGGAGAGTACAGATAGTCCTAAAGAAGGAAATTAAAAATACCCATCACTCCCCCCTGGAAACAGAAGTTTGCGTCATTGCTCTGCAGCCACGATTGAGAGCCCTGATGTAGCAATGGTGTCAGTCTTTGTACGTGTACCCTTCCCTACTTCAGTGTGTGTAAGTGCACATCGTTTTACCTTAAAAAATGGACCACCGCTGTATATACAGCCCGTATCCTGCCTTTTTCATGTAACATTCTGTGGCCTGATATTTCCAAGCTTATGATAGGAAACCCGGCACTGTTTTAAACCACCTCCGGGCATTCCTGGATGTGGACAAAATGTAGTGAATATAACCTTTCCTTGTTACTTACTCTGTTCCATCCAGACATAAAGTAACCGACCTCGGGGAATCCTAGCCACCAAGAGGCAGGCAGGACAGAAAGCAAATCAACCTTTCTTTTTGTCTTCTTCTTGGTTGCTTTCCGAGGGGAGGGGAAATAGCTTTAAGTTAGAAAATCAGGGGTAGAACTCTGAAGTTACATAATGAATTATTTTAGCGTGGCATTTCCTCACCCCTACCCCCACCCCGTGTAGAGAAAAGAGTATTCCGCTGTTCACAAGCACAGGGCAGGAATCCTACAATAAAATCCCTGAAGTTGGCTACACCTCCTGTTGAGGCAAAGAGAATATTCTGAGACCCTGAGAGCCGCTTCCTTATGGAGCTGGGAACCCCACGCTCTTTCCGTGGGTGGGCCCAAGTGTGATAATGCGCCTAACCTCAACCCAGCCTTCACCCAGACATTAATGACAATGTGCAATTGATTAAAACGCTATCTCCTCAAGTGCCAAATCCAGCGTGCTGCCGCCTCCTTCCAGCCCATTACTTGGCCACGGCTCACCATCGGCCTCTAATGGCCTTTCTGTCAACATGGGCGTGAGACTCGAGGACAAAGCAAATGTTAGTGGATCGATTGGACCGGTCTCCGGGTTTTCCCACCGTCAACTCCTGGCTTGGCACTCTCAAACACACTGATGGTGGGCATTGTGAAGACACCCCCTCGGGGCCCAGATCTCCCTGTCTGGTATAGGGAATGAATGATGAATGCTTCATTTTAAAAATCTCAATGGTGACTCCCATTACTTCTAGCACCAGCAGCTACCATACGAACCCCAACCTGACATATGTTATACATAGGCCTTTACATACAATATTTTCAAACCTTACGAAACCTTCCAAGGTAGGTATGAATTACAACCATAACATGGGTGGAAAAACTGAGGCTCGGAGGGGCTAAACAACTTGGCTTTAGTCTGGCCTGGTTAGGGCTGGAGATGGAATGGGTATCTCCCCAAAACCTGTGGCTCCCCCCACCCAGCCCACTCCACACCCTAGTTCTGTACTGATGTGAATTCTCCACTCTATCCTTTAGCTGGAAAATTGGTCTCCAGCTTTTCAATTAAGACTTTGCCCTGAGGGGCGCCTGGGGGGCTTAGGGGGTTAAAGCCTCTGCCTTGGGCTCAGGTCATGGTCTCAGGGTCCTGGGATCGAGCCCTGCATCTCGGTCTCTGCTCAGCAGGGAGCCTGCTTCCTCCTCTCTCTCTGCCTGCCTCTCTGCCTACTTGTGATCTCTGTCAAATAAATAAATAAAATCTTAAAAAAAAAAAAAAGACTTTGCCCTGAAGGGGTTTTAGGCACAATTAGCACAGAACAATGGGTCATTGTCACAGTGCACAATTCACAGACTGGGAAATCGAGGTCCTAAGAAATCAAAGTAACTCTCTCAGCTACATGAAATAAATCAATAGAGAAGGCAATGCGGTGACCTGCCCTGTTTCCAAACTTCTGTCATAATGCAAATCACCTGGGGCTTCTGTTAAAATGCTGATTCCTGGGCCATGACCCATATCTACTGAGCCATAGCTCCAGATATCCTGGAACGTGTATTTTATTTTATTTTTTTAAGTCTCCAGATCTATCTGATCTTTGGGACACAGGAGAAGCTAGTTAGTGGCAAGAACATGGATTGGGAAGACTCAGAAGACATAGGATCATTCCCAGCTCTGCACTGACTTTTGAGTCACTTCACTCTCTGAGCCCAATTTTTCCAAACTGTAGGCTGAAGTGAGTGACCTGGTCACATGGTGGCAGGTGGCAATGCTGAGGGATGGCAATGAAGTGATGGGTCATCCAATTCCTGGGTGCTCGACCCTCTTCCCAGCGCCATGTTGACAAGAAAGAGCAAAGATTGTTAAAGATCTGCCATCAGGAGGGTCAGGGTGCTGTGTGTGTGTGTGTGTGTGTGTGTGTGTGTGTGTGGTGGGGTGTCCCCTGCCATCTGGTGTTGTAGGTATCCCACAACATGGCTTGACCAAGTCAGTTACTGGAGTTGAGAAGCTTTTATCTTGCTCACTCTCAGGACACTGCTTTCTAGAATTCCCATTAAGCTGTGGCTGGATTTCATTTTGAATCTCAAATTCTACCTATATCTGGGGTTAGAGGTCAGATGGCTCCTGCTGCTCATCACAGTTTCTTCCTTCTTTCCCAGACTTCTAGCTTTTTTGAAGCGAGTCTGCTCCTCCATACTGTCTCCTGCCCTGAAGTTTTTGACTCCTGCCTCAGCTGTTGTCCACCAGTGCCGAAATTGTCATCCTCAGTGGCCTTGGTCTTTTTGTAGACAAGCCACAAACACACCCTGACATCACAGTTTCTCTCGGCCATTGCTTGCAAAGACCTTGTTCTCGACCTCAATTCAGCCACCACCATGGTCATGCACACCTGAGCCTTGTCTTTCCTGGTTACTCCACCACCCCCAGAGCCTCCATCTTAACACCACACACTCTGAACACTGCCTCATAACTTTCCATGGCTTTCCCTCCCATAGGTCTCTAACTCTGAAAGTTCTTGATTCCACTGGAATCTCGAAGGTTCAACTCTCTCCACCTTGCTCTGCCCCTCACCTTCCCCACGTCCTCACTTATCTCCTGCCCCGGCTTAGATTCCACAGCTGCCATTGTGATGTCAGCATGAATCCACTTCTCTCTGGCTCAGCTTTCCTCTCTCTCACATACCCACTTGGCTACTCACCCTCGGATAAACCTGACTCTCCACCTGCTCCATGTTTGCACTCACGTAGCTCTATGTATTTGGAGAAGAAGGAAAGAAAGAAAGAAAAAAAACAACAACCCCACAACACCATGTTGACTGGTCTCCCTTTAAACTCATGCCAACCATTATCAAGTGGGCCTTTGCATTTCCAATCTATTTCACACTTTCCCCTGTCTCGTTAAATCTCCAACATCTCCTCCCTAATCCACCCTCTTAACGGATGATGATGCTTCCTATTCCATGGAGGAAATAGAAGCCTTCAGATAAGACCATCTGCAGGCTCCCACCACACCTGCCCCCACATGATCCTCCCTCCCGTCTGTGCTCATGGATGAACTGCTGATGCTCCCAGTTAAGGCCACCCTCTCCACTTGGGTCCTGGATACCACCCCCTCTCGCTTACTCTCCGACGGTACAAGAGGCAAGTGATACTGTACTATCATGTTTTTTTCTTCCCTACTTGATTGCTTTCATCCCCATAAAAACATACTGTAATCTCTCCCATTAAAAAAAAAAAAATCCCTCTCATGACCTCTCATTTCCTGCCATTTCCTTAAACACTCCTCGGAAGAATTGTCCAAGTTCCTTCTCTTCTCTGCCTTACTGCCCATTCTCTTCTCAATCCAACTCCTTAGAAACACATCTGTTGTGGTTGTCGATGATCTCCATTTTGCCAAATCGTAGGATCAATTCTCAGACCACATCTTGCTCTCAGCAGCATTAGACATTGTTGATTACTCCTTCTTAAAACGCTAAGTTCACTGTCATTGGGCCACCATGCACTGCTGGTGCTTCTCCCATCTCACTGGTCACTTCTTCTTCACCTCTTTTATTGGTATCTCTCCTCCTCCTGGTTTGTGTTGGAGGGACCCAGGCTCAGTTTTTGGGCCTTTTCTCTGTTTCCCTCTACTCCCATGTTAAATAACATCAGTATTCATCAGTATGCTTATGACTTCCAAATATGTATATTTCCTCCTGGTGTGTCCTTCAAAACTTCAAATTCATATATAAAAATACCTCTTCTACATCTCCACTTGATCACCTAAGAGACATTTGCACATCACAGCAGCAGTAGAAAATGAATATAAACATAAAGAAGCCCTGAGATCTCAGGCACAGACTTCTTTATCCTCATATTTCTGGGTCACGTATGACATACATGAATCCAGGGGTGTGTAGAATCCCTCAGTCCCAGGAAGCCTGCTGATGGTGGGGTATATTACAGTAAGCTGGTCTGGTAAGCACGCTGTAGCTATGTGATCAGCCCTAACCATTCAAATCTGCCTTGCTATCCGAAGTAGGTACAAACCACCAATCTAATTATTTTACTAAATAATGCTGGGAGGCTGATTCATCTTCTTCCAGAGTGAATCACTTGTCTTTAGTTAATACATCTTGTATCACTGGGCAATCTAGATAATCTGGGATTAACCTGTGTTATGCAAATTGCACAACTGGAAAGGCTTTCTAACCCTATGGATGGGGGAGCTGACAGAAACACTGCAGGTCGGACAGGAAAATATTCCAGTGGGTCTATAAGTTGCTGCCCCCACCATGACGAAAGAGATCCAGTATAGTCAACCTCCCACCAAGTGCCCAGCTGGTTCCTCCGGGGAATGGTATTCTATCACAGGCA
This sequence comes from Mustela erminea, assembly GCF_009829155.1. Classification (NCBI taxonomy): domain Eukaryota; kingdom Metazoa; phylum Chordata; class Mammalia; order Carnivora; family Mustelidae; genus Mustela; species Mustela erminea. The sequence continues at coordinate 71,632,887 of NC_045614.1, read as the reverse complement.
TAAGCAGTGGTCTCTGGTCTGGGTAGGCTGGGCAGATCAGTCTTGGTAAGGAGAAATCCATGTCATTGAGGACATGCATGAACTCCATCCCTGATACCATAGCCACTTCATTTGCTCATCAGGTGTGGCTAGAAAAGAGGCTGCTGACCTTCACAACCTTTTCTGTTAACCAGATTATTGAAAGTTTCCTCTACCATGGGTGTCCTGTGATGAGCATTCACACAGGACACAGATATCTTTACACTCTGTACCCATTCCAAGAGGTCTATCTGCAAATCTCTTTCTCAGACCTCTTTGTTACCAGCTCTCCATTTTTGTTCCTCCTGAATCTCTGATCATCCAGCCAAACCCTTAGTACTTCCCATGAATCACCAGAGAGCTCTACCTCTGGCCATCCTTCCTTCTTTCCAGTAGATGACTCAGTGTACTGCTTAAAATTCTGCCCACAGGGAAAAATCCCTCTCTGTATGATGCTATAGTAGTCTACATCTCATGGTACAGAAGCACCCTGTGTAGATCCATCCATAAAACTAGGGCCTAGGTTTGTCTTCCTCAAGCACCTAAGCATAAGGGACTCCCCACAGAGCCACAGGGGAGGCTGGAGGCAGCAGAGGAACTATAGGAATCTGGGAGTGAGCACCTGTTGAAGCAGTGTTCTTGGGCCTTCAGGACCTGACCAAGCCCAATAACAGGTCTGTCACTTTTCCTCGATGATGGTGTGCTGCTGAGCACACAAGGTACCTTTGTGCCTTGGACAGAGAGCATCTAGTTCACAATGAGCAGTTGAGATTGCATGGTCACTTGGTCTCCTATAGTCAGCCCTAGTATTGAAAGAGGAGCTGTTTCTCAAAGGGAAAGAAAGCAGTTACTTCGGGAAGAGAGCACAGCTTTGCTTTGAAGCCCTAGGGCACTGAGCTGTGATTCTATCAGGGCTTTCCAGAGGCTCCAGTGAATTAGTTGCTGGAAAAGCTAATGGAGCAAAGCCAGCCACCTCCAGGTTCACCACTGCAATTGGGATACAAGGAGGTAGAAAGTTGAGGCTTCCACTAGCAAGTCTGGAACTTGCAGGAAGCTGCTTGCTGCCAACTTCCTAGCAGCTCTGCAGCTTTGAGGAAGGTGGCTGGCAGGGGAAGGTGTAGCGTGCTGCAGGATCTCTGACCTGCCGAGTCTCAACATGCACAATTCCAGTTGAAGGAGAGTCTGTTTCATCCTTTCTAGATCTCTGTGAGTGTAGCTCAGTGGTGAAACCTACATTGATCCACATCCCATTGGTAGAGGTACCTCCCAGATCCTTGGCTCCTGCAACCCAGGCAGAACATGGAAGTGGGTATCCTGCTCGTCACACTCTTTCTTCCTCGGTAAGGCATTCATTTCCTTGAAAAGAGACAAAAAGGACTGTACAAATCCTAAGAGAGATCTAACTTAATTGGGTAAATTTGTTAAGTACTTACTGCAGTGAAAAATATTTAAGTGAGTGAAGTTTAATTGCTTCTTTTAATTATTCATTTCTATATCAAGTTATATAAGCTCATGATTTAAAGAACAAAATAGGTTTGGCTGCGAAAATCAGTCTTCTATCAGTTTTCTCACCTTCCTCAGGAAAAAAGCCCCAAACACGTTAAACTCTTTCAGCTGATGCTTTGGTATTTACATCCAATTCTCTGAAGGATATACTTTTATCTTGCTCCTTGGTTAGTGTGAAATCAGGGGTCTCCTTACAACTAGGGAGATGGAGGTTCAATTCTCTTTTTCTGCTTTGTCCTCACCACACACATGGAGCTTGCAAGACACCCATCCTTCCAGTATGGTTCAATTATAATTTGAATTCTTTCAACATTTGGTCTCCATCATGGCTATGAAAATGTTTTTCACAGCTGAGTCAAGATGTCAAGTCTATGATTATTTCTCTTTCCTAAACAATGTGCTCTCGTCTTTAGTGAATTGTCTGTGTTTCCTTCATTGTTGGCTTAATTGCCTAACTACTTCTCACTCATTCAGCCCCCAACATTCCCCCGGTTGTCCAATTCTTCTCTCAGAGTGGGCAGATTCATTAGATTTTCTTTCCATTTGTCTTCTTAAAGAACTCTCTCTCCTGACGCCTTCTGATTGCTTCAGTCTTTACTGGTATTTTGTATCTGGCACACCTATTGTTCTGGAATATTCCTTTACCACCATCACTTTTGCTTCTCTCTGGGTTAGCTCCTGTGTTTCCTAAAGCCCATGTCTACCTCTTTCTTGGTTTATTCCCTTGTTTTATTGGAGTGCATCCTCCATAAGCTTTCTTAAAAAGAAAACATAGAACTTTTCTTAAGTTTTTTGAGATTTTGTATGTCTAAAAATGTCTTTGTTCCACTCTGACGCTTGGTTGATATTTTGGTTGGGTGTACAAGTCTAGATCAAAAATAATTTTCCTTTAGAATATGGATTACAGGGGCGCCTGGGTGGCTCAGTGGGTTAAGCCGCTGCCTTCGGCTCAGGTCATGATCTCAGGGTCCTGGGATCGAGCCCCGCATCGGGCTCTCTGCTCCGCAGGGAGCCTGCTTCCCTCTCTCTCTCTCTCTCTCTCTCTCTCTGCCTGCCTCTCTGCCTACTTGTGATCTCTGTCTGTCAAATAAATAAATAAAATCTTAAAAAAAAAAGAATATTGATTACATTTCTTTTGATTATTCTGGTTCTTTGTATATAACCTGTATTTTTTTTCTTGAAGGTTGTAGGATGGTCCCTAATATTCTGAAATTTCATGATGACATGCCTCAAGGACTTAAAGATCCAATATAATGGAACCTTTCTGACAATCTATGTTCTTGAGTTCTGGGCAATTGTCTCGGATTATTTTGTAGATCATTTCTTCTTTTCTGGTTTCTCTGTTCCTTTTTTTCTGGTTTTCCTGGTATATGGATCCTGTGCATCCTGTGTTCGTTATTCATTCATTTAATAGTTTCTCTCCATTTTTTTCTCTTTGATTTTTTTCCTCTACTTTCTGGAAAACCTCCTCACCTTCTTGTCCAGAATTTCTATTGATTTTTCATTTCTATTGTCGTGCTTTTTAACTTCTAAGGGCTTTATTTGTTCTCTAAATATTCATTTTCTTTCTTTCTCTCTTTCTTTCTTCTTTCTTTCTTTCTTTCTATTTCTTTCTCTTTTCCTTCCTCTTTTTCTTTCCTCCTGGTTCCCTCTTCTTGTTTTGAAGATGTAATATATGTCCTTTTTTTAATGACAGATTTTGTTACTATTTGCAGCAGATTATCTTCTCCATAATTTTTTTTTTAGTTATTTATTTAAAGTTTTTTCCTCAAATCTCTATTGATACCTGCTTGTTGTTTCATGTTTAAGAGTGGGAAAGCAAAGAGCTGATTGGGAGCTTGAAGGCTGTGGGTGGACTCTTCTTGGAGAAGGTGGGCTTCACCACAGGATGGTCTGGCTGGGTTGTTTCATGGGCATTACTGGTGTCAGGTCTTAAAGTCTGCCTTCTTTAGAGTCTGCCTTCTTAGGCTGATCACAGTTCCCAGAGAAGGCTGACAGAACCTCCTATCAGGTAGATAGACCTGACTGCCCATTCTTGGAGCTAGCCTGGGAAGAAAGCCAAAGAGTGGGCTATGGCTTATTTGTCAAGTATATAAGTGTTTATTGAAACCCCCTGATAGCAGTATGGTACTCCCACCCAGAACTGTGCCTGATGTCCTCAGTCGAAAAACCACACTGTGCCCTTCCCAGATAACAGAATGATGGTTTTCCATAAAATGTAGGGGCTGGCATCGACTGCAAGGAGTGGAAAAGGGGAGATGGGCTTTCACTGATTCTTAAGCAGACTTTGGGCCATGTAGCCCTCCCTTCCTCCACACTCCCAGAGCAATCAATGGCTGGCATTCCTGGCCTCAAGGATTCTGAGGGTCAACCCAGCCTGTATTTGCTTGGCTGATGGCTGAAGGTCAGCTTTCTGGGAACACTGGAAGTCAGTTGCCACATAACCATCTGTTTTCTCACTTCTAATATCCTGTCAAGTTATCTCTTCTGCTTGGCCTGAGCAGTTTATGTATTTTAAAAATTCCCTTCAGCTAAAATTGGGGCAATTTAGGAAGATGGTGGTTTAGAGCAGGGACCTGGGAGTTCATTAGACCTGTATTCTAGTTCCAGCCCCCTGACTTACCATGTGCCATGTGCCATGGAAATCCTAAACAGTGATCACCTTTCCAAGCCTCAGTCCCCCCCTCCAAAACTGGGAAATCTATAGGGAAGTTGGGAAACTAACATCATAATTGGGGTCTATATGACATACAATTTTGAGTAGAGTGAAAGCCTGGATGATTTGTCTAAGACTATCTCTTCCATGGCACTAAAATTGTCTATAAAGTTTACACCTCCCCCCCACCCCAATTTCTATATTATCTGCTGTGGGCTAATTTAGTACATTCAATAATGAAGGAATACCTTTCTAAAACTTGTTGAACAATTAAATAGAGAAATAGGTCAGTGACTGGGCCATCGAACAGCCTGATCCGTAGACCCAATCAATAATGTTGGTTATTGCTATTAGTAAAAGACTTTGTAAATGCAACATTGAGCACAATTCCTGGCACAGAATGAGTGATCCATATGTGCTCTCTGAGTTTAATCTGTTTTCCTGTTCTTTCTGCTTCCTGAAATGTAACTGGCCAGCTCTGTTTTGCTACAACTGACATTTTTAAAACTTTTTAAGTGCTTGTTAGACTACAGTGTGATGCAGAGGATGTTTCTTTTCCCTGGAAGAAAGCCCCAAATTCTAGCTTTATGTGTTTTAGAATAAGAAGCACAAGTCTGCCTATATTCCATTTGGATTCTAGTGAAAGCCAGTGACCACATTCAGCCTTCCGAGGTGTTTTGAAGGACAAATGTAAATAACAATTCGTATGACTATTTCTTTTGGCAAAGGCAGATTTATTTCTGTAGAGTCTTATCTATTACAGTGATCTCTGCAAAATGAAATGGGAACTGGCTTTCCCGTGAGCTCTGGCCTTTGAAGTACTTGTGATTTGGGGTCACTTTTTGTCATTTCACATAGATTTTCTTTCTAGAAATTCCTAATTTATTATCCTAGCAATAAATTCTGCTTCTTCCAGATGCACTGCCATTTCAATGTTGGCTTTCATTTTTTCCAGCTTCTTTCAAAATTCGGAATCATATGCCAACTTTAAGCCAGCTGGCTTTGATCACTCTACATGGCCAGCAAAAAAAAAAAAAAAAAAAAAAAAATGGTTCAGCTCATCCTTTTCTCATTATTTTTAAACGAAATTCTTTTTAAAATTATTATTTATTTTTTAAATTTCTTTTCAGTGTACCAGTATTTATTGTTTATGTACCACACCCAGTGCTCCATGCAATGCGTGCCCTCCATAATACCCACCACCAGGCTCACACAACCTCCTATCCCCCACCCCTTCAAAACCCTCAGATTGTTTCCCAGAGTCCATAGTCTCTCAAGGTTCATCTCCCCCTCCAATTTCCCCCAACTCCCTTCTCTACATCTTCCCTTGTCCTCCGTGTTATTCCTTATGCTCCACAAATAAGTGAAACCATATGATAATTGACTTTCTCTGCTTGATTTATTTCACTCAGCATAATCTCTTCCAGTCCTGACTATGTTGTTACAAAAGTTGGGTATTCATCCTTTCTGATGGAGGCATAATACTCCATAGTGTGTATGGACCACATCTTCCTTATCCATTCATCTGTTGAAGGGCATCTTGGTTCTTTCCACAGTTTGGCGACCATGGCCATTGCTGCTATGAACATTGGGGTACAGATAGCCCTTCTTTTCCCTACATCTGTATCTTTGGGGTGAATACCCAGTAGTGAAATTGCAGGGTCATTGGAAAGCTCTATTTTTAATTTCTTAAGGAATTTCCAAAGTGGCTGCACAACTTAAATTCCCACCAATAGTGTAAGAGGGTTCCCCTTTCTCCACATCCTCTCCAACACACGTTGTTTACTGTCTTATTAATTTTGGCCATTCTAACTGGTGTAAGGTGGTATCTCAGTGTGGTTTTTTTTTTAATTTTTTAATTTATTTTCAGCGTAACAGTATTCATTGTTTTTGCACCACACCCAGTGCTCCATGCAATACGTGCCCTCGCCAATACCCACCACCTGGTTCCCCCAACCTCCCACCCCCACCACTTCAGACCCCTCAGATTATTTTTCAGAGTCCATAGACTCTCATGGTTCACCTCCCCTTCCAATTTCCTTCAACTGTCTTCTTCTCTCTAACTCCCCATGTCCTCCATGCTATTTGTTATGCTCCACAGATAAGTGAAACCATATGATAATTGACTCTCTCTGCTGGAGTTATTTCACTCAGCATAATCTCTTCCAGTCCTGTCCATGTTGCTACAAAAGTTGGGTATTCATCCTTTCTGATGGAGGCATAATACTCCATAATGTATATGGACCACATCTTCCTTATCCATTTGTCTGTTGAAGGGCATCTTGGTTCTTTCCACAGTTTGGCGACCGTGGCCATTGCTGCTATAAACATTGGGGTACAGATGGCCCTTCTTTTCACACATCTGTATCTTTTGGGTAAATACCCAGTAGTGCAATTGCAGGGTCATAGGGAAGTTCTATTTTTAATTTCTTGAGGAATCGCCACACTGTTCTCCAAAGTAGCTGTACCAACTTGCATTCCCACCAACAGTGTAAGAGGGTTCCCCTTTCTCCACATCCCCTCCAACACATGTTGTTTCCTGTCTTGCTAATTTTGGGCTTTCTAACTGGTGTAAGGTGGTATCTCAATGTGGTTTTAATTTGAATCTCCCTGATGGCTAGTGATGATGAACATTTTTTCATGTGTCTGATAGCCATTTGTATGTCTCAGTGTGGTTTTGATTTGAATCTCCCTGTTGGCTAGTGATGATGAGCATTTTTTCATGTGTCTGTTAGCCATTAAATGAAATTCTTAAATAATCTCTTGGCTTAGTTAACTCATTAAAAAAAAAGCTTTCTTTAAACAAATTCATGTAGATTGAAATACTGAAATCTGACAAATACAAATTCACGATTTTATCTAGGTCTTGAAGTAGGCATTTAAAAAGATGGTCAAGTTTAAAGAACTGGGAAGGTCCAACATTGATCACTGTATCAGTTACCTCTTGCCACCATACTACTGTTTAAAAACTATCCAGATGTCAACTGGGCTCCAACAGTAGGTGTTTCTCTTTCTCTCTTATGCCTGCAAATCTTCAGGGGTCACCCAATTTAGGTTCTGCAGGGCTCAGCAGGGCTCAGCAGGACTTCACTACAGCTCATGGTTGGGTTCAAGTCTGCTGCATTAATTCTTCATTTTTCTGCCACCACTGACCTACCGTTGGGAGCTCTTTCCATGACAGCAGCACAGAAAGGCAAGCCCAACCACACAAGCATATTTCACTCGGTCCATGTCACATCTGCCAACATCCCATTGGCCAAAGTAATAATGTGGTCAAACACAAAGTTTAAGGAAAGAAATGTACACACCAACGATGAAGCCAAAATAAGTCACATGACCTAGTCCAGCATCAGTGGGACAGGGCAATATACTCCTCCCATGGAGGTGTGGTGAGAAGTGTTTAAATATTTGCTAAACAGTCATCCTTGACCCATGTATCCCTGAAGCTCTGAGAAAAATAAATTCAATAATCCAGATGTCTGTTCTTTCAGACTAGTAGTTCTCATAGTGTGGTACTTGTCCAGCAACAAGAGCACCTAGGAACTGGTTAAAAGGTAGACTCTTAGACCCCACCCTCGACCTGCTAGATCAGATGCTCTGAGGGTGGGGTACTCATACACACAGAGAACATTCTGATTCTTTGACTTTAATACAGGTGGAAGAAGTTTACATTACAGAGGGAAACCTTATGTAACATGGCTCAGCTGCCCACCAACCACTTTCACCAAAGGAACTTGACAAATCCCACAGCTGCCTAGCCCTGAATTTTATTCACTCCAAGCCCCTGTATGGGAGGCAAAAAGATCCTGAGCACAAACTCTGCTTTGCAGCTTACCAGTTGTGTGACTTTGGGTAAATGACTTACACTCACTGAGTTTCAGTTTACTCAGCTATAAAACAGGGCATTAAATGTTTCCCTCCTCTGAAAGACTGTCTGCAGTGTAGGCTTAGGCCTTTGGCCATAGGTGATGAATCCAGGGTTGGCCCCAGACCTCAGTGTGATACTTTGATTACCTTTTTGAGGAGTTTGGGATCTTGCAATGAGAAGCACAGTGTTGAAAGACAGCTGGGCTGAGTCACTCTGATGGCACATTTCTAGAGACATCTAAGGAAATCGATCTCTCTAGTGTTGAAGCATTTGCATTTTTTGTTGGTTCCTGCCCTTCTTCAGGAATCCATGACTATTTCCAATAAACATCCCCCTCTGCTTAAGCAAATGTGGTGGGTTTAAAATATGGCTCCCAAATTCTTTGATATTCCCCAAGCCCACAGGTTGAGGGGGAAGCCCAAGCTGCCCACAGAAAAGCCTATATGGAGAAAAACCAACAACCAGCACCACCTTACGTGCAGTATGACTGAACCACTTGGGAAGTAGATCTTCCTGCCTCAGTCTAGCTGTCCCAGTTGATTCCATACAGAGCAAAGACAAGGCATCCCTGCTGAGCCCAAACTGCAGATTCGTGAGAAAGTAAATGATGTTGTAAGTGTAAGTCCCTCTGTCTGGCTACTTATACAGCCATAAATTAGTGGAATAACCATAACCATAACCACAACTTTGTTTGTTTTCTTTTTTTTCTTTTCAGAAGCAGTACCATAGAGATGGAGCACTTAGATCTGGACTCAGGTTGTCTGGGTCCCAATCCTGCTTTGTCATTTGCTAGGCATGACTTTTGGGCTAGCTATGACATTTCTCTACACTTGAATTTTCTCGTTTATCAAATGAGAAGAGAAATTGAGAAATAGCCCCTTATCACCCAGTTGCCATGAGCATTAAGTGAGATTATGCACACAAAGGATTTGGTGTAGTTTTGAATCTGCATAAGTTGGCCTCTCTCATTCTTTTTGCTACAGAAATGGGTTTTGGGAATGGCAGGGACAAAATACCTCTTTTCGTTGACATGTGGCGCATGGTGAAGCACTTGGGGGCAGACCAGCAAAATATCAGAGTATTTCAACAGTTGGAGATCATCTACAGTTCATGCCTCCAGAAAAAAGAGAAGCTCCAGACAAGCTGGACTGACCACCTGAAAACCAAGTGATAACAACAGAACAGAGACACTTGCTGCTGGTGCTCCGAGACCACGGGGGGTCAAATAATCATGCTTTGTTAAATTTCAGAAGCTACATTCTCCGTTGCCCCTAATCGAGTGGCCTGATGAACACTCGGGGCTCTGGGAGAGATGCCCAGGAAAACTAAGAGGGCAGGGATGCACCCTCTGTTGGGTCCTGGGGGGACTTTGCCATCATTGCACCTCTGGGATCATGGATAAGTCCCATCAGTTTTGTATACACTGCATGTCCCCGCCCCCTTGGCTGTCCCTGACAGATCCAGGAGGAAACCCAATCTTGCTCCAACCTCCACACTCTCTGTCCTTGAACTGAAGGCCTGAGATCTTCAGTTGCTGAGTCAGAGCAGCAAAGATGCAGTCAGCAAACCCACTGCTGAGTCCACAGCCCTGGTGCTGTCAGCTTCTGCTCTTTCTCTAGCCTTGGGTTAGCTTTCCCTTTTCTCTCTGTTGGATCCAGCAGGATTTATCTAGTAACACCTGCTTTTTATTTAAGCTTCTCTCTTGCTTGTCTCCCTAAGCATCTTAATGGGGATTTAAAAAGCCAGCAAGACGGCAAACAAAGCACTCTATGGGCACGTGGTGACGATTCAAAGAGATGATACACATTCCAGGTTACCAGCTCTGTGCCTGCATCAGGTAGGCCATCAGGACGCTCTCCCTTCAGCCCTTTCCTTCTCTTGGATGTGCTCTGGAGACACTCATTACCGCACGAGGCCAGACTTCTCTGGTTCCCTGTCCTCTTGCTTCAGGAGCCTGCAGCCCTCTGCCCATCTCATCTACATGCTAATGCAATTTCTGAGCATGATCTATCCTAAGCGTTGCTACAAATCCTGGGAGATTTATTACGTTCCTTAGTTCTATAGATCAGGGATGATTTTTTAGAAATTCTTGCTTTTGCTGAACAATTTAATATGCCATTGTCTAGGCAACAGAATTTGCCTCAATTAGATTTTCAGGCTAATGTGGGGAAGAACTTTCCCCCTTCCTCTCCAGCAGTATTAGGAAAGGCCATAAGTCCTGCTCAAAAACATAATTTGCTGCTGCCTTGCGAGGAACTTAAAACCTGACTTTCTGTGGCAGCCATGTTGTATCCTTCCCTCTGCTCCAGGACTGGTGTCTTGTTGAGGTGGCTGAGGCTGCCCATGGGAAGACCCCACTGCCCTAGTGGGGAGTTAGGCACTGGCCACGCAGAGACCTCCCCCCACCAGAGGACATTGATCTTGGAGGATGAATCACCGTCCACCCCTGGGGTCTGGTCCTTAGCTGTGTAAGCTCAGAAATTCAATCTTTGAAGTCCAAAGGTTATTGGATGCTTGAATCAACATTGTCAATGAAGGACCCGAGATGAGAACAGACCAGAAAGAAAATTTATTAATTTCAAGCAGACGGGACATTCACATCAGTAGGACAAGCACATTCTGTCCCTGGGGGCATCACTCTTCCGGAAGCCAAGTTATCTGATGGTGGCTTAGTGAACATGAAACCTGAGTGTGAACTTCTTGTGATATCAGCCACTCCTGGGCAGAGGGTGGAAGGCCCTGCCAGTGGGCCACCTCTGCTCCCACCTGTTCAGACTTCTGTGATTCATCAGCCTTCATCGAGGGACCCATTCTTCCACAAAAGGTTGATTCTCCTGTGGGCCTGGGGCTTGTCCTGGGACTTCTACCCTTCTGCTCACTTCATCATGAGCTGATTCCTGGCTTACTCTCAAGACATCCTTAATGTCTTCCTTTCCACACTTGTGGCTCTGTTAGTCACCATGCAGGTAGAATCTTGGTTTTGACTGGACTTGAGAGTGGGCAGGAAGCGGGGGTCAAAGTTGACTCAGGCGGTAATCTGGGTGACAGGCTGGTGGGTGGCATGATCTGGATCCACATAATGATAGTCACTGTTTGTAAGAGTGCTGGGCTACAGGCAAGAGAATCATTAGCTCATTGAATCTTCCAAAGTACCTACAATGAACGTATGTGTATATTTCCCAATTGGCTGAATGACAACTTTGATAAATTTACATGGTTTGTCTCATTATTTAGTTTTAATTCACCAGTTTTCATTTTGTGCGCATAACAACATTTACACAGAGACTTCACCGTGTCCTTCCTTCCACTTCCTCTGTTGCTCCTGGGGCCTAAGGGTAGAGAGAAGGGAAACGGAGAGAAAGAAGTATAATATATTCTTTAATAAGGAGAATTTTTATGAGCATATTCTTTACTCATGTTTTCTTATTCATAAGGATAACATATTTATAAGTCTTTATAATAAAGAACACAGTCCTAGGAATGCATTCTCTTTATGCTCCCACCCTGACAAGCCTGCCTCTCTTCTGTCCCCTTTCTCCCTGTCAACCTCCTCCACCATTCTGTCCTGGTACCTCGGTCTCCAGCTGTGGCAGCAGAGAGCTGGGGAATATTGAACAATAGTTCAACTATTGTTGTTGAACTATAAACTCCTCTTATAGAACAACTATTGTTGTTGAACTATAAACTCTTGTTATAGAACCAAGATGAACTGATCAATGAAAACAGAATACTTCAAAGGATCTAACGATACAGCGGATTGCTCATTTGATGATGGGCTGGGTCTCAGTGTTTTGGGTGACCGGGTCATTTGGCTTGGCTTTTGGTTTAACTCTCCAGTTGAAGTGACAAGGAGGCATTTCCCAAATGAGCAAGCAGAGGCTGGAGAAGCAATAACAAATGTTAGATCCACAATTTAAAAAGGATTGTCTGGGGGCATCTGGGTGACTCAGTCAGTTAAGGGTCTGACTCCTGATTTTGGCTCAGGTCATGATCTCAGGATCATGAGATGGAGCCCTGCATTAGGCTCTGAGCTCAGTGTGAGGTCTGCTTAGATTCTCTCTCTCTCTCTGCCCCTCCTCTCTCTCTAAAATTACATAAATCTTAAAAAAAAAAAAAAAAAGGCTTGTCTGAAGGTGATTTGGTGTCTTCGTGCCATTCAGCAGGACAAGAGCACAGAAGAGAGGACAGAATAAAACCCCAGATGGTTTCCCTGTATCTCTAAAGAGCTGTATTGGGAGGGAATTGATTTTCAAGTGTCAAAAAAGCAAATGCTTAAAAAGGCTAGGAAAAGTGAGGAAACAATTGGCAAGATAAATGAATTAGAAAAATCTAATTTACTCTAAACAAACAAAAAAACCCAAAACAGTGGAAAGTGTGATGCTACCTGGTCCCATCACTTGGTGCTAATGACAGGGAGGCAGTAGGGACAGGTGGGAATTGTGGTGAACCCAAGAGGGAGCTTCCATCAGTGTTACAGATCCTTTAGTTTTTCCAAAAGAGCTTGAAATCCTGATTTTGATATCAGATCTCCCAAGTTGTAAGTGTAACTTTGAATTACTGTACAACACCTTGCAGTCTGAGCAAATCTGGAGGCTGGGTTTGGTCTGTAAATTTGCAGCCATGAAGGGGAGCCATCACCAAACCTGGAAGCTGAGTCAAAACCATGGATTCCATGTGGCCATGGGTAGTGGGCTGGCAGAAAGGACTACTTAAGATGGCAAAAGTTCCCACCACAAAACCTGACTTGGACAGGAGAACAAAGGCCCAAGCAGGAATCTGAAACCCTCCTGCCTCAGGCTCCCATGGACCAATGGGACCCTGACAAGCAGGAATCTGAGCCCCTGCCCCGGGCTCCAGTAGACCAATGGGACCCCCATGAGCAGGCGAAATATCCAAATAAGGGAAACTTGCCAAAAGACCCCTTTACTCCCCTTGAGGCCCCTTAAAAGCCCCCTCCTCCCTGCCTTGGGTGTGACTTCCGCCACTCTGCTTTCCAGAATCGCGGAACCTCGCCCGAGGGTGCCCACCTCCTCCGCGCAACTTTTCTGGCTCCCCTTCTTCTGAGCCCTGAAACTTCTCCAGAGAGTGTTTTTAATAAATCTTGCCTTGCACCCACTTTGCCTGGTGTTGTGTTTATCTCGCCAGAAAAAACTTTACAGTGGGCATCTGTAAATTCTGATTATGATGAAGAAGTCAAGAAATGATCTCAGTGCTTCCAAGAACAACATTTTACCACCAAAGGAAATCCGTTTCAAATATATCGCCTGGTACCTGTCGTGAAGCATTTAAAGAGCCGACTTTGAAGATAGAAATATGGTGCTGAATCCCAGCCCCCCCATATAGCAGACTTGCAACCTTGAGCAAATCAATTAACCTCTTGGTGCTTTATTTCCTATCTGAATTCCTGTGAGGCTTCAATGTAGTAAGACAATTAAAATCTAGATAAGTGGCAGATAGGAGGCTGTCAAGAAATGGTACTTGCTAAAATAGCCAGAGTGACGATTATCGCTGATAATCATGATAATTGTTGTCAGTACATGTATTTATAAACCCCCAAGAAAGCTCTAATGGAAGTTGGCTGCTCAAAGTTCTTTTCATGGGTGATTTTTCCATGAGGTTGGCAAGGCACTTGGATGTTTCTTTCTCATTTCATTTACGTAGGAAGTCACAAAGCTTAGCACCTTTTTGTGATTCTATCAGAAAAGCATTCGGGCAACTCAAATAATCCAATCAAACACAAACGCATGTGAATTTCTGACACATGACTTACAAATCACAAGGCATCTCCAAATACTTCTCTCTGCTGGCCATTAAGGGAGGCTGTGTATTGGGAGGATTCACACAGAATTCAGGTCCTTTCTCATGCACAGGCTCCTTCATTCTGTTTTCCACACCTTCTGCATTGCCTGCACTGCCCATCTCTTACTGTGCTTTTCAGCTCAGCCCAGGCTGAAATCACTGCACTTCATGAGCCAAGTGGTAGTCCCCTCCATACTTCCTCCAGGACCTGCACAAGCGCGCTTGTGAACACACACACACACACACACACACACACACACACCTTTCCCCAACACTCAGTACCAGATCTTAAGCTTTAACCCTCTATGGGAGTGGGAGAGAGTATATGTGGGAAACAGGGACCATTATGTTATGAATGAGAGAGAAAGGCTCTCAAGGCAATTCCAAGTTGCCCCAGGTCATGCTAACAGAGAAATCTGACCTGCCTCATAGTATAACCAGCACCCAGAAATGTGAGACTTGGGCTTCCAGGACAGTTGATGGCAAATGTCCAGGACTCCTAACATCATCTCCGACTCACTCCCCACTGCTACCTGCACCAGCTTCTGACTTTCAGGTTTGGTGTCCTGATTCTAGCCCCAGCTCAGACCTGATGTGACAGATGTTACTTCTCCTGATGAGCTTTGGGCCCTCATAGCATATGCTGTGGGGGCCCCAACCTTGAACAGTCCCTTGCGCATGGACCCCATGATGTCTAGTTTCCAGCAGTTGCAACTTGCTGCCTAAAGAAGGACTCTCTGGCTACTTAAGCCCATTGAGCTGGCACCAGGCGCAAGTTGTTCTGGGGGGTTAAGCCTCACCCCTCAGCAACATTCAATCAATGACAGATGGGAGTTGGGGTGAATAAATACTCCAACCTCCTCGCCCCCTGCAGGAGAGACAACTCTGAAAGGTGTTCTACCTATGTCCCAGGGGTCCCGGGTGGGACTGAACTCCAAATGCTAACACGGGTAACCGACATGTTAGAGCACTCATCCCCCTTTAAACACATTCCCTGCCCTCATACTGATGTTTTCTAGGCTCGCCTCCCAAATAAGCTTGACCCAGGGTCTGCTTCTAGGGTAGCTCAATCTAAGACAGCTTTCTTCCTTATCCTACAGAGTAAGATAAAACTCACTAACAACCTGATTGTGTCAGACATGAGGGTTACTTCACCTTAGCTTCCTGAAATGGGTGCCATTTTTACTCCCACAAGGCAGATAAGAAAATGGAGACCACAGGGCCAGCAAGGGGCAAAGCCAGGATTTGAACTCATATCTTTCTGGCTCCCAAAGTTCTGCTTGCTCCATCCCATCATGCTCACCTGGTTCCTTTCATCCTGGATCTCTTTCCTGCCTAATCAAGCCTTGGCTACAAGGACAGAAGTAGGCATGACTGACCAGTTACTGTGACACTAATTATCGCCACAAGTAAAAGAGCAGGAAATTGTAATTCAGGAACTGAGTGTACCAAGACAGCTGGCTTCAGCCCACAGAGGCAGGCAGCATTATTATTTTAAGAATCCTCCCGGGCACAGAAGAGCAGCCTTTGTGTCTGTGGAGGTTGGTACAGGGATGGTGGTGCCCTCCCCATCAACGGGTTGTGTAGGAAGACCCACAGAAAATGGAAAAACCCAGCTTGGACCCTTTCTGGTCTGTTACTCCTTATAAGAAAAAAAGGATGAAAGATCTGGAGACCTGGTTTCTAATTCTCAACTGTCTGTGTAAGTTTTGGCTTCTTGCTTCCCCACACTGGACCTCTCTTCTTGGGTTACATGTATTGGATATCTGATGGTCCCATTAACTGCTGCAGACCGAGTGAATTTCAAGTGTTGGATGCTTCGTTTGGATGTTTTACCACAAAGTTTGGCCTATGGCTCACCCCGGATCCAACTTTATCTTTGGATAGGTAAATAAGACAATCATCATGTCCCATTTGGGGCTCAAAGGAAACATTTGCCCAAAAATAGATTTCTACTATGTGTTTGTTCCAGCCTGAAATTCTAGAAAAGATGGACATCTGTTCATGCCTGCATTCAAATAACCAACAGTACTTTAGAGCACACCTGTGTTCTAGGTCCTGAGCTTGGCCCCGTGGGTTCAAAAATAGATAACACCAGGCTGTGACCCCAAGGGTCAGGAAATACTGGAAAGCGATGGGCAGGAATGAGTGTGAAGGAAAACCACCTGGATTCTCTCTGCTTCCCCTGAGAAATGGCCTCATTGAGTTCCCCTCTAGTGGGGAATCAACTATAGCAGCTCTGTCAAGGAAGGTCAACTCCATCTGGACACAGGGGCAATTGCTTCTAGTATGGCAGAGGGGAGGAGGTCTCCCAGGAGAACGAGGAAAGGCTTCATAGAGGAGACTGTGTTTGAGTGGAGCCTTGAAAGGGGCGCAGGACCTCAGCAGCTGGAGACAGCAAGAGGATGTTCCAGGCAAAGCAAATGTATGCAAAGTCCCCCAGACATGGTCCAGGGCGCAAATTGTTTCAATTGGATGCCACAAAGGCTGTCAGAAAAGAAAAGGATAAGGGGAAGGAAGACTGAAATAGACTACTCGATCATATGAGAAAGCTTCTGAATTCAGACCAAGGAGTGGGAGATTTGGTAAAGAGTTGGTAGATGAGCCCTACCAGTTAGGGTTCTGAGTTACAAGCCACAGGAATCAATTCCAACTAACTTTAGCAAAGAGAAGACTTTATTAGAAGAATACAATAAAGCTCCTAGAATTAAAGGAAAAGCTGATCAACCAGACCTCGAAAAATCCAGGGACCAGGAAATCTTGAAGGAAATAGTGATAAGGAGTCATGAACAGAGGAATAGTCTTTAACAAAGAGTCCTCAAAGCTCAGTGACTTACAACCAGAAACCCTTTGTCTTGTTCGTGGGGCTGAGGGTTGGCTGGGTTGGCTCTATTTCAGCCTACAGGAAAGTTCAGGTGTGCAATATATTGTCTCTTCATTCTCCTTGGACCAGTGGTTACCTGAGGCTTAGCTTTTCATAACAGGGAGTAGAAGAGCAAGTCAAACCACCGAAGAACATTTAAGGTCCCTGCTCCTGTCCAGCAATGCTGAGTAATATTTCCTTGGCCAGAGCAAGTCCCATGGAGAAAGAGAAGGAAAAAGAAGGGGAATCTATGATGGGTGTGTAAATGAGTGTGTGTGTATGTGTGTGTGTGTGTGTTGTGTGTGTGTTTTGGGGGGGTGGACAAGATACTATAACTAGTAAATAAGGGCAGTCTGCCAGTAGGATTATAACGCTGGAGGCTCGAAGTTTCTGCTTCCCTCAGAAACTCAGTGAATCCAGCTTTCCCCGCTTCTGGCCACACGTCTCCTTCTGACAATGGATGATGGTTGCAGGACACCCTGGGGATGTTAATGTAACCCTTAACCTCACAGTGTGGGAACCCCTTGGGAGGTTTTTACACATTCTTACTCAGACCCAGATGAGGAAACTGACTCCCCAGGGAGCAGCCTTCATACCCAAGTTCTTGAGTGAAGAACTGAATTCTGTGGCCTCCCAAGACTGACCTCCCAGTACTGACCATTAGGGATCCCAAAAGATGAAGCTACTTATCTCAGAAACTCAGGGAGTGAGAGATAGAGGAGCACTCACCTTCTTGTCACCCCTCAGGCTGGGGAGCAAGCTTCCAGAGGTTGTCCCTGAAACCATGCCCTGCCCCAATGCTTCGAACCTGGGTTTCTAGGACATCTGGCCATGACATCTCAGTAGGTGTTGTGCCTCTGGCTGGTCTCTAGTTCAAAGCTAAAACTTTTCATTCCAACTGGTGATTTTCCTCTCTTGGCCAGGCTGAGGCTCCTGTTTCTATAAGCAGAGCCCTGGTTGCTAGGTGACATCCTGGCTCCCAGTTCTGGAGGCTGCCGAGGCAGAAATGAACTGAAGAGATTTGAAGCTTGCACTTTGAAGCCAGAATATGAAACCTAAAAGAGGAGATACGACCCTAACTTAATTGGAGGGTTATATAACCACCAGACATGGTTCTAGTGTCCTCCCCACAACCCTGCCAGGACCAGTGGGATATATTTAAATGATTTTTTCAAAATAGGAAGAAAAGTAGGAAGTTGAACTGATAAATATAGTTGGGCTCTTTTGACTGGGAGAGGAAACTTCTAATTACATCGCTTTTCTAAGCTCCATCAATCAGATCTACACCTTCATTAGCCTCTGAATCATTAGTGGAACTTATTAAAACAATTAGATCTGCAGAGAACTGCAGCCATCAGCATTTCTGACAGCTGCATTGGGGATTTAAACTTTTCATTAAAATTGGATGGAGCCTCTTGCAAATCAATAAGGAATAGATGAGCATTCCAAGTGAAAAATGAGCAAAGAACGTGAATAGATAATTTGCCAAAGAACCACGAGTGGCCAGTAAACAAATGAAAAAATTTCTGAACTCAATAGCAACTGCAAAAATACATTAAAACAGTCATGATAAAGCATTTTTAGTCTATTAAACGACAAATATTCTTTAAGTGGTACTATATGGGATGATATACAGTAAATGTGTTATTTTGACACACTATTGGTCAAAATGCAGTTAAAGAAGACCTTTCTGGAAAGCAGTTTGGCCACATATTGAAAGCCTTAAACATAGACGCAACTTCCGGCCACGCTCTGCGGTATCCTTATTCATGAAGATGTTCACACATTACTTAGAAAATGGGAGAAATCTGAAAAAATATGTATCTAACAGAGCAAGAAGAAATCATTTAATTACACACAAACATGTTCTCAAGATGGTGAAAGGAAAAAAAGCAAGTTCTAAAGTTGGATACGCTTCCTGGGTTCCTTTTTGTAAGATGAAAAGGAAAAGTTGTTTATGCTTGAATGCCAGTAGCTGGGAGTTCCCAAACTTTCTTGATTCATGGAACTCTTGGTGCCTCAGAAATTTTTTTTATGACTTTATTTATTTGTCAGAGAGAGAGCATGTGTGCAAAAGCAGGGGGAGCAGCAGGCAGAGGGAGAAACAGGATCCCTGCTGAGCAAGGAACCCGATCCCTGGACCCTGAGATCATGAACTGAGCCAAAGGCAGACACTTAAATGACTGAGCCACCCAGGCGCCCCATTGTGCCTCAGGAATTCTTTTATGGAGCCCCTGGACACTGTCCCCCGCCGAGTAAAAATCTGACAGTTTGATGAATTCAATAGTTGGGGTCAAACTGTTGAACAGTAGTAGTTTGTATGATGTGTGACAGACATTGCTAGGTTTCCATCAGAAACTTAAAACACCTGCTGGCAGGCCTGTGAGTTTCCTTCTGTACCCTGAGGGTTCCTCAGCACACACTTCGGGACTGAAGCAGCTCTATAGCCGAAGGCTACCCATGTGGTTAAGTCCTGGAACCCGGGATGCCTGTGTTTGAACATGGGCTCCCCCACTTGCTAATGAGGGGCCCTGTGCAGATCAGCTTTCCTGGGCCTTAGTTTCCTCCTCTGTTAGGCGTAGATAACACAAGTACCTTCCTCTCACGGTTCTCACGAGCTCAGTGAAATGCTGGGTGCCTGGCTCTTGGCAAGAACTTAGTAAATATCAGCTGCCTTGAGCCCTCACAGGGGACGGTCCAAGTCACATGAGTGACTTGGACTTTTTTCTTTTCTTTTTTTTTAAGATTTTATTTATATACTTGACAGAGAGAGAGAGCAGGAGAGCACAGCAGGGGAAGTGGCAGAGGGAGAAGCAAGGTCCCCGCTGAGCAGGGAGCCCAATGTGGGGCTTGATCCCAGGACCCTGGGATCATGACCTGAGCTGAAGGCAGACACTTAACCTACGGAGCCATCCAGGCCCCCCAGACTTTTTTCTTTATATTGTTTTTGCATTTCCAAAATGTCACACAATGAGCATGTATTACTTTCATAATAAATAAACAAACTTCTTTCTTTATTTTTAAACCAGAGAATGTAGCGTCATCAGCTCCCCCCATCCTGAGCTCTGGGCATGGGCAGGAGAGAAGGCGGGACAGGTCCCACGGCTGCAGGCATTCAAGACATTTCCCCTTCTGCAGACCAGCGGTGCCTTCGTCATTATGCATCAAGAATACTAATGACTCAGCATAATCTCTTCCAGTCCCGTCCATGTTGCTACAAAAGTTGGGTATTCATCCTTTCTGATGGAGGCATAATACTCTATCCCCAGGGCAGAGAGAGTCAATTATCATATCGTTTCACTTATTTGTGGAGCATAACAAATAGCATGGAGGACATGGGGACTTAGAGTGGAGAAGGGAGTTGGGGGAAATTGGAAGGGGAGGTGAACCATGAGAGACTATGGACTCTGAAAAACAATCTGAGGGTTTTGAAGGGACGGGGGGTGGGAGGTTGGGGTACCAGGTGGTGGGTATTATAGAGGGCACGGATTGCATGGAGCACGGGGTGTGGTGCAAAAATAATGAATACTGTTATGCTGGAAATAAAAAAAAAATTAATTAAAAAAAATATATAATCTTTAATTATAAAGAAAATTTGTCTTTGAAAATATTTCAATGGCATTGCTATTGAAGAAAATATGATATTGACATTCACCATGTTGAAAAGGAACATACCTTGTCAGTTGAAACCTGAAATATAAATGTTAAGAGAGGGCAAAGGATGAATCTGGAATTTGTTGAAAGCTTACAGAATGAAGATGTTTGATAAAAATTTTTTTGAGGGAAGCAAAATTTGAGCTAGTATTTTAAAAAGATGGAATATGATAAAGATATTAAAAAGCTCTTATTGAAAAAAAAAAAAGAATACTAATGACAGACCTGTGTCCCTGAGACAAATAATACATTCTATGTTAATAATAATTTAAAAAAGAAAAGAATATTCATGAATCATTGAACACTACATCAAAAAATAATGATGTACTATATGTTGGCTAACTGATCATAATAAGAAAACTTGGAAAATAAAAAAATAATGTAGGAAGAGGAAAAAATAAATAAAAATTTTAAAAAAAAGAATGCCCCTTGGGAATCTAATTTACTATAAAATGGTAGATGGCATAGATGTCTCCCCAACCCCAGGTGTCTTGACATTTGCTTCTGCTCCAGCTGTCCCCTTGGAAGTGCCCTCACCCCTTCTTTGCCTGGCTAGTTTCCACATCCCGATCCAGACTCGTTCTTCCTGCTCAATCCTGGGTGAGCTAGGAGGCCATCCTCTGATGACCTCTACTTTATTGAAGTTTTCCTCTTCTGGGTCCACTTGCTGCCACCTCCCTCCCCTTGCCACACCACTGCCTGCTACCTTGAGGCAAGAGCTGCATAAGTTTCATCTGCATGGCATTCAGTAGGTGTTTCATAAATGCTTGAATTTGAACATCTCCTTCATGGAAGAGGGGAGGAATTTACATTTGTTATTACCACATTCCTTGGGGACAAGTTTACTCTCAGCATACCCAAATTCTATTAGAGGGTTATGAGTCCTGCTATGGGGTCGGGTATGGAGCGGACTACCCCTGGGGGTATGTATGTGGGTGGGGGGCACCTTGTGGGGTCATTGTGGCAGCCAAGCATTCAGTGTGGGCCTGAAGAAGCACTATTTCTGAGAGTGACCAACTAGCTGGAAGGGGCTAGGCGCGGAGACATGAGGCTTCATGTCCACTCACCAGCTGTGTGCAACACGTTGCCGTCCACTCACTCAGCAAATGGTGATCGGGCACCTACCGCAGACATGGCCTGATACCAAGAACTAGAAGATCGGCAGGTGGGGTGCGAATCTTGAGGGGGAGACACACACACGAGCAACTCTAAGACATCAGGCCATGGCTGCTGGGACAGAGGCATTAACGAAGCTTGCTGGGGACCATGGCAAGTGACGGGGGTAGAGCGGGGGGCAGCATCTAGAGGAATGAGGGAACTAGTTTGGTAAGAAAGATAGCAGACAGTCTTCCACGTGGAGTTGGAGAGAAGAAGGGGAAGAGGGAGGCGAGGGGTCCCGGGGCCTGAGAAGAGCAGGAACAAAGTTGGGAGTGTGAGGCATGTTGAGGAGGGTCCCAGGGCAGTAACAGTGCAGCTTCTGCGTGGTGTCCCCCCATGTCACTCCCTACTCTGGAGGTGTGTCCAGGAAAGAAAGATGGCCTCAGGCTTACTCAGTGCTCACTGCTTTGCTGAGCCTTGGATGATGGGCAGGGGCTTCCAAAAGTGGAATCCTGTGAGCTAGATTCCAAAGGGAGGGTAAGGGCAAAGTGTTGACATATGGGAGACACAGTCCAGAAGGCCCTAATCCAGAAGCACTTCCTGGAGGTCCTGAGACGAGCCTCCAGGGACAGGGTAGCAGGGACACGGGATCTTTACTTCCCATCCCCCTCCCAGTACAGACAAATAGGAGCCTTTGTCAAGTGTCTCACAGAAAGAAAAATGGCCTTCCCCTACTGCTCCCCCTCCCAGTACAGACAAATAGGAGCCTTTGTCAAGTGTCTCACAGAAAGAAAAATGGCCTTCCCCTACTGCTCCTTGTTCCCTGTCCCACAACAACCGCCCCCAGCAGAGCAGCCTCCAAAAAACTAGTTACATTTAATTATACACAATGAAATCTTCCAAGTTTGTATAGAATGGAGATTAGGGAGATAAAGAATTGGAGTAGCTGCTTGTGTACTTATTAACCTTTAAATTAACTTTTTCATTATTTCAATATATTATTTATTACAAAAAATTAGGAAAATGCCAACACATACACATGAAAAAGTTAAAACGCTGCATTTCTACCATTTACAGATTACTGATGTACTGATGTACAGTGTGTATACCCTTTGTGGGGGATTAAATTGTTGGTCCCAATTCTCCACTACCCTGTAGTAGTATTAAATGTCCACACCTTGTCATGGCCTCATAGCAGGTGGGCTAAACTGCCCTGCCTTTTGATTTCAGATCTTGCTTTGGCCAATGGAGTGCAAGCAGACTGATGCAGTCAGTGCCTTGAGGTTTGCTCATGGGGCAAGGTTTTCCAATTTATACTCTTGCCTTTCACCAAGAGAAGCATGTGCCTTGAGTAAGTGTGGGTATAAGGAGGAGAGGAAACACATGGCATAGCCCCAGCCTCAGCCCGAAGTCCCACCAAGGCCAACCCACATAATTCCAGATGACTTGCAAATGAAAGAATAAGGAATAAATGCGGGTTATAGCACACCACTGAGATGTTCGGGTTATTTTGTGCGTTATTGTGGCAACTAATGACCCATACACTCAGCAAGACCTTTTTCTATACACAGTTTTTAATCAAAATGAGACCATACTGTATAGTTTTGTAGGCCACTTATTTTTATTCTTATACTTAGATAAATGTTTATTTTTTAAAAAGATTTTATTTATTTATTTATTTGTCAGAGAGAGAGAAAGAGCACAGGCAGACAGAATGGCAGGCAAAGGCAGAGGGAGAAGCAGGCTCCCTGTTGAGCAAGGAGCAGGATGTGGACTCGATCCCAGGATGGTGGGATCATGACCTTAACCAAAGGCAGCCGCTTAACTGACTGAGCCACCCAGGAGTCCCGGTAAATGTTTATTTTATCTAACATTCAAACCACACCCCAGTTTCTCCAACTGACAGCTGGTATACCCAAACCGGTTTCAAATCAAGGCTCTGACATTGCATCTGGTCATGTACTTAAATCTCTTTTAACCTCTCTCAGTCCCCTTTGGGATGACAGTGGCATGTGGAAGATGATTTTGGCTAAAGAACACCATAGGTGATGCCATGTGCTTCAGACAGCTTTGGGAGACCTTAATCCCTGGACGACTCTTTTGCCACACTCTCACATACCAGATAAATCAAAGTCAAGGCTAAGACCTGACTGATTGCATCAGTAAAGGTACGAGCCCGTTTAGATTTAGACAGGATGGCTCACCCAGGCAGTGAAAGGAAGTATGCCGAAGGTGCAAGTTTGCCATGATCCTTGTCCACATAGCAAAAGGAACAACGCTGAAACCACAGGGGCAGGTGACCGTGTGGTAGGCGGCAGCCAAGTGAAGAATGAAGTTGAGCGTGGGAACAAGCTGCACCCGTGTTTGGGGGCAAGGGGCAGCAGGGGTGGACCAGAAGCCCCCATTCCTTAGCAGAACCTGGGAGGCGGGGGGAGAATTGCACGACAGCCTCCCAGGGGAGATAGGGAAGCCAGTGGGAGATGGCCTCATGGCCGCTCCCTACAAGTCTCGCATCCTGTGTTCTGAGATCACAGGGTGTTCTGCCAAGACCAGATTGGCCGCCGCTCAAGCCTTTGCTTGTGTGGGCACATTCAAGGTCACCATGACTCTCCGCGAAGCCGTCTTCCTACGCCTTCCTGAACGATCCTAAGTTTGCCTGTTGAGTGAAGGTGATGAAGGTCTGAATCCCCCACTAAAATGCTCTGTGTGATGATCCTATGCTACTTCACGGATGCTCAGTTGCCTGTCAACCGTTTGCCTGAGGATGGCAGCAGCGAGGAGCAAAGCTTGTCCAATCAATCGTTGTAATAGTGTTGTTTGAAGCAATGATCTGCCCTTCCTTCTGCATCTGTTGGTTGGCATTCTTCTGGGAAGTGAGATTTCCTTCTGCCCTGGGGCTCTCTGGCACCTCAAAATTAAGTTCCTACTGAAAATGGGGGATTGATGCTTGAGTTTTACAATGGCATATTCTAATTTTTATTATTAAAAAAATTCAAAGATACACAAAAGTTGAAAGAATAGTACTGTGACACTCCTCTACTCACCACTCAGTGAAAAACTGTCAACACTTACTGTATTTGCTTTATCTCTCTGTGTATATATTTGATTTTTTATTTTTATTGAAAGTAAATTGCAGACATCATGATACTTCACTCATTATTTCAACAAGCATTTCCTCGGAATAAGCATATTTTGCTCCATAAACACAAAGTCCTTACAACCCCCAAAGAAAATTAACATTAATCTCCAATATTGTATTCATAATATAATATATATAGCCCAACCTTAGACTCAAATTTAAATTTCCCTCATTGTCCCCAAATATCTTTTGTATCTTTTTTTCAAACAAAACAAAACAAGAATCCAATCAAATGTCATGCATTACTTTGACTGTGTCTGTTTACTCTATTTTAGTCTAGATAATCCTCTTCTTTTTCTCCAATGGCATTGGTTTGTTTTAAGAGGCTAGGCCAGTTGTCTCGTATAATGTCTCAAATTCTGGATTAATGTCACTGGCTTCTTTATGGGCCACGTGATTTCCACTTCCATGGATTTCTTTCAGATCCAGATTACATCCAAATGCTTGGTTGGGTCCAACTTAAATAATATCTGTGGCATCTATGAGTAATGTTGCCTCCATCATACTGTGTCTTTTCAGGAGAAAAGGTTGTCACACTGTAAGGGGTGCTGCGTTTAGGTTAGCGATGCCTGTTTAGGTTAGTGGTTGACTGTGTAGGTTAGCGATGACCAGGTTTCACCATTATAAAGGCATGTTTCCCCTTTCTGATTAGTAGGTAACCTCAGGGATAATCTGTTGGCACAGTGGGAATGTATGTTCTCCAACAGCCTTTCATCGGTTGGGCGGGGTAGCCAAGAATAATGGTCAGGCCATATGACAAGGAAAGGAGATGTTGTAGGGAGGGATCTACAGGCCAAGGATGTTGGGGACTGCGAGTCCCCACCAGCAACTGCAAGAAGCAAGGAAGGATTGATGCTCTCTATGGGTTTCAGAGGAAGCACGGCCCTGCTGACACCTTCATATCCAACTTTTGGCCTCCAGAGCTCCAGGAAACAGGGTCATCTAGAAGAAAGAACTGCTGCATTGGGAGTCAAAGACCTGGAGTCTAACATTCTTACCAGCAGCTCATCTTGGAGTCTCTGTCTCCTGCTCTATGAAATGGAGCCTACACTTGTCACACCTCCTTCAGAGAAGGGGAGGTAAGGGTAGCTACCTCCCTGTGTGTCACAAAGGGACATTGTATCCTCAGGAAGTATGTAAACCAATAAAGGTTACATATGAATCAGTCATTATATAGGCGGTTGCAAAATGATGCTTTGCTCTTCTCCATTTATTAACTGACATGTTTTTCTGTAAGGAAGAGCTTTTTGTCATCAACTAGGAATGAACTAAAGTCCCCCCTACCCACACACACACACGCAAAAGCAGGGTAAGTATGTTTCTTGTCCTTTTATCAATTTTCAGAACAAGTACTTAGTATATTGGTTCTCGCCAATGACGGTAATTAAATTTTTTCTCCCCCCCCCTTTTAAGAATTATTAGACTCACGTGTCTTTGTGTATTTGATGTTTTATAATAAATTGCAATCATTATTCTTTTTTTGGTGCTACAGTGGTCTCAAGTTTGGCTAGTGGGAAGCTCTTCAGATGGACCCCCATTACCCATCCTAGTGCATCCTAGTGCACCTCATCATGACTCCCATCCCTTCAGTGTTTGTAATTAATCAAGCAATGCACTGTGAGCGAATCCCAGTCTAAACTACAGACCTTGGGCAATAATGACACGTCAGTATAGATTCATCAGTTGTAATAAACCAGAGTGTGGGATGCTGATAGTGGGAGACGCTGGGCATGTGTAAGAGCTTCAGGAAAGACAAGGGAACTCTCTGTACCTTCTGCTCAATTTGTCTGTGACTCTAAAACTGCTTTTAAAAAAGTATTTTTTAAAAAGAAATACGTTAATTTTTTATTATTAAATGGCAATTAATAGTTATAGAGAATGAAAGAATGAACTAGGAAATATTTCACCCCTGCTTCTGTCCTTTTCTCCTTCTTCCATCTCTTTCCCAGCCCCTTCCTGGAAGTAATCACGAGGAACAGGGGACGATGCTACACGCACCCATAGTGTGTTATGTGAGTGTAAAAAAGAATGCAAAAGCTCTCTGTGTGCCAATATGGAGTGATAGCAGGACATAGTATTAATGGGGGCGGGGAATTAAGGTGCAGAACAGTGTATTCAAGATGTTTGCTTCTGCAAAAGAAAGATTGAGAAAAAGAATGTACATTAATTACATATCCATATCTACTTGCTGAGTTTTGTTTTGTTTTTTAAGATTTTCTTTATTTATTTGACAGAAAGAGACATGGGGAGAGAGGGAACACAAGCAGGGAGAATAGGAGAGAGAGAGAAGCAGGCTTCCCGCTGAGCAGGGAGCCCGATGCGGGGCTCGATCCTAGGACTCTGAAATCAGGACGTGAACCCAAAGCAGATGCTTAACGACTGAGCCACCCAGGCACCCCTTTACTCACTTAGTTTGACACAAGGAAAACACTGGAAAGATAATCTAGAAGCTAATAAAAATGGTTGCCTCTTGGAGGTGGGCTGGGGAAAGTGATGGAGGGATGGGAATGGAAATGAGGCTTTTCTGAATATAGCTCTTCATGTCATTTGGGTTGAACTACATCAAAATTTTTTGCATATTCACGAAATAAAATTAAAAAAGGAAGAAAAAAGCAAATCTTAAAATTGAAAACAAATCAGACTAGGGAACCTAACTGCATAACAAATTAGTAACAGCAACGCCAAAAAAAATGTTTTTCAGACATGTTTGACATGGTTCTCTGGCAGCATGTCCTTTGTGAGATGTATTCCAAGAGCAGAAAGAACTGCAAGAAAATATTCAACTTCACTTCATAGTTTTATTAGGAACAGTGCTGTTTTCATTTGGGGACAATCTCAGGAATGTTGTAAGATAAAAAAAAGAAGTAAATACCAGAAACTATTTACGTATTATGTATTACTAGAGAATAAAGCAATTAAGTAAACATATTCTAATATCACTAGGGACCAAACATTTTTGGGGTAAGAGAAAAGAGATCAAAAAACAAAATAAAATAGATTTAATAGGAAATCTGCCTTGTTAAGTTTGAACTGGAGTAAATAAGAACCTATGATTTATGCATGTGTACATAAATATATATATAGTCTATGAAAGTCCTGACAGAGTGACTTGTCTCAGTTTTAAAACCAAAAGACCTGTGTCATGGGAAGTGTCTCAGTTACATATAAACTATGTCTATATTTAAATAGAATAAATAAAAATATAGACCTATCTTAAACATAATATAAAAAATAGATCTACTTATATATGATCGTTCTTTGCATTGAAAGGGCCTGGAAACAATAGCACCCCAATAAACAGAGAGCACCCCAAGCACCTAGAGCTTCAGTTCTGAAAAACGTTCCCATGCAAATGGACCAGGGCTCCTCTGGGTTAGGGCTGGGACAGGGAACTCTGAGCAGAGTCTGAAACATCTTACTGGTCTAGAGAACAAGCAATTGCTTGGAGACTTCAGGGAACACTGTTTGCTGGGACTGAGGGAAGTCCCAGGACATGGGACTTTTGAGTTTGAAAGCTAAGACAAGTTGGTCATTCAATCAAGTCCTCTCGGTAGGCATTTGGATGATTTCCCTTTTTTGGCCATTATAAATAATGCGACGGTAACAACCCTCTTGCACGTTCATTTTACATCTGTGGATGTGCAACTTCAAGGTGGATTCCTGGCAGTGGAATTCCTGGGTTAGAAAGTAAATGCATCTGAGCTTTTGTTAGATATTGACAGATTCTCCTCTGTGGAAGCAGAAATCGTGCTGTTTGACCTCTTGTTCTGTGCCCTGGTACTTGGACCTGACCCAGCAGGGACGGAACATCTCACACCGTAGCTAGGAGGAGGTGTGCAAATACCCTTGAGGATGACAACAGTGACTGCAGTTTATTTCCTGGGAGTATAAACGACTGCCCTCAGCTTTTCCCTAGATAACAGTTTAACGGCAGGACAAGGGACAGGGAGGAAAATGTGCTTTGACATCTTTGGCAGAGGACCAAAGTCCAGACTTCCCCTGCACCCTGGTTCTGCCTGGGTTTCTCACACCCTGATAGCCAACTTAGACGAGTTATCAGCCTCCAGCCCTACAATTCCAAGTCCATTCTCTTTCAACTCCCAGACCCTCGTCCCTCATTGACACAAGGCATTCTGACCAGGTCTGCCCTTTGGGACCCTCAGCTTATTTGGACTATTGAGTTGGCATGAGGACAACACGCGTGACCTCCCATCTCCATCCTCACCCTCTCATCTCTAACCGGGTCACCATGCTTCTCCCCTTAGCCTTGCCAATGCCTAGCACAGGACATTTCCATCCATGTACAAAGAAGACTTCCCAGTGCAGCTGTTTTCAATTGTGTTTGTTTTCCTCCCAGCAGTTATACCACGTACATCCACATAAGCATACCCATATTTAGGAAACCCAAAGCAAATTCTGCAAGGAAATAAAGCAACTGGAATTACAGCTATTTTGCCTCAATCCACATGGAAACATCTCCTCCAGCTCCATGAGGTTCTAGGCCCGGCTACCGCCCTGCTTGGACAGGCTGTGTCTGCATGAGCCTAGGGGCTCTGGATGGAACTCTGTCCCTTCCCTCTTCCCGGGGGAAAGCATGGTGTTACTGTGAATGAGCTAGACTTATTAGCATTTACAGGAATCAATCTCAAAGCAAAAAGTTGAGTGAAAGGACAAGTTGCAAAAAAGGGGAATAGAGTGTGATACTATCTTTTGAAGACCCAGGTAACTAAGTCTACGTCATTCATGGAGACAGGCGCACTGGAACAGTATGCAGGGGGCACGTCTGGGGGAGCCAGCTGGTCTCCGCTGGCTACCTCTGTGATCGGCGCCTGCCCCGTGCAGGGGGAAATATCTTAATACTGTGTTCCCCTCCAACAAAGGTGAAGTGTGCAACAAACACGGAGAGGTACACAGCGTTTAGTATGGTGGGGACTCACACATGGCAGGCAGGGAGGGAAAGGATTCATGGGAAAGAAGATTTGGCTTTGCTTATAACTTACTTTTTCTTTCTCTTTTCTGTTTTTAAGGATATGAGAAAAATATATCCAGATATTAGCAAGTATGTGTCTGGATGCTTGTTATGGTATTCTATTTTTTTCATACAGTTTAAATATTCCAGAATTGAAATACTTGTGTACATACATATTTTAGAATGAAGTCAAAATGCAAAAGTCAAAATGCAAAAGAGTGAGAATGAATTCTGGGTATGGACTTAAAACCTCTCTGATTTGTATAAAGAAGGAAGGGGAGCAGGAGGAAGGCGAGTGGTAAGGAGTGAATCCGTTCACAAACACCTGCCTTTTGACTCTATTAGTCACAAATTCCCTGCAACCCCGATGGCCTATAAAGGGCTGATTATGCATTCGGTGTTCACCCATCACTGAAAGAGTAAAGTCGAGCCCTAGGCCCCGCCATGGAAAATCTCCAAGAGGAGAGAAGCGAGGGTTGCCAGCTGTCCCCTGTGATTACCTCTGGAAAGGGGTTGGGAGGGACAGAGGGAGGGTTGGGGACTTCTGCATTTTGTGCTACATAATTATGCTTAGCTGTGTTTAATGTTTTATAGTAAGAATGAATTAATGTGTTGCTTTTTAAATTAAAATAATTTTAAGTGGCAAGGATCACAGGAGAGGGGCAGGCAAAGAGCCCGAGAGGACATAAGAAAGGCCCCAGGGAGTTGATGCAGGGGCCCTGAGGAATAGGTAGGATCTGGAAGACAGAACTGGGGAAGGAGAAAGACAGCAGGGCAGAGGCATCCAAGTGGGAAGTGGTGGTGGCCCCGGGGAGTATGGAGCTCTCCTGGGAAGGACCTGGTACATAGACTGAAGACAGATTAGGATGGACTTTGAATTTTCAGACGGAGGGGATTGGCTCTGTTTGCCACTTCCCCACCCCCAAGCAATCAGACTACAGCCCAGAGGGGCTAGTGGTTACCTGGGTCCCATAGTCCTGAGATGAGCTCTACCCAGAAGTCCCTGGGGGATGGCCCAAGGCAGAGACTTCTCTGTCATCCTGTGTCTGCTGTGGGCAGCCCTGGGTGTCACGTTCCCAGAAAAGGAGATGGGTGGGGGAAGGAGAGCAGGTGGACAAGGGCGTCCTTCCTGAGCTATGATCAACTACTGGGCACTTGGCTTGGGATCTGGAATGAAACTAGAAAACCATTAATTTATATAATCTGCTAATGAAGCTAATTGTCTGAATAACGGCACTTTTTTGTATAGTCAGCATAAAGAGGCATAATGAGCATAGAAACACAGGGTCTTAAATTTTTTTTCATGTCTAATCATCACTTCAAATATCCCTCCCTGCCCAGTTGCTGTAATTATAGGATCTTGGTATAGAAGTGAAGCTGGTTTTCCAGAGGACATTGAGTTCACATCCTTGTTCTGCCAGAAAGTTGGCCCAGTCCTGTAGGAGCTCCTGAAATTAGGAATGTTTCTTTCTGTGCTCAGATTTCCTTGGATATCTTCTGATCACACAGAGATGGACATTTCAGAACACCAAGAAACAGAGACAGAGATTTCTCTCCCTATGCGATAGAGGAGAAGTCATATTGTGATAGAAAAACATGGTGCTATGGTGGGCACCATGGGTACTAGGCAGATGGTTCTCCTGAGAGGACCGCAGAGCAGAATGCAGGGTGCAGCCATTGTGAACCTGGAATGCTCTGGAACCCTTGGTAAGAGGCCTGCTTGGGGGTGGTGATGGAGAAATAGGCAGAATGGACAATTCAGCTATCCCCACACCCACTGACAAGATCATCTCTAGGCAGTGCTGTCAGTGTCCACCCTTGGAAATCCCTGCCATTTCTGGGCACAGCGAAAGGCAGTGATTGAGGCAGCCATCTTTGTTGAGGGCTACTGACCCAGAGCCCATTAAGCCTGCATCTGGGAAGGAGTGGGAAGAACCTAGAATTGACGCGTCCTTCAGCCAGCCCTTAAGCAATGACTGATGGATGTGAATACCCCAGCACGATGGGCCCCGCAACCCAGAGCTCCTCCTTAGGACTGGCTCTAGTTTCCCACTGCAGTAGCTGGTTGAATAGCACATGCTTACTGGCTACCCTCCCTTGTCCAAACACCTTTGTCCTTCACTTTCCCGTGCTCTCTTCACCTTCCATATAAACAACTTGCACTCAAATCCTTAAGATCTGCGTCTAGGGGAGCCCAAACCAAGACACACTGCGCGTACCCTGCTGTGGGCAGCTCCATCCAGAGACTACCACATTTGACCATTTGATTCAGCCAAGCTCCTCTGAGTCCTTGCTGCCCATGCGGCCTTCTGAACTTGGCTTCAGGTTTTCCACGGTGCTTGGCATCGTTGGAGGTGCCTCAGGAACCTCGACGGGCAGGGAGCAGGTAGTTCTGGGGTCCCCTCACTCTGAGCCAACCTGAGCTCTGCTTTCACCTGTTACACCCAAGGATTTCAAAATCCCTGCAAAAAGACTTCTGCTACTGCCACTAAAGGAGGAAAGGGGACAATCACTGAGCAACCCCAGTGCTCACCCCAGCATGAACTATGGGCTCTAGGATTTTGAGTTTATAAGCCTGTACCTTGGCCAGCCCATTGGATATGGGGCATCACCATGAGGGAGGACTGTTTGCCTTGCCCCAGGCCTGCCACCCTGGGATCACATAGCTGTCCTCACTTCCTGCTGCCTGGGTGAAAAATATGATCTATTATCATTGACACCCTCTGAAGAGAATCTAGAACATGTCTCCTTTCCTATATCACTAGCCCATACTTCCATGTCTTCCCTCATACAAACTCCTTCCAATCCAGTGAAATGGACCATTCACTCTTCCTGATTTTCAGGAACAATTTCTTTTTTCTTTTCTTTTTTTTTTTAATTAATTATTTTTTTATATAGAGAGAGAGCGAGCGAAAGCGAACACAAGCAGGGAGAGCAGCAGACAGAGGGAGAGGAAAAAGCAGACTTCCTGCTGAATGGGGAGCCTGATGTGAGGCTCGATCCCAGGGCCATGGGATCATGACTGAGCTGAAAGCAGATTCTTAACCACCTGAGTCACCCAGGAGCCCCTGAGGGACACTTTCTTACCTGGTGCCTGTGTTAGGCAAAATCATGGCCCCCAAAGATGCCCACTCTTTAGTTCTGGGAACCTATGACTATGTGACCCATATACTGTGAAAGAGATTCTGCAGGTGTGATTGCACTAAGGATGCTGAGCTGGGGAGATTATCCTGGATTATTCAGATGTGCCCCGTCATCACAAGAGTCCTTAAAAATGCAAGAACAGAGAAGAGAGAAAGGGCAGGGAAGTCAGAGATGTGCTGGCAGAATCGGAGCCCAGAATAATGTCATTTCTGGCTTTGCAGGTGGAGTGACCATGAGCCATGGAATGCACATAGTCTCTAGAAGATAGAAAAGGCAAGAAACTGGAATCTAGAGCTCCCATAAAGGAATGCAGCCCTTCTGATACCTGAATTTAAGCCCCATGAGATCCATTTCAGACCTCTTACGGCCAGAACTGTAAGATCAGAAGTTTGTATTGTTTTAAACTACTAAGTTTACAGCAGCAGTAAGAAACTAATACACAGGGTGCCTGGGTGGCTCAGTTGTTAAGCATCTGCCTTTGGCTCAGTTCATAATCCCAGGGTCCTGGGATCGAGCCCTGCATACGGCTCCCAGCTCAACTTCTCTCTCTTCCCTGGCTTGTATTCCCTCCCTTGCTATCTCTCTGTCAAATAAATAAATAAATAAAATGTTTTTTAAAAGACAGAAAGAAAGAAACTAATACACAGTATCTTTGCTCTCTGCTGTTCCCTCTAGCCCAAACACCCACCCATCTTCCACCCCATCCCGCCCCCACCAAGCTCCCTACTTTCTGGGTGTCATGGAACTTCCCTTATTCCTGCCTCTACCCCCAGTGGTCAACCACCCCACAGGAATCTCAACACAATCCCCAACTCCTTCCGCCCCAGGTCCCAGGGCTACTCTTCTGGCTTTCAAACACTGCAGTCAACAGAAACAGTTTTTCTCTCTAGCACAACTGGTGAGACTGACATTTTGAAGAACTTTACTAAAAAAGTGGGTGGGGGGGGACGGGGGGTGAGCTCTCAAAGCACAAACATGAGAAATATTAGTGACATAGTCAAGTGCAACAACCCAGTAGAAGCAGCAAAAAGCTGCATTAGGATCCTGGTGTCTTCTTCTTGGAGCAATCTAAGATATTATCCTGGCTTCCTGCTCTCTTCTTCCCTGCCTAGATGTGCCCATGGCTTCTGGATGATATCTCAGCCTTTTTGGAACTCCCAGGGGCGCCCTGAAGACATCCCCCATTCCTACAAAAGTGTGACCTTCCAGCCACTGGCTCCATCACTTCCAGTCTGAGGGTCTCAATCAGGCAGCAGCCTTAGGAAGGCCCGATGCTCACAGTGACAGTGGGCAATATATAACTTACAATCCAAACTGGTACGCTTTGGGGAGCAAAAGGAGTCAGTAGTAATTGTGTAACCTGGCTGTTGTGGGAAAATCAGGCCATGTGGTCACCCTAGTGATAGGCAGTCTGACTCCCTGTTTTGGGTTGTCAGAGGACCCAACTGGGGGACTCAGGGCTATCAACCTCTTCCCTTTCTGCCTACCTACTAGAGCGGATAGAGAGAACAAACCTTACCTCGCAGGAACCACTCAGATGTAGGAGACTGACAGCCAGACTGTAACAACACTGCCATCCTCAGCGGAGGATTAACCAGTGTTCTGGGGGGAAAATGTGCTCTGTGCTCAGATAGAGCTGGAAAAGCCAGCTTGCTTAAAAGTGAGGAAGTTTTGGTCTATAAGTCAGGACTTCTCAGAACCTTTCATCTCCAGTATGAGTCATGAAGCTCTAAAGAGAAAATACAGTATGCTATGTTTCCCTCAGAACACCATGGCTAACCTTCCAGAAATCCCGTATGTCATGTTGCGGGATAGTCTGAGGCGGATCTGAAGTATCAGGATGGGTCATAGTCTCTAATTCGGGAAATCCCAGCTTCCCTTCTCTTGGGAAGGCTCCAGAAATGGGTGGCCTATCCGTGAAGAGTCCTCAGGATCCTGCAAGCCATCCAGCATCCTTCTCCAGATGTGGTAGGAGAGCATGCAGGGGGGTGCATTCTGAGGTATGAGTTGAACACACACTTGTACCAGCTAAACTCCATACAGAGTTGGGCAGGTGTCCTCGCCTCCCGGCTGATGGCTGCTTTAGCAGTCGCTTCATCTTTTGCTAAGAAATCCAGGCGACTGACTGCAGAATGTGAGGTGATAACCCAGGGAGGGGTTCCTACCTTCAGTCTCACCCCTGGACCTCAGGCCCTGAAGATAAGCCTGCCTCTTGTCATGGATTAATTTTTACTGTCTTTCAAGCTCCACACGATAGGTGCACATAGGTGATGCTTGAGCTGAGCATTGATTTTTGCTTTGGAGGAGCCAGAGTCCCTGAAGTCTGCATATCCACAGTCTTCATCCATCATTCAGACATGAGCCTAGAGACTCAAAGCTGAGCTCATGTGATGGCCTGTGTGAGCTGATCACCCACACAGGAAAAATGAAAAACAGTTTCCCTTGCATGATTCAGCATTTGTCGTTACTCTGTTCCAGCCATCATCCTAGGCTTTTATTCCTGTGCAACTTGGTACCTTAGAAATGAATCAAAGCCGACTCCTATCAACCGGGAACAGCATACATGGAAGGATTCAGAGGATGGTCGTGTGTTGTGGTGAGGAGAGCACGGGCCAGGAAATTGGAAAATCCAGGACTGTTCCAGTTTTCTCTCTCTTTTTTAAAATTTCTTTTCAGCGTAACAGTAGTCATTGTTTTTGCACCACACCCAGTGCTCCATGCAATCCGAGCCCTCCCTAATACCCACCACCTGGTTCCCCCAGCCTCCCACCCCCCACCCCTTCAAAACCCTCAGGTTGTTTTTCAGAGTCCATAGTCTCTCAGGGTTCACCTCCCCTTCTGATTTCCCTCAACTCCCTTCTCCTCTCCTGTTCCAGTTTTCTGTCTCTTAACAGCTTTGGATCTCAGCTTGTTTTTTATAAAAAACATAAATATAAAATATAATTATAATAATCACGTGTCTGGTCTAACATTTGTGTCAAATGCAGCTGCATCAGAGTTCACCCACCAAAACTAAGGTAAGCATAGAATGTAATTTTCTTTGTGTGTATGCATGTGTATGTGCTCTATCTATATAAATAGA
Source organism: Mustela erminea (assembly GCF_009829155.1). NCBI lineage: Eukaryota > Metazoa > Chordata > Mammalia > Carnivora > Mustelidae > Mustela > Mustela erminea. The sequence continues at coordinate 71,597,091 of NC_045614.1, read as the reverse complement.
CATATATCATCCCAATTTGCTTTAGAGTCATTTCTCTCTGGGCAAAATATTTTTAGACTTCCCAATTAAAGGTAATTCTACCTCTTCTAATTTGATTGTCTCTTTTGTGTAAATATTCAGTTAATTCTAAGTTCAAGCTTCCTGTCTGGGATTATGATGTTCACCCCCAAAGGAATCTCCTTACCCCCTTTCCTTTCCAAGGGAAATGCACATCAAAACTACATGAGAGAGATGCCACTTCACACCCATGAGGGTGGCTCTAATCAAAATCACAGATGGTAACAAGTGTGGGTGAGGATGTGGAGAGACTGGAACTCTCCTCCACTGCTGATGAGAACGCAGAACAGGGAAGCCACTTTGGAAAGCAGTCAACAGTCACACAGAACTGTCATATGACCCAGAAGTTCCACTCTTAGGTATACACCCAGGGGAAATGAAAACATACATCCACACAAAAACCTGTATGCATTGTTTATAGAAGCATTATTCCTAAGAGCCAAAAAGCAGAAACAGTTCAAATGTTCATCAGCTAATGAATAGGTAAATAAAATGTCCATCCACACAATGAAATATTGTTATTAAGGAAGAGGGAGGAAAATATTGATATATGCAACAATATGGGTGGACCTCAAAAGCCTTATGCTAAGTATAAGAGTTGCAAGGGACCATGGTATTGTATGATTCATCTACAGGAAATATCTAGAATAGGCAAATCCATAGAAACAGAAAGTAGACTGGTGGTTGCCTAGGGCTGGGGTGGAAGTTAGGAGAAGGGGCACAGGTTTTTATTTTAGGATGATGAAATGTTCTTGATTGATTGTGATGATGTTTGTATAACTCTGTGAATTCATTAAAATCCTTTGGCTTGGCATTACTCTGATCCCCAAACCAGGCAAAGACCCCACCAAAAAGGAGAATTTCAGACCAATATCCCTGGTGAATATGGACGCCAAGATTCTCAACAAGATCCTAGCAAATAGGATCTGACAGCACATTAAAAAGATGATCCACCAAGACCAGGTGGGATTCATCCCCGGGTTTCAAGGATGGTGCAACATTTGCAAATCAATCAATGTGATAGAACAAATCAATAAGAGAAGAGAGAAGAACTACATGGTCCTTTCAATTGATGCAGAAAAAGCATTTGACAAAATCCAGCATCCATTCTTGATTAAAACTCTTCAAAGTGTAGGGATAGAGGGAACATTCCTTAACATTATAAAATCTATTTATGAAAAGCCCACAGCAAATATCATCCTCAATGGGAAAAAGCTCACAGCCTTCCCATTGAGATCAGGAATATGACAAGGATGCCCACTCTCACCACTCTTGTTCAACATAGTATTAGAAGTCCTAGCAACAGCAGACAACAAAGAGAAATAAAACGTATTCAAACTGGCAATGAAGAAGTCAAACTCCCTGTCTTCACAGATGACATGATACTTTATATTGGAAACCCACCCCCAACTACTAGAACTCATACAACAATTCAGTAATGTGGCAGGATACAAAGTCAATGTACAGAAATCAGTTGCTTTCTTGTACACAAACAATGAAAATACAGAAAGGGAAATTAGAGAATCTACTCCATTTACTATAGCACCAAGAACTATAAGATACATGGGAATAAACCTAACCAAAGAGGTAAAGGAACTACAGAACTACAGAACACTGATGAAAAAAATAGAAGAAGACACAAAAAGATGGAAGACCATTCCATGCTCATAGATCAGAAGAATAAATATTGTTAAAATGTCTATATTGCCTAGAGCAATCTATACTTTCAGTGACATTCTGATCAAAATTCCATCAGCATTTTTCAAAGAGCTGGAGCAAACAGTCCTCAAATTTGTATGGAACGAGAAGAGACACCAAATTGCTAAGGAAATGTTGAAAAAGAAAAACAAAACTGGTGGTCTCACATTGCCTGATTTCAAGCTTTACTACAAAGCTGTTAAGCAGACTCATAGACCAGTGGAACAAGAGTAGAGAGCCCAGATATGGACCCTCAATTCTATGGTCAAATAATCTTTGACAAAGCAGGGGAAAAATACACAGTGGAAAAAAGACAGTCTCTTCAATAAATGGTACTGGGGAAATTGGACAGCTATATGTAGAAGAATGAAACTCGACCATTCTCTTACACCATACACAAAGATAAACTCAACGTGGATAAAAGACCTCAATGTGAGGCAGGAATCCATCAGAATCATAGAGGAGAACATAGGTAGTAGCCTCTTCGACATCAGCCACAGCAACTTCTTTCAAGATATGTCTCCAAAGGCAAAGGGAACAAAAGCAAAAATGAATTTTTGGGACTTCATCAAGATCAAAATCTTCTGCACTGCAGAAGACACTTCTCCAATGAAGACATACAAATGGCTATCAGACACATGAAAAAATGTTCATCATCACTAGCCATCAGGGAAATTGAAATCAAAACCCCATTGAGATACCACCTTACACCAGTTAGAATGGCCAAAATTAACAAGACAGGAAACAACATGTGTTGGGGAGGACGTGGAGAAAGGGGGAACCCTCTTACACTGTTGGTGGGAATGCAAGTTGGTGCAGCCACTTTGGCGAACAGTGTGGAGCTTCCTTAAGAAATTAAAAACGGAGCCTCCCTATGACCCTGCAATTGCACTACTGGGTATTTACCCCAAAGATACAGATGTAGGGAAAAGAAGGGCCATCTCTACCCCAGTGTTCATAGCAGCAATGGCCATGATGGCCAAACTGTGGAAAGAACCAAGATGGCCTTCAACAGATGAATGGATAAGGAAGATATAGCTCATACACACTATGGAGTATTATGCCTCCATCAGAAAGGATGAATACCCAACTTTTGTATCAACATGGACAGGACTGGAAGAGATTATGCTGAGTGAAATAAGTCAAGCAGAGAGAGCCAATTATCCTATAGTTTCACTTATTTGTGGAGCATAAGGAATAACATGGAGGACATGGGGAGATAGGAAAAGGGAGTTGAGGGAAATTGGAGGGGTAAATGAACCATGAGAAACTATGGACTCTGAAAAACAATCTGAGGGTTTTGAAGGGGTGGGGGGTGGGAAGGTGGGTGAGCCTATTATGGAGGGCACGTATTGCATGGATCACTTGGTGTAGTGCATAAACAATGAATTCTGGTACAATGAAAAGAAATTAAAAAAATAAAAAATCTAAAAAAAAATAATGAAAACTCAATTAAAAAATCTAGATAGCAATAAATAAGTCAGGATCACATGAAATTAATGACTTTCCCCCTCTGAAGTCATTGTGATTGTAAATCTATGATTCAGGAGAGAGAGAGAGAAAGAGAAAGAGATTTTCAGCTCACCAAAAGACACACTTAAATACTCTAAGCAATTTCTCAGTTGATTTTGAAAAGAAAGTAAAATAAGTACTAAAACTGTCAAGTATTAGATTTAGATCTTTGGAGATGGTTATTTAGTTTTATTTTCTGTAATTAAACCTGTTTACTCATTTTCTGGGATTTTTTTTAAAGCAAGTATAAAGTGGTTTAAGAAAACCTAATTGGATTGAACAATTTTGGAATGATGTGATCTTGTTATTAAATGTTTTAAAAAATTGTTTAAAAATATCATTTTCTTAAAAAAAAAAACCTTTGGCTTACATAAATGGGTGAACTTTAAGTGGAGGAACTGTTTAATATGTGAATTATATCTCAAGAAAGCTCCTACCGACCCCCAACCCCCATAAAAGGAATTGTTCTCTTTTCTCTGATGTTAAGCTGGTAGAATAAAAACTTGAAATTTCTAGCAGACAGATTTACCTATCTCTGAAGGAGGAAAACACAAAAGAAAGCAGAGATAAGAAAGGTAAAAAAAAAGTTTCTTGTAGATGTTGTTTGAGCCCCTGAATCAGCCATGCCTGAAGTCAGGTACTCCCTGGACTTTTTGGTTGTATAACCAATTAAATAATTTGTTTTATTTAATACATTTTGAGTTTCCCCCACTTACAAACCAAGATATGTGACGCATAGGGCAAGATGGGCAACCTGGTTTTGTAAGGTTCACCTTTGTTTTGAATCCAACTCTACTTTGGAAAGTGACTTCCAGAATCTTCTCAGCTACATAAACCCCAGCGTGGGAAAGAGGTGCCCAACTCTGCACACAGATGTACTGTGTCCTGAGAAAATCTAGACAGAACCCCCTCCTCACCCAGGGTTGATCAGGACTGGAAGCTCAGCGTCTCAGAGACTTGGAGTCACAGGTCACTCTGGAACATGAGGCTGGCTTGGCAGCTGGAACAGCAATTCCAATTTCCACCACCTCTTGTTTGACTACACATTAGACCCTCAGACACAATGTGTAGAGTAAGTGACCTCATTAAAACCACAAAACAGGATCTGGGAATAAAAAATTACACAAAACTGAGTTTTTTTCTGAAAAAGCCATGTGAAATTTATTCAAGTTATTCAATTTACTAAAAGCAAGACCACATATGTAAATGTTTAAGCTGGAAGACATCTAAGACATTATCTGGCTCAGGGGTTCCTATTTTTACAAGCTGAGTTAATGGAAAAAGGAAATGAAAAAATACGTCCTTTCCCGTTCATTTGAAATCATAGTATTAAGTTCTTATTTCACTCTACATAAGCCTAGGATGGCATGAGGATCCAGGTCCACAGGGTTGGCTGTCACAGTTGCCATGGAGTGGCCATGCAATGACTATGGAAAAATCCCATCTTCTTTTTCAAACCAAACACCATCATTTTTAAAAATATATATATATTTTTTAATTTTTTATTTTTTATAAACATATAATTTTATCCCCAGGGGTACAGGTCTGTGAATCACCAGGTTTACACACTTCACAGCACTCACCAAAGCACATACCCTCCCCAATGTCCATAATCCCACCCCCTTCTCCCAAACCCCCTCCCCCCAGCAACCCTCAGTTTGTTTTGTGAGATTAAGAGTCACTTATGGTTTGTCTCCCTCCCAATCCCATCTTGTTTCATTTATTCTTCTCCTACCCACTTAAGCCCCCATGTTGCATCACCACTTCCTCATATCAGGGAGATTATATGATAGTTGTATTTCTCTGCTTGACTTATTTCGCTAAGCATGATACGTTCTAGTTCCATCCATGTTGTCGCAAATGGCAAGATTTCATTTCTTTTGATGGCTGCATAGTATTCCATTGTGTATATATACCACATCTTCTTGATCCATTCATCTGTTGATGGACATCTAGGTTCTTTCCATAGTTTGGCTATTGTGGACATTGCTGCTATAAACAAAATGGATGAAGGACCTCAATGTGCGAAAGGAATCCATCAAAATCCTTGAGGAGAACACAGGCAGCAACCTCTTCGACCTCAGCCGCAGCAACATCTTCCTAGGAACAACACCAAAGGCAAGGGAAGCAAGGGCAAAAATGAACTATTGGGATTTCATCAAGATCAAAAGCTTTTGCACAGCAAAGGAAACAGTTAACAAAATTAAAAATATTTTTAAATTTTTAAAATAAACATATAATGTATCATCAGCCCCAGGGGTACAGGTCTGTGAATCTCCAGGTTTACACACTTCACAGCACTCACCATAGCACGTACCCTCCCCAATGTCCGTAACCCCACCACACTCTCCCTACCCCCCTTCCCCCCCAGCAACCCTCAGTTTGTTTTGTGAGATTAAAAGTCTCTTATGGTTTGTCTCCCTCCCTTCCTACCCCCAACACCCCCCCCACGTTGCATCTCCACTTTCTCATATCAGGGAGATCATATGATAGTTGTCTTTCTCCAATTGACTTATTTCGCTAAGCACAATACCCTCTAGTTCCATCCACGTTGTCGCAAATGGCAAGATTTCATTTCTTTTGATGGCTGCATAGTATTCCATTATATATATATATATATATGTACATATATATACACATATACATATATAGACATATATTATTTCTTCTTTATCCATTCATCTGTTGATGGACATCTAGGTTCTTTCCATAGTTTGGCAATTGTGGACATTGCTGCTATAAACATTCAGGTGCACATGCCCCTTCAGATGACTACATTTGTATCTTTAGGGTAAATACCCAGTAGTGCAATTGCTGGGTCATAGGGTAGCTTAGTTTCAACTTTTTGAGGAACCTCCATGCCAAACACCATCATCTTATTATAATTCACTTTAGACCAGATTTAAAGTCTCGTTTTAAAACTAAATCATGTAATTTGGCTTTGTCAAGAGTGAGGATCTGAGGTAGACGTTGGGCTGCAGGGTCAGGCTCAAGATGAAGGCAGAAACAGAGAAAAAAGGAAAGCGCAGGTGGCAAGAAGGGGGTCCAAGATCAGTCAAGGGTGGACGAAGAGGAAGGAACAAAATCAATCTGGTCTCACATCCAGGGCTCCAGCAAAAGCAGGAACAAAGGATCTTAGATAGGAAACTAGAAAACAAAAAGTTAGAGACCTCGACAAAGGTCTAGGTTCACAGAGACCAGGAAGAGGACAGGGGCCTTGGAACCAGGTAGAGCTCAAGGACAGAAGGAAGGACTCTCCCTTGGGTTGAGAGCCACCTGTCACAGGCAGGTGTCCTGGGTGGCTGGGGAGTAAGGGCCAGTTCAGCTTGTACCCCAGTGTAGCTCTCCTAAGGTCTCTCCTCCCACCTCGACCTGGACCCCTTGTCCCCCAATACCTGCTGTGACTTTGGCCCTGGACCCTGCATGCAGAAGGTGGCATTAGATTTCCGTAACAGCCACCTTGCCTGACAGAGCTCTGCCCTCTGCTGTAACTTGCCCCACAGCCTGGAGCCCAAACTGTGAGTTCTAACCAGGACCCCACCTAGCCCATTGCAGCTCAAGGGGACATACTCAGTCCATGACCTGAGCTGCTCCCCAGACTGCCTACGAGTGTTAGTCATCTGATTTGTGCAAACGTCTTAGCTCTCCACCAGAGTAGAAAGTCCCTGAAAGCACATTTCTCAGCCCTTATGCAACGCCAGATCCACATGTCCTTGATGCCCCATAAATGTTTCAATTGAGTGAATGAGGCCACTGGGTAAAGCTTTCTTTCCAACTGGCTTCCCAGCCTGATTGCGGGAGGCTCTTGTTAACAAGCTGTTCTAAATAACGTCGGTTCTGTGTTTCAGTATGTGGGCTTGCCTATGGAGCTTTTGGTTAAAACGAAACCCAAGGGTGTCTTTTAAGTAAAGGACCCAATGTTTACAGTCCACAGTGAAAATAAAATAATTAATACCCTGGAGGGATCTTGAAGTCAGAGCTGGAATTTCAAATTTGTTAGAATTATTTTTCATCCAGCTTGAGAGCTATAAAAGCAGCTCAGAGAGTCCCTTAAATATAATAAACAACCTCAACTAAGGGAATAGAGGGCTGTCCCTGGACCAGAGTCACACAGGGAGGGATGTAGAGGGTGCTATCCCTTGTCCAGGTTGAGAGGGTTTTCCTTAGCAACAAGGTGGGGCTTCTGGGCCAGGAAGGGACAGAGAAAGGAGATGGAGATGCAATGCCAGTTAGTAAAATAAACATAAATAACATTTGATGATATTTGATCTTTATTGAGCATTTTAAGGTGAGATAATGGTATCACGGTTATGCTTCTAATAAAAGAATCCTTATATATTAGAAACATAAACTGACTCATTTACAATGAAGAGATAATAGTGGTATTTACTTAGAAACAAAGGGTGGATGCAGGTAAGGGGTAAACGAGAATCTGTTATACTATTTTCTCTACTTCTGGATGTGTTCAAAAAATCTCCATGATAAAAAGTGAAAATGAACAATAAAAATAATCATAAACAATCCCCACTTGCTGCCTCCTATTGGTTACTGTTGAGACTTCAGAATTTCTCCATGAGCTGTCTAGGATGGTGGGCCAGAGGAAGAGGGCAGCAATTTGGCTGGCCCGGAGTGGAGGTCCAGCTAAGAAACTTGAGTGAAGTCTGTTAACTTCACTAAGTCTGTCAACAACTAAGTCAAGGGCACCCTTGACTTAGTGGTTAATTTGGGAATGGCTAGGGCTATTATGGGAAGGGTGTGGTAAAGTTTCCCAAAAACAGTCTAATCCTGAAGACTTGGTCTCCTCCCGTGCTCTAGGCCGCTCTTGCTCTGGAGGGCCAAGCACCAGACTCAGCATTTACAGTATTTGTTGACTGATCAATTGATTGATAAACTGATCAAATGGTGTCTGCTGTAGAACCATGTTACTGGAAGGATTACTTGGAGCACACACCTAGGCTACATTTAGGTATACTAGTTAAAGGGTCATCCCCTCTCTCTGACCTCACATGTTATAGATCCCATATGGATATTAAAACTGAATAGAGCAATGCCTGGAGACAGAATCTTTCTCATTTTCATTTCCCTTCTTTACTCTTTTCAGGTTCTGGACTTAGTACTTCTTTGGCCGTTAAATTTTAAAAGAGTGGTTTTGGGGAAAATGTACTAAGATGTTGCTTAAGCCCTACAATCATGTATTCCCTCCTTTATATCTATATCTATATCTATATCTATATCTATATCTATATCTATCTATCTATCTCTCTCTCTATATATATATATGGGAAACATATACATCAGGGAAAAATACACACACACTCACAAACACACAGTTAAGCAGCTAACTGAGCTCAGGGTCCCAACAATGCAAGGTAAACATTATTCACTCATGATGATTATGGGAAATGCACATCAAGAGGCCCAGCCAGGTCATCTACTTATTCCTGAGGAGACCTCTAATTTGAACTTGCATGGCTCATCTTTCTTAGTCCACTTCCCAAGACCAAAAATCTTCCTCAAGTTCTAGGTCTGTACTTCAGACCTAGATCTTCAGACCTTGGTCCACTAGGCATCTCCACCCTGGGATTTTCTTCACAAAACTCAGCTTAGAATTTCCAGCGTTCAATTTATAATTTTCCTCCAAATGTGCTCCTACAGTACCTTACTTGGGAATTGGCCAGGCCAGAAACACTGGTGTCACCACTCTGGTCCCATGCTCAGTTGATTCTGTCTCCGAACACCTCTGAGATCTATCTAGTCACTCTCTCCAATCTGATGATTATTGATGGTTAAAGCCCTCATCATTCCTCTCCTGAATCCTGACAACTGACTCACAGCCTGGATACTTCCAAGCAAATGGGTTCGGGGTATTTCCCTGAATGACAAGCAGATAGATAATCTCAGAAAGGTAGGCAGGTGACAAGCCAGAGAGAGCTTTTGGTGCCATGATGGGGACCGGGTCTCTACCCATGCACTGTCCACCATCTTGGCAGGGTGGGTATATGGTCCTTAGCCAAGCAGGGTGTTGTCCTAGACTTCACAGATCAAAGGAGGAGCAAATAGACTGTCTTGGCCCTTGATTTCAGGTAGTATCAAATGGGTACATTAGCGCCACAAAACTTATGAAGCTTTGCTACAAAAAAGGCTGGGAAATGCAGTTTTTAGTTTCCGCAAGACTGCAGGACAGGAAGGGTAGCTGAAGAAGGAGGCATGTGTTGGGGTACTGAGTGAGTCTGCCTACAGTATCTGCCTTTCAAGAACAGCTTCCTAAACTCTTCCAGTGAAACCTTTAGGAAAGCGGTACAAGGAGAAATAAATACAACGAAAGATGAGAAGACAAAGCCTAAAGCCACTCTCCACTACTCTAACGTTTCTTTGACATCTCATGTTTTGTCTTAAAAATTAACATTGAGATTGCTTCCTATCCATAATATGTCTGTCTGTTTGTTTATGTCAAATTGTAGGATTTTGTTTTCCTGATATTTTTACAAGATTGATGATCTGAATAAAAATAGCACTTTTGGGGGTCCAGGGTAGGTCAATTGGTTAAACATCCGACTCTTGGTTTCAGCTCAGGTCATGATCTCAGGGTCCTGGGATAGAGCCCCACATCAGGCTCCCTGCTCAGCCCCACTCTCTGCTTGCTGCTCTGCCTACTTGTGATCTCTCTCTCTTTCTCTCTCTGTCAAATAAATAAAATCTTTTTAAAAAACCATTTAACATTCTTGTTAGAGCTCACTTAAAGATGTCTTCCTTTGATAAAGTGGCAGTTATCAGGTCTATGGATTGTGCCTTGGGATCATTTATCATTTTACAATCAATGGGATTGATTTGGCTTCTGAGTGCTGTGCATCTGGATGTTTTCCAGCCAATTGTAGCATCACCAAATGGTGGCAAAGTCATTGTTAGTACAGTGGTTAATAGATGAGCCTGTGACAGGAATGGGATTCAAGAACACAATGATTCCCTAGAGAACTTCCCTTCAGGCTTAGGACCATTAATGGCAAATAGTCCAGATCCTCATTTTGCAGTTTGTATATCTCTGCTCTGGGAACCCAAAGACATTATTGTCAATGCTGCCTAATTGCCTTAATTCCCTAAAGTAACCTCAGATAAAGAGAACCATATGCATCCACTACAGTCTCTCCATACAAATCTGTAGAAATGTAAGAAAGTGTATTTTTAAAAAAATTCATAACTATTTTGGAAAGCAAGAGAGGGCACCATTTGTGGACATTATGATGGATGCCTGAAACTCAGAAGGCAGATGGGATCAGACTGAGGAAGGAAAACAAATCCCAAAACATGCAATGGAGAGGACTCTTAAAAAGGAGGAAGGCATTCTAGCAGGAGCTCCAAGTGTGAGAGAAGCAGGTAGAAAGATCTGAAGGGTTCTAGATGGGATTTAGTAGGAGAGAAAGCCAGGTGGTTGAGCCTCTCTTCCAACTTCCATAGCTTGTGCCAGCAGTAGTGACAGGGGTGTCATTGACCAGGAGGGAGCAGTGAGTGTAGATGCTCAGGTAAAGGTAAGCAGTACCATTCCCAGCTGATGACTCAAGAAGCCAGAAGCCCCCACATCCAGAAACCCAGAGCCTCCTTGGGAGCTGCTTTTATCCATGTCTTATGGACCGTCCCAAGTTGCACTTGCCTATGTCCATAATGATAGACTATGGTAAGTAGTGCCACACACACCTTTCAGGACAACTCAAATGCAAAAACAAACCCACAACCACAATTTAACAAACACCTGAAGAAAATCAAGCACACCCAAAATAAGTCCTAATAAAACAGACAGGAATACACAACAGAGAAAGCACAGTTAATAAGCAAACAACACGAGATAGAGAAGAAACAATTTCATATCTAGCAAGAACAAGTTATTAAGAAAAAGGCCCAGTTAGAAAAAAAAATCTTAAGAAGAAAAAGAAAAAAAGAAAAGAAAACACAAGTACTGAATAGAATAGAAACATGGCTTTAAAAATGACACAGTGGGGGTGCCTGGGTGGCTCAGTGGGTTAAAGCCTCTGCCTTCAGCTCAGGTCAAGATTTCAGGGTCCTGGGATCAAGCCCCACATTGGGCTTTCTGCTCAGTGGGGAGTCTGCTTCCTCCTCTCTCTCTGCCTGCCTCTCTGCCTACTTGTGATCTCTGTCTGTCAAATAAATAAATAAAATCTTTAAAAAATAAAATAAAACAAAAATGACACAGTGAGCAGAGTGGTAGAACAGAGGAATTCTGTCATAATAGAGGACACAGGGACCCAAAGATGCATTATGAAAGAACGATGGAGAGATGGAGGGAGGTAGAGACGTGTCGACATCACTTAAGGTGAATGCTGCTAAGAGACAACATAGAAAATGAAGGTGGGAACAGCTCCATCTCCACCTTATAACCAGAAGTGATCATTAGAAATGCAGATCTGGGGGTCTGGGTGCTAGCAACAGAACCACTTCCCTGGCCTCTGGGCCCCAGCAGACACACAAACAGCTCCAAAATAGTAATACTAACTGCATGCTTTTTTTTTTTTAAGATTTTATTTATTTGTTTGACAGACAGAGATCAGAGTAGGCAGAGAGGTGGACAGAGAGAGAGGGGAAGCGGGCTCCCTGCTGAGCAGAGAACCTGATGTGGGGCTCGATCCCAGGACCATGGGATCATGACCTGAGCCGAAGGCAGAGGCTTTAACCCATTGAGCCACTCAGGAACCCCACTAACTCCATGCTTACCACTGAAAGGACAATAAGAAGTTTAAGACTTCTTTGTCATCTTTTTGTTACTACAGTGTATCCACTAAGAGATGCAGTCAGCATATTGTGTACAAGTCACTTGACTGTTGCTTCCTGTCAACTTCTATCACCCATGCTGTTTCTACGTTAGGGTTTGCTTTTCTTTCTCACTTAATTTTTTAAAAAATATGTAAAATATTTACACTGTTCACCATCCAAGACAATGTGAAAAAATGCTCAGCAAAGTCTCCCTTCCTTTCTACCTTAGTACCTCTACCTTTTTCTTCCCTCTGGCTTTTCCTTTGCAGTATGTCTTCTAGAAAAAGAAGCAAATAATTACTTGTCCTCTCATTTCCTGCTACTCCTTACACAAAAAGATAGCAAAGTATTGTTCCTACTTGAACCTGCTTTTTCATTTACCAACTTTTTCTAGCAGTCACTCCGTATAAGTACATAGAGGGACTTCATCCTCTTTTTTTCCAGCTGGGTAGCACTCTGTCCTATGGAGGCATCATGGTTCATCCAACTGGCTTCAGACTGATGGACATTTGGGTTGCTTCCAACAGTTTTCTACTACAAATGATGTTACAAAGAATAGCTTATATGTGGGATATTTCACAGTTGTAGGAGTATATCTTGAAGTGGGATGGCTGGTCAAAGGGAAAGTACAAAATGCCACACACTGTGACAGTCTTTTCCAGGGAGCTCATGCCTTTTTGTATTTCTTCTAGCAATGTCCCTCTACTATCTCACCAATAGAGTATATTGCTGAATATTGGGGGGTTGACAATGTGAGAGAGGAGAAATGGTATTTCAGAGAAGTTTTTCTTTTTGAGGTATAATCCACATATCAAAAACTTTACCCATTTATATGCATAATTCACTGTTTTTTCATATATCCATAAGGTTTCACAACGATTAACTCTATCAAGTTCCAGAGAATTTTGATCACTGCAAAAATTAAAAAAAGCCCAAACAAACAAAAAGCTAAGTGACTTAGTAGTCACTTTCCTCTTTCTCCAGCTTTTATGAACCTCTAACCTATATTTGATCTATAGAGACAGCATATAGTTGCACCATTTTAAAAATGCATTCTGTCAGTCTCTGCCTTTGAATTGGGGTGGTTAATTTTTCAGTGTTTTATATTTAATGTGATTGCTCATAAAGTAGGCTTTATGTCTGCCATTTTGATATTTATTTTCTAAGTATTACATCTTTTGTAGCTGTTGTGGTTCCAATATTCCACCATTGTGCTTTCTGATTTTCTAGTGTACTATTTTAATTCCCTTGTAATTTCATTTACTATGTATTTTTCAGTTATTTTCTTATTGGCTTCATGGGATTATAATTAATATCTTCATTTAGAACAATCTAGTTCAGGTTAACACCAACTTAATTTCAGTAGTTTACAAAAGCTTTGTGCTCCCATACAATTCTATCTTCTTCCCTCTTCTTATGCAGTAATTGTCAAATAAATGATATTTTTATATACTGTATGCCCATTAACACAGATTTATTACTGCTTTTAGCAGTTGTCTTTTAACTCTTATTTTAAAAAAGGCAAAAAAGTTTATACTGTCTTTTATATTCAATTATATGGTTACCTCTATTAGTGTTCCATATTTATGCAAGAAACTGTATAGTTTCCATTCATTTCAGCCTAAGGACTCCCTTTAATATTTCTTATAAGGAAAGTCTGCTAGCAATAAATTCTTTCAGTTTTTGTTTACTTAGGAATATCTTAATTTCTCCTTCAGTTTTTTTTTCAAAAATAGTTTTATAAGGATATAGAATTCTTAGTTGACAGTATTTTCTTTCAACTTGAAATATGTCAATCCACTGCCTACTGGTCTCTGTGGTTTCTGATGAAGAATCAGCTGTTAATCTTATTGATAATACCCTGTATGGGGGGAGGAGCAAAATGGAAGGGGAGTAGGAGACCTAAATATCATCCAGTCCAAGGAGTTCAGCTATATAGTTACCAAACCATTCTGAACACCCACAAACTCAACAGGAGATTGAAGAGAAGACCAGCAATTCTAGGAACAGAAAAGAGGCCACTTTCTGGAAGGTAGGATGTGTGGAGAAGTGAATCCAAGGCAACATTTGAGAAGATAGGCTGTGGGGGCAGGGGCCAGCTCCTGGAGAGAGCAGCAGAGCAAATTAGAACTTTGAGAAGTCTGCTCCACTGAGAAACATTGCTCCAGAGGCTAAGTGGGAGGTGGAGCCCTCATGAGGACAGTGTCGTCTTAGGACCTGCAGCATCACAGAAGGATTGGGGGTCTCTGAGTGTGGCAGAGCTCCCAGGTATCAGAGCAGGGAAGCTGGCAGAACAGACGGAGCCAAGGAGGGGTTCTCAGCTCAGAGATACCATAAACTGTGATCCGAGACACAGTAAAGCCACTGCTCTTCAGGCAGGGACCCAACAAACAGCAGTTCTGGAGAGACTCACCTTCCTCCTCCAGGAGGAGGGGCACGGGAGTGTACTGCAGGAATCTGCTGGGTTTGGAGTTTCCAAATGGGACTGCTAGCCAGAGGTAGAAATGCTCCATCACAGGCTGGGTGAGCTCGGAGTGTGGCCAGAAACCAGGGAGATGGGAAGGATTGACAGCTTTTCTCTGAGGGAGCATTGAGGAGTGGGCCCTGAGCTCTTGGCTCCTCTGGGGCCAGAGGCTGGGAGGCTGCCATCTCCATTCTCCTCCTCCAAAGCTGTATGGAAAGCATTCAGGGAACAAAAGCTCCTGAGAGCCAACCTGAGAAGATTCCTTAGCCTGGCCCCTGGCAAGGATGGTGCAATTCTGCCTCAGGCAAAGATACTTGAGAATCACTGTAACAGGCCCCTCTCCCTGAAGATCAGTAAGAACATCCAGCCCAAACCAAGTTCACTGATCAATGAGAACTGCAAAACTTCAGAGCTATGGGAATACAGCACATAGACTTCTTCATGGATTTTTTTTCCCGTAATTCTTCAGTCTTTCAAAATTAATTTAAAAAAATTTTTTTTCATTTTTCCGCTTTCCTATTTAACCTTTTTAAACTATTTTATCAGTACCTTTTTAATAAATCCTTTTAAATTTTCATTGTTATATTCTATCCTTTCATTGTATTTAACCTTATTTTTTTATACATTTAGATTTTTCTTTCTTTAAAATTTTGGGATACAGTTTCTTCTAATAGACCAAAATATACCCTACATCTAGCATATGGCTTTGTTCTAGTCTCCAGCTTGATCACATTCTTTTCTCTCTTTTTTTTTTCTTTTTTCAACCAACTTCTTATCTTATGAATTCCTTTTTTAGAAATCTTCTTTAATTTTCATCTTTACAGTCATATCCCATCCCTTCTTCATGTTTACCCTTACTTTTGTATACATATAAGTTTTTCTTTCTTTAAAATTTTGGGAGGCAGTTTCTTCTAAAAAAATGAAAATACACCAAAAATAAAGGGTATGGATCTGTTCTATTCACCAGTCTAATATATATATATTTTTTTTTCTTTTTTTTTCTCCTCCTTTTTTCTCCCCCTGGTTTTGGTTCTTTTCCATTTTGACTAGTGTATATTTTTCTGGGGTCATTGCTACACTTTTAGTATTTTGTTCTCTCATTCATCTATTCTTATCTGATAAAATAACAAGGCAGAAAAACTCACCATAAAAAAAAAAAAGCACAGGAGACAGTACCAATGGCTAGTGACCTAATCAATAAGGACATTAGTAAGATGTCAGAACTAGAGTTCAGAATGATGATTATCAAGGTGCTAGCTGGGCTTAAAAGCCATGGAAGATACTAGATAATCCCTTTCTGGAGAGATAAAATTCCTTTCTGGAGAAATAATAGAACTAAAATCTAACCAAGTTGAAATCAAGAAAGCTATTAATGAGGTACAATAAAAAATGGTGGCTCTTACTGCTAAGATAGATGAGGCAGAAGAGAGAACTAGTGATATAGAAGACCAAATGATGGAGAATAAAGAAGGTGAGAAAAAAAGAGACAAACAACTACTAGACCATGAGGGGAGAATTCAAGAGATAAGTGATACTGTAGGATGAAACAATATTAGAATATTGGGATCCCAGAAGAAGAAAGAGAGAGCAGGGCAGAAGGTATATGTGGGAGCAAATTACAGCAAAGAATTTCCTTAATTTGGGAACAAGCATCAAAATTCAGGAGGCACATAGAACTCCCCTCAAAATAAAAAAAAAATAGGTCAACACCCTTTTATCTAATAGTAAAACTTAAAAGTCTTGGTGACGAAGAGAAAATGCTGAAAACAGCTTGGGACAAGAGGTCTGTAACATACAACAGTAGAAATATTAGATTGGCAGCAGACCTATTCTCAGAGACCTGACAGGCCAGAAAGGACTGGCATGGTATATTCAGAGCACTTAATGAGAATACTATGCAGCCAAGAATACTATATCCAGCTGGGCTGTCACTGAAAATAGAAGGAGAGAGAAAAAGCTTCCAAGACAAACAAAAACTAAAAGAATTTGCAAACACCAAATGAGGCTCACAGAAAGTATTGAAAGGGGTCCTCTAAGCAGAGAGAGAGAGGCTAAAAGTAGCATAGACCAGAAAGGAACAGAGACAATATACAGTAACAGTCACCTTACAGGCAATACAATGGCACTAAATTCATATCTTTCAATAGTTACCTTGAATGTAAATGGGCTAAATGCCCCAATCAAAAGACACAGGGTATCAGAATGGATTAAAAAAAAAAAAAAAAGAACCCACTGATACGCTGTATGTAAGAATACCCTGTATGTAATGAGTCACTTCTCTCTTGCTGCTTTCAAGATTCTCTCCTTATCATTTGTCTTTCAACAGTTTGATTATTATGTATTTGGATTTTTTTGAGTGTATCTGACTTAAACTCATTAATCTTCTTGGATGTATGGATTAGTATTTCTTACCAAGTTTGGGAAGCTTGGAGTTATTATTTCTTTAAATATTTGTTGCTATGCTTGATGGTGTTTGTATTAGGGTATTCCAAGAAACAGAATCAATAGGATTCTTATATATATGTGTATATACATATGTGTATATACATATGTATATATATATATATATATATATACATACATGTAAGGGAGATTTTTTATAGGAATTATTTCACATGATTACAGAGACTGAGAAGTCCCTTGATGAGCCATCTACAAGTGGTAGAACCAAGAAAGATGGTGGTGTAATTCAGTCCAAGTATGGAAATATTTTAGATCTTTTCAAAGCCCTCTATGAACATCTCATTCTCCAATTTTCTCCTTTTCAGTTTTTTGATTAGCCTTTTTTTGTTTTGTTTTGTTTTTGGTCCTACTGTTACCTACAACCTCAGGCAGCTGTGATATTAAACAGTTACCTTTAATTATTTTTGACAAATATCCCTGAGGAAAGACCATTTACACTGGGTAAGCTCAGAGTCAGGTTAAATAAAACCACTCTTATGAGTGGGGTTTTCCTCATTTCTTCAGCAGGGAGGGGCAGAGGGAGAGGGAGAAAGAAAATCTTCAGCAGGCTTCATACCCAAAGTGGACCCTGACACAGGAATTAGTCTCACCACCCTGAGATCATGACCTGAGCCAAAATCAAGAGTTGGGTGCTTAACCAGCTGAGCCACCAGGTACCCCAGTGGGGTCTTCCTCTTAACCATTAAACAGGTCCAATAATTACAATTCTCTGAGAATTGGGCTTTGAAGAAGCTTCAGTGTCTTTCTACTTTCTCCTATAGCTGCCAAGTTGCAGGTTTTTACCATGATTGTGGAACACAGGTTTTTAAGGCAACCACAATGCTGAGGAGGAGCAATGGAGATACTTAAATTGAAATGCCATAGGGGCGCCTGGGTGGCTCAATGGGTTAAAGGCTCTGCCTTTGGCTCAGGTCATGATCTCAGGGTCCTGGGATCAAGCCCCGCATAGGGCTCTCTGCTTAGCGGGGAGCCTGCTTTCCTTCCTCTCTCCCTCTGCCAGCCTCTCTGCCTTCTTGTGATCTCTGTCAAATAAATAAAATCTTTAAAAAAAAAAAAGAAATGCCACAAAGTTCACTAACCTCTCAAGATTCAGTCATTTTTCTTGAGGAAACACTCCTTGGATTGCTGTAAGCCTCTGGTTAATTTCCAGAGTTCTGAAGAAGTCGGTTCAGATAATCTTTTTCTTAGTGTTCTACTCTGTCATTTTTGCTTACATCATCCCTCACCCTTGTAGTTTTAATTTGAATTTTTGTTATAATAAATGAAGTGAAATATGTTTTCATATGTCTAAAAGCCATTTACATTTTTCTCTTCTGTGAATTATCAGCAGTGTCTTTTGCCCAGTTTTTAATTAATTTTTTTGGACTTTCTTCTTGATTTTAAGAACATTAATATATTAGGAAAATTGGCTCTTTGTATGTAATACAAATATAAATATTTTTTCTTAGGTTGTAATTTGTCTTTTGACTTTGCCTTTGGTATTTGTTTTATTTTGTCATGCAAAAACTTCACAAAACTTTTTTATTTAGTTAAATTTATCAATCTTTTGAAAAATTACATCTTAATTTTAAGTTATAGTTAGAAAGACATTCTCCACTTCTGGTTTTTTAATTAATCTTTTATAGTTAAGTCTGATGTATTTGAAGTTTATCCTTGTATATATATCAAATACAGGTCCAGTGCGGTCTTCTCCCAAATCACTAGCCAGCTGTTTCAAGCAAATTATTAAACAACCCATCTTGTCCAGTGATTTGAGACACCACTTTTATCATGTACTAGGTTGACATATATATACTCGGGTCTACTCCGGGTCTTTTAATTTTGTCTTTCAGGCACCAATACAATATCCATTTAAATATTGAGGATTTCTATGGCTGAGTAATATTCCATCCACTGTGTGTGTGTGTATAGATATAGATATAGATGTAGATAGATGAATAGATTAAGAAGATGTAATATATATGATTAATATATATCTATATCTCTATATATATCACATTTTCTTAATCTATCCATCTAGCAATGGACATTTAGGTTACTTCCGTATCTTGGTTATTGTCAACAATGTTGCAGTAAACATAGGGGTGCATATATCTTTTCAAATTAGAGTTTTTATTTCCTTTGGAGACAACAGTGACCTAGAGGGTACTATTCTAAGTGAAATAAGCCAGACAACAACAAATACCATATGATTTCCCTCGTATGTGGAATATAGAAAATAAAACAAATGAACAAAGAAGCAAGCAAGCAAACAAACAATGATGAAGACCTCACAGGCTTGCTAGGGTGCTTGGACTTTCTTCCATAGGTGTAAAAAAAAAAAAATCACTGGGAGATTTTAAGCAGGGAAATGGCATAACTAGATTTAAATTGTAGTGAGATTCTTCTGGGGGCAATGGCTGATGATTTCCATTGACAAAGCATTTCAAACATCACTGCAAATCAAACCACACCACCCACTGAATGAGCCAGGCCAGAAAACCAAATCGTAGCCATGTCACTATTTTTTTTAAATGACTTTAAAATAATGGAGTCAGTATATCTACTTAGGACTAAACGTGAAAGACTTCCTCTATTTTTCTATTTCCAAAACCTGAAAGTCCTGCTATGGAGATTTAGTTCCAGGTGACTATGCTGTCTTCATCTGACCTCGGCATGAACCAGGGTAGGCAGGGCTGGATCTTAAAGAGAACTCCAGCAACGTAATGGAACCTGAGTGACCCTTACAGCAAGCCCCAGAATCACTTCCAATGGCTGAGGACATGACTTTTTTGTCTTCTTTTCTGTTTTCCTGAGTGGAGTGCTGAAAATAGTCAAGCACAAAACCCAGCATGGTGGACAAAGAATATGATGTTTGTGTTCATGAAAAAAATCAACCCTAATTGTACCCCTGGGAGCCAGTGGGAGTTATGAAATAGTGTGCCTAGGATGTTCATCTTGTTAATAGATGCCAGCCATGGGGTGCTTATTTTCCACGCCATTTATAAAGACTCTGGTGGACAGAAAAAAGCTGTTTGCGTCACTCCATAAAATTATAAGATATAAAGGATATTATGGTAATTCGTCGGGATGATTTTCATTTAGTATCTGGTCTATGAGAATGCCTTTCTTCCGGTTACTGCAATATTCCAGCAAACGTAATAGTCAGCTTAGCAGGAACTCTCAAGTTTATGCACTAACGTCGGCTCAGGCACCAGGGATACATTTTGCTGCCACTTAAAATTAATTATTTTTAATATGTTTGTTAAGGAAATGGCTTTTTAATTTTATTTCTGACTCTCAGTTTAGGAGTGATAGCTCCTAGATTTCAACCACAGGGACCAGCTAACATACAGAAAGTCATGGTGTGACCAACATGACAGCCAGCATTCTGAAAACAAATGAGCAGTCAGGGAAGGTGAGCACCAAAAAAGTGAAAAGAGAAAACTAGCTAGTCTGTTTGTTAGGACAGAGAATATATAAGCAAGTTTCTTTGGTCTGAAACCAAGATCAGAAAGTCAACTTCAGTGACTTTCACCAATGTTTATGCAGGTCGAACCATATGAAACTCTAGATAGTCTACTGGTTTTGACCTACAAAATCATATTTCATATGATTCAACGTGATGACAGTATCCTGTCCTCACCCTACAACTGGGCATAACAGGCAATTGTTTTAACTCTAAAGTCTTAAACTGCCTGACTGAAGCCTCCCTTCCTTCTAAACCTTTAATGCCCTCATTTCTATAATGAAGACTTGTCTTCAGTCTAGACCAGTTTGAGATCGCAGGCCCATAGGGCCAAAAGTCCCTTGAACATCTCAGCAAGGAACTCGCAACAATACTCAAGTGTCATAGTTTGGGGGTCTTGTCTTTTGTTTTTTGTTTTTATGTTTGTTTTTTTTTCTTTAACATCACTGAACCTAGTGACTCATGGCTATTGAAGAGAATGAAGGAGAGTGTGGAACTTCTGAGACTGAGTCATAGGAAGCATTGTGGCTTTTGTCTTGGATAAGAAACAACAAAGAATACTCAAATGAGAGAAGGCAGAGAGGATGGTGACAATAAGACTGTGACTTTGTGAATATTGTAAACTCAGTGTTGCCTTCCATCATTTTACCCTTTCAGATGATCAGACTGTGCTTTGTGGCCAGTGGAATTTGGCCTTGTTTTTTTTAAGCAGACTCAACCCTAGGCTGTTTCTCCATCCACCCTTGCTCTGCTGGCAATGCCACTGGGTTCTGTCAGGGCTTTAGACCCCCTCTATCCTCTGATGATCCCTCTATCAGTACCTCTATCTCCTCCCAAGCCTTCTCCTCTGAGTTTGAGACTCTTGTCTCCAGCTTCCAGGCAGGTCTCTGTCCACCTGTTGATGTCTGAAGGGCACCTCCTCCCAAACCCATCATACCCTCACCTCACTGTAAGAAATCGCTGCTTCAGCCTTCCATCTGCTCGGCTTAAAATCCCTAGAGGCTCCTTAGCTTCTTTCTTCCTCACACCACACTTTGAGTCAGTCTGTGAAAACTGTGAGATCTCCTGTCACTACATGAGCCAATCTGACCCTGTCATCACCCTCATGGAACCTATGCAGATCTAAGTCCACTTCATATCTTGCCTGGATTTGAAGGACTTGCTCCTACAAGCGTCCCCTGCCTCTACCCTTGCCACCAGAAAGATCCTCTGAAGAGTGTGTCAGATTATGTTCCCTCCTTTCTTGAATCCTCTGATGGCCCCACCTCACTCAGAGACACAGCAGGGAACAAAACCAAGTTCATGCCCTCGCAGAGATGGCACTCCAGTTGGGAGAGGCAAAACTTAACAACAATAGTCTAACATGTAAGCAGGTGATGAGAACAAATGGGTTTTGTGAACTCATAAGCTTCCCTAAAGACATTTCCAGGAGTAGAAATGTCTTCAGTATTGGGCACAAGTCCTGACTGGATTCAGATGATGCCGTGTTCCCGGGTTCCCTGAAGAATGAGGACAGGCAGCCACAGGAGAGCCAAGACTTTGGCGTCAGGCAGACGCAGCTCCAGCCCTGGCCCTGCCCCACACTAGCAGCAAGTTTTGCCTATTAAATCCCTTCTCCAGTGAAATGGTCTAAAGAGAGAACCTACTTCAGGGTATTTTCAAGAAGATTAAGTGAGAGAATGCAAAGCACAAAACACAACACCTGGTACCAAGGAATCATCCAATAGCTGGTAGCTATTATTGTCATTATTAATGTTAACATTATTGTCTGTCCCTAAGACCCAGATTTTTTTTTTTTAAATTGACAAGACAAGAAATCACAGCCTTACAAAAACTTGAATAAAGGAGACTAAAGTGATAGGGTTTTTGAGAACTGCCCCAAGGACGGAAATGAGTGGACCCCAATAGAGGGGCTCATGGCAGAAGGGGAAAAGTAATATAAGGGGCCAGAGCCCGATACTTTATTCTTCCCAAGGCCACCAGGGCTGGGCTAGGGCAGAAGATGCAGTTTGTTAAGACACTGAAAGACAGATGTCAAGATAAACAGTGGAGGGTATTAAGGAAATGTAGGATATCTTTAACCTGCTTGTGAGTTAAGGGTCCTGAGCAGCCTGGAACAAACAGAGTTGATCAACGTGGACCTCACCCTGAGGAGATGTTAAGTAAATTATGAATACTATGCTCTCTATGGCTTGGCTATTATTTGTATCAATCAGAGTTGATGTACAGTCAGAACTTTGGCATGATTGGGTGGATGGTGGACTTCTGGAGCATAGAAAGAGGGCCACACTGAACATCAGCCATTGTCTCCCACCAGGGCTGCCAGTAGGATTCTGCAGATTGTACTGGGCACAAAGAGGCCTCGGAGGGAAAAAAAGGAAAAGGCAGCAGAGGAATGTCACAGTCATCACTACCTCTGTGCCCCATATCTGGGAATGGGATTAGGTTTCTTTATCCATAAACAGCTAAGTGTAACAGACCGTTTGAGCTTGAGGGAATCCAAAAATTGTTCTCTACTCCCAAGAGATATGCTACTCAAATTAAAATGGAGACTGGGATAGGGTTGTCAGATCTGTTTTGAAAAGGAGGTGTTGTTTCCTCTTGCAGCAGATGGGAGGCCTCCATGGCCTGAGGGGGAAGGAGCATTTCCAGATCTGTGCCGGGGCTTCCTACAGGTGCATCTCCACAGTGACCTTTCCTATATCCCTAGGAACAAAGACCAGGCTAACACAGACATCCATCAGAGGACGGCTGGGACTTTCCTTGTGGCACCAACACACTCTTGATGGAAAATGCCCAGGAAGAGAGAAGTGGGGGAAGGGCCGTGAAAAGGGGAGATGAGGGATGGAAGCATCAGCAGAGAGAAGCACCGACTAGCTTTAGTAAATGGCCCAGGGTTCCAGCTTTAGGGAGCACAGTGGGGAAATAAGAAACGGACTTGGATAACAGAGAGGCTGCACAGTCACCCGGAGGGATGGGGCAGGCTAAGCCATGGCTGGACATGTCTGGAAGGGAGGCTGGGAAGGTAAAGAGAGGCTGGCAGGGTAAGTTTGGATCAGGAAGGCCTCAGAGTCCTGGGATTTTTATATCTGTCCCTGGACTGACAGGGATACGCCTTGCCCATTGGCCCCATTAAAGATGGCCAAAAAAGTTGTTCCTATGTCTGAGCAGAGGGACAGGGATGTTTCCTGACCAGCGTGAGAAGTTAGAGCTTATGGGAGGGTCTGCAGCGATGACCTTCAAGAATAGGAGTCGGAGAACTCTGCAGGTAGAGGGCACCTGCCACTTTCCACAGCATTCTTGCCTACACACTCTCGTTCACGATGCAATCTGTGATTCTTGAGTACATGAATGAAAACCTGCATGATTCGGGCCCCTAGTGTCCTCATTGCCTTCTAACCCTGCCACTTTTTCTTTCTTGTGTAAAAGACCTTGCACCTTGCAAACTTTGACTAGCTCATAAGCAACAAGGCTTGCAGAAATGCTTCTTGGAATATACTATTTTAATGGCATTAGGATTGCGCTGATGGTCCTGGGCAATGGGGCACAAAAATGGGAGCAACCTCCAAATTGTAAATTTTCCTTGAAGTTGAAAACTGTTGTTTACAACCAAACTGTACCTCTGCATATTCAGCTTTCCCCTAGCCCATGGATACACTGACCCTGCTTTAATCTGGGCTCACCTATCCTTCCAGCACTCTCTAATGTGCAGATTAAACCCTTTAATCTTTATTTAAGTCACACAAATAATTATCTTTTGACACCCGATACTCAGAAAAATGGTCCTAGAATGTTATTTAGGTCCTCTGTTCCAAGGCCATCTTTTAGCATCCAGTGGTGTCCAGGGAGGGCAGGATTAACCTCTCTCCACCATGCCACTGGGCTTGGTTGGATGTTGCTTTCCTGAGCAGAGGGCTGTAGAGCATAAGGGGAGTCTGAGGCTGTGCGTGGCTAAGTGAGTACAAACCAGATGGAGCACTGTGGGTATGACTGTTCACCCTGCAAGGGAAGGAAGTGGTGTGGAGCTGGGGCAGGAAGAGAGAAATTTAATCTCCTTTGGTGTGTGCTGAGTGTAAATTTCATTTCATGAACTAAAGAATTCAAGAATTGGAACTTGCATTATATTCCATGACTCTACTTCTCACTAAAAGTCCCCTTCTTCTGCGGGGCTGCAGGAAAAACAACATCCATCCTTTCTGGGAAACCTCAACATCTAGGTGGTCCCATGATCCTGGATCTTGCACAGCACCAAGGCACTGGGGTAGGGGAAGCTCTTTGGTCCTTATTTATCAGGCCCACAATTGTCGTTCTGACCACTCCAGGCCAGGCAGCTCTTGGTGACACCTGTGCCAGGAGTCTATCTTGAATGTATTTCTCTGGAGTCTTGCCACCTCCCCAGTGGGGTTGCCAGGAAAGAGGACTCTGCCCCATCCACTGCTGGGACCACAGCCTCACTCTTCCTTCTCTTCTTCCCAGTCTGGAAGAATCTATTTTCAATCTGGGGAGAACCCGTCTCCTTTTATGTTTCTTTGACTGTGATTATTCTCAGGAATTCACTTCTAAATGTAAAGCCAACACCAGCAGGATTTTCAGAGTAGGCCTATTTTCTGACTTGTCATGTGCCTCCCCTGAAGCCATGCACACCAAGCTGACTTAAATGAGGAGAAGGAAAGGGGGGAACAGATGGGAAGAGTACATACAATTATGTATCCGTGAGAAATCTTCTGGCTTATCCCTGCCTTCCATGTCATCTGCTCTAATGCTGAGGCTGGCAGCCTGCGGTTTGGAATTTGCTGGTTGAGTAATGCTCCCTGGGGATGAGGGTGAGACAAGTCCAAACTCCATGGCTTGGACAGGGATGGTGGAGGGAGGTTTTCCAAAGTGACACTACCATAAGGGAGGGAATTAGGGCAGCTGGAAATACTTGGCAGTCCTCTGTGACCTCTGCCTATTCCATAATGACTAGCTGTTTCTCCTCCTTGCCCCTAGAGCACTTTCTTCTATGGCCATGGACCACAGTCTCCTGCAATGGCTGCCTTCATTCCTGTCTCCCTCTTTAGACAGAAAGCTCCCAAGCTGAGGACCTGTATTTGTTCATCTGTGCATCCTAAGCCCCTCAAAGGTAAAGACTGAGTGAGTAACTCTTTGGAATGTTGTAGAATCCCTGTGCCTGCTGCAGGTGACTGGCCTGCATGGGTAGTCACCTGGGTATGGGTAGTCACCTGGGTATGGCCTGGGTATAGAAATTGTGGATGACACCAAACTGCTGCTCAACAAAATCAGGATCAATAGATTGAAAGCATGGGCCAAAGAAAGCCAGATAGAATTTAATGCTTAAAAACATAAAACAATGGGCTTAAATTGCAAAATTCAGCTGGCATAGAGGTGATTTGATGGAAGACTAGAGCACGTAAGCAATATGTAGGGTTTCTAGTTGTGTCCAAACTCAGTATGGGTCAGTCCTGTTATATGGCTAACAAAAAACAACAATCACAACAAAAACAGGTAGTCTGATAAAAGGTTACATTAAGAGAAGTATGCCATCTAAAAACAAGGAAGGTGACAGCCCACTTCTACTGCTCACTGCATCCAAATCAAATCTTTCCAGGGATATAATGTCCAGCCCCATGCATTATGTCTCCTGAGACCCATGACCAAATGGAATACCTCCAAACAAAAGTAACCAGGAAAGTGGTTACATCTCAAAACCTTATCTTGTCTTTTCTTTAAATGGTGCTGAGTGTACTGGATAAACAGGTGGGAAAAAATGAACATACATAAAATGAACATACAAATACACAAAATTTAACTCAAAATGGATCAAACAACTAACACAGAACTGAAAACTATGAACTTCAAGGAAAAAACATTAAGAGAAAATTTTTTGCAATGTTGGAGCTGGTAAAGACTTCTTGGAGTGCCTGGGTGGTTGTTGGTTAAGCGTTTGCCTTCAGCTCAGGTCATGATCCCAGGGTCCTGGGATCAAGCCCGCAACCAGCTCCCTGCTCAGTGGGGAGTCTGTTTCCTCCCTCTCCCTCTGCCCCTCCTCTTCCTCATGCTCTCTCTCTCTCTCTCTCAAATAAATAAAAATCTTAAAAAAAAAAAAAAAAAGATTTCTTAAAACATGAAAAACTGGGATGCCTGGGTGGCTCAGTTGGTTAAGCAGCTGCCTTCGGCTCAGGTCATGATCCCAGCGTCCTGGGATCGAGTCCCACATCGGGCTCCTTGCTCAGCAGGGAGCCTGCTTCTCCCTCTGCCTCTGCCTGCCATTCTGTCTGCCTGTGCTCGCTCTCTCCTTCTCTCTCTCTGATAAATAAATAAAATCTTTTAAAAAAATTATTAAAAAAAGTGAAAAACTATAAAAGAGAAAAATGATAAATAGACTTCATCAAAATAAAACCCCAAAATAAAATTTTTTTTAAAAACCTTTTTTTTTTTTTTTAAATTCACCTGTAAGAAAATCAAAATGCAAGTCGCACACTGGGGGAAAATATGTACACCACATATATGGGACAGAGAACTTGCACCCAAACATATAAATAACTCTTCAACTCAGTAATAAGAGGATAAAACAATAAGAAAATGTGCAAAAGATTCAAATAGACTCTTCACAAAAAATATATATGAATGACAAGATGTTCAACATCATTAGGAAAATAAAATAAATCAAATAAAAAAATAAAAATAAAAATACTATAAACTTATCAAAATGACTAAAAGAGACTGACCATACCATGTATTGGCAAGGATATGGAGCAACTGGAACTCTTACACATGGCTGGTGGGGATGTGAAATGATAGAACTTCTTTGGAAAACAGCATTACATTTCTTAAAACCTTAAACATATGCTTGCCATACAAACTAGTCATTCTACAACTATGTACTTAGCCAAGAAAATTGAAAACATATTCCCACAAAAAGACTTATACATTTGATAAGTCTTTATTTGTAATTTTTTTTAAAAAAGCAAAACAAACCCAGGGAACAACACAACATCCATCATAACCAAATATATAAAAACTAATGGTATAGTCACAGTGTGGAATATTACTCAGCAATAAAAAGGAACATAATGTGAATACATACAGCAACACATGAAAATCGCAAAATCATCATGCTAAATGAAAGAAGCACGGGGGCACCTGGGTGGCTCAATGGTTTAAGGCCTCTGCCTTCGGCTCAGGTCATGATCCCAGGTTCCTGGGATCAAGCCCCACGTCGGGCTCTCTGCTTAACGGGGAGCCTGCTTCCTCCTCTTTGCCTGCCTCTCTGCTTCCTTGTGATCTCTGTCTGTCAAAGAAATGAATAAAATCTTTAAAAAAAAAACAAGAAAGAAGCAAGGCAAATAAAGTATATGTGTCTGATACCATTTTTATGCAATTATGTATTTATATACACTGCAGAAACACAAACTCATCTAAAGTGTCAGTACTATTGGTGCTGATGGAAATGTTTGCCATCCTGATTGCAGTGATGTATGCATATGTTAAACTGAATAACTAGTACACTTTAAATATGTGCACTTTCATGTATCTTAATTATATCTCTATGAAATTGGAGGAGACTCTTCTCTTGGAGGAACATAAAACAACATCAGGTATGGCTGGCACTAGTATTGAAAGTTCTAGGATTATTGAGCCAAGAGAATAGTAAAGCAATGCCTGGAAGGCCTGAGGGCTGCACTCAGTGTTCCAGTGCCCAGGGAGAAGAGGTGAGGGTTCTGGAGAAGGGGTCACTTCTCGTATTGGAATAGACCATGTTGTCAATCTACTGTGTGGTCAGCATATGTGGGCAGAGAAATTCAAGGAACGATGCCCACAGGGATCCTGTTCCAGAAGGAACCCATGGGAATTTGTTTTCTGGACTTTGAAGGGTTCATATTTGTAACCACCAGACCTGAGTTTTCCCTGCCAATTTTGTGACTGGGGTGGGCTCTAAGTGGAGGAGAGTTGGCCAAACCAAATGTTAGAGTTGGACACACACTGTGGCAGGGCAAGGTGACCTTCCCCACACAGCACAGCCCCACATGGCTTCCCCTTCAGCTGAGCATCTGTCCCTGCAGCTCCCCCTTCCATGCCACTGCCTCCTGCTTGTCTACATCGGAGGAGCGGTTTCAAACATTAGCGCCATAATGTGATTGTCATTACCACTTCTAATTGATAAAAGGGCTGGTATTGGTTTAATAACTGACCATGGATATGATTACAAAGTTAGACACAAAACTATTCAAAGTCCTATAGGCACTAAAATCATAACTTTTGGGGTGACTCTTTCTATTGGACAGAAATCATGTGCAACATTGATCTTCTACTGGGTAATACAGTTACAACTAATTTTAAAAGTATTCTTATGGGACACCTGGGTGGCTCAGTCGATTAAGCATCCACCTTCGGCTCAGGTCATGATCTTGGGGTCCTGAGATGGAGCCCCAAGTCAGCCTCCTTGCTCAGCGGGAAGTCTGACTCCCTCATCCTCTACCCTTAACCCTGCTCGTGCTCTCTCTCTAAAGATACATAAATAAATAAAATCTTTTTTTAAAAAAGTATTCTTAGTTGGTGAATTAGTTGAAATATAAATGATTATGCACTTTACACACCTTCATTCTATCTTCAAAACAAGCTATGGGATAGGAAATAGTATGATTCTTATTTTACACAGGAGGAAACTGAGACACTGAGAGATAAAGGAATAATTACTCAAACTCTGGGGATAAAGAAAAAAAAATCATTGACCTCACCTATCAATGTCAAAGAAAGAGCATGGTGCAACAAGCCTCCTCACGGTCACATAATTCTCTGCAGGGGTGTAATTTTGTTTGACCTACTATGTAATGTTCAGTACAAGTATTTACTTAGTGTTTGGTGTTTTAACTAAATGAGGGGGTTTGTTCTGTTATGAACTGGCTTTAGAACCTGAAACCCCCGAGATAAGGCACCTCTGTGTTTGTTTCAAGTGGACTGAGCTGTGGTCTGGGCCAGACACCACCTGGGTTACTTCAGTGCAGTAGTGAATGTGAATATCCTTTTTCTCAAAAGATTTGTTTATTTATCATTTGAGAGAGACAGAGTGGGAGGAGGGGCAAAGGGAGATTATCTCCCACAGACTGCCAGCTGAGCATGGGACCTGAGCTGAAGTCAAGAGTCAGAGGCTCAACCAATGGAGCCACACAGGTGCCTCATGAATTTGAATATTCTTAGGGGAAATTAGTCCAGGAGAGGAGGAGGGGTTATACCAAGTGAAGGAAACAACCTGTGTGAAAGAGAGAATTCCAGGATGCTCCTGGCTCCTT
This sequence comes from Mustela erminea, assembly GCF_009829155.1. NCBI lineage: Eukaryota > Metazoa > Chordata > Mammalia > Carnivora > Mustelidae > Mustela > Mustela erminea. The sequence goes on along the minus strand of NC_045614.1, from coordinate 71,567,399 downwards.
CCAGGACCTGTGGTTTCAATCCTACCCACCCCCAGACCAGGGCAGGGGAGCATGGGGTTCCGCTACCTGAGGCTGGAGCAGTAGCTAGGGCAGATCAGGAGGGGACTCGATGGCAAGCCAACTGTCTGCCCAGCGCGCCTGGAGGACCTTCTTGAGCAGGAGCACAGTTAGGGCCGGCTTGTCAAGTTTCTTACGCACTTCTCAGTAACTGCAAGTTATTACTGAAGATATTACAAGGTATTAAAAATGGACTTAATGAGAGATAATATCACCTATCCATATAATTCGTTTTAAAAATGTCTTTTGATATGGACATTGAGGAGGGTATGTGCTATGGTGAGTGCTGTGAAGTGTGTAAACCTGGAGATTCAGAGACCTGTACCCCTGGGGCTAATAATACATTATATGTTTATTAAAAAAAATTTTAAAATTTAAAAAATGCCTTTTGAAGTTGTAAATGGAATCAGTCTGTCAGCTCCCACACTAAAGACTGGAAGAGATGGGACGGGAATAACAGCCAGCTAGGGGTAAGAGAGAGGGCCAGAGGTGGGTCCCAGGAGCTTGTGAATCAAGTCCTCATTGCACCCAATCCATTAAATCTTCATTGCTAACATGAAAGTACTTGACTTTCTAAAATTGATAACAGTCCATTAGAGGCAATAGCAATTAGTATTTTTAAGATGATGTATCCAGAAGGCAGGTGGTGCTGATAGGAGGGTGGTTAACCCATCTGTTGAATTAATTGCCACTTTCCTCATCATCTGGGCTTTGAGCAGAGTGTTAGACAAATGGGAGAAACATTGCTGGTGAAAGCAAAAGTATTGGAACCAACCTGAATTTATAGGTGAACTGTTAAATAAATTATGTATGGAACTCTCTGTACGTGTATTTCAAAATGAGGGGTTCCTTGCTGCCGTGGGAAGATGTATGTGGTTCTCAGTGCCATGCACACTGGAAGCATCAAGAAAATAATTATTAAATGAATGGATACATTGTGAACAAAAGTAAGAAATACATACAACAGAATTCCATTTATTGTTTTAAAGGGGGATAGAAGAGTTCAAAGACATTTATTTTTTCATAGCTGTATAAACACGGACTATCTGGAAGAATAGATACCAAACTACTATAGTGGTAACTTCTGAGAAAGAGCTTGGAAACACAGAGAGGGGATTTTCCAGTTCAGAAAAATGGCATCAGGTTCTAGAAGGTAAGTGTTCTTTCTAGAAGGTATGTGAAATGACAAAAGCGAGGTGGAAAACTTCACATCGCATACAATCACACTTTCCTAAGATGTCTATCATGTACATTCACTAAAAAAATAGAAGTATATACAAAAAGTTAAGTGCAGTCATCTTTAGACGGTGAGTCATGACTGACAGTTATTTTCCTTGATGCTCTTTTGTATTTTCTAAAATGTCTACAATAAAGGTTTATTATTTTTGCTATTTTCATCACATATAGACTTATGCTTTTTATTTATATTAAAGGATTTTATTTATTTATTAGAGAGAAATCATGCACATGTGTGCAAGTGGCAGGTGGGGGGAGATGGGGCAGAGGGTGAGGGAGAGAAGCAGACTCCCCTAGGCTTGGAGATATTTTAATGTAGATATTAGATCACCTTTCCAATTTCTTCTCTGTTTACTGGTCTCTTTAAATTTCCTACTTCTTCTGCTGACCCTGGGCATTTGAAAATCATGTGTTTTCTCTTTCGAATTTATTATTACAAAGTTGTACATGATATTCACTTCAACTTTTAAAGAGCCTACTGTGTTTGCAGAAACAGTACATTTTTACCATTCCTAAGGTTATTTATTGTGTCTTCTGTGATTTTTTTCTTCTTGATTAAACTTGCCAAATGTTTTCTATTTTATTTGTTTTCTTCCTCCTCTAGAAGAAAAAAACAGAAACAAACTACTCATATGGGTTCTATTCTTTCAATTTCTTGGTTTCTACTTTTATATTTATTATGTACTTACTTTGGGGGATTACTTTGATGTTCTTTTCTTAGCTTCATCACTCTTACATAATTCACAGCACTCACCATAGCAAATACCCGCCTCAATGACCACCCTCCAGCCACCTATCCCTCTCACCCACCTCCCCTCCAGGTACCCTCAGTTTGTTTCCTCAGATTAAGAGGCTTTTATGGTTTGTCTCCCTCTCTGGTATCGTCTTGTTTCATTTTTCCCTCCCTTCCCCTATGATCCTCTCTCTTGTTTCTCAAATTCCTCGTATCAGTGAGATTATATGATAAGTGTCTTTTTTCTGATTGACTTATTTCACTTAACATAATAGCCTCTAGCTCCATCCATGTTGCTCCAAATGGCAAGATTTCAGGTTTTTATGGCTGCATAATATGCCATTGTGTATATATACTACATCTTCTTTATCCATTTATCTGTTGATGGAAATCTAAGCTCTTTCCATAGTCTGGCTATTGTGAATATTGCTGCTGAAAACATTGGGTGTAAACATGTGCCCATTCAGATCACTACATTTGTATCTTCAGCACAATTGCTGGGTTGTAGGGTAGTTCTATTTTCAACTTTTTGAGGAACCTCCATACTGTTTTCCAGAATGGCTGCACCAGCTTGCATTCCCACCAACAGTGTAGGAGGGCTCCCCTTTCTCTGCATCCTCGCCAACACCTGTCATTTCCTGACTTGTTAATTTTAGTTATTCTGACTTGTGTGAGATGGTATCTCACTGTTGCTTTGATTTGTATTTCCCTGATGCTGAGTGATGCTGAGCACTTTTTCATGTATCTTTGGCCATTTAGATGTCTTCTTTGCAGAAATGTCCATTACATTTTCTGTCCATTTCCTGATTGGATTATTTGTTCTTTGGGTGTTGAGTTTGATAAGTTCTTTTAGAGTTTGGATAATAACCCTTTATCTGATATGTCATTTGCAAATATCTTCTCCCATTCTGTCAGTTGTTTTTGGGTTTTGTTAACTGTTTCCTTTGCTGTGTAAAAGCATTTTATGTTGTCTCAATTGTTCATTTTTGTCCTTGCTTCCCTTGCATTTGGCAATGTTTCTAGGAAGAAGTTGCTACGGCTGAGGTCAAACAGGTTGCTGTCTGTATTATCCTCAAGGATTTTGATGGATTCCTGTCTCACATTGAGGCCTTCATCCATTTTGAGTCTATTTTGTGTGTGATGCATGTTGCTTTCTAATTTTCCCAGCACCATTTGTGGAAGAGGCTGTCTTTTTTCCATCGGACATTCTTTCCTGCTTTGTTGAAGATCAGATGATCATAGAATTGAGGGTCCATTTTTGGGCTCTCTATTCTGTTCCACTCATCTATGTGTCTCTTTTTGTGCCAGTACCATAATGTCTTGATGATTACAATATAATAGAGCTTGAAGTCTGGAATTTTGATGCTGCCAGCTTTGGTTTTCTTTTTCAATATTCCTCTGGCTACTTGGGATCTTTTCTGGTTCCACAAAAATTTTAGGATTATTTGCTCCATTTCTTTGAAAAAAGTTGATGGTGTTTTGATAGGGATTGCATTAAATGTGTAGATTGCTCTAGGTAAGATAGACATTTTCACAATATTTGTTCTTCCAATCCATGAGCATGGAACGTTTTTCCATTTCTTCATGTCTCCCTCAATTTCTCTCATGAGTATTTTATAGTTTTCTGAGTACAGTTTCTTTGCCTCTTTGGTTAGATTTATTCCTAGATATCTTATGGTTTTGGGTGCAGTTGTAAATGGGATTGAACCCTTAATTTCTCTTTCTTCTCTCTTGCTGTTGGTGTATAGAAATATCACTGATTTCTATACATTGATTTTATATCCTGACACTTTACTGAATTGCTGTATGAGTTCTAGCAGTTTTGGAGTGGAATCTTTTGGGTTTTCCACATGAAGTATCATATCACCCGCAAAGAGTGAGAATTTGACTTCTTCTTTGCTAATTCAGATGCCTTTTATTTCTTTTTGTTGTCTGATTGCTGAGGCTAGGACTTCTAGTACTATGTTGAATAGCAGTGGTGATAGTGGACAGCCCTGCTCTGTTCCTGACATTAGGGGAAAGCGTTCAATTTCTCCCCATTGAGAATGATATTCACTGTGTGTTTTTCATAGACGGCTTTGATGATATTGAGGTATGTACCTTCTATCCCTACACTATGAAGAGTTTTGATCAAGAAAGGATGCTGTACTTTGTTGAATGCCTTTCAGCATCCATTGAGAGTATTATATAGTTCTTGTTCTTTCTTTTATTAATGTGTTCCATCACATTGATTGATTTGCAGATATTGAACCAAACTTGCAGCCCAGGAACAAATCCCACTTTGTTATGGTAGATAACCTTTTTAATGTACTGTTGAATCCTATTGGCTAGTATTTTGGTGAGAATTTTTGCACCCATGTTCATTAGGGATATTGGTCTGTCATTTTCCTTTTTGATGGGGTCTTTGTCTGGTTTGGGTTTTCAATTAGCAATAATCGCGCCTCAGATAAACCTCATTGGCTACGATACTGCCACTGCACAAAGCTGAAAAGCTCTTTGCCTGTTTTGGGAGCAAGGTCATGCTGGCCTCATAAAATAAGCTTGGAAGTTTCCTTCCATTTCTATTTTTTGGGACAGTTTCAGGAGAATAGGTATTAATTCTTCTTTAAATGTTGGTAGAATTCCCCTAGGAAACCGTATGGCCCTGGGCTCTTTTTTATTGGGAGATTTTTGATGACTTCTTCAACTTCCTTACTGGTTATGGGTCTGTTAAGGTGTTCTATTTCTTACTGGTTCAGTTTTTGTAGTTTATACATCTCTAGAAATGCATCTATTTCTTCCAGATTGTCAAATTTGCTGGTGTACAGTTGCTCGTGATGTGTTTTTATAATTGTTTGTATTTCGTTGGTAGTGGTTGTGATCTCTCCTCTTTCATTCATGATTTTATTAATTTGAGCCTTTTCTCTTTTCTTTTTGATAAGTCTGGGAGGGGTTTATGAATCTTATTAATTCTTTTAACGAAACAGCTCCTAGATTTGTTGATCTGTTTTACTGTTTTTTTGGTTTCTATTTCATTGATTTCTGCTCTGATCTTTATTATTTCTCTTCTTCTCCTGGATTTAGGCTTTCTTTGCTATTGTTTCTCCAGCTCCTTTTCATTTTCATTTATTCCCATGAATTTTAAATTCTTCTCTAATTTGTCTGGTTGATCTATTCATTCTTTAGTAGGATGCTCTTTAGCCTCCATGTATTTGAGTTCTTTCCCATTTTCCTCTTGTGGTTGTGTTCTAGTTTCAAATCATTGTTGTCTGAAAATATGCAGGGAATGATTCCAATCTTTTGGTACCAGTTGAGACCCGATTTGTGACCTGGGATGTGATCTATTCTTGAGAGTGTTCCATGTGCATTAGAGAAGAATGTGTATTCTGTTGCTTTGGGATAGAATGTTCTGAATATATCTGTGATGCCCATGTGGTCCAGTGTGTCGTTTAACACCTTTATTTTCTTGTTGATATTTGCTTAGATGATCTGTCCATTTCAGTGAGGGGGGTGTTAAAATCCCCTACTATTATTGTATTATTGTTGATGTGTTTCTTTGATTGTGTTATTAATTGGTTTACACACTTGGCTGCTCCCATGTTAGGGTCATAGATATTTAAAATTGTTAGATCTTCTTATTGGACAGACCCTTTGAGTATGATATAGTGTCCTTCCTCATCTCTTAGTATAGTTTTTGGCTTAAAATCTAATTTATGTGGTATAAGGATTGCCACCCCAGCTTTCTTCTGATGTCCATTAGCATGGTAAATGGTTTTCTACCCCCTCACTTTCAATCTGGAGTCTTTGGGTCTAAAATGAGTTTCTTGCAGACAGCATGTTGATGGGTCTTGTTTTTTTAATCCATTGTGATACCCTATGTCTTTTGATTGGGACATTTAGCCCATTTACATTCAGGGTAACTTAATGTTAAAAGATATGAATTTTGTGCCATTGTATCACCTGGAAGGTGACTATTACTGTGTTACTGTGTTTTGTCTCTGTTCCTTTCTGGTCTATGTTACTTTTAGCCTCTCTCTTTGCTTAGAAGACCCCATTCAATATTTCCTGTAGAGCTGGTTTGGTGTTTGCAAATTCTATTAGTTTCCATTTGTCCTGGAAGCTGTTTATTTCTCTATTTTCAATGACAACCTAGCTGGATATAGTATTCTTGGCTGCATTTTATTCTCATGTAGTGCTCTGAATATATCATGCTACTCCTTTCTTGCCTGCCAGGTCTCTGTGGATAGGTTTGCTGCCACTCTAATATTTCTAGCATTGTAAGTTATAGACTTCTTGTCCCAAGTTGCTTTCAGCATTTTCTCTTTGTCTCTGAGACTTTTAAGTTTTACTATTAGATGACAGGGTATGTACCTATTTTTATTGATTTTGAGGGGAGTTCTATGTGCCTCCTGGATTTTGATGACTGTTTCCTTCCTTAAGGGAAGGTCTCCACTATAATATGCTCCAATATACCTCCAACCCCTCTCTCTCTTTCTTCTTCTTCTGGGATCCCAATTATTTTAATATTGTTTCATCTTATAGTATCACTTATCTCTCAAATTCTCTCCTCATGATCCAGTAGTTGTCTCTCTTTTTCTCAGCTTCTTTATACTCCATCATTTGGTCTTCTATATCACTAATTCTCTCTTCTGCCTCATTTATCCTAGCAGTAAGAGCCTCCATTTTTTATTGCACCTCATTAATAGCTTTTTGAAATTTCAAACTGGTTAAATTTTGGTTCTTTTATTTCTCCAGAAAGAGATTCTCTAGTATCTTCCATGTTTTTTTTTCAAGCCCAGCTAGTATATTTATAATTGTCATTCTGAACTCTAGTTCCAACATCATACTAATGTCCATATTGATTAGGTCCCTGGCAGTCGGTACTGCCTCTTTTTCTCTTTTTGAGGTGAGTTTTTCCATTTTGTCATTTTGTCCAGATAAGAATAGATGAATGAGAGAACAAAATGCTAAAAGGGTAACAACAACACCAGAAAAATATACACTAAACAAATCAGAAGAGACCCAAAACCAGGTGAAAAGAAAGGAAAACAAATATATATGATCAGACTGGTAAATAGAACAGAGCCACACCCTTGATTCTGGGTGTATTTTGGTTTGTTAGAACAAACTGCCTCCCAAAATTTCAAAAAAAGAAACACACACACACACACACACACAGGCACACACACACACATAAGGGTAAATATGTGAAGGGATGGAATGTGACTGTAAAGTTGAAAATTTTAAAAGATTTTTAAAAAGGAATTGGTAAGATAAGAAGTTGGTTGAAAAAGGAAAGAAAAAATTTAAAAAAAAAAAAGGAGAGAATGTGATCAGGCAGGAGACTAGAACAAAGCCATACACTAGATTTAGGGTATATTTTGGTCTGTTAGAAGAAACTGTATCTTAAAATTTTAAAGAAAGAAATAAAAAAAAATATATATATATATATGCATATATATGTACCTTATATAATAAGGTTATATACAATAAAGAGATAGAATATGAGTGTAAAAATGAAAATTAAAAAATATTTTTGAGGGGGTGCCTGGATGACTCAGTGGGTTAAAGCCTCTGCCTTTGGCTCAGGTCATGATCCCAGGGTCCTGGGATCAAAGCCCTCTCTCTTTCTGCCTGCCTCTCTGCCTACTTGTGATCTCTGTCTGTCAAATAAATACATAAACATATTTTTAAAAATTTTTGGAAAAGTATTGATAAGATAAGGTGTTGGTTCTCCAAAGTGGCTGCACCAACTTGCATTCCCACCAACAGTGTAACAGGGTTCCCCTTTCTACACATGTCTCCAACACACATTGTTTCCAGTCTTGCTAATTTTGGCCATTCTAACTGGTGTAAGGTGGTATCTCAATGTGGTTTTAATTTGAATCTCCCTGACGGCTCATGATGATGAACATTTTTTCATGTGTCTGATAGCATTTGTATGTCTTCATTGGAGAAGTGTCTGTTCATATCTTCTGCCCATTTTTTGATATGATTATCTGTTTTGTGTGTGTTGAGTTTTAGAAGTTCTTTATAGATTCTGGATACCAACCTTTTGTCTGTACTGTCATTTGCAAATATCTTCTCCCATTCCGTGGGTTGCCTCTTTGTTTTCTTGACTGTTTCCTTTGCTGTGCAGAAGCTTTTGATCTTGATGAAGTCCCAAAAGTTCATTTCCACTTTTGTTTCCTTTGCCTTTGGAGACATGTCTTGAAAGAAGTTGCTGTGGCTGATGTCGAAGAGGTTACTGCCTATATTCTCCTCTAGGATTCTGATGGATTCCTTTCTCATGTTGAGGTCTTTTATCTATTTCGAGTTTATCTTTGTGTACAGTGTAAGAGGGTGTAAGTATTCTTCTACATATAGCTGTCCAATTTTCCCAGCACCATTTATTGAAAAGACTGTCTTTTTTCCATTGTATATTTTTTCCTGCTTTGTCGAAGATTATTTGACCATAGTTGAGGGTCCATATCTGGGCTCTCTACTCTGCTGCACTGGTCTATGTGTCTGTTTTTATGCCAGTACCAGTGTGGAGATTCCTTAAGAAATTAAAAACAGAGCTTCCCTATGACCCAGCAATTGCACTACTGGGTATTTATCCCAGAGATACAGATGTAGTGAAAAGAAGGGCCATCTGTACCCCAGTGTTTATAGCAGCAATGGCCATAGTCACCAAACTGTGGAAAGAACCAAGATGTCCTTCAATGGACGAATGGATAAGGAAGGTGTGATCCATACATGCTATGGAGTATTATGCCTCCATCAGAAAGGATGAATACCCAACTTTTGTATCAACATGGACAGGACTGGAAGAGATTATGCTTAGTGAAATAAGTCAAGCAGAGAGAGTCAATTATCATATGGTTTCACTTATTTGCAGAACATAACAAATAACACAGAGGACATGGGGAGATGGAGAGGAGAAGAGAGTTGAGGGAAATTGGAGGGGGAGATGAACCATGAGAGACTATGGACTCTGAAAAACAACCTGAGGGTTTTGAAGGGGTGGGGGGTGGGAGGTTGGGGGAGCCAGATGATGGGTATTATGGAGGGTTCGCATTGCATGGAGCACTGGGTGGTGCAAAAACAATGAAGTCTGTTATGCTGAAAAGAAATTTTTTAAAAAAGATAAAATGTTGGTTAAAATAGGAAGAAGGAAAAATTCAAAAAAGAATAGAAAAAGAAAAAAAAAGAAATTTTTAAAAGTTTGACTCTGAAAGACTAAAGAATCATAGGGGGGGAAAGCCACGAATCTATGTCTGTATTCCCCTAGTGCTGGTGTTTGGAGTTCTCATTGATTAATTAATTTGGTCTTGGCTGTATGTTCTTGCTGATCTTCTGGGGGAGGGGCCTGTTGCAATGAATGTCAAATGTCTTTACCTGAGGCAGAATTGCACTACCCTTGCCAGAGGCCAGGCTAAGTAATCTGCTTGGGTTCACTCTAGTGAGCTTTTGTTCCCTGAACACTTTACATAGAGCTCTGGAAGACCAGAGTGAAAATGGTGGCTTCCCAGTCTCTGGCTGGAGGAGCTGAGAGCTCAGTGCCACACTCCTCAGTGCACCCTCAGAGTAAAGCAGTCAATCCCTCCCGTCTCCCTGGTCTCCAACTGCACTCCAAGGTCACCCAGCCTGTGACCAAGCATTTTTATTTCTGGTGCACGACCCTGTTTGGAGTCTCCAAACCCAGCTGATTCATGAAGCACACTCCCATGCTGCTCTTCCCAGAGGAGGAAGGTGGATCTGCCGCTTGTGGGGTCCCTGCTCAAAGAGCAGTGGTCCAACTGTGCCTCAGATCACAGTTTAAGGTAACCCCAAGCTGAGAACCCCTCCTTTGCTCCATCTTTGCAGCCAAATTCCCTTCTCTGATACCTGGGAGGGACCTCTACCACACTCAGACACCCCTGGCCTTTCTGTGACCCTGGAGGACCTAAGACCACATTGTCTCCACAAAGGCCCCACCCCCCGACTTAGCCTCTGGAGCAATGTCTTTCAGTGGAACAGACTTCTAAAAGTTCTGATTTTTGTGCTCGGCTGCTCTCTCACTTGCCAGGAGCTGGCCCTTCCCCAGTATCTTCTTGAAGGTTGCCTTCAATTCACTTCTCCACATGTCCTACCTTCCAGAAAGTGGTTGCTTTTCTGTTCCTAGAATTGCTGCTTTTCTTCTCTTCAATCTCCTGTTGAGTTTGTAGGTGTTCAGAATGGTTTGGTAGCTGAATTCCTGCAACTCAATGAAATTTAGGTCTGCTACTCCTCCGCCATCTTGCCCCACTTTTTTTTTTTTTCTATAACTTAAGCATTTTGGAATAGTTATTTCTGTTGCAATCAAGTGAAAAGTTTTGGGGAAGGGGTCAATTTAGTGTTTTCTTTTTTGCTATCATTTGTTGATGACTAAATTTGCCTGTAGAGATAAGGAACCAACCTTGATTCAAGCCTCCAGAACTGTGAAAGAATAAATGTATGTTCTTTTAAACCACTCAGTTTGTGGTAATTTGTTTCAGCAGCCACAAAAAAGCTAATACAATCTGCTCCCACACATGCCCCTACTCTTGCTGACACAGAGCAATACGCTTTAGAAACTTCCCTGAGATGTAAGCTTTATATTCCCCATCCACACTGTATTGGGATCTGGCTCCTAGGAGATAGGCAGTGATTGGAAGAAGGCATAAAGAGAGCTCCTGGGTGTTAATATTTATTTATAGTTTAATATTTATTAAATCTGGGGCCTGGCTAGTGGACTGTGCTCAGATGATGGAAATTCCTCAATTTCTGTGCTTATAATATGTGCACTTTTCTGTAAGTAACACTTCAATACAATTTTTTTAACTTTGTAAAAAATTGTTTTTACAAAGTTAAAAAAAATAATAAAAGCTGCTAAAAAGGCTCTCTGGCTTAAAAGTATACACAGAGGGATGCCTCAGTGGCTCAGGTGGCTAAGCATCTGCCTTCAGCTCAGGTCATGATCCCAGGGTTCTGGGATCAAGCCCCACTTCTGGGTCCCTCCTTGGATGGGAGCCAGCTTCTCCCTTTCCCTGTGTCTCTCCCTGCACCCCGCTTGTGCTCACTTTTGTACACACACTCTCTCTCTGTCTGAAATAAGTAAACAAAATCTTTTTTTAAAAAGTATATTTGGAGTTGGAAGTTGATTGCCTGAGCTGGCCATTTTCTTCTCCTAAGTCCCTGGAACTGCCATAAATAGCCAAAATGTTCCACATTCATTTTAATTAATATAATTTCCATAGCAATTAAGAGAAGTTACTATCCAGGCTTCTAGGACTGCCTCGTCATGAGTTTTTTGGAAATCAGGGTCTGAGGCAAGGATTAAAGTACTAACACTTTATCTGGGAAGGAAAAGCCCAGGAGAGTGAATAAGAGGGAAAAGGGGAAGCAAAAGAAGGGAATGCAGTGAGGTGCTATAAGGCAAGAGGCCTCATCAGTGCACTAGGAACCACAAATAAATGCAGCAGGTTTGGCAAATTATTGTATTTTATTTTGTATTGTTTTTAATTTTATTTTTCAGTGTTCCAAGATTCATTGTTTATGAACTGCACCCAGTGCTCCATGTAATACGTGCCCTTCTTAATACCCACCACTAGACTCACCTATCCCCCCCACCCCCCTCCCCTCTAAAACCCCGTTTGTTTCTCAGAGTCCACAGTCTCTCATGCTTCATCTCCCCCTCCGATTTCCCCCAATCCACTTTTCCTTTCCTTCTCCTAATATCTTCTGTATTATTCCTTATTCTCTATAACTAAGTGAAACCATATGATAATTGATTCTCTCTGCTTGTCTTATTTCACTCAGCATAATCTCCTCCAGTCCCGTCCATGTTGATACAAAAGTTGGGTTTTATCCTTTCTGATGGAGGCATAATATTCCTTTGTATATATGGACCATATCTCCTTTATCTATTCCTCCATTGAAGGGCATCTTGGCTCTTTCCACAGTTCAGCAACTGTGGCCACTGCTGCGTGAACATTGGGTACAGATGGCCCCTCTTTTCATTACAGCTATATCTTTGGGGTAAATACCCAGTAATGCAATTTCTAGGTCATAGGGTAGCTCTTTTTTTAATTTTTTGAAGAACTTCCACACTGTTTTCCAAAGTGGCTGCACCAGCTTGCATTCCCACCACTGTGAATGGTGGGAATGCAAGCCCACATTTCCCCTTTCTCCACAACTTCTCCAACACTTGTTGCTGCTTGCCTTGTTCATTTTTGCCATTCTGATTCATGTAGGGTGGAATCTCAATATGGTTTTGATTTGAATTTCTCTTATGGCTAACGATGATGAACACTTCTTCATGTGTCTGCTAACCATTTGTAAGTCTTATTTGGAGAAGAGTCTGCTCATGTCTTCTGCCCATTTTTTTGACATGATTATCTGTTTTGTGTGTGTTGAGTTTGAGGAGTTCTTTATAGATCTTGGATATCAGCCCTTTGTCTGTAGTGTCATTTGTGAATATCTTCTCCCATTCCATGGGTTGCCTCTTTGTTTTTTGTCTGTTTCCTTTGCTGCATAGAAGCTTTTTATCTTGATGAAGTCCCAAAAGTTCATTTTCACTTTTGTTTCCTTTGCCTTTGGAGACATGTCTTGAAAGAAGTTGCTGTGGCCTGTGTTGAAGGGGTTACTGCCTATGTTCTCCTCTAGGATTTTAATAGATTCCTACCTCACTTTGAGGTCTTTTATCCATTTCAAGTTTATCTTTATGTATGGTGTAAGAGAATGATTGAGTTTCATTCTTCTATACATAACTCTCCAATTTCCCACCGCCATTTGTTGAAGAGACTATCTTTTCCACCAGATATTTTTAAAGAACTGGAAAATCAACAACAAATTAAGCTAACCCCACACACAAGAAGGGAAATAATCAAGATTAGAGCAGATATCAATTGAGTTATAAATGAGAGATAAAGTAGAACACATAATAAAACGAGAAGCCCATTTTTGAATGAATCAATAGGCTCAACAAACCACTGGCCAAACTAATCCAAAAGAAAAGAGAGAGGACACAAATGAATAAAATTATGAATGAAAGGGGAGAGATCATGACTAACACCAAGGAAGTAGAAATAATCTTAAAATTATCATCAACAGTTATATCATAACTGTTATATGCCACAGTTAAGCAAACTGGAAGAAACAGATGCATTCCTGGAAACCTACAAACTTCCAAGACTGAAACAGGAAGAAATTAACAACCTTAACAGACCAATATCTGGTAATGAGATTAAAGCAGTGATCAAAAACCTCCTCAAAACAAGAGCCCAGAACCTAATGGATTCCCTGGGGAATTCTACCAAACACTCAAAGAATAAATAATACCTGTTCTTCTGAAACTGTTTCAAAAAATAGAAACAGAAGGAAAACTTCCAGACTCCGAATCCCCAAACCAGGCAAAGACCCCATCAAAAAGGATAATTTCAGACCAATATCCCTGATGAATATAGATGCCAAGATTCTCAAAAAGCTCCTAGCTGTTGGGATCCAACAGTACGTTAAAAAGATTTTCCATCAAGATCAGGTGGGATTTATCCCTGGGATGCAAGGATGGTTCAACATTCACAAATCAATCAATGTGATAGAACAAATCAATAAGAGAAGAGAGAAGAACCAAATGGTCCTCTCAATTGATGCAGTAAAGCATTTGGCAAAATACAGCATCCATTCCTGATTAAAACTCTTCAAAGCGGAGAGGGAGGAGTCAAGATGGTGGAGAAGTAGCAGGCTGAGACTACTTCAGCTAGCAGGAGATCAGCTAGATAGATTATCTAAAGATTGCAAACACCTGAAAATCCATCGGCAGATTGAAGAGAAGAAGAACAGCAATTCTAGAAACAGAAAAACAACCACTTTCTGAAAGGTAGGACTTGCGGAGAAGTGAATCCAAAGCGACGGGAAGATAGACCCCGGGGGGAGGGGCCGGCTCCCGGCAAGCGGCGGAGCAACGGAGCACAAAATCGGGACTTTTAAAAGTCTGTTCCACTGAGGGACATCGCTCCAGAGGCTAAACCTGGGAGAAGCCCACGCGGGGTCAGCGTGGCCTCAGGTCCCGCAGAGACACAGAAGGATCGGGGGTGTCTGAGTGTCACAGAGCTTGCGGGTATTGGAACGGGAAAGCCGGCTACAGGGACAGAGCCGACAGTAAGCTCACAGCTCGGGGTTACCTTGAACCGGTCGCAGGTTCGGTGAGCTCGGAGCGTGGCCGGAGGTCAGGCAGACGGGAGTTACTGGGCGCTGTTCTCTGAGGGCGCACTGAGGAGTGGGGCCCCGGGCTTTCGGCTCCTCTGGGCCGGAGACCAGGAGGCCGCCATTTGTATTCCCGTCCTCCGGAACTCTATGGAAAGTGCTCAGGGAACAAAAGCTCCTGAAAGCAAACCCTAGCGGATTACTCTGCCCAACCCCTGGTAAGGGCGGTACAATTCCGCCTGGGCAAAGACACTTGAGAATCACTACACCAGGCCCCTCCCCCAGAAGATCAACAAGAAATCCAGCCAAGACCAAGTTCACCTACCAAGGAGTGCAGTTTCAATACCAAGGAGAGCAGCAGAATTCCAGAGGAGGAGAAAGCAAAGCACGGAACTCATGGCTTTCTCCCTGTGATTTTTTAGTCTTGTAGTTGAAGTAATTTTTTTCTTTTTCATTTTTTTCTCTTCTTTTGCTAAAATTTTTTTTAACTTTTACCCTTTTCCTTCTTAACGTTTTTTAACTAGTTTATCTAATATATATATTTTTTCTTTTTTTTACTTTTCTTTATTAGTTTTCTTTTTTAATTCTTTTCATTTTTTTTCCTTTGTTTCTTTTTGAACCTCTTTTTATCCCCTTTCTCCCCCCTCACGATTTGAGATCTCTTCTGATTTGGGTAAAGCATATTTTCCTGGAGTTGCTGCCACCCTTTTAGTATTTTACTTGCTCCTTCATGTACTCTTATCTGGACAAAATGACAAGAAGGAAAAATTCAACACAAAAAAAAGAACAAGAGGCAGCACCGAAGGCTAGGGACCTAATCAACACAGACATTGGTAATATGTCAGATCTAGAGTTCAGAATGACAATTCTCAAGGTTCTAGCCGGGCTCGAAAAAGGCATGGAAGGTATTAGAGAAACCCTCTCGGGAGATATAAAAGTCCTTTCTGGAGAAATAAAAGAACTAAAATCTAATCAAGTTGAAATAAAAAAAGCTATTAATGAGGTGCAATCAAAAATGGAGGCTCTCACTGCTATGATAAATGGGCAGAAGAAAGAATTAGCGATATAGAAGACCAAATGACAAAGAATAAAGAAGCTGAGCAAAAGAGGGACAAACAGCTACTGGACCACGAGGGGAGAATTCGAGAGATAAGTGACACCATAAGATGAAACAACATTAGAATAATTGGGATTCCAGAAGAAGAAGAAAGAGAGAGGGGAGCAGAAGGTATACTGGAGAGAATTATTGGGGAGAATTTCCCCAATATGGCAAAGGGAATGAGCATCAAAATTCAGGAGGTTCAGAGAATGCCCCTCAAAATCAATAAGAATAGGCCCACAGCCCATCACCTAATAGTAAAATTTACAAGTCTCAGTGACAAAGAGAAAATCCTGAAAGCAGCCCGGGAAAAGAAGTCTGTAACATACAATGGTAAAAATATTAGATTGGCAGCTGACTTATCCACAGAGACCTGGCAGGCCAGAAAGAGCTGGCATGATATTTTCAGAGCACTAAACGAGAAAAACATGCAGCCAAGAATACTATATCCAGCTAGGCTATCACTGAAAATAGAAGGAGAGATTAAAAGCTTCCAGGACAAACAAAAACTGAAAGAATTTAAAAACACCAAACCAGCTCTACAGGAAATATTGAAAGGGGTCCTCTAAGCAAAGAGAGAGCCTACAAGTGGTAGATCAGAAAGGAACAGAGACAATATACAGTAACAGTCACCTTACAGGCAATACAATGGCACTAAATTCATATCTCTCAATAGTTACCCTGAATGTTAATGCGCTAAATGCCCCTGTCAAAAGACACAGGGTATCAAAATGGATAAAAAAACAAAACCCATCTATATGTTGCCTCCAAGAAACTCATTTTAAGCCTGAAGACACCTCCAGATTTAAAGTGAGGGGGTGGAAAAGAATTTACCATGCTAATGGACATCAGAAGAAAGCAGGAGTGGCAATCCTTATATCAGATCAATTAGATTTTAAGCCAAAGACTATAATAAGTGTGGGGAGCCATGTAGCAAGAGCTGGGAGTCACGTAGATGGATATGCCTGAGGAGGAAGGGCTGTGAATGTTTAACCCAAAGAAAAATGGGTGCGCTCATGGACGACGCACGTTCAATGCTTGGAGTCACAAGGAGGGTATATGATTAACCTGCAGTTTTGGGAAAGGCACAAGATCTGTAGAACAATAGAAACCTATGGAGTCACGTAGGTGCTCACGAGCATCTCACATGCTCATGGATAAGGTCACTAGCAGTCCTTCTGATTGGTGTTTAGGTGAATCGCGTGATATGGTGATTGGGCATTTGTAACTACTGATACTATAATAAGGGGCTTAATTTGAGGAGCGGGGTTCCCGAATCAAGATATGTAGAAGACTGACAATAAAGAAGTTTGCCACTCAACCTCGTCTGCGGGTCGTTCTTGCGGGTCGAGAGCGACATCTGGTGCCGAAACCCGGGAACCCGACTCTGGACGTGGACCGAGGATTGGGGTAAGAGCAACGAGAAAGTTTGCCCTAAGGGCCCAAGGGCAACGAACTAAAGTGCGCGCCTATTTCCTGTCTTTAGACGGGGGTGGATTCTCTGAGGACGAGTTTAAAGTTCCCCAGAAGGGAGAAAAGTCTCCGGGGACGAGCGTAAAAGTTAAAGTTCCCCAGAAGGGAGAAAAGTCTCCGGGGACGAGTTTAAAAGGGCTAAAATAAAGTTCCTCAGAGGGGAGAAAGCTTTCCGGTATGGGAAACGAGCTAGCCCGGTATAAAATGGAAGGTCCATTGAGAGACCTTTTGAAAGCCCATGGCACTCCATTAAAGACTAAACTGCTCGCGCCTTCTTAAAAGAGGCCGGCGAAATTGCCCCTTGGTTCATAGAGGAAGGGCTTTTAAATGTGCCACAATGGAAACACCTGGGCGAGGATTTAAAACTCTGTCCCTCTACATCCCCGGGGACTCTCGCCGTGTGGTCCCTGGTGAAAGTATGTTTGCATTCCCCCCGAGAGCCCCTGCAGCGAGCAATACTACAGGGAGGGGAAGTTTTTTTGCAAGTGAAAGAAGAATCCCGTAAGGGCTCCTCCCGAGACTCTGACCCCGAAAGCGAAAGCTCAGAAGGGATGTCAGAAAGCGAGTTGCAGGAGCTAGGAAAGATAGAGGCAAACAACAAGAAGGAGGAATCTCCCGGTCTCCAGACAGACTTGGAAGCCATGAGGCAACGACTTGAGGATAAAGAGGCGGAATTGCAAAAGGTATTAGGAGAGTTAAGAGTGCAGGGAGAAGTAATGGCGCAGCTGAGAGCAGGGGCGGAAGCCGCAGTTGTGGCACAATCGAAATTAAAAACGAAAGTTACGCCGCTTCCGCATTTTAGCTCCACAGCGCCACCCCATGAGTGGCCCCCGCCTTATAAGCCCAACTGCACCAAGACGTGCTATTGTTCGGGCTGCGCCGCGGAGAATTGGAGAGAGGTCCTTGGCCCGGGGAAAGGTTTTTTTCCAATGTTAGAAGATCAAAATCATCAGAGGTACCACCAGCCACTAGATTTTAAGTTGGTGAAGCAGCTGAAGGAGGCAGTTAGCAGCTATGGGCCCCAAGCAGCCTTTATGGTCTCCCTTGTGGAGTCGCTGGGAGCACTCTACCTCGCTCCTGAGGATTGGGCCAACTTGACCAGGGCGGTATTAAATGGAGGACAATATCTAGAATGGAAAATCCAAAATCAGGACAATTGTCTGGACACGGCACGGAGAAATGCAGCTGCAGGTAACCCGCAATGGAATTTGGAAATGCTGACGGGCACGGGGCCATACCTCGGGGCCCAAGTGCAGAGTACATACCCCCCTGCGATGTATCAACAGATAGCCACAGCGGCCCTCAGGGCTTGGAAGACACTGAAAGGGGCAGGAGACTTGCAAGGCCAATTATCCAAACCCGACCCGGTGCTTAGATGGCACCGAGGTTCCCTTTGTGTTTTCCCACAGGATGCGCCTGCTCCACTCTGGGTGCCGGAGTGGAACCTGTGGAGGGTGCTAGTGATGGTGATGATAGTGACGATGACTGTCCTACAGCCTGTTCCCATGAAGGCGGAGCCAGTTCAACTGTGGTCGAGACAAGAGACTGCCCAGCTTCAAGCCCTTCTTTAAATGGCTCAGCATAGAGTGCAATCTTCTCACCCTAACTCATGTTTGTTACTGACGCTTAAAACTTTGTAAGCTCTTTATTTTCTCACTTTCCTTCCCTGACGCATGTATGGTATGTTATAGGAACTATTATAGGTGTGCTAGTAGTAGTTATTCTTTTCATGTGTCTCTTGCCCTATGCGGCTAAAATAATACTTGCAGAAGTTTACAAGCTAAGAGCCACCGTACGTAACCAGCAGCTGGCCAATCGCGGCAAGCTCAAGGAACGGCCTTAGTCGTCACCAAGTTACCCTTTGACTCCAATATTGGTTAAACAAACTATGCCGGCCTCCTCCTCAAGCCAGACCTGACTCAGACGCTCACGATAAGGGCTCTAGAAGCTGGTACCTCCCCAAATATGGCTTAGTATGCTGGATCGGTAGCCAAAGACGGGTAAGACTGATCCCTCACCATAGCAACCTAAGACAGGGGCTCCGCGACCAGGGGGAGTACCCGATGACGGGTAAGCATGCGTGTTGAGGATTGGCAACCTAAGACAGGCACGATCCCTGCCATATAAGTAATAAAAAAGGGGGAGATGTGGGGAGCCATGTAGCAAGAGCTGGGAGTCACGTAGATGGATATGCCTGAGGAGGAAGAGCTGTGAATGTTTAACCCAAAGAAAAATGGGTGCGCTCATGGACGACGCACGTTCAATGCTTGGAGTCACAAGGAGGGTATATGATTAACCTGCAGTTTTGGGAAAGGCACAAGATCTGTAGAACAATAGAAACCTATGGAGTCACGTAGGTGCTCACGAGCATCTCACATGCTCATGGATAAGGTCACTAGCAGTCCTTCTGATTGGTGTTTAGGTGAATCGCGTGATATGGTGATTGGGCATTTGTAACTACTGATACTATAATAAGGGGCTTAATTTGAGGAGCGGGGTTCCCGAATCAAGATATGTAGAAGACTGACAATAAAGAAGTTTGCCACTCAACCTCGTCTGCGGGTCGTTCTTGCGGGTCGAGAGCGACAATAAGAGATGAGGAAGGACACTATATCATACTCAAAGGGTCTGTCCAACAAGAAGATCTAACAATTTTAAATATCTATGCCCCCAACGTGGGAGCAGCCAACTATATAAACCAATTAATAACAAAATCAAAGAAACACATCAGGGTGCCTGGGTGGCTCAGTGGATTAAGCCGCTGCCTTCGGCTCAGGTCATGATCTCAGGGTCCTGGGATCGAGTCCCGCATCGGGCTCTCTGCTCAGCAGGGAGCCTGCTTCCCTCTCTCTCTCTCTCTGCCTGCCTCTCTGTCTACTGTGACCTCTCTCTGTCAAATAAATAAATAAAATCTAAAAAAAAAAAAAGAAAAAAAAAGAAACACATCAAAAATAATACAATAATAGTAGGGGACTTTAACACTCCCCTCACTGAAACGGACAGATCATCCAAGCAAAAGAACAACAAGGAAATAAAGGCCTTAAACGACACACTGGACCAGATGGACATCACAGATATATTCAGAACATTTCATCCCAAAGTAACAGAATACACATTCTTCTCTAGTGCACATGGAACATTCTCCAGAATAGATCACATCCTCGGTCCTAAATCAGGACTCAACCGGTATGAAAAGGTTGGGATCATTCCCTGCATATTTTCAGACCACAAAGCTCTGAAGCTAGAACTCCACCACAAGAGGAAGTTTGAAAAGAACCCAAATACATGGAGACTAAACAGCATCCTTCTAAAGAATGAATGGGTCAACCGGGAAATTAAAGAAGAATTGAAAAAAATCATGGAAACAAATGATAATGAAAATACAACGGTTCAAAATCTCTGGGACACAACAAAGGCAGTCCTGAGAGGAAAATATATAGCGGTTCAAGCCTTTCTCAAGAAACAAGAAAGGTCTCAGGTACACAACCTAACCCTACACCTAAAGGAGCTGGAGAAAGAACAAGAAAGAAACCCTAAGCCCAGCAGGAGAAAAGAAATCATAAAGATCAGAGCAGAAATCAATGAAATAGAAACCAAAAAAACAATAGAGCATATCAACGAAACTAGGAGCTGCTTCTTTGACAGAATTAATAAAATTGATAAACCCCTGGCCCGACTTATCAAAAAGAAAAGAGAAAGGACCCAAATAAATAAAATCATGAATGAAAGAGGAGAGATCACAACTAACACCAAAGAAATACAAACTATTATAAAAACATACTATGAGCAACTCTACGCCAACAAATTTGACAATCTGGAAGAAATGGATGCATTCCTAGAAACATATAAACTACCACAACTGAACCAAGAAGAAATAGAAAGCCTGAACAGACCCATAACCAGTAAGGAGATTGAAACAGTCATTAAAAATCTCCAAACAAACAAAAGCCCAGGGCCAGACGGCTTCCCGGGGGAATTCTACCAAACATTTAAAGAAGAACTAATTCCTATTCTCCTGAAACTGTTCCAAAAAGTAGAAATGGAAGGAAATATTCCAAACTCGTTTTATGAGGCCAACATCACCTTGATCCCAAAACCAGACAAGGATCTCATCAAAAAAGAGAGCTATAGACCAATATCCTCGATGAACACAGATGCGAAAATTCTCACCAAAATACTAACCAATAGGATTCAACAGTACATTAAAAGGATTATTCACCACGACCAAGTGGGATTTATTCCAGGGCTGCAAGGTTGGTTCAACATCCGCAAACCAGTCAATGTGATACAACACATCAATAAAAGAAAGAACAAGAACCATATGATACTCTCAAAAGATGCTGAAAAAGCATTTGACAAAGTACAGCATCCCTTCCTGATCAAAACTCTTCAGAGTGTAGGGATAGAGGGCACATACCTCAATATCATCAAAGCCATCTATGAAAAAACCACCGCAAATATCATTCTCAATGGAGAAAAACTGAAAGCTTTTCCACTAAGGTCAGGAACACGGCAGGGATGTCCATTATCCCCACTGCTATTCAACATAGTACTAGAAGTCCTAGCCTCAACAATCAGACAACAAAAGGAAATTAAAGGCATCCAAATCAGCAAAGAAGAAGTCAAATTATCACTCTTTGCAGATGATGTGATACTATATGTGGAAAACCCAAAAGACTCCACTCCAAAACTGCTAGAACTTGTACAGGAATTCAGTAAAGTGTCAGGATATAAAATCAATGCACAGAAATCAGTTGCATTTCTCTACATCAACAACAAGACAGAAGAAAGAGAAATTAAGGAGTCAATCCCATTTACAATTGCACCCCAAACCATAAGATACCTAGGAATAAACCTAACCAAAGAGGCACAGAAACTATACTCAGAAAACTATAAAGTATTCATGAAAGAAATTGAGGAAGACACAAAGAAATGGAAAAATGTTCCATGCTCCTGGATTGGAAGAATAAATATTGTGAAAATGTCTATGCTACCTAAAGCAATCTACACATTTAATGCAATTCCTATCAAAGTACCATCCATCTTTTTCAAAGAAATGGAACAAATAATTCTAAAATTTATATGGAACCAGAAAAGACCTCGAATAGCCAAAGGGATATTGAAAAAGAAAGCCAAAGTTGGTGGCATCACAATTCCAGACTTCAAGCTCTATTACAAAGCTGTCATCATCAAGACAGCATGGTACTGGCACAAAAACAGA
Organism: Mustela erminea; assembly: GCF_009829155.1. Taxonomy (NCBI): domain Eukaryota; kingdom Metazoa; phylum Chordata; class Mammalia; order Carnivora; family Mustelidae; genus Mustela; species Mustela erminea. Next base: position 71,545,415 of record NC_045614.1, on the reverse strand, counting down.
CACATAGATCAATGGAACAGAATAGAGAGCCCAGAAATAGACCCTCAACTCTATGGTCAACTCATCTTCGACAAAGCAGGAAAGAATGTCCAATGGAAAAAAGACAGCCTCTTTAATAAATGGTGTTGGGAAAATTGGACAGCCACATGCAGAAAAATGAAGTTGGACCATTTCCTTACACCACACACGAAAATAGACTCAAAATGGATGAAGGACCTCAATGTGAGAAAGGAATCCATCAAAATCCTTGAGGAGAACACAGGCAGCAACCTCTTCGACCTCAGCCGCAGCAACATCTTTCTAGGAACATCGCCAAAGGCAAGGGAAGCAAGGGCAAAAATGAACTATTGGGATTTCATCAAGATCAAAAGCTTTTGCACAGCAAAGGAAACAGTTAACAAAATCAAAAGACAACTGACAGAATGGGAGAAGATATTTGCAAACGACACATCAGATAAAGGACTAGTGTCCAAAATCTATAAAGAACTTAGCAAACTCAACACTCAAAGAACAAATAATCCAATCAAGAAATGGGCAGAGGACATGAACAGACATTTCTGCAAAGAAGACATCCAGATGGCCAACAGACACATGAAAAAGTGCTCCATATCACTCAGCATCAGGGAAATACAAATCAAAACTACAATGAGATATCACCTCACACCAGTCAGAATGGCTAAAATCAACAAGTCAGGAAATGACAGATGCTGGCGAGGATGCGGAGAAAGGGGAACCCTCCTACACTGTTGGTGGGAATGCAAGCTGGTGCAGCCACTTTGGAAAACAGCATGAAGTTTCCTCAAAAAGTTGAAAATAGAGCTACCCTACCTCCCAGTAATTGCACTACTGGGTATTTACCATAAGTATACAAATGTAGGGATCTGAAGGGGCACGTCCACCCAAATGTTTATAGCAGCAATGTCCACAATAGCCAAACTATGGAAAGAACCTAGATGTCCATCAACAGATGAATGGATCAAGAAGATATGGTATATATACACAATGGAATACTATGCAGCCATCAAAAGAAATGAAATCTTGCCATTTGCGACAACATGGATGGAACTAGAGCGTATCATGCTTAGTGAAATAAGTCAAGCAGAGAAAGACAACTATCATATGATCTCCCTGATATGAGGAAGTGGTGATGCAACATGGGGGCTTAAGTGGGTAGGAGAAGAATCAATGAAACAAGATGGGATTGGGAGGGAGACAAACCATAAGTGACTCTTAATCTCACAAAACAAACTGAGGGTTGCTGGGGGGAGGGGGGTTAGGAGAAGGGGGGTGGGGTTATGGACACTGGGGAGGGTATGTGCTTTGGTGAGTGCTGTGAAGTGTGTAAACCTGGCGATTCACAGACCTGTACCCCTGGGGATAAAAATATATGTTTATAAAAAAATAAAAAAATTTAAAAAAATAAAAATAAAAACTCTTCAAAGTATAGGGATAGAGGGAACATTCTTCAACTTCAAAAAATCTATTTATGAAAAGCCCACAGCAAATATCATTCTCAATGGGGAAAAGCTGACAGCCTTCCCTTTGAGATCAGAAACACCACAAGGATGCCCAATCTCATCACTCTTGTTCAACATAGTACTAGAAGTACTAGCAATTTCAGACAACAAAAATAAATAAAAGGTATCCATATTGGCAAGGAAGTCAAACTCCCTCTCTTCACAGATGATATGATACTTTATATGGAAAAGCCAAAAGACTCCACCCCCAAACTACTAGAACTCATACAACAATTCAGTAATGTGGCAGGATACAAAATCAGTGCACAGAAATCAGTTGCTTTCTTTTACACTAACAATGAAAACATAGAAAGGGAAATTAAAGAATCAATTCCATTTACTATAGCACCAAGAACCATAAAATACTTTGGAATAAACCTAACCAAAGAGGTAAGGGATCTGTACTCTGGGAACTACAGAACACTCATGAAAGAAATTGAAGAAGACACAAAAAGATGTAATTTTTTATTTTTAAAAATATTTAATTTATTTATTTATTTGACAGAGAGAGAGAGAGAGCACACAAGAAGGAGGAGCAGCAGAGGGAGAGGGAGAAGTAGGCTCCCCACTGAACAGGGAACCTGATGCTCGGCTCCATCCCAGGGCCCTGGGATCATGACCTGAGCCAAAGACAGATGCTTAACCAACTGAGCCACCCAGGCAACCCCGGAGATGACAAATTTTAACACCACTTCAAATCTTCTTGGTCCCAATTCCTATGCCAGCCACCTCTGAAGCAAGTTCTACACAGTTCCCAACCAATTTCACACAAGAGAAGCCTGAGAGTGTCTCTCATGCCCCAGGGCTGCTCTCATGCCAGGCTGGGAATATTTGGGGAGAGCGCATTTAGCACTCATGCATGTACAACCTGGGAGAACCGAGGAGTCAACATCTATGGGGGTAATGGCCGCTGATGGATAGATGCTCCCCTTCCATACCCCAGAAAGGTCATTCTGAGATGCCTTCCACAAAGCTCCTTAGACCATCCCACAGCATTGAGCACCAGTCAGTGGTCATAGTGATACTAACTTAAAGCATCTTTGTATTGACTTTCCCTCCCGTTTCACTCCCCTTGTCACTTGCTTCTGTTCCTTGGGATCACTTCCCAACTTAATTATCATCATACCTGCTTTGCCTCTCAGTCTGCATTAGGGGGAACCAACAAGACAAAAATCACTTATCAGGTTGTTTGCCCCTCATGCATGATAGGTCACAAACAGGGTCACACCTTGATGTGAACCACAACAGAGAAAGGAGAATTAATTTACCTGGATTCCCTTTGCCTCCCATCTTTCCCTATTCCAAACTTACCCCACAAGAAGATAACGCCCAGTCCTTCTGCATTATATCATCCAGCTCCTTGCCCACCATCCAGGAAATATGATCCCATGTTTCATGGTATGGGTTGAAAGGGTGACCTCCTGGGGTGGGGGATGATTGGTACAGAGAGAGGAGGGAATGGATCAAAGCCAGCAATAGACACCCAGTTTGAGTGTCCTGTACAGGGAGGGAACAGTAGTTGAGAAACAAGAGAATTGAAGGGGGACAGAACTTGGGAGTCTACAGAATATTCACAGAGAATCCATCCAGAAGCTACTGAAGCTCACTCAGGTCTGGCGCTCAGGAAATAGACCAGAGCTGGAGATGTGGATCAGGGACTAGGGACACAGGAGGGCTAGAATCCTGGCTTAGAATGAAGCCACTCTGAAAGGCACAGAGAAGTCAGGTTCAAAGCTGGGGATCCAAGGCAGGCGAATGTGCAGAAGTGAAGCCAAGGGAGGACAAACTGTGTTAGGAGGAGAGCCAGGAGAGTGAGTCTTCTGTTATAGAAGCCAAAGGAGAGAAGGGAGGAGTAGGTGAAGTGCTGTGAGGAGCACAATGCATACCGAGGAAAAATCTGTCTTGTCTGACAATTAGGAAGTCACCCGTGAACCCCATGTAGAACTGCATCAGCAGAAATGTGGGCATGTAAGCCAGACTTCAGTGGGGGAGGTGAAGGAGATGGGTCTCCATGGATGCTCTTAGAGGAGGAGACTGAGGATGCTGGCAGGAAGGAGAAGGGACTGAAGCGGGGGAGAGGGCAAGGGAGCTAACAATTCCTAGTATAACACTGAGCAACAGGCCAGTGTCATCTACATTATGTCCCCACTGACTGTATGCCCAGTCCTGGAAGGAAGAACCATCCTGAATGAGAGAAGGGAAAACGGAGGCTCAGAAAAGTGGCCAGACCAACGTCACAGGCTGGTAAGGGACAAGCCTGGAATTTGCACTCAGGACTGCCTACCTCCATGAGTTAGCCTCTCCATCATCTGCTAGAGAGTGAAGCAAAGCTCTGGGAAGGACATTTCAGGTGGAAGGGAATGGATTTGGTTGTAGTCAGAGAAGGAACCAGAGGAGAGGAAGGGCTGGCAGTCAGGAATGGAGAGACTACCTGGAGGCGGCGGTTCCCGGAGGCAGCGATGGTGGCAGGTGGTGGGAGAATGCCACCATACATAATCCATCATGAGACTCAGCAAATATCAGAATCATGGATACATCTTCGTTTCTGTCTTGGCCTTCTCTATGTTCAGATCTCTAAGTTGATAGATAGCCTTCTGTCTTTCTTGCCCAGAAATTATTCATGTAGCTCACTAAAAAGTGTGGGGCCTGGAGAAGTGGAATAGGGGTGTGAGCTGCCTATGAGTCACAGGCCCCAGGTCCAAAATATTTCTCTCTGGGGATGAAAACATGCTTATGTAAGGAAAAAGAAATATGAACATTGCTGTAGGGATGGCAAAATATTGTAAAAAAAAAAAAAGTATCTTTCCTTTGTTTATAATTTTTTTTTTACTATTTATGTTGACATAATTCTAGGTTCTTAGGAAGTAAGATAAATCCATTTTAAATGACAGATTATTTTTTATTTTTGACAGATATTTTAAATGACATATTTTTTAAATGACGTATTTGTCTCCTGCCAATTGGCAAAAAAATTAGATGTTAATCGTATGTAATATTGGCAAGGGTGCAGGGACAGCAGCTTTTTGGAGGACAGTTGGGTTGTGCCTTTATAAATCGAACACCTATGTGCACTTGGAACCTCCAGGTCCAAGTGTGAGAGAAGTGCTCACACACCTGCACAAAGAGGGTAAATGCCCATCCGTGGGGACACAATACATCAGTAAGCTGGAATTCCAGTCAACCATGAAGATAAAGAACATGTATGTTAGGAAGTTCTCCAAAAACATTGCTAACTGGGGGAAAAAAAAATGAGTTGAAAACAGTACTATAATACAGTATGACCTTATGTATTTAAATATCAAAACCAACACAAAACCAAATTATTTGTGTCTATATAACTACAGTAATGTTGAAGGAGAGGAATGAGATTGGAGGATAATAGAATCAAGGTGGAATTTCATTTTTATTAGTTTTGCTCTTTTGCAATGAGAATATACACATGTATCATTTGGGCGTTTAATTTTTTCGCTAGAATGAGAACTGCAGGCATGGTAATGACTGCATGAGACAGCATCTCCACTCCTTTCCTGGAGAATGTCACGTAAAACTCCATTTTAAGCCAAACTAGACTCCTACTGTTCTTACCCCCAATTCAGCAGTTTTTAGTAAATGAATGCTCCTCAGTTTGTTGTCTGCCTTTAGTCTATACCAAAGCCCTGAAACAGTGATTGCTTTGCAATAATTCTTCTTTTGTCCAGTTTTATAGCTGGTTTTTTTTTAGTTAATGTTTTCAGTTTTTATGGAGTTTATATTGTTTCCTGGGGCTTCCAGAACACGTACCAAAAACTGAGTGACTTAAAACAAATTTATTTTTTCACAGTTAAGGAGGCCAGAATCAGAAATCAAGGTGCTGGCAAGCCCATGCTCTGTCTGAAGTTTCTAAAGGAGAATCTGTTCCATGTCTTTCTTTTAGCCTCTGGCATCTTTGGCAATCATTGGCTTATTTTTTTTTTCTCATAGATGGATCACTCCAGTCTCTGCCTCTGTGGTTACATGGGGTTCTTCTCGTGTGTTTTCACATCATCTTTCCTCTGTGTATGTCTGTCTCTGTATCTCTTCTCTTCTCATAAGGATACAAGGCATACTGGATCAGGGCCCACCTTAATGACCTCATCTTACCCTGATTACATCTGCAAAAACCCTATTTCCAGAGAAGGTCACATTCACAGGTACCTGACATTAGGACATCCATGTATCTTGAGGTGCATAATTCAATCTAAAACAGTTAAATATATCAGTCTTTTATCTTGTGTCTATGTATTGACATCTGCCTCAGAAAGGCAGATGCCTTCTTCATCCCTTTATGAATAAATGTATTTTTATAATGTAACTTTTTACATTTAAATTTCTGAGACATCTGAAATTGTTTTGGGGTAAGAAATGAGATAAAGACTTTGTATTTTCCATTTTCTAAAATTGCTTACTAAATTACTCATTCCCTGCCATTGCTTTCAAGTGCCACCCATCTGACCCAGGAGGCAGAGAGGCTGAAGAACCAGATGCAGTGAGAGTCCAGCTGTAGCTCCTTGCCAACCTGGTTACTCAGCAGATTGGTGACAACCCGTGAGAGCCACTGGAGTGTCTCATGTCCTGCAGCAGCTTCCCCATTATAAAGGAACATGGTTGTCCCCTTCCGTCAGCCTTCCAAATCTTCTGGAAAATATCTCTGGTGGCCCACAGTAACTTATGTCTATGCAGAGAAAGGAATTCTTAGCTATATTGACATAATAGTGTTTGAATGGAAGAATTATGTGATCTAACTTGAATTTTTAAAGGCTCACATTGGTTGTTATTGCATAATCCAGGGGAGATATGCATGTGGGAGATCAGGGAGTACTAGGAAGTGGGCATATATTTAAAGAACAAGCAAAAGGACTTGCTTATGGATTGGATGTTGTATGTGAAGAAAAAAAGATCAGTCAAGGATGACTCCAAGATTTTTTGGCATAAGCAACCTGAAGAATGGGATTGCCATTAACAGAGGTGGAGAGACTCAGGGATCATCCAAATGTGAGATACTGGAGTTAAGAAATGGGTTTTGGGGGGCACCTGGGTGGCTCAGTTGGTTAAGCTTCTGACTCTTGGTTTAGATCATGATCTCAGGATTGTAGAATCGAGCCCTGTGTTGAGCCCTATGTTGAGCCCAGCAATCAGTGGGGAATCTGCTTGAGAGTCTCTCCTTTCCTCTCCCTCTGCCCCTCCCTCAATGTGCATGTTCTCTCTCTCTCTCTCTCTCTCTCTCTCTCAAGTAAATAAGTAATTTTAAAAAGAACTGGTTTCTGGTTACATTAGATTTGAGGTGCTTACTAGACTTCAAGTGGAGGTGTTGTAACTTGGATAAGTCCAAGGATGGGTGGTCATTACCCATCAGGATGGGGTAAGTATGTTCCATGTGTGGGGAGAAGGGCACATAGGGATATTTGGGTAGCCTGAGTGGTGGATTATAGCAGAAAATGCTATAGCCATCAATACCCAGCCTCATTTTCTTTCTTTAATAAGAGAATCCTGAGTGTTAGTTGACGCTTTCCAGCCTTCCTTCAGCTTTCTGAAATCATACAATCTAGTTTTAGCTAACACTGTCATGGTAGAAGTATGTTAAGGCACCTGAGGTGTACTTTTAAAAGGAATGGGTAGCAGACCCATTGGGCTTTTAAACTCTCTCAGATGCAGATGTTAAGGTCAGTACTAAAGCAGCCATCTTAGATCATGAGATGGATACCACATGTTGAAGACAACGAAAAGTTTTAAACATACCAAAAAACAGAAAGATAGTATAGTAAACCCCCATATAAACCCATCATTTGTATTTAACATTTATTAAAATATTGCCATATTTCCTTCATTTTTCCCCATATATTTTAAGTAAAATTACAACAACATGCTATTTCATTCCAAATTCTTTGGTATGCATCTTTAAAATGTAAGGTCATTTTTCTACATGATCAAAGCATCAGGATCACAATTAACAAAATTAGTAGCCATCCTTTAATATATTATCTTATACTTCTTATATATTTCTATTTCTCCAATTGCTCCCTAAATGACTTTCAAAGTAATCTGGTTGAATAAAGATGCTATGAAGTTCCATTGTATTTGTTGCTATGTTTTAAATCTCCTTTAATCTGGAATAACCTTACTCTCCTCTATTTTATTCTCTCATGATGGTGACCAATTGAAGAGACACAGTCAGATGTCTTATAGAATGACTCATCTCTTAATACTAAAAGTCAGTTTTAAATTGAGGTTAAAATTTGGGGCAAGGGCATTTCATAGATTTCCCTACGGACCTCACATTGTGTCACAACAGAAGGCACACAAAGTCTGGTTATCCCATTATTAAAGATGCTAAAATTCTGCACAGCAAAGGAAACAGTCAAAAAAACAAAGAGGCAACCCACGGAATGGGAGAGATATTTGCAAATGACAGTACAGACAAAAGGTTGATATCCAGGATCTATAATGAACTCCTCAAACTCAACACACACGAAACAAGCAAGCATATCAAAAAATGGGCAGAAGATATGAACAGACACTTCTCCAATCAAGACATACAAATGGCTATCAGACACATGAAAAAATGTTCATCATTACTAGTCCTCAGGGAGATTCAAATTAAAACCACATTGAGATATCACCTTACACCAGTTAGAATGGCCAAAATTAGCAAGACAGGAAACAACATGTGTTGGAGGGGATGTGGAGAAAGGGGAACCCTCTTACACTGTTGGTGGGAATGCAAGTTGGTGCAGCCTCTTTGGAGAACAGTGTGGAGATTCCTCAAGAAATTAAAAATAGAACTTTCCTATGACCCTGCAATTGCACTCCTGGGTATTTACCCCAAAGATGCAGATGTGTGAAAAGAAGGGCCATCTCTACCCCAATGTTTATAGCAGCAATGGCCATGGTCACCAAACTGTGGAAAGAACCAAGATGACCTTCAATGGACGAATGGATAAGGAAGATGTTGTCCATATACACTATGGAGTATTCTGCCTCCATCAGAAAGAATGAATACCCAACTTTTGTAGCAACATGGACCAACTGGAAGAGATCATGCTGAGTGAAATCAGTCAAGCAGAGAGAGTCAACTATCATATGGTTTCACTTATTTGTGGAGCATAACAAATAGCATGGAAGACAAGGGGTGTTAGAGAGGAGAAGGGAGTTGGGGTAAATTGGAAGGGGAGGTGAATCATGAGAGACTATGGACTTTGAAAAACAATCTGAGGGGTTTGATGTGGCGGGGGGTGCTGGGAGGTTGGGGAACCAGGTGGTGGGTATTATGGAGGGCATGGGTTGCATGGAGCACTGGGTGTGGTGAAAAAATAATGAATACTGTTTTTCTGAAACTAAATAAATAAAATAAAATAAAATTTTAAATTGATTTCAAAATCACTTTTTAAAACAATCTAAAATGCCTAATAAAGATAAAAAGACATTGGAATATACTTCCATCAAATAATCTAATTCATGGATCTATGCTTTAAGGAAATAATGAACCCAAAGTTTTATGAAGACCTTAGGTCCTCCCTCTTTTATGAAAAAAACTGGAAACACTATGAATGTTAAACAGTGGTAACTCTGGTTTATCCATTCCTTTATTTAATATTTATCTAACTCTTTCTATGGGCTAGACATTATGTAGGGCCTGGGAAGTGAAGACAAATACGGTATGGCTCCCACTTCGGGATCTGCTGGGGGGAACATGCAAGCACATACACATCTGCTTCACACAGTGAAGAAAACCACAATGGGGGGAGTTCCCATTTTAATGATTTCAGTGTATTTCCTCCATTGCCCTTCCAGCTCAGCAGATGAGGAGGCACTCAAAAATGGATTTCCAATTCATGTGACATTAACGCCTGCTATAGCCACAGTGTGGTTTTATAAAAAGATAAGCAATATGATTTTTCAGGTAGCACATATTGATCATCTTGAGCCCTGAAACACTGAAGAGTTCCAAGATAGGAGAAATGACATTTGTTCAATAACAGAATTGTAACCTTCATGTTTTAATGGTCCTGGGAGAGAAGGGATGAGGGGGAAATGAGCATGATGTATTTGTAGATGTAAATCATATCAGGTTTAATGATTTTTTTCTGTCTCTGAACCTAAAATCATGTCCCCAAGACAATTTACTCCATGGCACCAGTGGGTCAGGTGTAGGGCACCGCCAGCACCAGGTTAGCAGCAGGGCAGGCACATGGGCACTGGTGTGTGGACAGACCCAGGTCCCACATCAGAGGACCTGAGCACCGTTGACCCTTCTCAACACAAAGGCTTACTGCCACAGTCTCAAAGTAAAGCTGATTGAGTTAGGGTCAGACACTTTTAATGTTCACCTGGTAACTACTCATCAAAGTATGTCTCTATAAAACAGTTTAAGAGTTTATGATTGAGGAAGAGCCTGGGTGGGTCAGTTGGTTAAGCATCTGCCTTCGCTCAGGTCATGATCCCAAGATCCTGGGATCGAACCCTGCATCCAGCTCCTTGTTCAGTGGAGAACCTACTTCTGTCCTTCACCCCTGCATGTCCGCTCTCTCTCTCTCCCTCCCTCAAATACATAAATAATATCATTTTTAAAAAAAGATTTTAGGATTGAATCAGACCTGGATGAGAATTTAGGATGTTCTTAGTCCATTCTTCTACCTTTCAATAGGACCATAACTACCTCAGATCATAAAGGTAAGAACTTATCTTATTTTTCTTTTTAAAAAAATCAGTAATAATGATAAACGCCCCAAGGAGCAATTTCACCATTTCCAATACTAACTGGCTGCTGTTTACAGACATTGGCACTCCATTCCTTATGCTTCAGTTTCAACTTTGTTCCTTTAGTTCTTATCTCGGCTAAGACGAGGTGCCCAGGATCATTCCTTTGCCCACCTTCGTCTTCCACCTCATCCACCTAATACCCTTGCTCTACTTGGCTAACTTCTATTGCAAAATTCCCAAACCACATGCACCATGGGCTAGCATATGGCTCGCCCAAGGGACAGTGAGAGGAAAATTTCTAGAAACTTATGCTGTGGGCAGTCTCCTCTCCCAACTTGAGTAGCTCAGGGAAGCTTTCTCCTCCTCTTTTGAGGAGGCAGCCCTGTCTCATCTAGACACTTTTTCCAGCCTACTTTAAAATTCTTATTAGCAATTCCAGAAAATGTAAACAACTTTGTAGTGACAAAAACAGATCTGTGGTTGCCTGCAGATGGGGATGAGAAGGAAAGGAGGAATGGGACACCAGGAAACTTGCAGGAGAGATGGAAATGTTCCTTATCTTGACTGTGGTGATGGATTCAAGGTTGTATACATATGTCAAATGTGATCAAATTATACATGCTAAATATATGCGGTTTATTGCACATTAAGTATATCTCAGTAAAGTTGTTTAATAAATTCTTATTAGCTCCTAGTTCAACTTCTTTCAGATCCAGCCTAATTTCAGAAGCCTTGGTTTACTAATTTACAAAGCTAGATCCCTCGGTCAATACCATATCCCTCTAGTCACCAGGGCTAGAAACCAGTGTGGTAACATCTTCACACAAGCCTTTCTGTTTTAGTCAGTGTTAGTTCCCTATAATCCTGCACTCAACTTCACTGTCAGTGGGGCTCAGAGAAATTAAGTTGATTACAGCCTGTGCCTGCCATGCTTGCTATTCAGCTGTGTGTAGGCTGCTCTGTGACACTGGAGGGGCAGACCTTGCTTAATACAGTGGACATTTCATAGATGAATATTCTGAAGAAGACATTCGTCTTTATGAATATGGACCACCACTTCCACCAATACCTCCTCAAGGCCATGACTAAGACTTGTCCATTCTGAATGTTTGTTGCTTTGGGGGTGCTTTGGTCTTCACCTGGCATTTCCTCGCCCGCAGCATTCCAGCCAGTTTTTAAAGAGAAAGAGACCTAAGTTGAGGGAGTAATGAAGAGAGATGGTGGGAACACTGAGCATCTCAGAACAACTCTAGAGCCTTCTATAGCAAAGACTCCAGTCACATTTAGCTCTGAGGCAAGGCACAATAGAGAAGATGAACTAACACATGTGTCAACATCTGAGCTGCCTTTTCCAAGAAAAAATATTTCTTCTTCCATTCACCTGGGGAAACAAGGCAGGACAGTTTTTAAAAGTCAGGTTCAGTTTAATTGGAGGTAACAAAATCTTGGCTCAAAAGGGCCCACAAAGAATTGGAATTTATTAACTACTATCACCTGGAAATCCAGTGGTGGATCTCCTCAGGCACAGATGGATTCATATACTGAAGGCTACTGTCTGACCTCTGTCCCTTTCTCTTGTCTTGTTCTCTGTGATGGCTGCCTTCTCCACGTGGAAGGCCACAGAGCTTGTCTTCTCTCGTGAAATTTTGTGGTTCTCATTCATCTGGAGGGAAAGGAGAGACTTCAGCTGTGGTGGAAAGCCTAATGCCCTGCCTTTGCCTGTGCTATCTTGCTTTTGCAGCAGGAGGAAAGGCCATTGGACTCCCCTCCTCATTCACAGGAAAATAATGATGCCAACTTGTAATTTATTCAGAGCAGAGATAAACTTGACCTTCACAGAAGAAAATAGTTCTGAGAGGGGGACTGTATTGTTGAATGAAATGTCATCATTCTTGGCCTTGACCTGTAAGACTTAGATATGCAGTAATAGACATTCATAGAGGAAGGGGCACCTGTAATCACCTTTTATTATGTGCCTGAGGTTTATGTTCTCAAGAAGCCCATAATTTGAGATTCTTACCCCTCTCCCTTATTCAGTGCTCTTCCACCTAAACGAAAGGAAATTTTAGCGGTATTGCTGTGATTCAAAAGTAAGTCCAGCTTGTGCTAAATCCTTGCTTTTACCATTGAGCCCCTCCCCTCCTTGGTTCCAGATCTACCATATATTGGTTACATGATCCTGGGCAAGTATTTTAATCCCTCCAAGCTTCTTCTCTTAAGGGCATACCAATAGATTGGACAATCCTCTTCAAATTGATCTATAGATTCAATACATGTTTGATCAAAATCCCTGAAGGTTTTTTTTTTTGTGGAAATTGACAAGCTGATTCTAAAATTCATACAGAAATGCAAAGACTCTAGAATAGCCAAAACATTTCTGAAGAAATGAGGCTTCGGTGGGTGATTTTTGTTCTTCTAAGATTCTCTACCTACCCTAATGTTTCTCAGGCTTTCTCAAAAGTGTCTATATATGGATTTATCTTTATCCTAAATGGATTTTAGTACTATGACTCCAAGGACTTAAACCTTTCTTCAGTTCTAGAAAGTTCCCAGCACTTTCTGGGAATATAAACTTTAATTCTCCTTTCTAACTCACTTTTTGTGGAACTCCTTTTAGATGTTTGTTAAAGACTCTCAGTTTAATTTCTTTCTTTCTTTTTTTAAAAGATTTTATTTATTTATATTTATTTATTTATTTATTTATTTATTTATTTATTTATTTGACAGACAGAGATCACAAGTAGGCAGCGAGGCAAGCGGGAAGCAGACTCCCTGCTGAGCAGAGAGCCCAATGCGGGGCTTGATCATGACCTGAGATGAAGGCAGCGGCTTTAACCCACTGAGCCACCCAGGCACCCCAATCTAATTTCTTTCTGTGTGTGTTTTATTCTTTTCTCATTCTGTGCTAACTTCTAGTTTCATCTTTTATGACTTACTTCAATTTGATTAATATTAGAGTTTGGTCTGTTGAGATTTTATTTCATTGACCATATTTTTTATTTCTAAGAGTTCTAATTGATTTCTTAGCATATCTACCTGGTCTTGTTTCTTTTTTTGTTTGTTTTTGTTCAATAATTTCTTATTTTTATAATAATTTCTTCATCTCCTGAGAATTCTTAGTATAAAGTCATTTTTCAGATTACTCCATTATTTTTATTTAATGTGATATAATTCATCTCTTGGTTCCTGCTCTCAGGAGCTGGACAGACAATACCTTAATCTAAAAACACATATAATACATTGAAAGGTAAGTAAAAGGAAAGCTAGGATAAACGTATGATGGTGTAGGGTGATTAAGAAGGTTGCACTGAGTTGATAAAAGTTAAGGAGAAGGTTTAAGAAATCGGCACCTTCACCTACCTGCATGGTTTATTTCATTTATCCCTCTTGGAAAATATGTGCTTCAACTGAGAAATACTGAAAACAACTGTTTCTCCAGCAAAATATTTCTGCCTGGCTCAATAGTCAGTAATTTTATTAAGGTATGATAAGGTGGCCTAATATTATTTTATTAATCCCTAAAGCCAGAACACAGTCTCAGATACCATCTTCAAATTATGAATAGCATAAACAATGTGACCAACTTTAATTCAAGGAACTTCCCAGTCACCTAAGGTCATGAAATAAGGAAGACAGTGAAACTGAAATATTCGCCTGGAAAGAAATAATCATCCACAGTCCTGATAGCTGGGAAAAAGGAGAAGAATTTGGATCTATATTTTAAATAAGTAGTCCCCCTCAAATTGAAGAAGTTCTCAAATTAAAACCAACGAACGGCGTAGAATAAAATTTTATTGGTGGATTTTTTTTTCTTCTGTTTTCTGTATCTTACTTACCTATTTGATGTCTCTTCTATTGACTATGGGTCTTAGTTCCCTGCTTTCCATATGTGATAATTTTTTATTACATGTTGAACATTGTAGATGATACGTTGTAACAAGTCTGGACTATGCTGTTTTCCTTTAAATAGTGGTTAGATTTTGCTCTGATGAGTAACTAAATTACTGGTGGACCTTCTTGAACTTGCCAGGCTTTGATTAAGGCTTTAAATCCACCCAGTTGTATCCATGTCCTAGAGATGTGGCCCTCGATTTACAATGTGTTCCTTACTCCTAAAGTAAGGTCTGAGGTTGGACTGGATGCTCAAAGTGCTCAGTAAGATCTCTGAACTTGGCTACATGGAAATCTCAATGTTTCCTGGCTCTTCACCACTGCTTGTATCTCTTTAGCTCTCTCATGCCAGCAGAGTCTTGCCTTGCACATATATTGCTCGGACTGCTTCCCCTTGCACAGTCTCTCCTCCTGGGCATCATACTCTACTGATCCCAGACACCCAGCCACTACAAATCTCATTCTCTGACTCCTCCATCCTGCAAGACCCTTGTGCAGATCATGTGCCAAGGACTCAAATTGGACTTGGATTCAACCTTGACTCAACTTTTCTGTTCAAGTCTGGGAAGTGCCCATAGGCACAGGGCCAGGGAAAATAGGAGTTTCTACTCTCAATAATCAGAGTCTTTCATGGTCTGCTGTCTTGTACTGAAAATAATTGCCTTATTTATTTCATCTAGTTTTAGAATTGCTTACAAGAGGGGACAATGAACAAAAGAAGTGCATATTCTGGGGGCAGTATGTGCCTGTTATTTGCTAAGCTTTGTAATATGCCAAACATATTTTCCAGGCCATGCCAGCATCTGCTATTAGTGACCTAGTTACATGTCATTTCTGATATATTATATTTCATAGACTCTAAGACTCTATTGATTATAAAACACGTGATTATTTTAGCAACACTGAAGCAAAAAATGTTGTTGGTCAAACATTATTCCTTGATAGTCATCCTATATGATACATGTATCTGTCATACCCACCCCTTGTTGCTTTGAAATTTCTTTCATCTATTCTAAGGAATTTGGCAATCTTTCCTGTCTTCAACTGCATGGCTTAGAGGGTGCCGGGCAATCATTTTGTTAAGTATCTTATTATAAAATGCAGCACAGCTTTGTCTGCTTGTGGGTGTCTTCCTTTTTATGACCTATATAAAGGACTTGACTATTATTTGCTGAGAAAATATAGAAGTGCAATAATTTTTTCAACAATACCTATTTGCTTCACTGACAACATCTCTAGGTTTTACTACTGTTTCTGTGCCCTTCTAGGTACACAACAACTTTTCATTTCAATGTCAATTGTAGTGTAATCTTTCCAAAGACATTCAAAATAGTGTCTAAAGCCAACATGCATTGGAGTGCCTGGCTTGCTCCATCAGTGAAGCATGAGACTCTTGATTTTGGGGTCATGAGTTCAAGCCCCACATTGGGTGTAGAGATTACTTAAATAGAAAATCTTCTAAAAAATGCCAACATGTATAACCCTTTTTATTGCTCACTTGACATGCACCAATATGAACAACCAAGGCCAAGTTTGTTCATCTGTATGCAATGACAATCACAGGCCTCCTTGTCTCCCGTGATTATAAAATGCCACATATTGTAACACATGTCCTGATTTCAGAAACATTAAAATGTGCAAAAATATCTACTTCATATAATTGATAAAATATGGTACACATAAATTATGCACACACACACACACACACACTTATATGACATAAAACTCTGACCAAAAGGAAGTAATTTACTCATAAAAAGCCTTCTAATTGCTGTTCCTGTTTTGACAACTTCAAGCACACTTCAAAGCTGCATCAGTGTTGACCTGTTAGTTGGCCTAGTTTTGCAAATTGGACCACAATTTAAGCACACTTTTCATAAAATGAAAGTAATTACAGAGTGAGCATTCTGAAGGCCATCCCTTGTTCTCACCACACACACTCAGCTGGGAGAGTATAAATCATCCTAACTGCATGCCCCTTGCTTCAGGGACTCATGTTAGCTGAAGGTTACCTTCTCAGGTCCAGCTATCCTGTCCCAAGGATAAGGGGGAAGGACGATGCTCTCAAACTTGTAGCCTCTCTTGGAAGTAGGACCAAGGCAGCTCCCAAGCTCTAGGCTGCGTCCTAGATAAGCACAATGTTACACCTTCTCCCCTACCCTCAACCCTAGAAACAAACATGAGTGATACAGGCTCTTTAAAACTGACTTTTACGGTATTTAACCATTAAACTTTTCTAAAGTTGGGAACTATTTAGGCAAGGTGCAAGTTTATATCCCAGTACCAACATTGAAAGTGCAACACCTTTTTTTTTTTTTTTTTTTTATTCTCCAGAAAACTTGTTTTAAAGATTTGGGAAATCCCAGCAAGCAAAAAGCCTATTTTATTTTATTTTTTAAAAATTTTTTATTTCTTTTCAGCATAACAGTATTCATTGTTTTTGTACCACACCCAGTGCTCCATGCAATATGTGCCCTCTCCAATACCCACCACCTGGTTCCCCCAACCTCCCACCCCCTGCCCCTTCAAAACCCTCAGGTTGTTTTTCAGAGTCCATAGTCTCTCATGGTTCACCTCCCCTTCCAATTTCCCCCAACTCCCTTCACCTCTCCATCTCCCCTTGTCCTCCATGCTATCTGTTATGCTCCACAAATAAGTGAAACCATATGATAATTGACTCTCTCTACTTGACTTATTTCACTCAGCATAATCTCTTCCAGTCCCTTCCATGTTGCTACAAAAGTTGGGTATTCATTCTTTCTGATGGAGGCAAAATACTCCATAGTGTATATGGACCACATCTTCCTTATCCAGTCGTCCGTTGAAGGACATCTTGGTTCTTTCCACAGTTTGGCGACCGTGGCCATTGCTGCTATAAACATTGGGGTACAGATGGCTCTTCTTTTCACCACATCTGTATCTTTGGGGTAAATACCCAGTAGTGCAATGGCAAGGTCATAGGGAAGCTCTATTTTGAATTTCTTGAGGAATCTCCACACTGTTTTCCAAAGTGGCTGCATCAACTTGCATTCCCACCAACAGTCTTCAGTGATAGCAGCAGTAGTTGGCATGTGTTATGTGCTGATTATATGTTATATGTTAGGATTTTGTGTGCCTGATCTAGTCCTGACAGCTACCAAGAGAAGTAGGTATCATTATGCTGTTCATTTTACAGATGAAAAACCAATCATCAGAGTAACACAGACAAGGCCACACAGCCAATAAGGACAAAGCAGGGATTTAAAATTGAGATTGTCTGACACCAAAGCCTATGCTCTTATGATTCATAAGAATTCCTTCCCCTTACTCCCCAGCTTCTCCATTCAAACCTCTTTCAAGTGTAACCTTCCATCTCAAGTAAAATAGTGCTCTACCCGAGGGACTGAAAAGGTGAAGAATAAATGCTAAACTCACACTTCAGAGTGAGGAGAGAGCCCACAGTTGGCAGAAAGTGTCCTATCCTGGAGGAGAGGGAGAAAATTTTTTATTTCTTTTCAGCATAACAGTATTCATTGTTTTTGTACCACACCCAGTGCTCCATGCAATATGTGCCCTCTCCAATACCCACCACCTGGTTCCCCCAACCTCAGGTGGCAGACACTTCATTATCCCAACACAGCAGGCTTGGTCCACATCTGACTCACCAACATCCCACAAAGTCTGTGGGTTACCAGCATCCCACTTCCACTGAATCCCTTAAGCTAATGTTGGCCTTCAAGGGGGATATGAGGTTATGCCCTGGGTGTACTTGGGTCACATGGGTCCTGAGTATAAGAGGCAGCATTGGAAAATTCAGTGAACTAGGAGCACTGAGAGGGATAAGACCCAGGGTTAAAATGGGGGGCACCTGGTTAGAGAAACAGTCTTCTGTAGAGGCCCTTACTCTGGGATGGCCCCAGATCTCTGGTCCAGAGAGAGGATAGATGCCAGGAGGGGAAGAAACTGTGAAGTCAGGAAAATGTGGAATTCACTACTAGAAAGAGCTTCTGAACAGTCTAGCTTTGTGATGATTTGTTACACAGCAATAGATAATGAAAGGAAGGAGATGAAAGAGGAAGGGTTAGATCCAGAGACTATGATAATAGCCTAGGGAAGAACCCATGAGGACCTAAACTATAGGAATTGAGAGGGGGGAAAGTCACCTTTGATTTGACCTGAAAACTCAGAGACTCGAAGCCTAGACAGATATTCAAATAATCCAGCAGCTGGAATCTCCATTGCTGAAGCCTTCCAAGTTGGACAGCAAGCCATCAGACATTTTGGTCACTGCACCAGATACACATCTAGCATTTGTCACTTCTCCCTGAAAGGAAGAATGTGTTTTCACTCCCAGCAATGATCAGGTCCTGACTGCATAGAGGCTTCATTGATATCAATGAAAAGTCCTTCACAGGAGTGTCCTGAGAAGTGGCTGCTGTGGGGACAAAGGCAGAAGGCCAGAGATGTACAGCAAGGCCTAGGAGTGCTGGCATCCCATCCCACCCTTTCTTAAATTTCCATCTGCTCTTATTTCCCTTTTATAAAGATTTAAAAATTCATTTATTTTGTGTAGATGTAATTCCTTCTCCATTCAAAACAAATAATAATAATCCTGGTTTTCCCAGGACTATCCTAGAACTTGACACCAAGGCAGCTGCTTAAAAATAATAGCCTGTAAAGAGACTCTCTCCTATCATTCAAGTAATTATGTTGGGTCTCTCCTGGAATTGGGATGTCCTTTGGAGTATCTGTGGGCTAGGAAGGAACTTGGCAGTAAACATGGGGGCTCCTACTTTGCCTCCAGCAGAGAGAGATATTGAAGTACTCACTCAATCATGCTTATCTAGTAGCATGTGTATGTGCATGCACGTGCCTTAAAACTTACCTAGCAGACAACCAGAAAAAATGAAAAGGCATGTTTTCACAGCTCAGTGGTGGAGACATCTCAAAAAGATGCCTGGAACTGTCCAATGGAGCCACTCTCCTGCACTTATCTTCCACCCCCCCCCACTCCACTCCTACTGTCTCCACTCCATGGAGTTCATTCTAGTCCTGTATAAGTCACAAGGAAAACAAAGGCAAAAACATACCACTGGGACTTCATCAAGATAGAAAGCTTTTGTACAGCAAAGGAAACGGTCAATAAAACCAAAACACAGCTGACAGAATTGGAGAAGACATTTGCAAATGACATATCAGATAAAGAGTTAGTATCCAAAATCTATGAAGAACTTATCAAACTCAACACCCAAAGAACAAATAATCCTATCAAGAAATGATCAGAAAACATGAACAGACACATGAAAAAATGCCCAATCTCAGTCATCATAGGGGATAGTCAAATCAAAACCACAGTGAGATACCACCTCACACCTGTCAGAATGGCTAAAATTAACAAGTCAGGAAATGACAGATGTTGGCAAGGATGCAGAGAAAGGGGAGCCCTCCTATAATGTTGATAGGAATTCAAGCTGGTGCAGTCACTCTGGAAAACAATATGGAGGTTCCTCAAAAAGTTGAAAATAGAGCTACTCTATGACCCAGCACTTGCACTACCTGGCATTTATCCCAAAGATACAAATGTAGTGATCCAAAGGGGCACATGCACCCCAATGTTTATAGCAGCAATGTCCACAATAGCCGAACTATGGAAAGAGCCCAGATGTCCATCAACAGATAAATGGATAAAGAAGATGTGGTGTATATATATACAATGGAATATTATGCAGCTATCAAAAATGAAATCTTGCCATTTGCAATGACATGGACGGAACCAGAAGGCATTATGCTAAATGAAATAAACCAACTGGGAAAGGCAATTATCATATGACATCACCAATATGTGGAATTTAAGAAACAAAACAGAGGATCATAGGGGAAGAGAGGAAAAAATAAAACAAGACAAAACCAGAGACAGAGACAAACCCTAAGAGACTATTAATCATAAGAAACAAACTGAGGATTGCTGGGGGGTGGGGTAATTGGGTAATGGACATTAAGGAAGGCATGTGATGGAATGAACATTGAGTGTTATATAAGACTGATGAATCACAGACTTTTTACCTCTGAAACCAATAATATTATATGTCAATTAATTGAATTAAAATAGAAATTTTAAAAAAGAATCACCTGCTGAAATGAACACTGTCTCTGTTCAACCAGGTACCCCTGGATCCCTTTTGTGGCTGCTGTGCTCCCCTGCCCAAGCCTCCAATGGCTTCCACTCATGAATATATCTAGAGAGCTGTGTTCAGGCAACTGGAGTCTCTTTACTGGCACCTCCAGAGAGCCAGAAGTGCCAGTGAACTTTCTTGCCCTTAGCCAGTGACTGACAGGTGCAGAAGAACAAAAGCTCAGCCCTTTGCCTCAAGGGGGAACATCACTGAGATGTATCTTAAATGCCAGAGCTTCCCTGCCAGATGGAGTAGAGGCTATGTGGGGTTCTATGTGTGATTCTATGTGTAGTTCTACTTGTGGTTTTATGGAGCTCTGTCTGGGATACATCCTCCCTTGGATTCCCCTATTCCTGCCTCACTTCTCCCACTCTCATACCAGATGCATCACTCAGGTTGGGTTTTGGGGAGTCCAGCCAAGACATTTCAGGAATTTGTCAAAAAGCACACTTTGGCCCCCACCTTCAGAGGTTCTGATAGTGTAGGTCTAAGATGAGGCTCAAATTCTGCCTTTTTAATAAGCACCCCTCATGACTCTGAAGGATGGCATCAATCAGTGGACTCTATGGTGAGAATGACTCATCCAAAATAAGTGATTCAGACTCAAGGGAATGTACACTGGGGGCTTCTCATGTGGTTTGATGGTCCTAAAAATGGATGAGAGTCCTGATGCCAGGGTGAGGCCACTGTACATTCAGCAAATGCTTTGCCAAGTTGTGCAAAGGAAGCTTCTGCAACCCATTAAGATAAACCCTAGTGTCCATGTCCATACATCAGCCCCTGGGAGAAGTAAACTCTTCAAGGCCAATGCACTCCCTTAGTTACCATAGCTTCCCAGGACTGTGCAGGACTCCTAGCCACGTGGTCCTCAGAGAGTTTATTGCCCATGACAGGGGTAAGCATGAGGAATATTTTTAACTCTGGAATATGATTCAAATTGATGGAAGCTGCCAATTCAACTCTCATAAGTTGGGTTTTCCCAGAAGTAGACCTGAACAAAGGCTTTGAGGGCAAGTGGTTTATTTGGGAGGGGATCTCAGACAACACAGCATTGGAAATAAGGAAGGAGACAGAGTAAGGAAGGCAGCCAGTGAAAAGAGCATTGCTGAGCATGGTACTCCCAAGGGCCATTGTGGCTGAACCCTGTTGGGGACCAATGGCAGCCCAGCCAGTGTCAAACATGGCTTAGGAGAGAGAGCTGAGGATGTGTTCACCACTTCCCATGAGTCACTAATTGAGGGCTGCCCAATTAACGGGGGCCATTAATCCCCACCACTTGAAGCCCACCTCCACTTAGCAGAGCAGGGCTCCTTCCACCATCAGAGAGAGAGCTCAGGGGAAGAGTCATAGGGACTGGGGGCTCGAAGTTAGCCCCACCCACAAGGCACCACGGCATCTGATGAAGCATCTGTATCAGTCTGTGGGGTAAGTTCTTTCCAATTATAGTGACTATTGCACAGTCCCTTTAAAAAAAATAGAGATATTTTAACAATGTTTATTCTTCTGATCCCAGAGCATGGAATGGTTTCCATCTTTTTGTGTCCTCTTCAATTTCTTTCATGAGTATTCTGTAGTTCCTCAAATACAGATCCTTTACCTCTTTGGTTAGGTTTATTCCCAGGTATCTTATGGTTCTTGGTGCTATAGTAAATGGAATCGATTCTCTAATTTCCCTTTCTGTATTTTCATTGTTAGTTGAAAAGAAATTATAAGAAAGCCACTGATTTCTGTACATTGACTTTGTATCCTGCCACATTGCTGAATTGTTGTATGAGTTCTAGTAGTTTGGGGGTGGAGTCTTTTGGGTTTTCCCTATAAAGAATCATGTCATCTGCGAAGAGAGAGAGTTTGACTTCTTCATTGACAATTTGGATACCTTTTATTTCTCTTTGTTGTCTGATTGCTGTTGCTAGGACTTCTAATACTATGTTGAACAAGAGTGGTGAGAGTGGGCATCCTTGTCGTGTTCCTGATCTCAACGGAAAGGCTGCAAGCTTTTTCCCATTGAGGATGATATTTGCTGTGGGTCTTTCATTGTTAAAATATCTCTACTGCCTAGAGCAATCTATACTTTTAATGCCATTCCGATCAAAATTCCACCGGTATTTTTCAAAGAGCTGGAGCAAAAAAAATCCAAAAATTTGTGTGGAATCAGAAGAGACCCCGAATCACTAAGGAAATGCTGAAACACAAAAATAAAACAGGGGGCATCATGCTACCTGATTTCAAGCTTTACTACAAAGCTGTGATCACCAAGACAGCATGGTACTGGCATAAAAACAGACACATAGACCAGTGGAATAGAGTAGAGAACCCAGATATGGACCCTCAACTCTATGGGCAAATAATCTTCGACAAAACAGGAAAAAATATACAGTGGAAAAAAGACAGTCTCTTCAATAAATGGTGCTGGGAAAACTGGACAGCTATATGTAGAAGAATGAAACTCGACCATTCTCTTACACCGTACACAAAGATAAACTCAAAATGAATAAAAGACCTCAACGTGAGACAGGAATCCATCAGAATCCTAGAGGAGAACATAGGCAGTAATCTCTTCGATATCAGCCACAGCAACTTCTTTCAAGATACGTCTCCAAAGACAAAGGAAACAAAAGCCAAAATAAACTTTTGGGACTTCATCAAAATCAAAAGCTTCTGCACAGCAAAGGAAACAGTCAAGAAAACAAAGAGGCAACCACGGAATGGGAGAAGATATTTGCAAATGACAGTACAGACAAAAGGTTGATATCCAGGATCTATAAAGAACTCCTGAAACTCAACACACACAAAACAGATAATCATATCAAAAAATGGGCAGAAGATATGAACAGACACTTCTCCAATCAAGACATACAAATGGTTATCAGACACATGAAAAAATGTTCATCATCACTAGTCCTCAGGGAGATTCAAATTAAAACCACATTGAGATATCACCTTACACCAGTTAGAATGGCCAAAATTAGCAAGACAGGAAACAACATGTGTTGGAGGGGATGTGGAGAAAGGGGAACCCTCTTACACTGTTGGTGGGAATGCAAGTTGGTGCAGCCTCTTTGGAGAACAGTGTGGAGATTCCTCAAGAAATTAAAAATAGAACTTTCCTATGACCCTGCAATTGCACTCTTGGGTATTTACCCCAAAGATGCAGATGTGTGAAAAGAAGGGCCATCTCTACCCCAATGTTTATAGCAGCAATGGCCATGGTCACCAAACTGTGGAAAGAACCAAGATGACCTTCAATGGACGAATAGATAAGGAAGATGTTGTCCATATACACTATGGAGTATTATGCCTCCATCAGAAAGAATAAATACCCAACTTTTGTAGCAACATGGATGGGACTGGAAGAGATTATGCTGAATGAAATAAGTCAAGCAGAGAGAGTCAATTATCATATGGTTTCACTTATTTGTGGAGCATAACAAATAGCATGGAGGACATGGGGAGTTAGAGAGGAGAAGGGAGTTGGGCGAAATTGGAAGGGGAGGTGAACCATGAGAGACTATGGACTCTGAAAAACAACCTGAGGGTTTTGAAGGGGCGGAGGGTGGGAGGTTGAGGTACCAGGTGGTGGGTATTATAGAGGGCACAGATTGCATGGAGCACTGGGTGTGGTGCAGAAATAATGAATACTGTTATTCTGAAAATAAATAAAAAATTAATTTTAAAAAAATAAAAAATAAAATAATAAAATAATAAAGGAAAGCAAATAGCTACAGACCGAAGAAAAACATAGCCATATCCTAAAACCAGCAGCATTTCTCTAGATGAATCCTTTAGACCCATCTGTATCTTCCCAAGGAGAGCAGATTGCTTTGTGAGCTCCAGGACTGGTGACAAACCCAGCTCCTCACTTCTGATTTTCCCAGCTGTGTGTACAGCACAGGCGAATGCCTTTAGCAGCCTGGCAACTCTTGCGGCAATTAGGGTTGCCAAGAAAGAGCTGCACTATCACTCCTATTCTCTCCATCCGTGATTTCTCTTTTAAAATTAGCATCTTGTTATACAAGGGTTGTCCACAGGGAGCCCAGAAAAAAATCTCCCCACTGGACTGTTTTGGTGGACTTGAGCTTTTAGTCTGGTTTGACTTCAGTGGAGCCCCTGTTCTCAGAAAAGGGAGTGAGTGAGAAAATCGGGAGGCTCGGCATGGATCTGTGTAAGTGTCAGAATCCTAAATGCCTCTCTTCTCTACCCCATCCTCCCACAAGTGTCTCCTCTGCATCTATCCTGAGACCAGTCCTTTTGTTCTGAGAAGAGCTGAATGTGGGAAAAGGCTAAAAATGCAAGTTTTCTTTTTCCCAAAACCTCACCTCACTCTGCTAGGGTTTATCCCATTAAGAGTTCACAATGTTCTAGGAAGGGATTCCTACATGACTTGACAGCTGTGCAAACTCAGGATCAGGAAACCAAAGTGGCTCACTCTGGGTTACATGAACCATGGCAGGGAGACCCAGAACTTACAGAGCTCCCAGGGTCAGAGAAGAAAGAGAATGGTATGTGGCATGAGAAAGAGGATATGTTTCTTGAACATTTCTCCAGGCATACATATTCCCCAAAGGATTAGAACAAAACAGGAAGACTTGTGTGTTTTTAAAGTTCATGAAGGAAATGGGGTCTGTCCTCAGGTTTGCACTTAGGGGCTGCAGAAGACACTGTTGCTTCTTCACGAATATCCCCCCCGCCCACTTGAACATACCAGCAGCTGCTGGACAGTTCCCATACAGGCTGGTGGCTGTCCACATTGACTACCCTCATCTTTATTCTCTGCCTGTGGTAGGTCCTCCCAGCTCCCAATCCATCTCAGAACCCTCAACCAAGAGGACACAGGAATCCTGGATTAAAGCTTTGGTGAGGCACTTGTGAGGTGTTTCCTATACAGCTACTCAGAGGGGACCCAGCCAGACAGAGCCCCCGTCTCCCTCATCAGCAACCTGTTCATCAACCCACACTTATTTGATGTTTCCCTCCCCCAGATTCATTTTCCAACCTTATCAGCTTGGCAATCTGAGAAGCCCTCCCAAAGTCTTGTCTCAGGGTCTTTGTCTCAGGGTCTTTGGGGGGGAGGGACCCCGA
This sequence comes from Mustela erminea, assembly GCF_009829155.1. NCBI lineage: Eukaryota > Metazoa > Chordata > Mammalia > Carnivora > Mustelidae > Mustela > Mustela erminea. Next base: position 71,520,061 of record NC_045614.1, on the reverse strand, counting down.
ATTAAGGTAGAGACCCAAAATATAAACCAACATTATTTTTTAAAGATTTATTTGTTTATTTTAGAGAGAGCACAAACAGGAGGGGCAGAGTGGGAGAGGGAAGGAGAATCTGAAACAGATTCCACACTGAGTGTGGGACCTGATGTGGGGCTCTGATGTGGGGCTTGATCCCAGGACTTCAAGATCATGACCTGAGCCAAAATCAAGAGCTGGACGCTCAAATGACTGACTGAGCCACCCAGGTGCTCCATCAACCAACATTCTTGCTCAAAGACTGAATCTCTTTTTCCTTTCCTCTACCAGTTCCAGGAACTTACATAAGAAACACAATCTGGCAGATAAGATCAGATTCTCACTCCTTTGCAAGTCCTCAGCAGCCTCTGGGCCCAGCACCCTGAAGCTCCCCACTCAGCTGGAGGACCGTCTGTTGCCAGCCATCTCCAGGGAAGTCACAGAAGCTGGTAAACAAACTCTTTCCTTCACTCATCATCCAGGGTGCTAGGAAAATATGAGCACAGATCCCTCATTTCTGGGCTGCCAATTTTTAACATTCTGTTGCACATGCTACAGGTTTGTGCTATTTCTTAAGGAATGAAAATCTAAATAGAACTTTTACATTTATGGAACAAAGCTCCCCAGTTCAAATACCACTGCTTTTTAGTATGGAATGATTTCCTCTTTTTCTTTGAGCTACCTTTCCCACCAACATGCCCTTTGGACATCGCTCGATGTTATCCTTATGCAAAGTATCCCAACCTGCTTTTCCTAAAACCCCAAATCTCTTCCCACCTCTGCACTGGAATCTGGGACCTCCTTGTCCACCCTTGGATCTCAGGCTTGTCCACAGGAAGTGAATACAGGATGAATGGTGTGGTCAAGCCCCACTGCTCCAGAGCATGGTGAGGAGGAAGAAATGTGTACTTATGCTCTCTCTGCACCAACACATGGCTCCATGCAGGGCTCTGAGATCAGAAACCTGAGCTAAAGGCAGACACTTAACAACTGAGCCACCCAGAACTCCCTAGGCTTGCATCATGATAGACAGTCTTTATTCACCTACTTGAATGTCCAATCAGTCATTCAACACCATATGTTTGTCTCTACAGGGGGTTGCCAGACACTCAGCATCCTGGTCCCCTTCCCCCAATGCCAGTAGGGGAAGATTATTATGATCACCCAAAAAAAAGAGTCCCCGTACAGTGGTATCTCAATGTGGTTTTGATTTAATTCTTCCACCAACTCAGAGCTAATGATGATGAACATTTTTTCATTGTGTCTGTTAGCCGTTTGTATGTTTTCTTTGGAGAAGTGTCTGTTCATATCTTCTGCCCATTTTTTGATGTGATTATCTGTTTTTTGAGTGTTGTGCTTGAGGAGTACTTTATAGATTTTAAATATCAGCCCTTTGTTTGTGGTGTCATTTGCGAATATCTTCTCCCATTCTGTGGGTTGCCTTTTTGCTTTGTTGACTACTTAGACTAGTTAGAATGGCCAAAATCAATAAGACAGTAAACAGTAAGTGTTGGAGAGGATGTGGAGAAAGGGGAACACTCTTACATTGTTGGTGGGAATGCAAGTTGGTGCAGCCACTTTGGAAAACAGTGTGGAGATTCCTTAAAATTAAAAATAGAGCTACCCTATGATCCTGCAACTGCACTACTGGGTATTTACCCCAAAGATACAGATGTAGTGGAAAGAAGGGCCATCTCTACCCCAATAGCAGCAATGGCCACAGTCACCAAACTCTGGAAAGAGCCAAGACACCCTTCAACAGACAAATAGATAAAGAAGATATGATCCATATATACAATGGAGTAGTATGCCTCCATCAGAAAGGATGAATACCCAACTTTTGTAGCAACATGGACGGGACTGGAGGAGATTATGCTGAGTGAAATAAGTCAAGCAGAGAGAGTTAATTATCATATGGTTTGATAGTTGTGGAGGATAAGGAATAACACGGAGGACATTGGGAGAAGGAGAGGAGAAGGGAGTTAGGGGAAATCAGAGAGCTAGATGAAGCATGAGAGATTGTGGACCTTGAGAAACAAACAGGGTTTTGGAGGGGAGGGGAATGGGAGGATGGGTGAGCCTGATGGTGAGTATTAAGGCGGGCACATATTGCATGGAATACTGGGTGTGGTGCATAAACAATGAATCTTGGGACACTGAAAAAATAAAGTTAAAAAAAAAAGAAGAAGAAGAAGTCCCCATACATTTCCAAAACCTCACCTAGAGGGCAATACCAGCCACACTGAGAAGCACTACCTATCTTTGCCTCCTATGCACTGGAATTCAAACAAAACCGTCCCTCAAAGTTTAAATCCCAGTCATTCAGTGAATTCAGCTCTCCACCAACTCATAGCTAATGCTCTCAGGCTGTGGGAGTGGCCAAGTAGCTGGAGCTGAAGAATTAATAAGCAAGAAGAGATAAATATGCTGTCCTTGGCCATTGGGAACAATTGCCATGGAGGGGAACTTGGCAATATTTATCAAAATGTTAAATGTACGTACCCTTTAATTCTGTAATTTTATAAATTCATGCCACCGGCATACTTGTGCATGTGCAGCATGATGTATATTTGAGGAGCTTCTGTTATAACTGGAAAATACTGGAAACTATTTAAATTTTTATCAACAGAGCACTAACTAGGTGAATTATGGCACATCCTTGTAAAAGGGATATTCTATAGATATTGAGGTAGAATTATGCCAACAATTCACAGTGACCTCAATATATATTTTAAGTTAAAGAGGAGAAGTAGTAAACATTATGGAATATGTGCTTCTACTGGGACATTATGTGCTTGCGTGTGTGAGTGTGAGAAAGAGAGAGGAAGACACTTATTTGATGTACTTGTATGTGCATAGGCTCTCTTTGGAAGAATTCACTATAAACCAGAAACACTCTATGCCCCAAAGGAAGAGAAATTGGATATAAGGGTGGTGTGAGGGGAAAACTTAGTTTCATTATATACTCTTTTCCACCTTTTCAGTTGTGAATTATATGCATTTAATGCCTATTCAAACCATTTAAATTTATTTTTTAAAACTAAGAGCTTTCAGGGTACCTGGGTGGCTCAGTGGGTTAAGCCTCTGCCTTCAGCTCAGGTCATGATCTCAGGGTCCTGGGATCGAGCCCCACATAGGGCTCTTGCTCAGCCGGGAGCCTGCTTCCCCTGCTCTCTGCCTGCCTCTCTGCCTACTTGTGATCTCTCTGTTCTGTCAAATAAATAAATAAATAAATCTTAACCAAAAAAAAGAAACTAAGAGCTTTCCCCAATAAGGTCATTCTGGGCCACATCTGTGGCCCCAGCCATTAACTCAAAGGAGAGGTAATTGTCTCCACTGGATACTAGGTAGGCGGGTAATGTGGAACGTGTCTCTGCTGGGTGCTGAGACCACTGCAGGGACACACCCTTGTCCTCTGGCACATGGCCCCCAGCTTCAGAGGGAAGCTGGACTGGCAGGATTTCAAAGACTCCAGAGCACTGGTCAAAGAACTTGAGTCCGTTCATTAACTTTTCCCCAGTATGGCCATGGTTTCTTCTAAACCTTCTACAAAGGAAAGTGAGCCAAGGGACAGGCCTGAGAACATTGGCAGCCACTTTCCCCAGCAACTATCATTCCTCTTGGCTTTTCAGTATTAGTTTGAAAAGCAAAAACTCGTTCTGCTTTGGATCAATGTCTGGGAACTGACCTCTCCTCATTCCTATTATCCATTCATGAGGCGACCTCCTATTTCTCATAGCTCTTACATCCCTGGCAAAAAGAAATGGTGCTGAAAACAATTCCTGTGACAATTTGGGAGTCAGTAACCCAGCCAAGGGACACCCAATGGCTTGTCACTCACCACCAAATACCTTGTATATCCAATCTATTGTACTAGGAGTTGCTTACTCAGTAAATGCTTATTGATTACTTAGCATGCGCCCAGCACAGAAGTCACAGCTCCTGTCCTCTGGCAGATGAGACATTCCGACAGATGAAGAGGTCAGTCAACATATTTATTGAGCAACTGCTAGGTACCAAGCACTGTTGTAGGAAATTCAGGTGAAATATGGCGCCTGAAGGGGAACGGGAGCAGCGGCGGGGACACGGCCTCCGCCGCAAAAAAAAAAAAAAAAAAAAAAATTGGGGGGGGGTGGACTTAGGAGGATTGTTTTATTAAAGCCGAAAAACAACCGAGTAATGTTTTGTGCTGAAGGGAATGACCAATACAGGGAGTAACTTGTGGGACAGAGGACGTGATTGCGAGACAAAATCTCTGTGCAGAAAGAGGGGGGAAGGGCTCTGACCCCAGCGGAAGGGGAAGGGGGTGTTGCCTGTCTTAACCGAAGGGGACGGTGGGACCTCTAGGGCTGTGGACTGTGCAAGTTGGGGAAAAGATCGGCGAGTGTGTGTGATGAATTCTATTCTATGACTGCAATAAACGATAGGGGAGGTCACTGGCCAAGAGTAAGGAAAACTGTCATAATTAACCTGTAACTGAAGCTCTAACATTGAGTGTCAGCAAAGTGTTAGAGAAGTAAATTGGCAGTGTCCCTGCCCCACCTTGGGCTTGACCTTAATAGTGCCTCTGGGCCCAGCTTCCAAAACCAGCAGCTGCAGCTGTTCCCCTAAGGAGTTCACATGGGAGCTAGAAACCCTTCTGGCCCACACACCAAGTGGGCCAGGAACACTAGGGAATTAATGTCCCTCTTCCAGGAACCACCCTTGACCAGTGACCGATGGGAGTTGGTGTATAAATACCCCAGCTCCCTCACCCATTCAGCTAAGAGAAATTTGAAGTACAAGTTCTGCACTCACCCTGAGCGTTCCCCAGTGGGATTAACTACTGCCCAAAAGCCTCATTTGACATTTTTCATTGTGATGTTGCTGTTGCTCTTCTTACCCGCAGCCTGTTTCACTCACCTGGTGGTGTTGGGGTTTGTGATGAGAGGTCCTTCCTCCCCATATCAAGGGATTCCACTAACCTTATAGAAATGCCAATGAAAGGGGATTTTCCCCCGTTTTTCCATGCAGGTATGTTGCAGTGTGGTGTGGGCTCAATGTTTGTGTCCTCCCAAAATTCATAGGTGGGTGCCCTAACCCCCAATGTGATGGTATTAGGAGGTTGGACCTTTGAAGGTAATTAGGTCATGTGGGTGAGGTCATGTGGGTGAGGTACTCATGATGTAACTGGTGCCCTAACAAGAACAAAATCATAGAGCTCTCTCTACCATGTGAGAGGTGAAGGGCTCTCACCAGATTCCCGACCATGAGGGCCCCCTGACTTGGGTATTCTCAGCCTCCAGGCTGTGAGAAATAAATGTGTATTGTTTAAGCCACCCTGTCTATGCATGGTATTTTATAGAACCCAGCTTTATAGAAACCCAGCTAGTCCCCTGGGCTCTGTGGTAGCTATTCCCATCTCAACCATCAGCTGCTCTGTTGTCTACCTGAGAACCTTCTCTGGCCCTACAGTTGAGGAAGGTCTATACAGAAGTGAAGAGGGAGCTGACATCCCTGGAACAGCCCTCAACCAGTGGGGCATGGGCGCTTGTGGGAATATGCCCCAGGCTCTCTTCCCAGCCTCAGGTAGGCTGGTTATGAAGCATGGTCCACTAGGTATCTCACAGAGACCCCATTGGAACTGTCCCCACAACATGAACCTGCTCATCAGCATACATTTGATTGTCCTCTCTCTCCTGCCCCCTCACTCCTGCTTCCTTGAGGTCACTCCCAAATAAACTCACTGCTCCCAGGTGCTTGTCTCAGCCCTGCCTTTGCAAGCACTGAAACTAAGACAAGACATTCTAAGGGAACTCATCATTAAGGAAATGAAGCACTGTTCACAAGGACCACAGCTACTTTCCTCTTTTCAATCAAATCGTCCCCAGGTGATAGCAGAAACATTGGCTCTGTGGGCCTTTGAAAAGTGCCAGGACAAATAATGACATTTCTAATACATGTTCAAGGGGAAGAAACTCAAGACCCAAAAAAGAAGCCTTCAAACCAACACATTTTTAATCAGAGCAAATAGTCTCCTGACCAATCAATCTATCTATCTTTCTTTCTTTCTTTCTTTCTTTCTTTCTTTCCTATCTTCTCTTTTCTTATCTTTTCTTTCTTTTTTTTTCTATTTTTTTCTCACCATAGCACATACCCTCCCCAATGTCCATCACCCAGCTCCCTCCACTCCTCCCACCCTTCTCCCCTCCAGCAACCCTCAGTTTGTTTCCTGAGATTGAGTCTCTTACGGTTTGTCTCCCTCTCTGATTTCATCCTGTTTCATTTTTTCCCTCCCTTCCCTTATGATCCTCTATCTTGGTTCTCAAATCCCTCACATCAATGAGATCATATGATACTTAACTTTCTCTGATTGACTTATTTCTCCTAGTGTAATACCCTCTAGTTCCATCCATGTCGCTGCAAATGGCAAGAATTCAGGGTTTTTATGGCTGCATAATATGCTATCTTGTATATAGACCACATCTTCTTTATCCATTCATCTATTGATGGACATCCAGGCTCTTTTCCATAGTTTGGCTATTGTGGACATTGCTGCTATAAACATTCGGATGCACGTGCCCCTTCAGATCACTACATTTGTATCCTTGGGGTAAATATCCAGTAGTGCAATTGCTAGGTCATAGGGTAGCTCTATTTTCAACTTTTTGAGGAACCTCCATACTGTTTTCCAGAGTGGCTATACCAGCTTGCGTTCCCAACAGTGTAGAAGGGTTCCCCTTTTTCTGCATCCTCGCCAGCATCTGTCATTTCCTGACTTAATTTTAGCCATTCTGACAGGTGTGAGGTGGTATCTCACAGTGGTTTTGATTTGTATTTCCCTGATGTCTAGTGATGCTGAGCACTTTTTCATGTGTCTGTTGACCATTTGGATGTCTTCTTTGCAGAAATGTCCATTCATGTCTTCTGACCATTTCTTGACTAGATTATTTGTTCTTTGGGTGTTGAGTTTGGTAAGTTCTTTATAGATTCTGGATACTAGCCCTTTATCTGATGTGTCATTTGCAAATATCTTCTCCCATTTTGTTGGTTGTCTTTTGGTTTTGTTCACTGTTTTCTTTGCTGTGCAAAAGCTTTTGATCTTGATGAAGTCCCAATAGTTCATTTTGCCCTTGCTTCCCTTGCATTTGGCAATGTTTCTAGGAAGAACTTGCTGCAGCTGAGATCAAAGAGGTTGCTGTCTGTGTTCTCCTCAAGGATTTTGATGGATTTTTGTCTGTCACTTATTATCCATTTTGAGTCTATTTTTGTGTGTGATATAAGGAAATGGTTCAGTTTCTTCTCCATGTGGCTGTCCAATTTTCCCAACACCATTTGTGGAAGAGGCTGTCTTTTTTCCATTGGACATTCTTTCCTGCTTTGTTGAAGATCAGATGACCATAGAGTTGAGGGTCCATTTTTGGGCTCTCTATTCTGTTCCACTGATCTATGTGTCTCTTTTTGTGCCAGTACCATAATGTCTTGATGATTACAATATAATAGAGCTTGAAGTCTGGAATTTTGATGCTGCCAGCTTTGGTTTTCTTTTTCAATATTCCTCTGGCTATTTGGGGTCTTTTCTGGTTTTGTAAAAATTTTAGGATTATTTGTTCCATTTCTTTGAAAAATGTTGATGGTATCTTGATGAGGATTGCATTAAATGTGTAGATTGCTCTAGGTGGAATAGACATTTTCACAATATTTGTTCTTCCAATCCATGAGCATGGAACGTTTTTCCATTTCTTCATGTCTCCCTCAATTTCTCTCATGAGTATTCTATAGTTTTCTGAGTATAGTTTCTTTGCCTCTTTGCTTAGAATTATTCCTAGATATCTTATGGTTTGGGGTGCAATTGTAAATAGGATCGAATCCTTAATTTCTCTTTCTTCTCTCTTGCTGTTGGTGTATAGAAATGTCACTGATTTCTGTACATTGATTTTATATCCTGACACTTTACTGAATTCCTGTATGAGTTCTAGCAGTTTAGGAGTGGAATCTTTTGAGTTTTCCACATAAAGTATCATATTATCTGCAAAGAGTGAGAATTTGACTTCTTCTTTGCTAAATCAGATGCCTTTTATTTCTTTTTATTGTCTGATTGCTGAGTCTAGGACTTCTAGTACTATATTGAATAGCAGTGGTGATGGTGGACAGTGGTGATACTGTTCCTGACATTCGGGGAAAGCATTCAGTTTCTCCCCATTGAGAATGATATTCACTGTGTGTTTTTCATAGATGGCTTTGATGATATTGAGGTATGTACCTTCTATCCCTACACTATGAAAAGTTTTGATCAAGAAAGAATGCTGTCAAATGCTTTTTCAGCATCTATTGAGAGTATCATATGGTTCTTGTTCTTTCTTTTATTAATGCATTGTATCACATTGATTGATTTGCAGATGTTGGACCAATCCTGACCTCCTTTAAAGGGGAATTGCTTGTAACAAGTTTACATTCTGTGAATAATAAACTAGGAGGCTCTTGTACACTTTTGGAAATTCAAGTAAGTTTTCTACTTTTTTTTTCTATTTTTTTTCTACTTTTATTATATGTCTTTGAGATAACCTCCCATGGCTAAAAATCCTACATTGCAACAATTGCCTCTGTTGCAAGGACTACTCTTTGGGGATGCCTCCCCAGCTCTAAATGGAACTTAACTTAATGCTTTCACCATAATCAGATGGAAATGTCTAGCTTCTAAAACCAGTCACAAGCTTCCTCTCACCACTACTCCCTATCAAATGCCACATCTGAATATGGTTGTCATGCTTCTAGCCTCCTGCATGATGTGAAGGAACTTCCACATCATGGGCAGTTCTGGGCCCTGCCCTTTCTTTTTCTTTTTCTGAGACAAGAGGATGGGCTTAGGATAACAGTTAATTAACATTTCACACTCCGTGAAATACAAAAGTCCTCCAAATGGGATAAAATCTCATTACAACTTCCCTTGTGTTTATTTGTACTGAAAAGCAAAACCACTGCTCCTTAATATACATAGTGAGGTCTACATATCAAAGAGCCTAAACAGACCTCAAGCAAAGGTTTGCATATGTTCCTGCAAATCTTCTGCCCACACCATCTACCTGATCTACTTCTCTCAGAATCATTTGTGCCCATTGATGACCTACCGCATACACAAGTATTTTTCTTGTTTATTACCCATCTCCCCCATTAGAATGGAAGCACCATGGGGCAGAGGGATTTTGTCTGTCTTGCTCCCTGTTTTATCCCAATGGTGCTTAATGGACAGTTGATGCTATCAGTAGGATTATCCTGAAATGAGAGAAAACTTTGGGGGCAAGTGGTTTATTTGAGAGATGACCCCAGATACAAGAAGTGAGGAATGAGAGGAATAAGGCTGGAGAGGAGGAAAAGTCAACTAGAGGCTACTGGGTGGCTCAGTCGGTTAAGTGTCTGCCTTTGGCTCAGGTCATGATCCTGGGGTCCTGGGATTGAGCCCCATATTGGGCTCCCTGCTCAGCATGAAGTTGCTTCTCCCTCTCCCTTTACTATTCCTGTCCCCCTCTTACTCTCCCTGCTTGTACTCTCTTTCTCTCTCAAATAATAAAAAAATCTTTAAAAAAGGAAGGGAAAGTCAACTAAAGGGAGGTTATCAAGGCTATTGCTGGAGGCAAAGGAACTTTAAGAAGACTCCAGAAACTTCTGGGGATGGTCCATACAGAGAACAGGAAATGGACTCCTATCCCCACTGGTTGAGGGTTGTCCTCTGGGATGTTAAGACCTTTACACTTCCAGACTAAACATCTGCTAGGGCTGAGCTTTGAGGCAGAGAACTGCAGAGGGGTGCTTTAGAAACTTGAAATGGGAACACTGTCTGAATGCTCAAAACTGCCCAGTCCAAACCCAGCTAGAGCCAGAGGTGGGACATGGAGCTCTGGTGAAGGGCACCAAAAGCATCTGCCTTAAGAGGTATTAAGTAAGAATCTTTTAATGAATAAATGGATTCTCCTTAATGCAGATATGCATATGCCTTAACAGGAAAAGTGGGGTCCCAGGCCCATCTTGCTTTAGACATGGTCAGAGTTATTAGTACCCTCTGACCTATTAAGAAGGAAGACTCATTACTATGGTCATGGAGTTCAGACACCTTTTAAGTTTTTATTTTCCCATATCCCTGCTCAGAATCTGCTCAGAATCCCGTTCCTAGGGGGTGAAGTGGCTACAACTTTATTGCAAGTTATAAAGGTCTCCTGCAAGATTCCTTCTTTCAGCTTCTGATAATCCTTGTCACTTCTCCTTATATAAGGCATTTTTACTCTGGTGTCTTGGCCACTCCTTATTTGGTTCTTTACTAACTCCCTCTTCTCCACTCACCTTCTTGCTCTCATTCCTCAGGGTGTGCCTATTCTGCCTGTCCTCCTAGGCACCCCCCCATGACTCCCAGGCTAGAAGCCATCTCCCCCTGCCCCCAAAGACTCTGGTCCACACCTCCAGTGCTTCTGTCCTGAGCTCAGGGCTCATTCTCAACCTGCTCCTAGACCACCCATGCACAAGCAATGAGCTCAACCCACCCATGCACAACTAATCACTCATTACCTACCTCATGCCCATACCCCAAACCTGCCCTCACACCTGCCCGGTCTTGGGGAATGCTCCACCTACCCCCTTGTTTCACAATATGAAGCCTCAAGGTCAGCCTCAGTCACCTAGTTTTCATCGCCCCTACAGTTTTCTCAGACACCAAGAGGTTAATAGTGGCTGTCACCAGATGATGGAATTTTTCTTCTTTTTCTACTTTTACTGATTTTCCGAATTATCTCTGATGAACACTTTAGTTTCATAATGTTCAGTACGATTCATAACAACTAATGGGCTTCATAATGCATTATAATCCTCAGTGTAAATCCATCTTGATCCCTCCTGGCCCTCCCAGCGGATTATGGTTTACAGCCTCTCCCCACTGGGAACACCTTGCACATCACAACCAGACTCATTTTTCTAAAATCAGAGTCTCATTCCTTCACCCCCCCAAAAAACAAAACATTTCTCTGGGGGCATCTGGGTGGTTCAGTAGGTTGATCAACTGACTTTTGATTTTGGCTCAGGTCATGATCTCAGGGTCCTGGAATGGAGCTCCCTGCCCAGACTCTGCACTCAGCCTGGAGTCCCTCTCTCTCTCTGCTCCCTGCCCCCACTCACTTGGGCACTCTCTCAAATAAATAAGTAAGTCTTAAAAACACACACACACACATTTCTCTGAGATCATCTCCCACCTCTTCCACCCTGATAGTCCCCCTAATACCTCACAATCACTGGGGGGAGGGTGTCTGTTAATTTGGTTTTTCTGCTCCCTCATTTCATTGTCACCATTGTCCATACTGCACCCCGAATGCCTGGCACAAAGCAGGTGTTCAACAAATACTTATTAACTAAATGTATGGAAGGAAGGGCGTTAAGTCACTGGCTTACTACAAGGAAATTCTATAGCAGTGGTTCTCAAAGTGTGTTCAGGGAACCACCAGCAGGCACATCACCGGGGCACTTGTTAAAAATGCAGATTCTTAGGGCCCACTTCATAATCAGAATCTTTGGGGCTGTTTGAAAAAGCCCTTGAGGTGATTCTGTTTTATAACAAGTTTATGTTCCCAGAAATGTCTTGGCCACAGTCACAGATGCAACTAGTTTCTCCAGCTGAACTGCACAACCCTTAGCAGCCTCGTGGGAAAACCACCAGAAAACATTTTAAGCGCCGCTGTTTCAAAAACGTTGCTTGTCGGTTGCAGAAATACAGCAGCCTCTAGAGTTTAGAAAAGGGGATGCAACCAGCCGTGCTCCCAGCCAAGCTCCCTCGGCCACCCCGGATCCTGACCCTATCCCCCACCCCGCAAGAGTCCTCTCGCTCCGGCCGTCTCGAGACCTCCACTGCCGAGTACTGGTGCCAGTTTTGAAGGAAGCACTTCCAAATCCTTCTTGAGGGAAAGGAGGGGGAGGAATGGAGGATTCCGGGACAGGAGGAGGCATGGATGCGGCCCGGAGGTCTTGCGCTGGGAGGCTCCGCGCGCGAGGCGGCCAGGGACAGGTGGCGGAGCCTCCGCTAGGCGCAGCTCTTCGCGCTTCCCTTTGCAGTCGGTGAAATGGGATTGGCAGTGCCTTCGGCGGAGAGGCGGCGGGCTCGAGCGCCCACCCAAATGGCCTCAGAGCCGAGATGGGTTTGGCCACTACGGCACACTGGCACGGGTCGCCTTGCTCGGGAGCCAGAGGCGCGATGGCATAGGGAAAGACGCAGGGCGGCCTCGGCGCCTCCCTTGGCCCTTGCGAGTGGTGAGTGACCAGGGCGAGGTCCTCAAGCCAAAGCTGTGTAGCCCGCGCTGGAGCGGGGATCCGGCGGGGGTGTGAGAGCTCCGCCACAGGAGGAAGATGGGAGGGGCGGATGCTACAGAGGGAGGGGAACGCCCAGGGAGGGCTCTTTGGGACACTCGCCGGCGCCACTTGGCGACCAGGAGCCGCACGCTCCCCGAGCAGGAGTAATTTGGCCCAGAGGAAAACAGCCCTTTCCCAAACTCTGAGCCAAGTCCTGGGGTGTCATCCTCACTTTACAGCTGCGTGAACAGAAGCCTGGAACTCCAAGAGCCTGCTGCAGCCGAAGCCCTTTCACTGACACGGAACACCTGACCTCCGAGTCCGAGAGAACCTCCAGGGCTTTTCATGGGGCGGAGAAGAAAGTGAAGACCCCCTTCCTCCCTCAAGAAGCCAACTCACTGGTCCAAAAACAAACAAACCATTGCTGCCTGGGATGCTGGGGGGCGGGGAGCACCCCCTCCATCTCCAAATTACACTTGGCTGACACCCAGCCCTGTCCAGTCACCCCCGCCCCCCACCCTGCTCTCGGTTTTCTTTCCGGCCCCTCTGGTCCCCAAGGCGGACTAAACTGGGGCAGCTTCTCCATCCTGAAGGAGATTCCCGACACCTAGGTTTCCCACCCTGGAAAGGGAGAAAGAGCAGGACAGAGCTGGGAGAGGAAGAGACAGAGAAGGGGGCTGGACACCAGACACCCCGCCTGCGAGGGGTTAACCCGCTCCATTGGGCCATTGCCCCCTCTCTCCCAGGAGCCACTTCAGTCGGTTGTCGCCCCAGTGGCCGCCCTCTGAGCACGTGTTGCTGCCCGTCTGCGTCAACGCTGAGTAAACAGATGACTGGCTGACAGCGCCGGGAGGGGCTATTTAAGAGGCAGCGTCCTGCCGGCCCACCTGAACTTGGCTCTGCTCCCTCGCCACTCCGTAGAGACGCGAAGCCCGCTGCGTCCTACTCTGAAGGTAGGTTCCCCGCGGGGAATCCAAGTGTCAAGTTGCTTTGAGAATGCCGTCTTCAGTTTTGTGCCCCTTTCGTTTTATTTTTCTGTTTTCTGTGTCTTCTTCCCGACAGCTCGGAAGGCATTTCTTAAAGTCGGAAACAGCAGGGAGGTCTGGGTGGGTAGAGCTGCTTGAAAGACTTCCAAGCGCCTGCTTTGTTCTGGTCCGCAAGCAATGCTGGCATATCTATTTGCGAAGATTAGCATGCAAATTGGGATTTGCTAGATGTTACACACAGGTGCAGTGTCCTTTCCAATCTCTGCAAATAAACCATCAAGGGGTTTTAAAGATTGAAATTCATTTTCTAAAATATGCAGAAAAATTCAAGGCTTTAGGGATAGAAACGTGCCGGTGTTGTATCTGCTGGTGGATCTAAAAGGCGGCGGTGCTTTGCCAAGGACAGAAGACTGAGCGCATATTTCGGATTTTTAAAAAAAAACCCTTCCTGTATTTTGCATAGTAGTTTATTGCCAGTTCCCATATGCACCTTAAAGAAACTTTATAAATATGGCTTTTCTTTTTTGTCCCCTCATTTTAAGCTGTGCTTCTCCTTTTTCTCCCTTTAATTCCCCCATGGAAAGCTTCTTGGCATCCAGGGTCTCATTTCTCCCACGGAGTCTTCTCTTTAAGATATTTTCCCAGCTTTAATCTCTTGCTTTCAGTTAGAAGACAGACGCTCTAACAACACTTTCTGAAACAAAAGGAAAACAGAAGACATTTCTTATGCTAGCCAGGGTAGAAGACAGGGTCTCAGTCCGTTTCCCTGGGGCACCGAGTGTGTGTTCACCCAAAAGACAAACGGGGTGTGCCCAGACACGCGGGCTGTGGCCGCTTGGCTTACGTCGGCGCCTGATGAGCCCTCCTATGTGCACCAGTGTGGCGGGCCTGGGGCCCCGCGCGTTTGGACGGAGCCCCCTTTTCCGTACCCCAGTTGCCCCAAGCCTCCGCAAGAGCCTGCGATGCCCCCTCCACCAGTCGTTCACGTCCCCTCCCCTTTGCTCTCCGCAGCCATGAACCGCGGCGTGTGCCTGTGCGTGCTGCTGGCGGTACTGGCGGCGGGCGCCCTGGCGCAGCCCGTACCTGCGACCGACCGGGTGGGCCCAGGGGCGCAGCAGGAGGAGGAGGCGCCCCGGAGGCAGCTGAGGGCCGTGCAGAAGGTGGACGGCGAGCCCCGAGCGCATCTGGGAGCACTGCTGGCCAGGTACATCCAGCAGGCCCGGAAAGGTACGGATGTTCATTCATCTGTAGGGTCCTTCCCCTCGCTTCTGATCCGTTGCGGGCCTTCCAATCCTGACCCTCTTCCCTAGCGTCTGGCTGATGAAGGGGAGTAACCCCTGGGAAGGACACGCAAGGTGACACGTTAAACTAAAGATTTTCCCTTTCTTCCCACCCCCACCCCGCCCCGAATTGCGCTGTGGCCAGGACAGTACAGTTTTCTGGACGTCCTTTGTAGCAACTGAGGGTGGAGGATTCAATTCATGAAGGAAAACCTTTTTTAAAAAGCTTTTTTGAAACTAGTGTTTGGCATGTGTTGCTGTTAAGTTCAACGCCATATTATAAAGGCATTAAAAGATAATGACCAATAATGACTCTAGAAGGGTTTGCTGATCTACCACCCACCTAACCTTGTAAATGCCGAAGAGCCAGGAGCCACCCAGATAGTGACACTGGGAAACCCCTAGCAGGAAGGAATCGATACCAAGAATGCTCTTGAGTCCTGATGGCTAGACAGTTGAAAAAGCAGTGACAATGTCAGTTTTCACCAAAGAGTGTAACAGGTGGAAAGAATCAGTAGCAGTTTTGAGTTCTCCTTGGCCATGATTGAAAATGATTACTCAGGAGACCTGTTTGTTCTTATTTTGCTGTTGGAGACATGGTCCCAGTTGCAGCAGGAGTGGGCACAAGCCAGGTTTCTCAGCATCAAAGTGTGTCTCCAGGAATAAGGTGATTCGGTGGCTCACTAGCTGGGTGACATAGTGACAGCCCGAACCTTTTCCTGGGCCTGCCTCATCTGTAAAGCAGGGGTGAGGCTAGAGTTCCCTTAGGTCCCTTCTAGCTCTTTGTGTGATTCAGAGAGAGGCTAGTGCGTCTGTAGTGGCCTTAGGAACCATGACTGTGACTGGGGTAATTTTTTTCTACCAACTTGATCCACAGGGACACTGCTGTCACACACCGGCTATGGGGCCGTGTGCTAAGCTGGACCAACGCAGCTGGACAGTAAACCGCAAAAAAACCAACCCAACGAAATACGCTGCTGGGAAGGGTAGAGGGCGGAGGGTGGCTCCTTTCCCAGGAGGCTCTCTTCCTCCTATGTGCCAGGGCCTAGATCGGAACCTTAGCTCATGGCTTGACTAGACAAGGAGAAAACGATGGGCTCGGCTTTCGCATGAAGGTTTTCTATGAAGATAAGATCGGAGCTTTTTGACCAGGGCAATTCAGAAGGAAAAAGAACCACAACAGAAGATGATTTGTTACCTTTTGTCCTCTGTTCGGGAAATTGTCCCAGCTACCATCTTCGCTTTGCTTTCCGGCTAATTAAATTGAGAGATGTGGAACTACTAGTCAGATGACAGAGAAAGTCTGAAAACTTTTGGAGTTCCTATTGATTGTCTCAAAGTAATTTAATATCTGTCCTTGGATGTAGGTTGAATTTCAGCCAGACCAGTCTGAAATATCACAGGTTTTTCAGAGAGCCGTAATCTGGAACCGCCTCCCCACATTCAGGAAAGAGCCACCAGAAACAGGTGTGGGAAAGAAGCCAGTTACCAAACTATTTCCCCTGAATGGACACTTGACAGTGGCGTTGTGCTACAAATCTTAGCTGGAAGTTTCTTCCTAGCATCTCTTCTCAGCCACCTTCTCCCTTTGCCTGTAGAATGTCGTGCCCAACAAGCCCACGTGGGAATGGCAGCCCCGGGTACTTTAGCTGCCAACACCCACGATGAGCTCTAGGTAGAAAACAATCACACTCTTTTCTTTGACAAATATGAGCCAGAAGGAAATATTTATCCCCATACTGTTTCTTTGACTATTTTGAGAACATCTTGGATATCTCCTCAAGTACAGTACTTAGGCTTAAAGATTCTAAACACAGTCATGTACTCCTTGAGGAGTGCTCAAGAGTTTACCATCAGGAACTGCGTGCAGAGTTTTCAGTGAGGGAGGGGAAGCAGTTCTGTTGGGGACAGGAGACATCTAGCTTAGACCTACCCAACAGCCCACGAAGCTCTCATGCTTATATCAGTAATATCCATACTGTCTCCTGGTCCTCAAGGAAGCCCTGCTTAGTGAGTCCCTTTGTCCCTGTGGCGGCCAGGGCTCTAAGAGAATGTGTAACCTACATGACTTTGCTCACCTCATAGTCTGTTCCAGCCCTGCCCTCGCCTGAAGGTCTGGGAGCCATTCAGCTTCCCAGCTGTACTGCCCATTCGGGGTTTCAAAGTTTAAAGGAGCCAGGCCCTTCCATTCAATTCTGTAAACCAGTTGGATTTCCTACCTCGTGTCCCTGTGGGGAAGTGAGCAGGGACCCTGGTAAATGAGCACAGTGTGGGGGAACTGAGATGCATAAACAGCACAGCTACTGGGACTGAAAATGTGGTCCCCTCCCCAGCCCCGCCCCCCCACAACCCAGGCTGCTTGCACACATGGAAGCTGCCACTTTGCCTTCATTAACTGGAACTTGGAGCTGTGCCCAGCCTTTGATGGGGGCATTCATCAGCAGCAGACAGAAGGATGGGCCATACTTCTGTTAACCATGTACAAGTAACTGGATCTGCAAGGTTTTCTTTCAATGCGAGGACTAATATTTCACCTGAAAAACACAGAACAATTAAACAGCCAGCTCTGTTTGCCTTTTGCATAGGCTGGAGATACCTGTGAAGGGGCTGGAAGGTGCTGGGTTGACTCTTAATTCCAAGGCTGGGAAGTGATTGAGGTAGGGGTTGGGGGAGAAGGACGGTTAGGGACATGGCTCTGTATAATTTTTTCTGGTTTTTAATGTAGCTGGCTTTACCTGGTCATCCAATAAGACAGAGGAACTGCTCCTGCAAGCTCGTTTCGCAATAAATTAGCCATGGTCTGACTCTTTGCTGCCTGTGGGCAGGAGCTGGCAAGGGCAGCCTCAGACAGAAGGGCTGAATGACAACATCACAAGCAGTGGGGACACAGTGGCCCCATGGAGCGATCCCCCACCGCTCTGCTCTTAGAGTCCCCTGGGCTTTGCCCTTCGAGGTCCCTGAGGGACCTTTCTTGTCTTTTAGCTTGCACAGAAGAAGGCATGATACTGATATCATATCCAGAAGGCCACAGTCTGTGATCTATGGGTCAGGACTGTGTCACATGTCCCCAAAGAAACTGCTTCTTCATGTCTCTGCTTCCTCAATGTCAATTACACATGAAAATCATCCTGCTCCTGAGGATTTCACTCCCATCCCCAAGGCCCATTGCTCATTCAGTTCTTGCATTTTGGCCAAAAGGGATATATGAAATAACCCCCTTTTTATCTCTCTGCCACTCTTCACTGAGTGTTACTGACATAAGATTTTGATCTGACAGGGTGCCTTTTTCTCAATATCACTTTCTAAAAAGAAAGTAGTTTTCAAATTAATTTCTAAATAGCATTGGGACTTGACTCATTTTTTTAAAAACCATTCAACATCAAAATATTGTATATTGTACTTCTGTTACCTTAACAAGTGTACTCAGGTATGCTTGAGATCTTAAGGGGTGAACTTTAGAAATGGGTAAGTACCAAGGAACCTTGCTTCGCATCTGCTAAGGGCCAGCTACATAAGAGAAACCATTCCCCACCCCAGGAGTAGGGAAACCAAGGCAGGTCCCACAGTTGGTAAATTCTCTGAAATCCTTACAGATTGGAAGTCATACCCCTCACTAGTAAATATTACCCTCCCAGACCTGGGTCCTTCTCTTAGATTTTGGTCCAGCAAGCCCACTACTCGATGGCTCCTTGATACCTTTAAGAAGGTGCATGTTACATATTGTCTGGCTTTTCTCATTGTTCTCCTTTACAGATTGAATTAGCGGTGCTCTTAAATATAATGGCCTTTCCTTTTCCCTTGCGCCTTATAGCTCCTTCTGGCCGAATGTCTGTCATTAAGAACCTGCAGGGCCTGGACCCCAGTCACAGGATAAGCGACCGGGATTACATGGGCTGGATGGATTTTGGTCGGCGCAGTGCTGAGGAGTATGAATACCCCTCCTAAGGGACCCCGCCTTGTCAGCACACCAGGAAACGACCTCCGGGCTCAGAGGAGGCAGAATAAGAAAACAATCACACTCATAACTCATTGTCTCTGAAGTCTGACATTTTAAGTATTTATTAAGTTTTCAATGTGAAAAACGTGTCTGTAAGATTTTCCAGTGCAACCTCACATCTCACCAGAATTGTACAAATGGAAGACAAAACATTGTCCTCATCTGTGACGCCTGGTCCTAAAGTGTTGCTATGCTATTAAATTGATTTCATTCTGCCCCCTCATTCCCTGTGTCTGTCAAGCACCAAGACGCCATTTCATCCTCAGGACCCTCAAGGAAGGAAGTCTGATACGTGGTGCCCAAAAACAAAACCATCGGTAGATGGTTCCAGAGAAAGCTCCAGAATCAAGGGTCAGGCATGGGGCTGACTTCTCTGCTGTTGGCCAAGTGACCAGTGAAAGGGCCTTCTGGGTCAGCCCCATGCCCAACCCTAACCACCCTGGGCCTGGGTCCCCAGTTTGGGTCCACTGTAAAAAGAGAATGTGCCCTGCTTGTAGTAAGCACTCATTTGTCTGGGTAAAGACCAGAAAAGCAACTTGGGATGGGCCTTCCTTTCATCTGCCCATTCCCACAGGATGTACCAACCCCATCCCATACCAGAATTTCCTCGGGGTTCTCTTGACCTTTAAACAAATTATGGGGCAATGCCAGTCAGTGCTTTCACATCCCTTGGATCTCTCCATGGCCCTATGGCACAGAAGTTATTGTCCTTTTACAGATGGGGAAACAGGCCCTGAGAGGTAGAAGTGGCTGGGCCACAGTCCAAGGTAACAAGATTCACAGACTCGATCATTCCCAGGTAGAGTGACCTCCATCACCCCAGACCTTCCAGACTCTGGAATGCATATGAACCACCAGCAAGTCTTGTAACCCACACACTCTGATTTGACAAGTCTAGCCTTGGGCCTGAGCAAGCTCCTGGGTGATACCAGCACAGCGAGAGGCCTGGGCCACACTTGGGGTGGCAGTGGTCTTGAAAGGAGCCTGTGATCACAGTTCCCTGGGTCTCACCGTATTTCAGAGACTTATTTCAGGGCATGTTGGATGATTCTGGTAGCTATCCAGAGCAGAAGCTCTCCTTCTTTGAGCCAATCCCTCCTTTAGGTCCTCGTAGGAGTCTGTAAAAGAAATTATGTTAAGGGGGCACCCGGGGATAATCTGACGCTTGCCACCCACGATGCAGCCTTGCCATGTCTCCTGGCCAAGGCTTCCAGGAACCTCAGGTTCTTATCCAGCAAAGGCCACAGATGGTTTGCTGCAGCCAGACATGAAGCCCCAAAGGAACAGACATTGGAAAGAATGCTGGCAAATCTATAACTGGTCTCAGATGGGCCGTCCTCAGCCCAGGGCTACCCTGCAAGCCCTTAGTGCCAGCTTCCTTGTTGAGAAAGAGGATGCCAGGAAAGTCCTCAGAGGAAGAGACTTTGCAATTCTTTAAGTTGAACTGAAGTCTGCATTCAGTGTAAAACTTGGACTCTGAATAGACAACTCATTATATTCTTACCTTGTGAGGTCATTACTTCATTCAATCCCTACAGTTTGGTCTCAAAGATTGCTTCATATCTCGGGGGTCCAAGCCCTGGCCCCATACCCAGATGCATATGTTTTTAGTGCAGAACACACATCTCACAAAAAATTTTTTTTTCTGGGTGTGCAGGGGATCTTAGGTACAGATGGGGAGGGGAAGTGTGTGTGTGGTGGGGTGGGGAATGGTGAAAGACTTAGACTTTAATATTAAATCAGCAATGGAGAATGGGTGACAAAGGCTTGATCAGAATTAGTAATTTATGAATCAGCAGGGAAGTGGATGGTAAAATATCATTTTCAAAGATAAAAACATGAGTCATACAAATATAAATGAACACACATCAAAGATGTCATTTAAGTCATTAACAAAGAGACCAGTAAGATGCGGGAAAGGGAAAGGAAAAGGACATTTTCTGACCTCTCCTGGGGTGCAGGACTCTGTACAAGGAGACTCGTGAGCACCAGCTTGGGATGCTGTCCCAATCCTGCAAGCAAGGTGACCCCAGTTTTCAAAGAGGAAGCTGGAGCTCAGAGAGGCTCAGTGACTTACCATGCACTTTGCCCACACATGGTGGCATCAGGGTTGAAGCAGTTGGTTCCGAACTTTTAATGAGGCCACCTGGAGGAGATATCTAGAGTCTGGCCAAGAAGGGGCTGGGAGACTCATCTAGAAGCTTCGTCTATGTGAGTTTGAATTGGACTGAATCAGCTCTTCAAGCTCTGCTTCAAAGATGCCTGGGGCAGGGATGGGGGGTGCACACACACTGGAAAACCATGATACCCCCTTCCTCCCTCCTCATCGTCCTCCCCTCCAGCCTCCTCCTCACTCACTCCTCCCCACCCTCCTGTGCCTCTCACCATCCCCCTTCCTTTGCCAGCTGATCCCCTGAGTTCTTTCAGCTGGCAAGACCCCTGCCCCAGGCCCTGCCCCCCTGCAGATGTTCCCACTGCTTGCATTCTCAACTCTGCTAATGAAGACTGCTCTAAGGGCTCCTTTTTTGTCAATCCATTGGGATTTACGAGTGGAAAAGGCCAATGGCTATCACTCTAGCTCAACACACACCTTCCCCTACCCGACTCCGATTTTATAGATGATAAGTTCACTCACGATCACACACTGAATTAGTGGTGGAACCCATGGTCCTCTCTGGAATGATTCCTTGCCAGGCTGAGACACAGCGAACTTCCCTGCTGCCACCTACACTTGCTCACACCTCTAGACCTCTGGGTTCAGAGGCCAGACCTGGCCTGCCTTGACCAGCGACCACTCAAGTCTCAGCAAGACCAGTGGCTGCAGAGTGGACAGAATTCCCTTTCCCAAGATTTGCTTTACCAAAGTCTGACTGCAGCATATCTCTCCTATAAAGTGAGAAAATCTTTACACAGTGCACCCCAAGCTACGGATGGCGTTTTTGTTCTCAAGTTCAGCCAGTCACAGATAAAGGGAAAGGGAAGACGGGAGAAAGGTATTCTGCGTTCATTCTTTTAAAAAAGAACAGCACAAAACACTATCCTTCTTTCCTGTCTCAGGTTGAAGAGCTGGAGGAAAGAATCTTGACCAGTTAGCTAGATTTCCAGGTACCTGTGTATTTTTTTTTTTCAGCATCTTCAAATTACTGTGAGTCCTGAAGGTAAGTAAAGCGGATGCCAAGCAAAACAAGAGAAAAAAAAAATTGCCTCACGAATTCCCCCTGGGTCCTGGGTTCTGAGTTCTGAAAGGATTTATTAAAATGTTCTGTTTGTGTCTGGCTCCTGCTCTAAGATATGTCCTCCCAGAGAACCAGGATCAGGGACTCCAGATTATCCACCACACACAAAGCCCTTGCTGGACAGACCTCCCCCCAGACATCTTCATCATCAGTCCCACCTCTGTGACCTCATTTCTTACCACCACCCCCTCACTTACTCATTACACCCCACCCTCATTGTCTTCCTTGTTATTCCTTGGAAACTCTAAAATCACTCCTACCTCAGGGCCTTTGCACCTGGTGCTTCCTATGCCTGGCTCACTCTTCTTCCAAAAAGGATGGCTAGATCTCTCTGCTCATTCAACTCCAACATCATCTGCTCAGAGACTGCCCTGACCATTCTCTTAAAAACCTCCTCCATTTCACTCTATCCTTTTCCTTGCTTTACTTTTCTTCTTGTGCTTACCATTATGTGGAATTACATTACTTATCTAATTGTTTATTGGTTCTGTCTCACCTACTAGGATGTCAGATCCATGAGGGTAGAGATTTTTCTCTGTTTTATTGCTATATTCCCAATTCCTACCACAGTATCAGGCACATAATAGATACCCAATAACTGTTTGTCTAATTAATCAATAAGGGAAAATATCTCTGGATCTCTGCTAGTCAGGTTATAGATCGGTTTTAGAAGCAATTTCATGAGAACATTTGTTTTAAAAATCAGAGAAATAAAGCAGGCTTAGTTGACCCAGCCATGCCCCTCCAAGATAGGCATAAGGATAAGAAACTGGAAAACAGATCATGCACACGAAACTGGCTGACGACCTGAATAACATCCATGGAGATCAACATGGAAAGCACACTTTAAAATATATCCTACCCCCAGGGGTACTGGGTAGCTCAGTGGGTTAAGTGTTGGACTCTTGATTGTAGTTCAGGTCACGGCCTCAGGGTTGTGAGATCAATCCTCATGTCAGGCTCTGTGGTGGATGTATAGTCTGCTTAAGATTCTTTCTCCCTGGGACGCCTGGGTGGCTCAGTTGGTTAAGCAGCTGCTTTCGGCTCAGGTCATATCCCAGTGTCCTGGGATCGAGTCCCACATACGGCTCCTTGCTCGGCAGGGAGCCTGCTTCTTCCTCTGACTCTGCCTGCCTCTCTGCCTGCCTGTGCTCACTCCCTCTCTCTCTCTCTCTCTCTGACAAATAAATAAATAAAATCTTTAAAAAAAAAAAAAGATTCTTTCTCCCTGTTTCTCTCTCCTTCTCTCTCTAAAACTAAACTAAAATAAAGTAAAATAAAATAAAATATACCCTACCCCAAACACACACCTCCACCCCTATTTCTTTTGCTGTAAATTAAAATCCAGATAGAATAGAGCAATTTCAAAGAAAAAAAGAAGAAGAAGAAGAATGTTGATGGGTTTTGCTGCATTTACTCAGAATGTCAAAGGAGTGGAAACAATGTAAACGGTCCACAGTGTGGAGTTGTTAAAGAAATGAGTGCAACACCCGCAAGTGGGCTCCGAAGCAGTGACTTCATGAGTATCGAGATGGTCTTGGAACATGGGAAATGACTACAATCCATGCAAAGTGAAAAGATCCTCTAATCTAATCGCATTAGGGATCCCATTAGGGATTATTTTTCCTTTAAAAAGATTGTGTGAAAATGAAGATAGTCACGTGAGGGTCATAGAATCACAGATGTTTTTCTTCCTCTTCTCCAAACCTCTGTCCTCTTTGTAGATCATCCTTATAATAACTATAGTTCATCTTTTCCAGGTTGTGCCACTCTACAGAGAGACACAGAGTCAGCAGAAAAGCCATAAAATCAGTTCTTCAGCCACCTTTACCAAGAAAACACTGCCACCACCCCCCAGATGATTTTGACGATCACTCATGTAGCCACCTACAGCATCCGCCATTTGCCTTCCTTAGCTCCTGCTCGTTAAGGCCTTGAAGCTCCCTGGGGATGTCACCTCTGCTGGTGGAGATAAGAGTATTCTGGCTACTGTGCCCACCCCACCCCGAGTTTCAGGCCCAGTGTCTAGAGTCTTCTGGTACCTTCTGTCCTCAGAAGGGCCACACTGGTACCATTTTGTTCTCACTGGGTCTCAACTGTTCTCTATGGGACCTGGATGCCAATTATCATCAAATTCGCCAGTTTCTTTAGCCAGGTGGGGGTACTGCCTCCACTGAGTATGCAAGTCCTTTATTCTACTCACAGTTTTCAAAACCATCATTGGCCTCTGAAGGTCACTTTGCATACTGAAGTCTCTGTATTTACTTTGTAAATTGAAAAAACGATAGCGTGAGTCACGTAGGCAAACCATTCTTTACACCTGCTGGCTACGTTAGGTTCAGGGGGGCATCAAGAGCTCAGCTGCTGGGGTGGAACCAGAAGATCACCCTTCTTTCTAAAGAACTTTATTGGTTCTTCTAGAGCAGGTCTGCTGCTATCAAGTCCCTTAGTTTTCCTTCATTGGAAAACTTCTTTGTTTCTTCATCTTCCTTCCTGAGGGATATTTTCATTGGATTTAGAATTCCAGGTTGACGGTTCTTTTCTTTTGTATTTTTTTTTTAAGATTTTATTTATTTATTTGACAGAGAGAAATCACAAGTAGATGGAGAGGCAGGCAGAGAGAGAGAGAGGAGGAAGCAGGCTCCCTGCCAAGCAGAGAGCCCGATGCGGGACTCGATCCCAGGACCCCGAGATCATGACCTGAGCCGAAGGCAGCGGCTTAACCCACTGAGCCACCCAGGCGCCCCTCTTTTGTACTTTCAAAATACTTCATCACTTCCCATGACGTCCATGGTGTCTGCTGAGAAACCTGCAGTATTAAATCATGACTTGCCTATAGGTAATGAGTCATTTTTCTCTGGCTGTTTTCAAGGTATCTTCTTCATCTTAAGATTTCAGTAGTTTGTTTATGCTGTGTTTGGGTGTGGATTTCTTTAAGTTTATCCTGTTTGAGATGTATTCAACTTCTTGAATGTGTAAGTTTATATCTTTCACTAAACTTGGGGAAGTTTTCAGTCATGATTTCTTCAAATATTTTCCCAGCATCACACTCTTTTTGTCTCCTGGGATTTTGATGCAACAAACATTCAACCTTTTATTGTTGTCCCACATGTCCCAGAGGCTCTGTTCATTTTTTTTCTCTCCATGGTTTACAATGGATAATTTCTATTTATCGATCTTCTGGTTCACTCATTCTCTGTAATTTCCATTCTGCTAATGAGTCCCATCCCCTGAGTTTCTTAGTATGGTTTTTCTAATTTCTCAGTTCTAAAATTGCCATGATATCTTCCATTTCCTTGTGAAGATTTTCTATCTAAACAATTGTTTCAAGGAGGTTTGCAATTGTTCACTTTTTGAACACTTTTAGAACAGCTGCTTGAAAGTCTTCAATAATTCCACCATCTGTAAAATCTCATCCTTGGTGTCTGTTAATTATCTTTTCTGAGGAAGATTGGAAATTTTATGGTTCTTTGTATGTTCAGTAATTTTGGATTGCGTCCTGGACAATTTGAATATTACATTTTGAGACTCTGGATCTTGGGTAAGTCTTACTAAACAAAAATGTTGATATTTTTGATTTAGCAGGTGCAACCTGTTTAGGTTCAGTCTGCAAGTTCTAGTGCCCCTGCTGTGGGCTGTGGATCCAATGACTGTTTGGTTTTCAGGGAAGTTCTACTGCTCTTTGGCTCCATTTCAGGCATGCACTCCCAGTGACCATGGCAGGCACTGGGTGGTGCTCTATGCATCACTTTAGCTCTCAAAATATTTGGTATGCTAATTAAGATCGATCCAGACATGTATGGTTCAGGAGTTCATATAAAAAGATACAGAGTCATTTTCCTGAGCTCCTCCCTCTCTGCCATCTCCCCCACACTTTTCAGTTCCCTGGGGCTCCTCTTTTGGGTTCTCCACCCAGAAATTCAGGACTCTGGTACCCTGTTCTGCCACACGCTTCCACATCTGAGCCCATATTCAGGTCCCAGGGGCAGGAGAACAAAGAGAGGGGGAAAAAAAGCCATGAGGGCTGGCCCACCCTCTTGGGATCATAGTTCCTCTTGGCAAAGAGCAACTTTCCCCTTTCTCAGGGTTTTGGCTCCTACTCCATTACTGATGGCCACCACTGCACTGTGGGTCTGCCTGGGGGCTGCGGGATGAGAGAATGGAGAGGAGGAAGAAAAAAACAGGGAATGTCCATACTCTCTGGGCATAAGGAGCTCCCTTTCTCATTCTTCAAGCCAGAAAGAAAGGGCATCTTCTAGAGCTATCTGTGCCCTAGACCCTGCTTCCAATCTCCAGAGTATTAAGCTTAAGATAGGCACCATCAAAACCTTCAGGACTTTCCCTTGCCTTCTCTCAGTCTGTCAGGGTCTGGCATATCCTGCTGGAACTGTAGGATCTTGATGAGCTGTCATTTTAAGATGTGTTGGAAGTTTTAAAACCAGTCATTACTAGCATCAGGCTATTCCCTAAGAAGGTGTGGCTTGCTTTATTATCTAAATTTTGAATTGTTTAATATGACTCCCAGGAGGCTTCTGGCTTGGAAAATCTCAAGAGAGGACAAGAGTTGCTGACGTGCAGAATGGTACATCTAACCAAGTTCCAAGACTAGCATCTTTTCTACCTTTTCCTCTGCATGGCTCACATGCTGGGCTGGACAAATAGAGTCAGGCATACTGGGCAGTAGTTCAAGCCTTACCTGCCCAAACACCTCTGAACTACAGCAGGAATGACTTCCATGAGTTCAATCTTTCTCTAAGTAACATTTTGGAAAGGATTCAACTGCTCTCTTGTATCAGTGGGCAGACTTACAAACCCTTCACTGACTTGACATGCAAGGAAATGTGCCTGTGTGCCAGGCACTGTGTTGATGTAATAGGTGCAGAGACCCAGCCGGGTGGGAGATCTAGAAAATCATAGTGCAATGCACCAGGAACCATGATAGGTAATATGCAGAGGCTGGGAGAAAGCAGGGCAGCTGAATGAAGGAGCCAGCCAGCCAGGCAACTGTCCGAGGATGCCAGTCTCTTACTGATATCAAAGCACCAATGAGACAAGTTGGAAATCCCGGTGTCAGTGAAGTTCTTCGTGCTTAATAGTTTACCTAACTGGAGAAAGGAGTTTGGTTCCACCCCTACAGAAGACAACAGCGCCCTCAAGTGGACACCTAAAAAACCACACTTCTCTGGATACCAAGCTTCTGGGCAAAGAAACAGTTTGTGCCCATGTTGAAATCTGCAGAATCAGGACCATTTCTACTTGCCACCCTGGTGGTTATCACACCTAGTTGGCTGA
Source organism: Mustela erminea (assembly GCF_009829155.1). Classification (NCBI taxonomy): domain Eukaryota; kingdom Metazoa; phylum Chordata; class Mammalia; order Carnivora; family Mustelidae; genus Mustela; species Mustela erminea. Next base: position 71,492,958 of record NC_045614.1, on the reverse strand, counting down.
GATTTAAAACCAGAGAATTCAGGGTGTGTTCTCTGAGAATAGGTGGTTTCTTTTATTATTTTAATTTTGCACCTTCAATATGGCTGCTAAAAGTCTCCTGGGTTTTGGAAAATCACCCAATGAAACTGAAGAGAGAAGAAGAACCACTGGCAAGCGACATGCTTTTTGTAGGATTAAAACCAAGAAAAACAAATTCTCAGATACATTGTGAAGGCAACTTGGTAACTATGGTTACCTCTAATTAGGGAACACCTTATGCTTCCCAGATTTGAGTGGAGGAAAATTGAAAGGGAAAAAAATTCCAAATAAGTAAACATGTTGATTTGCATTGAAAGTATGTATTCTTATATCTTTAACATAGAGGATGAGATATAGAAGTTTGTTCTCTTCTCTTCACCTTCACCTTCTATGTCTGTCCTTGCATAATGAGGACTCATAACCGAAACTGGGGGTCAAGGATGTCTCTTTGAAGAGGGTGACACCAGAAGCCTGGGTGAAGGACAGGCAGCTCACCCAGAGTCAGACCTAGGCAGGGGTTCTAAGTGTGGCTCAATTAGGGTGACCATATTGTAACGGGATCTGAATTAACTCCTCCTGTTCTGTGCTGGACCCTGGGGAGGGGTTGAATCTTGCTGTGGTCCCCATAAGGAGTGACCAGTGAAGGGGTCCATAATGACTTGGACTTGAACTTGAACAGAGAAGGAAGCCCCAAAAGAAGGTGTTCTGGAGTCCTCCTCAGGTGTTCTGAGAGGAGGAAGGACAACATAAAAACATACCCACCTTTAAAGGAAGAGGTGGGGTACTCACTCTGCTCAATTCAGTCCGATCAACCTCACCAGAGCTGACTATCTGACCCAGTCTCCAGCTGAATTCTGGCTGAGGTAAACTTATCACCAGAGAGGCGAAACTCCTGTCTCTGTGAGGGATTTCTGCACATCAAGGGAGAAAGATTTCCTCTCAATTAATGAAGTCATAAGATGGGTTTCCAATGAATGCTAGGCATCAGGCTATTCCCTAAGAAGGTGTGGCTTGCTTAATTATCTAAATTTTGAATTGTTTAATACGACTCCCAAGAGTCGTATGCAGAATAAAATCCTTATTTTCTGATACTGTCTGGAGAAGAGTTGTAGGGTTGGAATCTGGGTAAGATGAACTTTGGCCTATGTGAGAAACCCCTGATGTTGTTCATTTATTTTTTCATCCTTTCATTCAAAAGCTATTCACTCTGAACCCAGTGTGGAGCACCAGACATTTCAAAATGAGACACATGGGCGCTGACATCAGGCATTCATGTTCTAGTCAGAGGTGAGAAATTGGGTCCAAAGGCAAAGATTTAGGAATCATCTTCCCTTGCATACCTAATGGATACCTCAATCTTGGTAAGTCCAAACTTGGACTGATGACCTTCCCCCTCCAACCTAATGCCTGAATTCCAACTCAGCTGAGGGCAATTCATCCGTCCAGTTGCTCAGGTAAAACCCCTAGCAGTAATCTTTGACTCCTCTTGCCTTCAAGCCTTTCATCGAAAGCATTGACAAATGTTGGGAGCTTTACCTCAAAAAGTATTTAGAAGCCACCCACTTTTTACTGCTTTCGCTGTCACCTCCTTGCTCTGAGCCACGTTATCTCTCACCCAGATTGCTGGAATCTGCCTGCTTCTACCCTACAGCTTATATACATAATTACAGCAACACGGGCAGATACTGAAACCAGCAAGCAACGGGTTAACAGAACTCCTCGCAGCTGTAGACCAAGAAGCACACGTGCAACTTTTTACCCAGACCTTTTTCATTTCATTCTCATTTCACTCCCCTCCTTCAGGGAAGCAGATGGGAGGCTTGCCCTTCCGTCTCCTGGTTTGGCTCCCTCTCGAGTAATCTTTTCCTTGCTGCATACGCCATGCCTCAACGATCATTTTTTGCTGTTCTTCAGGTAGAGGAACTTGGATTCCATTACAAATATGACGCGCCAGCCAGGGGCTCTTTGCGTGTGGTTTGTTGACCCCCCAGCCAAGAACAGAAGTCTGGTAGCCGCTCTAGCCAACTGCCTAGGCTCTCTGTCCTGGGGACTGTCCCCATGGCCCCACCCCAACTGAATGTCGCCAATCCTTGGTGCTTAATTTAACTCTTGTGGCAAGAAAATGGTTTTTGGATTCAGTACGGACAGACATCTCTCAGTGAGCATTTTGTGAGTGACTGCTGGTGAGCTAATTTCTTAATCCCAGTCAGCTGCATCCAGACATGGGGTTTGGGTTTTCTTAGCCTCTTTTTCTTGTTTGATTAAGAAAAAGTTGGTTAGGGGGGCCCCTGGGTGACTCAGTGGGTTAATCCTCTGCCTTCGGCTCTGGTCATGATCTCAGGGTGCTGGGATCGAGCCCCACATCGGGCTCTCTACTCAGCAGGGAACGTGCTCTCCCCTCTCTCTCTCTGCCTGCTGCTCTGCCTATTTGTGATCTCTTTGTCAAATAAATAAATAAATATAAATCTTTAAAAGAAAAAAAAAAAAGAAACAAAAGGTTGGTTAGGAAGCACTTTGATTCCGTTGGTGAAGCTCTGAATTTTAGGGAGGAACTAGAAAGCAGGAAGCCATAGGTTCAGTTGGTGATGCCCCAATTTTTGAGGAGGTACCAACGCTCACAGAGGTATTCTGGGTTTCAGTTGGTTGGTTTGTTATTTCAGCTTTCTGTGTCTTTGAATAAAACTAGTCGTGTTCTAATTGGAAAACGGGAGGTGACAATATATCCCTACATGCTGCCCTTTGGGCTATGTCCTCCAAAATTGGGCAGTCTTTATTCTTTTATGCAACATTGCTTGGCCATAATATTCACTCAGCTCTGGAGAAGAATGGCCAATTCATGGATCCATCAGCTGTAATACCATCTCACAATTAGATCTGTTTTATAAATGGGAGATATTAGGGAATTGAACTTTTAAGATTTGGTTTGCATCCTGTTTGTGTATTTGTCCATGTATGTTGTAAGTGTAAACTATGTTCTCTATCTCTGGATGGAATTGCTAAAGTTTATAAAAGAGCTGTTTAGTTGGTTGAAAGTAAGCACTTATAAGGATTAGGTATTCTAATTCAAAGAGAGAAATAAATGTTTTACAAGTTCTCAGGGTCTGGGAAAATATTTGCTATGAAAACTAACTTAAGGTTGGTTTCATTAAAATGGACATGTCTTTCTAATTATCAGCATTAAATATAAAACTTATTCCTGCCCATGCTTACTGAAAGTCAAATAAGTTATTGTTATCTCCATTGCGAAATTTGTTGGAAAGGGGGAGGAAAAAAAAAAGCCCTTAGAACTTTGATGCCTTGTGAAGTTTTATGGACAATCTAAGAACAAAGAAACATGTATAAATAATTTTAATGTTAAGACTACTGAAAATAAGAGACCAACTCTGTATGCAAGGAAAGTGAGCCTGGTTATTTAAGAGGGAAAACTTTAGGACAAAATCCGAATGTATCAAGGAAAGTTGTAGGTTTTGGAGAAGGGCATCTTTGGACAGGAATTTTGTGCATGGTCATGATGAAGATGATGGAGACTAGTATGTAAAAATGTCTATTAGGGAGAGATCAGCACCTGGGCTAGAGAAGGGTGAATAAGAGAGCAAGACCAGGCAGACATTGAGCAGCGATACAATATCAACAGAAGTCTAACTGATTCTCTGACAAGGTCCAAGAGAATGGAAATTGGGACAAGAAGGCTGGGTTTTTACAATAGTCGTTTGATGTGGCTACCCAGGAAGACGGCAAGCCTCTGCAAGGCAGCTGTCTTCAGTCAAGGAAATCTCTGATGGCGTCTGAGAGTTAAGGATGGTTGGCAGCACCCTTATAACCGAGGGTCCTTCATTCCTAATGGGGATTGTAGTCCACACATCCCAGCACCCACCCCAAGAACACAGGTCCATGCAGCACCCTGATGTCCTTGTCTCAACAAGTATGTCAACATGGGAGTTAGGCAGAAGAGTGGTGGGACTACCCATTTTTTTTTTTTAATTCAGCCTGTTGACATGAATGAGTTTTAATATCAGAAGTACATTCTGATATATGATTGGCATAAGATTGGAATTTGAGTTTTCTCTGTTAAAATGACATTTTTCTTAGATAATTGGTCTAAATTATAAACAAAAGTTTATCGTGCCCCTGGCTGGCTCAGGTGGAAGAGCATCCACCTCTTGGTCTCAGGGTCATGAGTTTGAACCACATATTGGGTGTAGAGATTACAGAAATGAATGAACGAACGAATGAACAAGAACAAAGTTTTGTTAACAACTATGTAACCCTCTGCATTTGGCTTTAAAATCTCTTATCGCCACCTTGACAAAATACATAATTGATTATTAAGTTTTGTAATCTGTAATCTGATTTAGACATGTGCTTCAGCGCCTGATATTTCAAACAAAATTCTAAAAATTTGACTTCAAAATGAAGTCTTCTTGACAAATTTCATTTGTTGGGCATTGTTTGGTATGTTCAATTACATGGGGAGCATTGCCAAATAAGTGAAAATAAACCCTCTTTATCACCCATGGGTGAATTCTACGACTGTTCCAGGAATCCTATAAAATTCCTAAAGTTCTGATACATCTTGCAAAATGTCATCACTTGTCCTTCTAATTATTGAAGTGTTGGTCACAGAATTTCCTTGTCAATTGCATCGTAATGACAAAATGCAGGTCTCCGATACCTTTAAGATCCTAAAACTAGAATTTCTGAAACTAATGGGAAGGCTGCATCCAAACATACTCTTGTTTAAACACTGCTGGTTCTCTAATATTTACTTTTCCAGATTTAAGGCTATCGCTTACAGAAATCTGGTAAAATATTCCTTTGTACACAAATATGAAACCTTTATATTTTTCTCTCTACCTGTTCCCTCCAGAATTCAGAGACTGTGAGTATTATATTTTCATGGCAATGCAATTATTTGTATAAGTTCGATAAAAGTCTGCTCTCCTTATGTCAGGACACAATTGGAAACACTGATTATACTACCAAGATTTTGACTTGTATAGACTCAGGTATGACTAGACAGCTTTAAAGGGTAAGATATACTTACCCTTTAAATTGGAAACACCGATTATACTACCAAGCTTTTGACTTGTATAGACTCAGGTATGACTAGACAGCTTTAAAGGGTAAGGTTGCATTTATGGAGTTAATGAAGCCCTTTGGAAAAATCAGCCTCATATCTTGCTTACAGGGTTCTCAGCAGCCTTACCAGGTGACTTAGGAAGGTCACTTTCTGACAGGTGCAGGAACCTCAGGATATTTTGGATACCTCTGGAAGAGAAGGATCACAGGTGAAGTCTGTGACAAGTATGTGGCGTGGCTTCTTAGCCTCAAGAGCCTGTTAAAAGTTCAATCTGAAATTCCTTATGAAATTGCAGCAAAACAGATGAAAAACCAACTAACCTATATGACCAGTCACTAGTCTTGCTGTTGCTTATGTAAATAATTAGGCCAAGTGTGTTAAAATAAGATTTATTTTACAAATGAATTGGCTTTATTTGGCTGTCTTTGGAAATGAGGGTGATTTTAGAGAAATTGTTTCAGTAACACCTTTATGGATGTTAGATTCTAGTTCTGCTTCACTGTCTTTGGACTGGATCCTAATTTCCTCAAATGTCTGGCTATGACTCTTCAAACTAAGCCTTCCAATTTTCTCCCATTCTCTTAAACTTGGAATTAATGAGAACGAAAACCGCTTTTTTCTGAAGCGCTCCAAACTGAACCTGGACAACCTGAGATAAATTTCAGAGAAAAATTGCTATATTGGCTCATGTATAGACACACTTCCCGCCTCTTGCTTCATAGGCCACTCAAAGATCTCCAGAATCATGCAGATCATTGAACAATTTTATTCCCACCATCCAGATTTGCTGGATCTGCCACTGGAAAATCCAGACCTTGAGATGTCACACATGCAAGCAGTCTGGAACCCAGACTTCAGAGAAGAACACGTTGCTTGGCTATTATCACAGAGCAGGGTGTGTGTGTGTGTGTGTGTGTGTGTACCCGTGCACGTACATGAGAGAAAGAAAGGGAGAGTGAATGATGAAGCTGGTTCTGAGAATGAGGGAAAAGACTGAACTGGAACCAACTGTTGCTTCCAGGGTGAAGAAGTATTGCTGGTTGACACTGATGGGAAAGGCGCACAGACAGGCAGTGACAGGTCTCGTCTCCCTCCTCTGGCCCCACGTGGTGCCCCTATAGGTACCACTTCCATGTGGACATGGTTTGCAGTCCCAGTCATGTATAAAATGGTAAGCTCTGAGCTGAGAAACCATGGCTTAAAAACTGGCAGAGTTGACTTTCTCTTTGACATAGGATGTGATAAATGGCTAACGTTGCAGTACATCCACAGGTCCAGTACATCAAGGCAGGGTCACAATGGAACAAGAGAAGGTCTGCGCATATCTTGTAGATCCTGAAATTCTTTTTAAAGAAGGCCACGCATTTATTATATGCAGGAGAGTCACTGTTGCTGATGAGGTTAAAGAATAAGAGTGTAATTAGGTATTGGACAGCCAGGGGGTGGCCTATAGGGAACATCCAATATTTCTTTTGTCTATTCAGCATCTTTGGACAGCCCTACTCTGTTTGGGAATTCTCTATAACCCCCAAGTAGAAGCCAGAAACCTTTTTCCCCAGCCCCTTTTGCAGCCTCCCTTTTGGGAGGCTGGCTGCATCAGTCATACACAACATCAGTAGCATGGATTTCAGTCTCCTGGGTCTCCTGGACTGGGCTGGTGACAGGATTTGGAAATGTTCTTACCTCCATGGCTTCTAGCCGTGGTTCTCCCAGTTAGGAGATTCTGTAATCTTATCCCTTACTAAGCCTATTTTCTTCCTAAACCATCTACAGAAGGTTCTCTTGTTTGTAACTAAGAGCCCTGACTGAGCAGATGGTAAGAACATACAATGTGTTACATAATGCTTTGCTCTAAGTTTTAAATTCTTCATAAAGAAGGTTTTTAAGATGCAGGTGAATGAGAGTATGATGGATGAAATAAGGCCCTGGGGAGTGAGGGAGGAGCTGACATCTATAAAACTGGTGGAGACATGGGCCAGAGTCCAGAAGAAGAACCCATCCTCCATTGTAACAGAAGGTAGAGAGAAAATAATGAGTGTGTCTTCAGCAAGTTTACAGGTTTAGTCACAAAAAATTGAGATGATTCTTATGTGATGAATTCTCTCTATGAAAAAGGGAATTTCATTTGTTGAACATGAGGGTGAGATGGAATTGAAAGTGAGGAGGGGAGAAGAGCTGAAATAGTACCTACAGGGAATGAGAGAGACAATTGATGAGGGAAATGTAAGATTGCCTTGCCATTTGGAAGGCCCAGGTGGAGTGGGGGACAGTAATTGGGCATTCATATGCATGGTTTATTTTCTCTACCAGAAGCCAGGAGTCCTGGCCAGGAAATAAAGTGAATGATCCAGAATTGGGGTTTTGACTTAGGAATTTGATTCTGGAATGATGGGGCACAGTCTACACTGCATAGAAAGAAAAGTGATAAGATGAGGGGTAGATGGCAAATGAAAGGAGCAGAGGAGCCAGGAGTCTAGATATTTCTTTGAGATCCAAGAACACAGGGAGAGTGAGTAATTGACATGGAACTATGTGCCAAAAGGTTATGGCCAAAAGGGGCATAATTGCATCTCAAACTTTAGAAGTTGAGCTATCGGGGGTGCCTGGTTGGCTCAGTGGGTTAAAGCCTCTACCTTCAGCTCAGGTCATGATCTCGGGGTCCTGGGATCGAGCCCCGCATCGGTCTCTCTGCTTAGCAGGGAGCCTGCTTCCCTTCCTCTCTCTCTGCCTGCTTCTCTGCCTACTTGTGATCTGTCTGTCAAATGAATAAATAAAATCTTTAAAAAAAAAAAAAAAAAAAAAGAAGTTGAGCTATCTCAGGTGGTAATAAGATCAAAGATATGGCTCTGGGAGAGCTTGGCAGAAATGGAGTGGTGGTGAGGCCAGTGGGGATGAAGAGGTAGAGGAACTGAGGGCGCAGAGACAAAAGGGCTGTCCCCATGGTGGTTGAAGTCATCTAGGCTGACAGCAAGATGTAAGGTGGAGAAAAAGACGATTAGCTCAGTGTTAACATCTTCAAAGAATGAGGGGGAATTTCCAGGAAGATGGTCAAGGACAGCCTTGTGGGGAAAGAAGATGAGGATTAGGAATCATGGACTTCAATATGGCAGTGGCTCTGAAGGGGGTTAGTGGGAAAAGACCAATCAGTCCAGGACCCTCTGAATGTGGGAAGAAGGGAATGACAGAATGAGAACCTTCTCTGAGAGGCTGTGGGGAAGCAGTTCCTAGGGACCAGGCAGTTTTGATGAAACATGAGGTGGAGGGTTGTTGATGGTGGAAGTCAACAATGTAAGGGAGGCTGTTCACCATGGAACTGGCATTCCAGTGAAAACTGATGGAGAGGGCAGGGCTGAGGAAGAAGGGAGCTGCTGGCGCCATTCCCTGTCATTACTTTCTCCCCATTCTGGTTGGCTGTCCTAAAGGTACAGCCCAGGGGCACCTGGGTGGCTCAGTGGGTTAAAACCTCTGCCTTTGGCTCAGGTCATGATCCCAGGGTCCTGGGATCGAGCCCTGCATCAGGCTCTCTGCTCAGCAGGGAGCCTGCTTCCTCCCCTTTCTCTCTCTGCCTGCCTCTCTGCCTACTTGTGATCTCTGTCAAATAAATAAATAAAATCTTTGAAAAAAATTATTTAAAGGTACAGCCCAACTTTGGTGTCTGCCTTCTTCCTGTTCCTCCATGTCATGAGGGTTATTTGCTAAAAGCAAAACTAACCATCCCCAGTTGTTAAAAAGCAACTTCACCTAACAATGGGAGATTTAACAAAAAAGTGCCTATCACCATAGGAGTCCTTCATACCAGCACAACTCAAAGAGTGGTCTGTGGGCTGATGCCAGTCCATAAGAAAAGTAACAATGGAAATGGAGAATGAATGGTCAGATGCTTTGGAAGCAATTGACGTTGCCACATCATCTGATACCAAAAGGTGGACCAGTTCAGGTGTAGGAAGGACTGTCAGGTGGCACCAGCTGAAGACTAGTCTCATGGGTGGCACCACGTTACCACACATGATATTTTAAGGTTATTTTGTCAACCGTAAGCCAAAAATGTATAAAAATCTAATCAAATGTAAGCCTTCATTTACTTTTCTAACTTTTAAAATTTACCATCAAGTTTTATCAAGCTTTTAAACAATTTATAATTCTAGGGGCCCTGGGTGGTTCAGTTTGTTAGGCGACTGCCTTCATCTCAGGTCATGATCCTGGAGTCCTGGGATTGAGTCCTGTATCAGGCTCCCTGCTTGGCAAGGAGTTTGCTTCTCCCTAGGACCCTCCCCTTCTCATGCTCGCTCGCTCTCTCTCTCTCTCTCTTTCTGTCTCTCTCATTCTCTCTCTCAAATAAATAAAATCTTTTAAAAAATTTATAATTCTAGATGTCCATCAACAGGTGAATAGATAAAGAAGATATGGTCTATCTATGCAATGGAATATTTAGTAGCCATCCAAAAAATGAAATCTTGCCATTTGCAATAATGTAGATGGAACTATAGAGTATTATTCTAAGTGAACCAAGTCTGAGAAAGACAATTAGCATGGGATCTCACTGATACATGGAATTTGAGAAACAAGGCGGAAAATCAAGGGGGAAGAGAGGGAAAAAAATGAAACAAGATGAAACCAAAGAGGGAGACAAACCGTAAGAGACTCTTAATCTCAGGAAACAAACTGAGGGTTGCTGGAGAGGAGGGAAGGGATGGCTGAGGGTAGACACTGGGGAGGGTACGTGCTATGGTGAGATTGTGTAAGACTGATGAATCACATACCTTTGCCCCTGAAACAAATAATACATTATATGTTAATTTTAAAAAAATCTTAAGTAAAAAAATAAAAAAGTATAACTCAATATTATTCAAGATCAGAAAGTAAAATTTGTAGTGCTTAATTTTTAGCTAGAATTTACAGATTTTAAAATAAGCCCCACTAGAATTATTTGTCAAGAAGTTACTTGACAAATCTTGTCTTCCTTTCCTGTTGATATTCCTTCTCTGACATTAGTTTCTCTATGTGGACGTTAGTCAAAGAAAACATGGAAGCACTGTAGATACACCTTATCCCCTGCAAGGAGCATGCTTGTCAGTCTGAACCAGCTGAGATAAAATAACAAAATCCAACTCCTTTACCACCTTAAAAGCTTTGATGTACAGTGTTCATTCCAAGTGAGCTTATAAGGGTTTAATATGGAAAATCACTACTTATAACTGCTTAGTGATGACTGCAGAGTGACAAAGTTGAGTGCAATAATGGGTCCCTATACTAAATGTTCTATGTACTTTTCCAGTGAATAACATGTACTATTTTCATAACTCCTTCCCTGTGTTATATTTGCTCTTTTGTAATGTATGTATATACTTACATACATATTTACTTATATATGTATATAATATACATACAAAAATTGTACGTGACAGTCTCTCCTTAGAAATTTTGAGTCATTCTTTTCTAGTCAGTGTTGCTGTAGAGAAGTGAGGTGCTACGGTGATTTCCTTTTCTGTTTAATTTTAACTCCAATATAGTTAACATAGTGTTATATTAGTTCCAGCTTTACAATATAGAGATTTAACAATTCTGTACATTATTCAGTGTTCATCATGATAAATGTACTCCTAGTCCTCTTTACCTATTTCATCCATTCCCGAACCCATGTCCCCTCTGGTAACCATCGGTTTGTTCTCTATAGCAAAGACTCGTTTTTTTGGTTTGTCTCTGTTTTTTTTTTTTTTCTTTTTAAATTTATTTTGTTTCTTAAATTCCAAAGAAGTGAAATTATATAGTATTTGTCTTTCTCTGACTGAATTATTTCACTTAGCATTATATTCTCTAGCTCCATCCATTTCATTGCAAATGACAAGATTTCATTCTTCTAATGGCTGAATGATATTTCATTACATACACACTCTCTCTCTCTCTCTCTCTCTCTCTCTCTCTCTCATCTGTTGATGGACACTTGTGCTGCTTCCATAGTTTAGCTATTGTAAATAATGTTACAGTAAACATAAGGTGTATGTATCCTTTTGAATTAGTGTTTTTTTTTTTTAATTTGGAGGTAAATACCCAGTAATGTAAGTACTAGATTATATGGTAGTTCTATTTTTAATAGAGGAATAGAGGAATTTAATAGAGGAAACTCCACACTGTTTTCCACAGTGGCTACACCAGTTTGCATTCTCGCCAACAGTGCACAAAGGTTCCTTTTCCCTCCACATCCTCAGCAACACTTTTTTTTCTTTCTTTCTTTCATTTTCTGGTGTCAGGTGATTTCTCATTATAGTTTTGTTTTGCATTTCCCTGATGGTGAGTGGTGTTCAGCACCTTTTCATGTGTCTGTTGGTGATCTGTATGACTTCTTTGGAGAAATGTTTATTAATGATTTCTCCCATTTTTTAATTGGATAATTTGGTTTTGGTGTATTGAGTTGTATGAGTTCTTTATATATTTTGGATACTAACCCTTATCAGTGTGTCATTTGCAAGTATCTTCTCCCATTAAGCAAGTTGTCTTTTACTTTTGCTGATGGTTTGTCACTGTGCAGAGTCTTTATTTTGATGTAGTCCCAATAGTTTATTTTTGCTTTTCTTTCCCTTGCCTCAGGAGACATAGCTAGAAAAATGTTGCTATAGCCAACATCAGAGAGAAACTTTAAGGAGTTTTATGGTTTCAGGTCTCAGATTTAGGTCTTTAATCTATTTTGAGATTATTCTTTGTGTATGGTGAAAAGAAAGTGATCCAGTTTCATTCTTTTGCATGTGGCTGTCCAGTATTCCCAACACCATTTGTTGAAAAGAAGACGGTCTTTTCCCCCATTGTATATTCATGCCTCTTTTGTAAAAAATCAATTGACTATATAATTATGGGTTTATTTCTAGGCTTTCTATTCTATCCCATTGACCTATGTGTCTGTTTTTATGCCAGGAAACATACTGTTTTAATTACTACTGTTTTGTAATATGCCTTCAAAACTGGAATTGTGAGATCTCCAGTAGCTCAAGATTACTTGGGCTGTCTGAGGTCTGCTGTGATTCCATACAAATTTTAGGGTTGTTCTAGTTCTGTGAAAAATGCTGTTGGTATTTTGATAGGGATTGCATTAAATGTGTAGATTGCTTTGGGTAGTATAGATATTTCAACAATATTTGTTCATCCAATCCATGAGCATGGAATGTCTTTCCATTTCTTTGCATCATCTTGAATTTCTTTCATCAGTTGTTCTATAGTTTTCAGAATACAGATCTTTCACCTCTTTGGTTAGATTTATTCCTACATATTATTTTTGGTGCAATTGTAAATGAGATTGTTTTCTTAATTTTACTTTTTGATGCTTCATTACTAGTGTACAGGAATCCAGCAGATTCCTGTACATTGATTTTTGTATCCTGTGACTTCACTGAATTCATTTATCAGTTCTAGGAGTTTTTTGGTGGAGTTGGTAGGGTTTTCTCTGTATAGCATCATGTCATCTGCAAATAGTGAGAGTTTTACTTCTTCCTAACCAATTTGGATGTCTTTTCTTTCTGTTGTCTAATTGCTGAGGCTAGGACTTCTGGTACTATGTTGAATAAAACTGATGAGAGTGGACACCTTTGTGTTGTTCCTGACCTTAGGGGAAAAGCTCTCAGGTTTTTCCTATTCAGTATGATGTTAGCTGTGGGATTTTTGTTTTTGGTTTGTTTTTGTTTTTGTTTTATAAGGCCTTTATTATTTATTATTATTATAAGGTGTGTTCCCTCTAACTCTATTTTGTTGAGGATTTTTTTTTTTTATCATGAAGGGATGGGTACTTTGTCAAATGCTTTTTCTGCATCTATTGAAGTGATCATATGGTTCTTATTCTTTCTCTTACGAATGCAATGTTTCATGTTGATTGTTTTGTTAATATTGAACAGCCCTTGCATCCCAGGAATAAATCTCACTGATTGTGGTATATGATATTTTTTAATATATTGTTGAATTTGGCTTGCTAATATTTTGTTGATGATTTTTGCATCTATGTACATCAGAGATATTGGCCTGTGTGTGTGTGTGTGTGTGTGTGTGTGTGTGTGTGTCTGGTATCTTGATCTAGTTTTGGTATCAGGTTGATACTGGCCTCATAGAATGAACTTGCAAACTTTCCTTCCTCTTGTATTTTTTGGAATAGTTCGAGAAGAAGTATTAACTCTTCTTTAAATGTTCAATAGGTGGGGTGCCTGGGTGGCTCAGTGGGTTAAAACCTCTGCTTTCAGCTCAGGTCATGATCCCAGGGTCCTGGGACTGAGCCCACCATCGGGTTCTCTGCTCAGCAGGAAACCTGCTTCCCGCCCCCTCGCTCTGCCTGCCTCTCTGCCTGCCTCTCTGCCTACTTGTGATCTCTGTCTGTCAAATAAATAAATAAAATCTTTAAATGTGTGGTAGAATTTGCCTGTGAAGGCATCTGGTCCTGGACTTTTGTTTGTTAGGAATTTTTTAAATTAGTGATTCAATTGCTGGTAATTGATCTGTTCAAATTTTCTATTTCTTCCTGCATTCTATTTCTTCCTGTGTTTCTAGGAATTTAACCATCTCTTCTAAGCCATCCAATTTGTTGTCATATGGGTTTTCATAATATTCTGTTATAACTGTTTGTATTTCTGTGGTGTTGGTTCTTATTTCTCTTCCTTTGTTAGTGATTTTATTTATTTGGGTTCTCTCTTTCTTCCTCTTACTCTTTTGTGAGTCTGGCTAGAGGTTTATCAATTTTGTTGATCTTTTCAAAGCACCAGCTCCTGGTTCCATTGATCTGCTCTATTGTTTCTTAGTTTCTGTATCATTTATTTCCCCTCTAATCTTTATTATCATTATGTTCTGAGTATATGTTAAATCCACCTGGTCAAAACGTCATTCAAAGCCACTGTTTCCTTGTTGATTTTTCTGTTTGGATAATCTACCCATTAATGTAAGTGGGGTGTTGTAAAGTCCCCTGTATTACTATTGATTGCTTCCTTTATGTTTGTTAATAGCTGCTTTATGTACGTGGGTGCTCTTATGCTGGGGGTATAAATACTTACAATTGGCATGTCTTCTTATTGGATTGTTCCCTTTATCATTATATGGTGTCCTTCTTTGTTGTTACAGTCTTCGTTTTAAAGTCTATTTTGTCAGAAATATGTATATTACTACACTGGCTTTCTTTTCACTTCCATTTGCCTGATAAATGCTTTTTCCTCCCTTCACTTTGAATCTGCATGTATCTTTAGGTCTGTAATGAGTCCATTCTGTCACCCTATGTCTTTCAATTGGAGCACTTAGTCCATTTACATTCAAAGTAATTATTGATAGGTATGTACTTCTTGTCACTTTTTTGTTTTATGGTTGTTTTTATAGTTCTTCTCTGTTCCTTTTCTTCCTCCCTTCTCTCACGGTTTGTTGGCTTTCTTTAGTGAAATAAAATTGGGTTATAGGGCACCTGGGTGGCTCAGTTGGTTGAGCATCTGACTCTTAATCTCAGATATTGATCTCGGGGTCATGGGTTCATGCCCTGCATTGGGCCCTGCACTGAGTGTGGTGCCCACTTTAAAAAAAAAAAAAAAAAAAAAAGTTTACTTTTTCTTTATTTTTGCATATCTCTTCCTGGTTTTTGATTTGTGGCTATTTTCAGGTTTATATATAACATTTTATGCATATAGCAGTGTATATTAAGTTGATAGTTGCTTAAGATTGAACCCATTCTTTACTCCCCCCACCCCACATTTTGGGTATATGGTGTTAGACTTTACATCCTTTCATTTTGTGAATTGATTTTTATAATTATACTTAATTTTAATGCTTTTGTGCTTCCTACTTTTCTTACCCTTACCTATGATCTTTTCTTCCCACTCAAAAAGTTCCTTCTAACATTTCTTATAGGACTGGTTCAGTGGTCATGAATTCCTTTAACTTTTGTCAGGGAAACTTTTTATCTCTTTTTCTATTCTGAATATAGCCTTACCATATAGAGTATTTGTGGTTGCAGGTTTTTTTCCTCTTAAATATATCTTTGAATTTATCTTGCCACTTTCTTCTAGCCTGCAAATTTTCTGCTGAAAAATCTGATAGCCTTATGGGGTTTCCCTTGTGTACTACTATTTTCTTCCCTCTTGATGCTTTTAAAGTTCTCTCTTTATCACTATATTTTTTTGCCATTTTAATTACTATATGTCTTTTTTGCCATTTTAATTACTATATGTCTTGGTGTGGACCACCTTGGGTATTTATTGGGGGCTGTCTGTGCCATCTTGAACTGGATTTCTCTTTCTTCCTTTCTTTCTTTCTTTCATGTTATGTTAGTCACCATACAGTATGTCATTAGTTTTGGATGTAGTGTTCCAAGATTCATTGTTAATGTATAACACCCAGAGCTCCATGTAATACATGCCCTCTTTAATGTCCACCACCAGGCCAACTCATCTTTCCACCCCTCCTCCCCTCTAAAACCCTCAGTTTGTTTCTCAGAGTCTACAGTCTCTCATGGTTCATCTCCACCTCTGATTCCCCCCTTCATTTTTCCCTTCCTTCTCCTAATGTCCTCCATGCTATTCCTTATGTTCCACAAGTAAGTGAAACCGTATCATAATTGACTTTCTCTCCTTGACTTATTTCACTTGGCATAATCTCCTCCAATCCCATCCATTTTGATGCAAAAGTTGGGTATTATCATTTCTGAAGGCTGAGTAATATTCCATTGTATATTTGGACCACATCTTCTTTATCCATCCCTCTGTTGAAGGGCATCTCAGCTCTTTCCACAGTTTGGGCAATTGTGGATGTTGCTGCTATGAACATTGGGGTACATATGGCCCTTCTTTTCACTAGATCTGTATCTTGGGGTAAATACCCAGTAGTGCAATTTCTGGGGCATAGGGTAGCTCTATTTTTAATTTTTTGAAGAACTTCCACACTGTTTTCCAAAGTGGCTGCACCAGCTTGCATTCCCACCAACAGTGTAAGAGGGTTCCTCTTTGCCCACAACTTCTCCAAAATTTGTTGTTTCTTGCCTTGTTAATTTTTGCCATTCTGACTGGTGTAAGGTGGTATCTCAATGTGGTTTTGATTTGAATTTCCCTGAGGGCTAATGATGATGAACACTTTTTTCATGTGTCTGCTAGCCATTTGTATGTCTTCTTTGGAGAAGTGTCTTCTCACATCTTCTGTCCATTTTTTGACTTGAATATTTGTTTTTTGGATGTTGAGTTTGAGAGGTTCTTTATAGATCTTGGATATCAGCCCTCTGTGTGTAGTGTCATTTGCAAATATCTTCTCCCATTCTGTGGGTTGCCTCTTAGTTCTGTTTACTGTTTCCTTTGCTGCGCAGAAGCTTTTGATTTTGAAGAAGTCCCAAAAGTTCATTTTCACTTTTGTTTCCTTTGCATTTGGAGATGTGATTTGAAAGAGTTGCTGTGGCTAACGTTGAAGAGGTTACTGCCTATGTTCTCCTCTAGGATTTTTATGGATTCCTGTCTCACATTGAGGTCTTTCATCTGTTTGAAGTTTATCTTTGTGTATGATGTAAGAGAATGGTCGAATTTCATTCTTCTGTATATAGCAGTCCAATTTTCCCAGCACCATTTATTGAAGAGACATTTTTTTCCCCCATTGGATATTTTTTTCCCTGCTTTGTCAAAGATTATTTGACCGTAGAGTTGAGGGCCCATATCTGGGCTCTCTCCTCTGTTCCATTGGTCTGTGTGTCTGTCTTTGTGCCAGGACCATGCTGTCTTGGTGATCACAGCTTTGTAATGAAGCTTGAAGTCAGGCAGCATGATGCCTCCAGCTTTGTTTTTCTTTTTCAACATTTCCTTGGCAATTCAGTGTCTTTTCTGGCTCCATACAAATTTTAGGATTGTTTGTTCCAGCACTTTGAAAAATGCTGGTGATATTTTGATCAGGATGGCATTTAAAGTATAGATTGCTCTGGGCCACATAGACATTTTAACAATGTTTATTCTTCTGATCCATGAGCATAGAATGTTTTTTCCATCCTTTTGTATCTTCTTCAGTTTCTTTCCTGAGTGTTCTGTAGTTCCTTGAGTATAGATCCTTTACCTCTTTGGTTAGGTTTATTTCAAGGTATCTTATGGTTCTTGGTGCTATTGTAAATGGAATTGATTCTTTGATTTCCCTTTCTACACTTTCATTGTTAGTATATAAGAAAGCAACTGATTTCTGTGCATTGATTTTGTATCCTATCACATTACTGGATTGCTAAATGACTTCCAGTAATTTGGGGGTGGAGTCTTCTGGGTTTTCCACATGAAGTATCATGTCATCTGCAAAGAGTGAGAGTTTGACTCCTTCTTTGCCAATTTGAATACCTTTTGTTTCTTTTTGTTGTCTGATTATTGTTGCTAGGACTTCTAGTACTATGTTGAACAATAGTGGCAAAAGTAGGCATCCTTGTTGTGTTCCTGATCTTTAAGGGAAAGGCTCTCTCAGCTTTCTCCCATTGAGAATGATATTCACTGTGGGTTTTCCACAGATGGATTTTACGAAGTTGAGGAATGTTCCCTCTATCCCTATAGATATATATCTGAAGAATTTTATACTCTGAAGAATTTTAATCAGGAAAGGATGCTGTATTTTGTCAAATGCTTTTTCTGTATCAATTGAGAGGACCATGTGGTTCTTCTCTCTTCTTTTATTAATTTGTTCTATCACATTGATTGATTTGTGAATGTTGAATCACCCTTGCATCCCAGGGTTAAATCCTACCTGGTAGTGGTGGATAATATTTTTTATATGCTGTTGGATCCTATTAGCTAGGATCTTGTGGAGAATCTTGACATCCATATTCATCAGGGATATTTGTCTGAAACTCTTTTTTCTGTTGGGGTCTTTGCCTGGTTTGGGGATCAAGATGATGCTGGCCTCATAGAAAGAGTCTGAAAGTTTTCCTTCTGTTTCTATTTTTTTGAAACAGCTTCAGGAGAATAGGTATTCTTTCTTCTTTGAATGTTTGGTAGAATTCCCCAGGGCATCTGTCAGGTGCTGGGCTCTTGTTTTTTCAAAGGTTTTTGATCACTGCTTCACTCTCATTACAGGTTATTTGTCTATTATCGGTAATTGTCAATTTCTTCCTGTTTCAGTCTTGGAAGTTTATAGGTTTCCAGGAATGCATCTATATCTTCTAGGTTGATTAACTCATTGGCATACAACTGTGGATAATAAGTTCTGATGATTGTTTCTATTTCCTTGGTGTTACTAGTGATCTCTCCCCTTTCATTTTATTAATTTGGGTTATTTCTCTTTCTTTTGGATTAGTCTGGCCAATGGTTTATCGATCTATTAATTCTTTCAAAATACCAGCTTCTAGTTTCATTGTTGTATTCTACTGTATCTCTGGTTTCTAATCCATTGATCTCTGCTCTAATCTTAATTATTTCCCTTTCTGTGTGTGGGGTAGGCTTAATTTGTTGTTGATTCTCTGGTTCTTTAAGGTGTAAAGAGAGTTTGTGTATTCAGGATTTTTCACTTTTTTTGAGTGAGGCTTCTATGACTATGTATTTTTCCCTTAGGACTCCTTTGCTATATCCCATAGGTTTTGAGCCAATGTGTTTTGGTTCTCATTGGTTTCCATGAATTGTTTAACTTATTCTTTGATTTCCTGGTTGACCCAAACATTCTTGAGCAGGATAGTCTTTAGCTTCCAAGTGTTTTAATTTCTTCCAAACTTTTTCTTATGGTTGAGCTCCAGTTTCAAAGCACTGTGGTCTGAGAATATGCAGGAAAAAATCTCAACCTTTTGGTATCAGTTGAGACCTGATTTGTGACCCAGTATGTGGTCTATTCTGGAGAAAGTTCCATGTGCACTCGAAAAGAATGACTATTCTGTTGTTTTAGGGTGGAATGTTCTATATATATCTCTGAGGTCCATCTGGGCCAATGTGTCATTCAAAGCTCTTGTTTCTTTATTGATTTTCTGCTTAGATGATCTGTCTGTTGCTGAGAGTGGCATGTTAAGATCCCCTACAGTTAACATATTCTTATCAATATGTATCTTTATTTTGATTAACAGTTGGCTTATGTAGTTGTCTGCTCCCATGTTGGAGGCATAAGTATTTACAATTGTTAGATCATCTTGTTAGATAGACCCTTTAAGAATGATGTAGTGTCCTTCTGTATTTCTGACTACAGTCTTTAGCTTAAAATCTAATTTGTTTGATATAAGAATTGCTACCTCAGCTTTCTTTTGAGGTCCTTTGGCATGAAAGATGGTTCTCCATCCCTTCACTTTCAGTCTGAATGTATCTTTAGGTTCAAAATTAGTTTCTTGTAGACAGCAAAGGAATGGGTCATCTTTTTATCCCATCTGCAACTCTGTGCCATATTATGGAAGCATTTAGGTTGTTCACATTCAGAGTGATTATTGAAAGATATGTTTTTATTGTCATCATGTTGCCTGTGAGATCCTTGTTTCTATAGATTGTCTCTGGGAATTTCTGTTCTATATCACTCATGGGGTTTTTCTTTTATTGAACCCCCCCTTAATATTTCTTGCAGGATCAGCTTGGTGGTTACATAATCTTTTAGACTTTGCTGGTCTTAGAAGCTCTTTATCTCTCCATTCATTCTAAATGGTAGCCTTGCCAGATAAACTATTCTTGGCTGCAATATTTAGTGCCCTGAATATGTCTTTCCAGGCCTTTCTGGCTTGCCAGGTTTCTGTGGGCAGATCTAACATTATTTTGATGTTCCTCCTTCTGTTTGTAAGGAATCTCTTTCCCCCCAGCTGCTCTTAAGGTATTTTCTCTGGATTTAAGATTCATGAGTTTCACTATTTCATGCTGGGGTGTCACTCTACCCTTGTTAATCTTGGGGGTATCCTCTCTGCCTCTAAGACATGAACACTTGTTTCATTCCCCAGGTTAGGGAAATTGTCAGCTAGAATTTGATCGATTATATCTTCTAGTCCTCTCTCTCCACCCCCTCAGGGATCCCAATAATTCTGACATTAGAACGTTTCATGGTGTCATTTATTTCTCTTATTCTGTTTTCATAGATTCTAAACTGTTTGTTCCTAGCCTCCTCCTGATCCTTTTTTTCTATCAGTTTGTCTTGTAGATCACTAATTTGATCTTCTGCCTCATTTGCCCTAGCTGTTAGAGTATCTAGATTAGATTGGATCTCATTGATAGCATTTTTAAGTTCTGCCAGATCAGCTCTGACTTCTGCCCTTAGAGAATCTATGTTGCCACTAATAGTTTTCTTCAACCTAGCTGTTGTCTGCATAACTATTACCCTGAATTCTCTTCCCGACATCTTGCTTATGTCCATATCCATTAACTCAGTAGCAGAGGTCACAGTCTCTGAATTTTTCCTCTGTTGGGGGTTCCTCCTCCTAGTCATTCTGGTAAGAGGTGGTTGAGGGAATGTACAGAGTCCAAACTATTGGCCACAATCCAAGCAAGATGCACCAGTTTTATAGGGACTTTAGGGTTCTTGGCCTCTTGTTCTTTCAGCCTGTCTTCTGGGGGGTGGGGCCTGCTGCACTGTTACTCAGACAACCCTGTTTGGACAGAGTTGCCCTGCCCCTGTGGTGGGAGATGGGCTCAGTGAAAACCAGTTTTGGGGGGCTTTTGTTCTCTGGCAGCTTTCCCTGGCAGGTTTCTGTGTCCCTTCCAAGAGTCAGAGCAGAAATGATTGTGTCCAAGCTTCTGTCTCAGAGAGATTGCAGACTGTTCTCAAAAAGCCCTATAGGTCACACTGACTCTTTTTCTCTGCTGCTAAAAACCACAGCAACCTGGGTTGTGTACCCCACAGCAGCACTCCCAGCCCTAGTTTCCAGGTCCAGGCATGTCTCTGTCCTTTGTGCTTCTAAAAACTGCCAGCTCTCCCCAATTCACATGTGCACCCCTGCAGCTCCAGGTTTCAGCCTGGGGGGCTGCCCTAAAGTCCTTTTCCCATGGCTACCAGTCTGCGAGTCTGTGCCCAGGCCTCAGGCCTTAACACAGGAGGCTTTTGCACTCCTGTGTTATGTCACCTTCCCAAAGAGCAAGTGCTTGTAGCGGCTCCCTCCCCCTTAAGGTTATCTTCCAATATATGCCCACAGAATCCAGGCTCCTTGCTTCATACCTCAAAACCAGTTACTGGAGATACTATACTGGTATAGATCCTGATATACCTTCTTACATATCAGGCTGATTTCATGGGTGTTCAGAGTGGTCTGGCAGATATCCAGCTCAATTCAGGGGACTGATTGAAATAGGGTCCCCTACACCAACATCTTGCCAGGGTCCCTCTGAGCTGGATTTCTATTTTTTTCCCCCAGATTTGGGAAATTTTCAGGTATCATTTCTTAAAATAATTTTTTCTGCCCACTTTTCTCCTTCTGTGGGCTTTACAATGCAAATGTTATTATGCTTGGTGGTGTTGCTGAGTTCCCAAGTTCCTAGAGTCTATTTTCTTTTTCTTTTTTCTTTCTTTCTTTTTGGTCTCTTTCTCCATTTCAGCTTGATTGGTTTCCATTACTCTGTCCTCCTGGTCATTGATCCATTTTTCTGCTTCCTGTAGTCTACTATTTATTCCACTTAGTGTGTGTGTGTGTGTATAGATATATATATATATAGATGTATATAGATATAGATATAGATATAGATATCTATTATATATATCTATTATATATATATTTTTTTTGCTTGATGAAGAAGTTTATTATTGTCTTTATCTGAAAAATCTTCAAAGAAAATTGTGGTTTGGCTTATTAGCTCTCAGCAGCCCACTCCTGAGCTCAAAGGAAGCTTGCCTTCTTCTGAGCTACCCGATCTTTCTTTTGGGCAAGACACATTTTGGGATGCTTCCACCTCTTCTTTTTAACTTCTTTCTTAGGCTTCTTCTTGTAGACTGGGTTCTCTCATATAGCAGCATGAGCTTTCTTATACATCTCCTCCATCATGTCTGGAGTTACATTGTTCTTTATGTATCGAGAGAATTGTTTCTTGTATGCATCTTTGTCTTCTTCCATTAGGTCACGCATATAATCTGCAACATTCTGATCCATGATGTGCTTTCAATGTACTTCTTCATTGAATTCCTTGCTTTCTGAATCATAAACAGGGAATAGTTTGGTACTGTGAGGGATAGACAAGCCTCCATCCACTGCTCCCTTGAGGGCCCCCAAAACCTTATTTCCAGTAGTAGTTCTGGCAAGCCCTTCATCCAAATAGCAGGTGAAGGCACCAGGTTGACCATCATCTTGCTTATGTCTATATCCATTAACTCAGTAGCAGAGGTCACAGTCTCTGAATTTTTCCTCTGTTGGGGGTTTCTCCTCCTAGTCATTCTGGTAAGAGGTGGTTGAGGGAATGTACAGAGTCCAAACTATTGACCACAATCCAAGCAAGATGCACCAGTTTTATAGGGACTTTAGGGTTCTTGGCCTCTTGTTCTTTCAGCCTGTTTTTGGGGGGTGGGTCAGTTCCATAGCTCCTGCAGAACTGGGGGCACCCTCTTGGAACAGCTGAGCATGCAGTACAATGACCCAAGACCAGTGAAGGTGACTGTTGGCA
This sequence comes from Mustela erminea, assembly GCF_009829155.1. Lineage (NCBI taxonomy): Eukaryota > Metazoa > Chordata > Mammalia > Carnivora > Mustelidae > Mustela > Mustela erminea. Next base: position 71,470,371 of record NC_045614.1, on the reverse strand, counting down.
ACCAGGAGAGTCAGGGGTCACATGGAGCCATTGTTACACTGGGTCTTAGTGTCATAGGTGATGAGTAGAAGCCCTAGAAAGGACTAAGAGTTTATCTACTTGGGGCTTAGGAGAACAAAATATCTATTTTTTCTCTTTTCTCTTTCTCTCTCTCTTTTTTTTAAGTAGACTCATGACCCTGAGATCAAGACCTGAGCTGATATCAAGAGTCTGACACTTAACCAACTGAGACACCCAGGTACTCCTGTTTTTTTCTCTTCTGTAAAGATGTCCCTAAACTTTGGCCTGGTGCTTGTGAGTCACCTCTCCAGGTGGTCCTTCAGTGGTGCAGCTGCCTGATTGCAGGAAACCCTGTTGCATTCTGCCCTACTCCTGATTGACACCAGGTTCCTGTCTTACTTCATTTCCCTGAGACTTTTCATGTCGACTCATATGCACTGCTGAGCCTCCATGCTATGGGTCTAAGCTAAAGGGCCCACTTTCCCTCTCTGGTCCTAAGTTCTTTGGGACTTGAAATCAGAATCCAGGCTGCACCTTGGGTATTGGACATGATGAATGTCCAAGCACCAAGGAACAGCCGCTTCCTCCAACCCTGGGTTCAGTCAGTGCGCTGTGGCTCTGTCACGCTCAGTAGACTTGGGCTAATGTATTAAAGAGTAAAGAGGCAGGATATCTACAGCCCACTCTCAAATGTCTTTGGAAAAAGCAAGGAAAAAATTGTTTAAAAGGGATGTGCATTAAAAGGAAGTGGATTAATTTCCAGAGGTAGAAACACCCTTCTAGTACAGAATGGTTTGTAAACTATGTTTTGCTTTCTTTTGTCTCCTGAGTATGGCAGGACAGAGGAAGTGGTTTCCTCCCCATTTTATGCTAAATTTCTTTAGTGATAGTCCAAGACTGTGCATAAGCCGATCCCTTGGCCTGGAATGCCTCCTTCCAGTTCACTTGGTCAACTGAGATTACCTTCCTTCAATGTCTCTGTTCATCCCAGTTGCCATCCCTGAATTGCTTTCCAGGCAAAAGCAAACCCACATGAATTCAGGATTGGATCATCCCAGTAAGTTCTTTCAGGTCTTCTGCTATCTTAAAGTGCCCTCTACTGGATGCAGAAAATAAATCCTTCCAGGATAGTTCTCCCACCAGGAGCCCACATGAGCAAAAAATTAATTTTTTAAATTTCTAATCCGGGGTCCCTGGGTGGTTTAGTGGATTAAAGCCTCTGCCTTCAGCTCAAGTCATGATACAGGGTCCTGGGATCGAGCCCCACATCAGGCTATCTGCTCGGCAAGGAGCCTGCTTTCTCCTCTCTCTGCCTGCTTCTCTGCCTACTTGTGATCTTTGTCTGTGAAGTAAATAAATAAATAAAATCTTTAAATTTCCAATCCATTTAAGTCATCAGAATAAATTTCCACCTTCCCAGATGCATCTAAGTTCTGGGTGACCGCACTTCTATGAGCTTGGAGGGAGGCACGTGTCTACTTTGTTCCCTGTGTTGGAAAGGGCCCCTTGGGCATACCTGCCTCTCTGCTCCCAGGCCATGTTTAGAAGTGAGTCCTACATCTGTCTGGTACCAGATACTTGGTGATCCCCTGGGGATCTCTCTGTGGAGACCCACTGGCCACTTCTACTTTTGTGTGGTCATTGCCTGAATGAGGCAGAGTGGTATTCTAGAATATCTTCCCTTTCTTGGTCCCCACTATAAAACTAGCTCATCTGTACTTGGATCTTCAGACTCCTCTGGGGCTTCTCCCAAGACCCTTGAGTTGGCCCAGGGTCAGGGAAGGTGAAGGGCCCCCATGTCAGCTGTGGGTCAGAGCCCCGTCTAACATTCTCCTTCATGTACCAGCTTGGAGAATCTGCTGGGCCATTGCAGTAGCAGAGGGGTAGTAAGTAGTAAAAAGAGAAATTGGCTTAGTGGGTTTCATCTCAAATCTCTCATCTTTTTTTAAAAAAGATGTTTATTTATTTGAGAGAGAGAGAGCACAAACGGTGGGGAGAGGTAGAGTGCGAGAGAGAAGCAGACTCTCTGCTAAGCAGTGAGCCCAACACAAGGCTTGATCCCAGGACCCCGAGATCATGACCTGAGGCTAAGGCGGATACTTAACCAACTAAGTCACCCAGGTGCTCCTTGAATCTTTTGACCTTAATCAAAACATTTACTCAGCTTTTCCTGTATTCATAATTAAAAATACCAAGAATTAGACATCTTTGTTTTCTGGGCCCATTCAACTGCCTCTTTGAGAACTTCCCCTCGGGCCCTGGTGCCTTCTGGTTGAGTCTCCTGGGCTGGGGGTAGGATTCAGGATGTATGTGAAGAAATTAAACACAGAACAGGGAGGAAAAAACAAGTCATCCCAAGCATCTTCCTGCCACATGCCACAGCCACAAGGCAGAAGAATACATTTATTCTTATAGTTTATAAGACCTATGGTATTAGGGTGCCTTCCAACTTTTAGGGGTTCTTTTTCTTTAAAAAAAAAAAAAAGATGTTTATTTTGAGAGAGAGAGAGTAAGCAGGGAGAAGAAGGGAAGGAGATGGAGAGAGAATCTGAAGGCCTGATGCGGGGCTTGATCTCACAATCAGGAGATCATGACCTGAGCTAAAACCAAGAGTCAGGCATTTAACTAACTGAGCCAACCAGTCACCCCAAATGCTTTTTTTAAGTTAATCTCTACACCCAACCTGGGGCTCAAACACACAACCCTGAGATCAAGAGTTGCATGTTCTACCAACGGAGCCAGCCGAAAACCTCCGAAAATGACTTGCAGACTTCAAGCCCCTCTATCTTAATTCTTTAGTTAGTATCTCCTTTAAGAAATAGGACAAGGTTTTACATAGTGACTGTACAACTGAATTCGATGAAATTTAACATGGATACAGCATTTTAAAATGTGTTCAATATTCATATTTCTCTGATCATCCCCGCTTCTTTTAGAGCATGTTTTTTTATTTCAGAACCATGAATTCCCTTAGTTGTCTCTTTCTTCTCCTTCATTCGGATGTAGGTCCTGGATCTTTCTTTCATGACATCGACATTTTTCAAGGGAACAGGTACCTTGTTTTATAGAATGTCCTCCATTGGGGCTAGTCAGTTTCTCAGCCTCATGACTCAGGTTTTACAATTTTGGCAGAGTAGCACAGAAGGGATGTGTCCTTCCCAGTACATCACATCAGGAGGCACTGAGGCCAGTTTGTCTCATTTGGGCCAGCCGAGGGCTGCCGCTGTTTTGCCAAGCAAGCCGTGCCCGTCTCCGCTCCTCTCGTGGCCACGGTGGGTCATGTTAAGTTTAATGGCTTGCTAGAAGTGGTGCATGACCATGACTAATTTCTCCACTGCAAAGGTATTTACACCCTCTGCAAAATAGTAAACATTCTATCGGAGGAAATGTGTGTAACTAGCATGCTACCTAACACACTCTCACCCAACTCAGTGGTTCTGGCATCCATTGCTGTCAAGATGAGTTAGCCTTATGGTTGCAAAATGGTGGTTTTCCTAACCCTATTGCCCCTTTTCTATCAGTTACCATGCTACTGTAAGGAAGGGCCTAGAAGAAGGCATTATGCTTGGATCCTTTTCCCATTCCTCCTCTACATCTTTACTCTCTGCTTGAAATGCCATCCTTCCCTCCCCACCCCTGCACCTGGCATATCCTGCCCATCTTTGAAGCTCAGATCCAGAGTCACCTTGTCTTAAAGCCTTCCCTGCCCGAGTTGGGCAGATAAACCCCTCACTCTGCCTTTCCCTGCAAGATGGGCCACAGGTGTTTGGCCTTCTCAAGCCCCCCACCCCCACCCCAGGGCCGGGAGAGACTGTGGAAGGAAAACCCTCCCTCACATAGCAAGAATCGCACCCCCAGCACTGCCTGACCCAGCACAGTGGTTCTCAAACTTTAGCCCCAGAGTCCCCAGGAGGTCCAGGGAAAATGCAGAAGATGCCTGGGCCCTACACTGGATTCTGATGCACGGCCCAAGCATCTCACTGGCCTAACAAGTTTGTTTCTCCTTCAGATCACGTGCAACGTGCAGGTTGGCACGGAGTCTGGCCCATGTGGTCCTGGGCAACTCAGGGTGAAGGAGGCCACACCAACCTGTCCCCTCCCTTTCCACTGCCCTTCAGGGGAAGGGAGGGGCATGGGGAGTCGGGCACGGATCTCTCTCTGCTCACAGCCTCCAGGCCAGAACTAATCATGTGCCTTGTTCCCTGAAGAGTGGCTGGGAAGCATGGGGACCAGAGGGACCCCTCAGTGAGCATCCTGGCTTCCTGGTCACCACCACGCTCCCCTTTTCTGCCAGCAGGTGGGTCTTCTTTCTGCTCCTCAAACACACCAAATGCATTTCCGGCCTTTGTGCCTTTGCACTGGCTGCTCTCTGCCCGTGTGGTCTTGTGCCAGATCTCACATGGTTGACTCAAGTGCCACCCCCCCGCCCCCGGAGAGGCCTTCCCTGACTGCCACCCACTCCCTCACAACATCCCACTAGAATTCTCTGCACAGCCCTCCTTAAGCCATGTTCGGTACCATCTTTCTCCCACTAACAGACAGTACACTCCATAAGAGTAGGAAGTGACTCCGATCCCCACAACCTAGAACAGTGCCCGGCACACAGTAGAAGAGTCAAGGCAAGCTGACTCAATGGATTAACCCCTAAGTATTTTACTGTTCAAATCTTGCAGGTTAAGAAAAGAGGCCCCAAAGACAATATGTGGCTCCCCCAAGGTCACACCAGGACCGAATGGCAGCACCTGCTTTGTCCAGAGACAGAGGTAGCAGAGTAAGTTTGATCCTTTTTCTCTCAATTCTCTCATGACCCTCCACTGCCCTTGGTTTAAAAAAAAAAAAAAAATTAAAGCTTTTTATTTCAGAGGAGCAGGGAGGGGCAGAGAGAGAGGGAGAGAGAATCCTAAGCAGACTCTGCAGTGACCATGGAGCCTAATGTGGGGCTCAATCCTATGACCCTGAGGTCACAACCTGAGCTGAAATCAAGAGTCAGATGCTTACCTGACTGCACCACCCAGGCGCCTTCTGCCCCTGCAGAAGTTTTTTAACACAACTCTGTGGAGGGCAATTTGGTAAAATCCATCTAGGAATTTATCACACAGATGTGCTCACATATACGAAAGATTACATATATGCAAATTTTTTTTTCATTGCAGTGCTGTGATAGAAAAGGCCAAAAGGAACTCCATGTGTCGCCATAGGGTACTGGGGCCCGGGAGTGTGACTGTATCCACCGTGGGTACGTGTGCACAGTGGAACAGTGTGCAGCCCTGAAAGGTAGGGAAGATCTTTGGGTTCCAGCTAGATAGGTGTCTAAGGGACGGCACCGTGTGGAAAGGGGTGGCCGGAACAGCATGGAATGTAGATGGCTTCCATTTAATCTTCTAGAAGAGCTGAATAGCTTTACGTCTCACATAAATGGAAAAGACAAAAATGAAACACAAGTCAGAATCCCAGTGTGGTTTCCATCACTTGAACTTCTTTTATTGATATTAGAGAATAAAATTTGTTGTTTTTTTTGATGCATGACAACACACTCTGTTGGTGGTGGTTGCACAAGGTTGATCATTAACTATGCTAAATACTGCAACCTTCGAACTGCTGATTTTTACACTGGTATTTCCTTTGTGGTGATGGGTAGCTCCTCTCTGAATACATGAAGTGGTCCGTTCAGTTCATGGTTTTCATATTCCTTTGTTATTCTACCTACTGCTTTAAAATACATTCCAATACAAAGAATTTCCTTGCAGTGAGTGCACGCATACAACCACGAGGGGAGCTGAAAATAATGAACCAGCCCTCCCCCTCGACTTCTGAGAGAAGTAATCTAGAAGGGCGGGACTGGAGCTTGCTCCTTTGAGATGTTCTCAAAGTCTTCAGTGGGCGTGTTTACACTCAACTGGACACATTTTTGCCAGGGTGGGAGGGGCTCGGGGAACAGGGGATGACAACATGACAATTTCATCTGCATATGATGTCACCCTTCCACAAATGCCTGGAACAAAGGACCAGGGAGCACTGTGCTGGGCAGTACAGCCCTCAGGTGAGAATAAATAAGTTACCTGCTCAGAGTGGAAAGCCACAGACACACTGTGACCAGAACTGGAGAGGACAGCACACACACATAATAAATAAAAGTTCAGAATCAGAACTTGGTCAGTGACGGCAACAGGATCAAGCTCCCCTCTGTTCGTTTCTGGTTCTTCCCACGAGCACCTCTATCTGTTCCTAGGGATAAATAGTGGCACACAGAGACCAAGGCTTTGGTGGGGCAGGTGGCAGGAGAAAAGATCGTGTTGTGACCGCTCTGTCCTGAAACACGAGGGCAAGGTGTGTGGGCATTAGCTGTGCGCGTAAAAACCACGTACATGGGAGCACGTGGGCCAGCCTCCAACGTCACAGCGAGAACTGCCTCACTGCCCTTGCGAACCAGTTTTGTATTACCTTTGGGGGTAGTTCTTTTTACTTTTCCTGTGGACACCTTCCATCCACGCCCTTTTCCCCTGTCCCCTTTCCTTTTCACCCTATTGTGAAATTTGTCTTGGGTCTGGTCTTAATCTGGTTGTGATCCTGGGTCCCCAAACTCCACTGCTATCTCACGAGCGACTGGGTGTGTGTGAAATGGATTTCCGTGTCCCAGAGCCACAGAGAGAACAGAGACTGCGACTTTCCATCTAGTACCATTACATTCCTGCATATAAAAAAATGGAAAAAATAAGACCTCACACAGAACACAGCGGGAGTGTCAATACATTCTTTCAGGTCTGACGTCTGGCCGGAGGACCAAGGACAGGACATTGAAGGATGACTCAGGTTGAAGGCATGGAAAGAAAAAGTCACACCTCAAAAAAGAAGCAACTCTCCATTGAAGCGGAGTGAAGGTCTTGAGGAAGCCGGGCCACCCGGAAGAGGAAGTACAGCCCTGCCATCTCGGAAGCTACATCAGCTGCGTGTGGCCGCAGACGGAGGCTCGGCGGCTCCCCCGGGGTGTGGGAGGTGAGGCGCCCAGCGACACAGGCCGCGTACCAGCTCGCAATGTGTGGCACTGGGAGCCGGCCACAGATTCACGGGTTTCCTATCCATGGGATAAGAACGCACTTGGGAGTTTCAGTGCTTCTCGAAGGAGAGGAGAACTGGACACCCGGCTGCCCTTTGCCTCAGGCTAGCACAGGTGAAGTCCCAGTGAGAGCAGGGATGGTGCTGGGGGCCCCTCCCGCGGGATCGAGAGAAAGGGCAGGTGGACACAAGGTCTGCAAGTCCTATGTACACACTTTACAAAGTCTCCACTCATTCCCCCAATAGGCACGAGGTTGATTTGTCTAGCTCAGAGGGGAGGGACGGAGGAGGAAAGAGGGAGAGCGCGCAGTGCAGAGTGGGGGAGGAGAGGGAGGCAGGAGCAAGCCTGGTCTCCTCCAGGGGAAGGACCCCCCTCCCCTCCTCACCGTAAGCTAGTTTGTTTAGGGAGCTTAGCACCCATCAAGATGCCCGAGGTGAGAGTCACAGGGGCTTTCATCTGCATGCTGGACCCCACCATGGTGGGGAAGCTGCGGTTCCTCCGGATGCCGCTGTTGAGCTGCAACCCACCCATGGCACTGGTGACGGTGGGGCATCCGAGGGGCAGACCCTCAGGGACCAGGCCACCGGGGACGAGGGCCTGGGCGGGGCCCGGAGGCCCACAGAGGAGAGGTCCCTGATCCTCAGTCAAGGTGGGGACGTGGGCTCGCCCTGAGTTCACCACTTTGGCCACGCCAAACCTCCTGACTTTGTCCACGAGGTTGAGGTTGGAGACAGACACATCTGTCTGGCTCTCGCTGCTCCGGACGTTCTTCTTTTCCCTCACTTCCCGCAGGATGGAGCTGGCCGGCTTGGAGGCCAGGAAGTTGTCATAGGGAGGGCTCGTGCACTTGAACTCAAAGGAGGGCGGGGAAGATGTGGGCGTCTGCATAGGTGAGTTGGGTGGGGTGGAGGGGATCACGGCCATCCTGGGGGTGTAGGAGTGCAGGAGGGAGCCCCGGCCGGCCCTGTCCCAGCTCTGAGGATCATACACGGCCGCGGAAATGCCCCGCTCCTTCAGCAGCCACACCAGCCCCAGAGACGTGCTCATGGTGGTCGTGGACTCACGGATGTTAGTGAAGGACTCGGCCAGGCTCAGTCTCCGTGGTGTGCAGGGGGTGGCCACCGGCGTGGACTTCAAGTGGCTGGTGCTGCCACAAGCTGGAGTTGGAGCCGAGTTAAGGCTGATAAAAGACAAAAGGTCATTCATCAGAAAATGCCCATAAGCCCCTGGGAACAGCTTGTAGCCAGTCTCCTGCAGGGGCACAGGGAGGAGTCCCTCAACCCAGGCTCCCCAGATACCTCTTTCCCTGTCTGTTCCTCCCTCCTACCCAAGAGGGCTCTGGGTTCCCTTGCAGGGGCCGTGGAAATGATTCCCTTGTCTCAGCCCCAGAAGGGGGGCTAACTGTCCCCTTTGCAGGCGAGGAAAGTCAGACTCAGAGGTTAGGGGGCTAGTCAATGTCAACTCATCTATTAAGTGGAAGACCCAGGATTTGAGCCCAAGTCTGAGGGCTCAGGCCTCAAGGATGGGGGTGGGGAGAGCCCCTCAGCAGAGAGGCTTCCTTTCCCTACCAAATATAATCAAATTTCAGCATTCCTTCCTAACGACTACTTCCCTGAAGCCAGAAGTTAACCAGGGCTCTGAAAGCTCATCTTACGAATGGCCCCAGCAGGTGGGACACCCAGGTGGAGGGCCCCTGAGTGATGGGGAGATGGAGGCTGAGGGTGTGCATCACATCAGCAGCAAACCCCTGCCTCCTGACCCCCACTGTAGGCTCTTCCCTGTGTGCCACACTACCCCTTTGTCCTCCTCCCGTGGTTGCTGAATTCGCCTCAGGGGGTGGAGATGTGGGGTCAGCAGCAGCCACGTCAGATAACATCGGGCCTACATCTGTGGAACGATCTAGAAAAGGCTCATGGCATACATGAAGCCTGCATCAAAGGAAAGCCTTCTTTCCAAAGATTTCTTCATCCACCCCTGCTATGGTGGCTGAGGACCCAGGATGTTCCAGAAGCTGGGGTCCCGCAGTAACAGGAGTTAGGAAAGAACAGTGTAACAGCGCTGTAGGGGGAAAGGCACTGCTGTCTGCTTAAAACAGAGGAAAGGCCCTCTCTTCACAGCTGGTACAGGGATGGGGCTGGAAGGCCACTTAGGCACAGAGGCCATTCACAGTTGCTAGATGAACCAGCAAGGGCAAAGCAGCACATCCCTCTCCTTACAGTGTTGTGAGCCCTGTCCTGCTACCCACCCAAAGACATGGCAGGGGCTGCAGGTGCCCCCTGGAGCAGCCAGCCGGGTGGGCCCCAGGAGCTGGGGGACCGTCTGTCCCCAGGCTGGTGAGGGGAGGGCCAGATACCCTGGGCAAGCCACGAGCCAGGGGAATGGGCAGGAAGGGGCCTCCTTCTGTGGGAGGGAAGGTTCATAAGCCAAGTTCGAGCTAAGGCATCCTTTTGGCTGCTTGCCGCTGGCTGGTCAGCACGGGGCGAGAAGCCCAGAATAGACCCACCTCACACAAGCTCAGGAGTGGGGATGCCGGAGGGTCAGGAGCACTCAGAGAAACACAAGATTAGAAGCCACAGCAGAGTCCTAAGGTTAAAAGGTGGATTCCTCAAACGGCACAGGTGGGATCTAACAAAACCAGTCTACAAGCAGTAAGGCCAAACACTCTGGACTCAAAATCTTGTTGACGGGGCCATTCTGGGGAGATCTGTGATTTGGGGTCAAGCTCTTTCAAACTCGGGCAAAAAGCCTTCTCTTGCTACTGACTGCCCAGGCCTTTCCCATCCCTGACAAGAGATGGGGACAGGTGTGCTGGGTGGAGTCCTACGGCTTCAGGCAGGAGAGCACCGGGCACCGATCTTTCCCAGGAGAAGCTTTAGTGCACGGTGAAAACACAGAGCTCTTCCAACACAGAGCCCTAGGGGGGTTGGAATGCTGGCTTCTCCAGAGGCAGGCAGGGAGACAGAGAGGACAAGCTAACATGTGGATTCCCTTTCTGCTGAGAACTCGGATTAGGCCCATATTAGTGCTGGCACTGTGCTAAACTGAGCATCTGCGGGGGGAGCGGTTAGGGGTATCCACTGTCAAGGCCACGTCGTTAGCCAGGCACAACCACAGAGACACAGCCACGCCTAAGTCCTGGGTTAGTGGCGGCCACACGTGCACACACAGCTCCTTCCAGGAGGCCCTGCCAGGCAGGCAGCGCTGGCAGTGTGCTCACCCCCTGCCTCGCCTGTGGGCTCACTCTCTGCCCTACATCTCCTCTCAGCTCAACGGGGCACAGGGCCGCTTCGGCGTCCTCCTCACATGACCTGCGGAGAATTATTCATAATTTAAGGTGCTCCCTGGGGCAGCTGCTCCCTCGGAGCGAGCGGGCCCGGCTCGCCTCCCTCCCTCTCTGCGTTACCTGCCATGCACCCAGGCATCTCGCTCACCTGCACCACACAGAAGACACCCGGCTGGGACAGGGGTTTGGGGTGGGGGGCTTGCCTTTTCACTGGAAGCCAAGCAGACCACGCCATGCCATCCAGGTCCTCTTGCCAGATGGTGCCAACCTCTACCACCTCTTTAAGGCACCAGAAGGAAATGGCCCGAGCTGAGTACAAGGTATGCGGTCTTCGGGTTTTACTGTTTCAGTCATTACCACGAGGCTGCGGTGCATGGCTCCCGCAGTCTAGTCCAGAGGCACCGGGGGCTTCCACTGGGCTCAGTAACTCCATTCCATGAAGGACCTTCATGCTCCACCAACAAACTTGGGGACAAAATGCCAGCAGCCTGGGCCTTACTCCTCTGGTAGCATAGCTTTGGCCGGTTAAGACCAGCCCTAAGAATCTGTGGCCCATGAAAAAGACAACTGTAGGTAGGTCTAAGTCTGTCTCTGGGGGGGATCTGAATCTAACAGGGGCCTCAAGTTAAGAGGAAAGATGGGACCCCACACTGGTGACAGCACACACTACGGGATGTCCCAGCGGAGCCTCTACTTGACTTTCCTTGACCTCGAGTCTTGAGTCAAGAGCCCCAACCTCACCGCACCCTTCCCCCACCCCGGGGCCAGGGTCCCTTACCTTGGCGTGACCCGTGTGAGCTCGTCTGAGGGGTGCAGGATGCGGCAGGTGGTGAAGGTGAAGGTGGAGTTGGTCTGTGACATGCACTTCCCGGGATGGTGAGCTACGGGGGGCGCGGAGGGAACAGAACATATTCCTTGAATCCACACAAACCCACGAGAACAGTCAAATTCCAGCATGGCTCGCAGCGGCGGAAGAAGCGATGAGCTACCTTGTGAACTGGATCTGGGCAAGGAAGGTGTAATGCCAGCGTTCTGGATCGCAGAATCCAGAATCCAGAATCCAGCCTGGAGCACTGGCGTGCAGCGCAACCAGTTCCCGCTTCCGACCCAGTCCAGACAGGGTTCCCCATCGGTGTTCTCTGGCCAGTAGTGGATCCAGTTTGAGGAGCTAATGAGCCTGTGGGGCGGGGGGTAATTTGGTTTCCCTCCTCAGGGGTCAGAATCAGCTTCCTTCTCGTGGGGCTTCATACTTCTTTTCACTGGCAAACAGGTGCCAAGTTCTGCCAAGGAGATGGGAGAGGTGCGGGGCAGGGAAGGGCCTTGCCACCTGGAAACAGGGCAAGGCTCGCATGGCTCCCTTTCCAGATTACACGGAAAGGGGCTTAGGGAAGCTGGCTCCACTACTGTGTATTGGTGGTGGGCAGGGATGGGGGGAGATGGGGCCTCAGCTGCCTCAGCAACAGGGTGGTAAGACTGCCAAAGCCTGCAGCTGTCTTTAGCCCTAGGATCAGGTGTGGTCTGATGCACTCTAGTGCGTGCAGCCCCTGTCCTGTAGGCCACTATCCCAGCCTCTCCAGGATGTCTGATTTCTAATGAAAATGAGACAGACACCAGCTGTCCTCAAGTTATTTCCTTTTAAAGCTCTAAAGCGCTGTTGTTCAGGCAGCTGAAGACTAGGATTTGGAGCAAAGTAAATCACAGAAGCGTTAGGACCATGCGTCAGGAAGCTGGCGAATGGTAAAGTGATGAGTGACAGTCTACGGGAGACATCATGATTGTAGAGGTCACCCTCATTCATAACTCAAATGCAAAAAAAAAAAAAAAGGGAAAAGGGGAGATGCTGCTCTGAATAGCATGCACAGTGAGGTACTGGGACACACACACCCCCGCCCGCCCAGCCCGCCTCCCCTGCAGCAGCTCAGCCCCCAGAGACCTCTTGGGGGGAAACACATTTGGTTCTCAGATGCCATGAGCTCTCTGAAGATTCATGAAGCTGTGAATGAGAATCTTCTAGCTCATTATGGCCACTTTTCTCTTGGATTTGACAAAAAGAAAATGGAAAACAAAACAGAAGAGATCGCTGCCCTAAACCTACAGATCACACACAGCCGACTGTGTCTTTAAAAAACAAACAAAAACAAAAAAACCCAGAACCAGATGAAACAAAAAATGCTGGAGACGGGCAAACTGAAGGCAGGCAGGACAAAGCCAGAGCACAAAAACGGTGGCAGTGAGTAGAGGTGCAGCGTAAGGCTGCTTTGCCCCGATTGTTCTAGTCCAGCCCATCTTGCTGGGTCCAGGCAGGTGCCCGTGGTCCCTGCGTGGCAGCCAGCACCCCAGCCACCAGAGTAAACTCGCAGCCACACAGAGTGCCAGGCAGAGCAGGAAGGGGGGAAAAAAAAACACACATGGAAACAGGCTTTATGAATCTTTGTTTCTCAACCAATAAATGGGATGGCTTAGGAACTCAGGCACCTGGAAAACTGTTACAAACAAAACAAAAATGGAATAAGCTATGAAGAAAAGGCAACCGAACAATCACGATTCTCTGACTGCAATAAGGTCTAGCAACAAAAGCAACAAAAAGCCTGAGAGAAGCGTCCCAAATAACCAGAGCGAGGGGTTATTTGGGAGGGAGGGAGGAAAGAAAAATGAAGTAAAGAGAGGTAACTAAGAACAGTGGAAAGAGAGAACCTTACAAATAAGTCAAAAGCAAGGCTGATTTAAAAGTAGGAGTGTACCCCCTTTAAACACGTGGCCAGAATATCCAACCAAAAGGTACCAAAGGCCCCCTCCTCCTCCACCCCATCACCCATGGGACCTTGGATTGCAACAGGTAGCGCAAGATGGACATTTTCAGGACACAGTTGCATCAGCAGAAGCAAAACCCATCGGACGCAAATGGGTTTTGGGGATAGGAAAAGGCTGCTAAAATTCAGAAGTCATCATTCCCCGGAAGCCATGGAGAGGAAGATCAACAGGAATCAAGAGCCCCAAGCCAGAGGTTCGGCCCCTCCGCAATACCACTGGGACGCCTGGCCCCGCCAGCTCTCCGCACGTCACCACTGCCCGCTGGGCTGCTGCGGCGTTTCCCTTCCTTGGGACACAACACAGAGACAGTGAGTCGCCCGAGGCCCCTTGTGCTCACCACCCAGCAGCTGTAGGCTGACTCCTAACACCCTGCCTGCAGGAGAGAGCGATTTCTCCAAGCAAGACGCAGCAGATGCCTTCTCAGCAGGGACAGGAAGCTCGGGGAGAGGGCTTCCTGCTCCAGTGCCCCGTCCCCACAGTGCACTGAAGCCCTGCTTCACATGCTGGGTGTTCACCTCCTGCTGCCCACTTGGGGCCTCCGAAGAATGGGCTTTCTTGGATTTAATGCTCCAGCTTCCTACTTCCATCCTTTTTTCTTGGTCTGGACTACAGGGCCCCGTGGTGTTGTGAGCAGAGACTATTACACGGGTTCAAGTAGTCACACTGGAAAGAGCTTCCATCAAGCATCCCCTAATCCTACATATTTAAAAAAATTTTTTTTAATATTATTTTTTAATTCTACATTATTTTTGTCTGTTCCTTTCCCACCAGGTTCTGACACTAGTACAAAATCCGAATCTATCGACAAGAACCTATAAACTTAGTTAATCCTTGATTATTCAAGATCTTCTGTGTTGGTGAACTACATACAGGTGCCTAGCATGCAGTCGTTTTTTTGTTTTTTGTTTTTTTTCAGAACACAGCACACACAGGCACACCCCTTCAGCTAGCTGCAGGCTAGGGCATAGGAAGGCTTTTGAAGAACAAGGGTCACCCTGCTCGATTGCTCTCTGAGCAGACCCTGTGCATGTTCTGCCTGGGGCAGGTGCACTTGGTAAAATGGTTCTGATGGGCTGTGCTCCTCTGGCGGGCGCAGGGTGCTCAGTACTGATTGGAAACTGGGTGCCTGGAATGCTGCTGCTGCAGCATCAGAGACTGACGGGGCCCACAGTCTCCAGAGAGCTGGGGCTGCCTCCCTGGATGGCCCTGAGACTATACTGGGGGTTATCTGCAAGTGTGCTATGCAGATCTGGATGACTGCAGGGCCCCCTGCTCTAACTGTGAGGAGAGAAAAGGAGCACAGACAAGGTGGGGTTGCTTTGGTGAGGACCTGAAGCCTGACGGAAACTACCAGCCTCTCCCGTCCACATAATGTGATTCAGATACACCAACTCATGCATCTCAGTCAATCCCAATGGCATGTTCCATCCTCCATCCACAGGGAAAGGGAGAACAGAAACTCGCCCCAGTAAAAGCCAGCATGGCACCTAGTCTTTGAAAGAGCCCTTATGTGACCCACACAGATGCCAAAGAGTATGTCTGCACCTGGAGATTTCTAGCGGAGTTGCAAAATACACACCCATGCGAAGCTGCTTCAAAGGGGCTCTCTGAAGATGGAGAAACCTGGCCACACCACACACACAGGCTATGTTTTTTGCTAACATAAACAACTTCTTGAAAGTCAAAATTACAAACGCCTCTCTAAATCTTGGAAAAAGAGGACTGTCTTTGTGATGCACTGAACGTTTCCCACAGTCTCTTTCCCCTTTTTCATGGAAAGCGGCCAAACCTGTGTAAAATGAACAAAATGCCTGACAATTTCCTCTTCTTAACTTAAACACCTAGGGTGAAGCTGAGGTCACATGATTTAGACCTGCTTTGCAATTTCTATGAACTCATTAGCGCACACACACGGACGCATCTTCTCTCTCTCCCCCCCACCCTGCCCCCTAAGGTTCCAGAAGCTTCCACCACATCAACAGTGGTACCCATGGGCTGGCCTTTTCTATCCAAGCCAAACCAAACCCACTGAAAACAGAAGCCACTGTCCATCCAGTTTAAGATTGTGACTTGAACTAAGAGCATCCATACCTTTTGTCTTTTTGTCATGACCTTTTGACTAGCTTCTAACAACTTTACTTTTTGTTCAAAGAGTAAGCATATTGGGGGCTGGGGTGTCTTTGCCTGTCAGTTACTTTCCCATTTTTTAAAAAAGGCAAAAGCAAGGCTTCTGAATTCTTCCTGAAAGACTAAAATGTCAGGATACAGGAAAATGCTTTAAAGACTTTTCCTGTCACTTCCTTATACTCTGCCCATGAAATTTTCTGGGGGGGGGGGGGGAGTTCCATGATGAGTGCATGTGGGAAAAGCTTCACAATGCCTTTGTGTACCCTGTGCCTCATCATTAATATCAATATTGTGTCTGAAAAAAAAAATATTGTGTCTGGGCTTCATGTGTCTCTAATAAGAGTTTTTCTCTAGGGGATGGAAGCCAAAAGTTTCTAAATACAATACTGTAGTTTTCACCCTTTAAAAAAACAAAAAGAAGATTAAAGTGATTTTAAGCCAAATAATGTTGCAGAAGTGCAATATTTCTTAAGCCCTTAGATCCAGGCTTAACATGGACCTGCTCACTCTCGTTCTCTGCCTCTTAAACATTTCTTCAACATGGCTCTCGTCTGCTCCTACAGCTCAACAGGGACCCCCGAGTCCCTGATGCAGACCTGGGCCTGCAGGCCCTGGGAGGATTCTATCACAGATTTGTGAACTACACAAGATCTTCTTCTGGTTTCCATACAACTTATTTTTTGTTCCTACAAAATTAAAGCAATTAAAAGTCAATTTTTCCCACTGTGCCAAGCTGTCTACTCCCTGTTTCATCTAAGAAGTATGTGATTTAACAGATGAACACTCTAACAGTGTCATGCAGAGAGGGGCAGAAATTCTCCACAAGTGGCCCCTGAAATACGTTCTGGAGAAAGATTTTTTTTTTTTTTTTAATGTGGTTAAAATGTCAAAGGGACAAAATGCAAAAGTCTCTTTGGATCCTGTGGCTGCCAACAAAGCTGGACCCTACACCCTGTCCTCTTGTCCCTCCTGTGGCAGACGTCCACCGGCGTGGGAGCTGGTCTGGCCAAGCTGCACCAGAGACCCACCGCTGCTCGAGACCCATCCTGCCACTTCAGGAGCGCGCTTCCCCCGCCCGCCTCTTGGCGGTGCTGCTGGACCGCTCATCCCGCCGCCGACGCCCACTGCAGCGCTCCCTCCTCCGCGGAGAAGTGTCCGCCTGCGCACTGTCCTCTGCGGTCCATGGGGGTGCTCCTGGAGCACGGGAGCGCCCTCCTGTGGTCTTCAGAGATGATGCTGCCATCGAGAGAGCGCTCGCAAAGAGCAAGCTTGTTCAGGACATTGTAAGCGGGGTTGACTCCAGCTGTTGGTCTGGAAGGAGTCAACGACCTCTTTTCATTCATTTTTCCACTTCCAGGTCGCAGTAGGCCTGTTTCATGCACTGGTTTTATAGGTATCCCAAGGCAAGAGCACGGGGCCTTCCTTAGCATCGCCTAACACAGGTGGGTGAGCCGACCATCTGCCTGTGCAACTCTTGTCACAGCTGCAGGAGGAGGGCTGGTTGGAACGTCTTCCCATCAGGGTGGGAACGCGCGGTCCACTCTCTTCGTGGAGATAAACGCGAACCTTTCTCACACCTGAGGGTCTGGGAATCGGAGACTGCCTTCCAGACCCATCGCGCCCCGCTTGGGTCCTGGGACAGAAAGGAGAGGGCGTGGCTGCGAGACTCTGTGCCAACCTGCTCCTGGCCGGCCCAGGCACTGCAGAAATACTCCGCTGGCCCCACTGGCGCTCTGGCTCCCTTCCTCCATGAGCTCTTCCTTCTCTTGCCTCACTCAGTAGCTGCTCCTGAACAGAACCTGGACCTATGTACCAAGCAAGGTCGCTACAGACGTTAATTCCTGGCCTTTGCCAGCTATGCTTGGGGCAGGGTTGGGGAGGGGAGAGAGCAAGTCCATATGCTGCACCTTCAGGGGATTTTTCAAGGGCTGTTTGACCAAATGTGATTTTTGCCTTCAACACTTACTTTTGCACCTGCCCCACTGAAGACACAGCTCCACTGTGGGGCCGCTGCCAGACAGGCAGTCGTGATGGCTACGAACCTCCCTCCAGGTTTTCCCCCCATGAGTGGCGTTCATGGGTAGGACTATAAAAATAAACCGACCTTCACTTTCTTCTATGTTGCGCTAATCCTACTTCTTTCTTTCCTTGAAGGATCCTGGATGGCATCCAAAATAATTCAACTACACTGTCCAACCAACCATCTACCAATGTAACTGTAAGACTTCAAAACTCTGATCTTAATCCTTTCCCACATGTTGGCTCTTCCCTCCACATAAATACCTAAAATTCAGAACACAGACAGTATGAGATAATGACTATTGCTGATAAATCGTACTTTCTATGTGAGTTAATACACAAAACATCACTGAAAAGTAAAACTGTAATCTAAAAATTGTTTTAAATAATCCATTTTAATCATCTAATTTATTTACAAATATAAAAAAAGAAATCGTGCTTTTTAAGACATGGGATTATAGAAATCAGCCAATAATGATACAATACATTAAAATATATTAGTAGGGTTGGGTTTTTTTTTTTTTTTCCGGAACTCAGAGCTTTTTCTCTGTGAGCTAGTATGTTCTACACAAAAGTGCCTAATATATAAGTCTCCCCAGTTTCCTTCCAGAGTATCAGCTGCAAGAAAAAAGGCTAAGCCTCTGTCTTCAGAGTTCCTCCCTACACAGTATTCCCAGATGGCAGCTTCTGGGACTGTGCTGTCTGGCAACAGAAAAGCCTAAACATATCAAAGGCAGACCAAGGTAGGGACTAAACCAGCCTGGACACAAATCCCAGGACAGGCAATGGCCCAGTCCTCCCTGCTGAAGCTTGTCTATTTACCTGGGCCTCCAGGATTATGTACATAGTGCCACTCAGGGGTCACACAGGGGTGATTTACGATTTAGAGTGACATGTTTCTTACCTTCCAGTAATCAGAAGGGTCCTTTTACTCCCAGCAGGGAAAGAAAAGAGCGATGTCACTGTTCCAAACCACTGATCCCCTCTGTGCTGAGCTTTTAACAAGTCTGACCAAGAACGAGCCCAAAAGAACTCTTGTCTAAATGATCAGGCTCTTCCTAAGTTACCTTCAGTAATCTATAGAATTCTTTCCGATCACATACTTCTAACCTGGGGCTAAGTTCCAACTCTAGATTGGTGTGTCTCTCCTCAAAGCTGCTGGGATGAATTTGCTGCAGGTATGAGGAAGGAGGGAAGAAGCAATAAATATGAATGTGTCTTTGTTTAATGTAAGGAAAGAGGTCAGGACTTATGTCATAATTGGTCTCTCCCTCTAATTTCTGAGGGAAGTTCTTAGCTGACTTGAGGATAAGTTTTCTTCTTTCTGAATAACTTCTTTTTTTTTTGTTTGTTTGTTTGTTTGTTTTTTAATATTTTTTATTTATTTATTTGACAGAGAGAGAGAGATCACAAGTAGGCAGAGAGGCAGGCAGAGAGAGAGGAGGAAGCAAGCTCCCTGCTGAGCAGAGAGCCCGATGCGGGGCTCGATCCCAGGACCCTAAGATCACGACCAGAGCTGAAGGCAGAGGCTTTAACCCACTGAGCCACCCAGGCGCCCCTCTGAATAACTTCTTAAAGACACACCTAATGGTGCTTCTTTAAGCCTAGAGCCTTCACCTTCTGGTCCACCTGCAGGACTGCAGGGAGGGGTCATTGCCCTTGACATGATTCCTATCCTTTCAGTCACAATGCTCACAGACACCGTGTTTCCCGTACCACTGTCTGCCTTCCAGAAGGTCAGTGGTGCTGAGAACAAAGGGAAGTCAGGATACCACAGCTGGTTTCCCTTCCTTAAATGTGAAGATATTAAATAAAACTCATTTTCATTCCCGAGCAAGCTCAATCTGGTAACTTATTTGGTAAAAAATAAATCAATAAACCATAAGCTTACTTGATAAACCAATCCTTTTTACTTGGTGATATCTCTAAAGTTTATGTCAAAGAAAAAAGAAAAGTTGGCCCCAAATAAAGTCCCTTAGCAGGGAGGCACCACCACGCACCTCAGCTCTCTCCTGTCCTGTCCTTCACGGCAGGAGAGCAGCCTTTGTGAACCAAAGTTACGAATCACCAAGATGCATGTCCTCTTCTCAAGTCTAGTGACTCCAAGATGCCACTGGGATGACAGCATTGGGCGAATTCATCTTTTTCTGAGTCTCTGCCCTGATTCCACAAGAGAGCTTCCTTGTCTTCTTAGCACTATGGCTGGGGTGGGGTGAGGGTGGGGGGAGACCCAGGAGGTCTGGGGCAAATGGTAACCACATGACCCCTGTGGTCCTGGTGCCCTGAGCGCAAACCATTTCATCTCAGTGTCACCTAGGGTAATTCTGCAAACTCATGATCCCATCTTTAATGGGGTAGCAGGGCACAGGTGATCAGCTAGAACTCTTCTCCGAGTTCATCTGGGGTCCTCTCTCTGGAAAAGCTTACTGACATTCTCCTTGGGTTTGTTGGGTTAAGGAGTATTGCTAAAATGCTTTGGAAAAATCCCCTTTGAACACATGCATAAGCTGGAGAGAAAATGCATATACCTTCACTGAAGTTAGAAATGGAGGAAAAGGCTGATTTATCCCAGTGTTGTCTGAAATCCTGAACACTTTCCGGGCTTCTTCCTACTTTGATGCTCCTCATAGATAACAGATTCTCTCCTCGGGCACTCTACTCATTTCCCCTTAAGATGCCCAACTCTGCTCAGCTTAGTTTGGAAATCACCGTGGGACTTGGGAACCTGCCCCCCAGGTTCGGAGAGAGACCCACAGCAGAAGCAGGGGAGCTGACAGGCAGGATGGGGTGGGGGGCCAACAATCTACTTCTTTTTAGCAGCCTTTCCTGCTCCCCTGTCAGGAGCCCTGCCAGGCCATGCACCTCCCAGATGGGCAGGGAGCTACACCCACTCGTTACATCGGACACCACGGGGGCATCAGACTCTGCGTTACACAACAGAACCTCACAATGGGAAGCTGTGACCATCACCCACACAGACGAGCGGAAGCTACAGACAGAGAGCCACTACGGATGGTGCTTGGGACAGAGGTGAGAATGGCCCAGAACTCGGCCTCCGGTGAAGATGCCAGGTTCACAGGACTTATCGGGGTGCCCTCACCAGACCCCTCCTCCTCCTCCTCCTCCTCCTTCTGCTCGGCCGCTGGCGGCTCCTGCATCTCCTCTGGGAAAGCCTGAGGCCGGCGTGGGAAACTTCTGCTGCCTGAGACAGTCTCGCGTGCTCGGGACCCCTCACCTGAGGTCTCTGGGTGCTGAACTGGCGTGGAGGTAGCTAGGCCCGGGAGGGAAATGTGGTCACCTGTGTCATCTTCCTCAAAGTCGTTAAGGCAGTACACTTCATCCAGGTCAACGTCCAGTGTCCGGAAGCCCTTGGTGACCACACCGGGCCGGGGGTCCAGGATGCCCCCTAGGTGGGGCTGGGCCAACTGCTGCCAGTGGTGAAGGGTGGCAGAGCCTTGCAGGAGAAAGGGCAGAGAGGGAGGGGGGGACAGAGAGGAGAGAGGGTTAGGATGGACATCTGAGCGGACGGTGGGCACCACCCCCGGAGCATGGAAACTGACCCCTGGCAGGATCTGAGCCCGGCCTGTGAACTCTGGCTGGGATGCCAGCAGAGCGGCCCCGGCCACCGTGCCACAGGGGCTGATAGCCCGCCAAGCCTGGGAGGGCCACCCATTCAAGGAATCCCAAGCGAATCTTTTTCACAAAGTGAAACTAATACCATCTGGTGTGGCAAGATATCTGGGGACTAACTATTTTAGTCAAGCGAGGTTGATCCCCAGATCCAACACCTCATCCATGTAGGAGCCCCAGCAGAGGAAAAAGAAGCGAGACAAGTACAAAAAGGGGGTGTCTGGGTACCGAATCTGTGCCAAGTACCCGTGGCCAGGGACAGGGAAGACGCAAGCCCAGGCAGCATAAGACAATTTGGAACTGACCCTGGGATGCACAAGACACAAGCAAAAGGAAATGAGAGTCACCCACACGACTATGGTCTCTTTTACTTATTAGGGTTTGTCTTCTGGCAGCAACCAAGAGGCTGCAGGTTGGGGAGATGGAATGGGGCTAGCCAGGTGTGATCGACAAGCATGGAAGTCCACACAGAGGTCTGAAGCAGAGGAGCAGATCTCCTCAGTGACACCAAATCCCGGGACTCAGATGACATCGTGCAAGGTCTGTAATAATACCGAAGCATGTCCCTGAGCACCTCAAGGGTGTCACGGCGGCTCAGAGAGAGAAGCGTTCCAAGTACCAGTACGCCTCACAACCTGGGTCGAGAAGCAGATTTACTAAGGAACATCTTAGAACCTTCAGTATGTTCCTGCATCCTGGGATTCTGCCCAGCCCATTTGTCAGAGCAACCCTTTTTTCCTTTGGGACACTTTTTACACCTGGCATGGCCCGGGGATGATGGCCCTTGAGGTCAGGTGTCAGTCCCCATTCTACAGATAAATTAGTCAGCCACACAAATGCCTAGCTTTGAGAACAGTTCTCAGGAGTGGGAAAGCAAGAGCCTTCCCACATGAATGATTCCCAGTCACCGCTGGTTTACCAGGGGTGTCCTCTGTGGGGCAGGCTGCCCCCGGGCATGTCAGACAGGAAGTCGGGGCACCAGGAACCAGCAGCTCAGGAGACAAGAGAAGAGAGAAGGAAACGATGGCAGGTGTTGGGGTCGGGGGCCAGTGCAGGAATGTGAGCGAGATCCAGACAACCCCTTCCACAGGAGCCCCCAACCCTCTGGTGTGCCCAGTGAGCATGCGGCCCCCAACCCACCACCAGGAAGGAGCTTCCTGGGGAGCAGCCTCAGCCAAAGGGTCTTGAAGGGATCTTGTAAGTGGGCAAGTTCACACACACTTTAAGCTGCACATGCTGCCCGTTTATGTTTAGGGAACCCCCAGACACCCCCTCGGAGGTCTGTCCCAGGTTTAAGTGGGTACAAGTACAACCTTCACCTGACGCTACCGTATATAAATAGCAAATACCCCACACGCAGAAGAAACATGGTAGTTAGCACAACAAATACTGTCCTCTCATGACGTGCTGAGATAAGAGCAGTGGTTCTCAACTAGGGGATGATCTTGTCCCACACATTCGGTAAACCAACGGAGACATTTCCAGCTGTCACCATTGTGGGGAAGGAGGGAGCACTAATGGCATCGAACAGGAAGGGGCAGGGACAGGGATGCTGGGTCCCACGATGCCCAGGGCAGCCCCCCACCCCACGAGTGATCTGGCCCTGGATGTCAGCAGGGCTGAGATGGAGACACCCAGACCTAGAGCTGTGGTCATCTGGTTTCGGATCTCGGGAGAACCCGGAGGAGCTCAGGTGCAAGCAGCCAGGGCTCGGCAGACATGCTCAAGACACCGGGGCCTCAGCAGCTTTTCTTACTTTCTTTCTTTCTTTCTTTCTTTTTTTTTTTTTTTTTTTTTTTAAGCAGCGTTTCTTTTAAAGCTACCCTGATTGAGCAGCTGGTGTTACATCAACTCCCAGCTCAGAAGCACCCGATGAGGGAACTGAGAGTCACTCAAGTTAGAGAATTTTCCCAAGTCTCTGAGCAGCGGCAGCCCTGAAGTCCAGGTCCCTTGAGTAAGTTCACAAGGCCTGCCCCCCAGCCCATGTTCACAGGTCTGTAAACAAGCAAGGACCTCCGTGCTCTGGCCGGGAACCCACAGCAACTGAGAAGCATCCATGGTGGGCAGTAAACATCCTAGGTGGCCATCCAAGGCTGGCCAGGAGGCACACACACTACAGCTGATGGGATTTCTCAAGACCCTCTGGAGACCCCCATTCATGATCCATAATGAGGCCCCTGTTCCTGTGGTCATCAGATGCCCAGGCACCTTCCTGGCAAAAATACTGCACTGGGGAGAAGTCTTAACATGGCACCGGGACATCCAGCTTCGGACACACATGCTGGTCTCACGAGGATGATGGCAAATGACTAAGTATGGTGTGGTCAGATCACCTCTACTTTTGGGAGGGGAGGAAAAGGAGAGACGACAGACACGGGGAAGTGAGGAACTATGTCTGAAGTGCCAGAGGTCCTCACCCTTCTGAAGGGGACTGAGAGGTTTACAGTGCCCAGGGAAAGAAAGAAGTCAGGGAGGCCCGAGGTCTGAGCCCAGACACCAGTTCCACGGGCCTCCATCCTCCCTCTGTTCAGCAGACAGCCCTCATCTCTCCCCACCCCCGGCACGGGCTAGAGAAATGTTGCTGTTTGGAGTTCAAGATGCTACACAAGTACATGAGGTTATCTGCAGAGCCAAGGGAGTTGAGATCACAATGGAGAGATTATGCTGGAAGATGCATGGTACTTGGATTCTTACCCTCTGCCTTGGGCACCCCTTACTCACGAAGAGCCAACCTTTACTGAGCATTAACCCGGTGTCAGGCACCCCTCCAAGAACCTATTCTTAGGAACTCGATCATCATA
The DNA here is from genome assembly GCF_009829155.1 of Mustela erminea. Classification (NCBI taxonomy): domain Eukaryota; kingdom Metazoa; phylum Chordata; class Mammalia; order Carnivora; family Mustelidae; genus Mustela; species Mustela erminea. Next base: position 71,446,646 of record NC_045614.1, on the reverse strand, counting down.
ACCCTGTTGTCCTCATTTTACAGATAAGGACATGGCGCTCAGGGTGGTCAAGCAACTTGCCAGAGGCTGCATAACTGGCAGGTGGCTAATCCAGGTTCAAACCCATGGTGGCTCCAGTGTCTGTCCTTCTCCGGGTCAGCAGTGAGGGGGCCTCCCCGGTGTGTGTCTCAGAAATCCGGGCAGTAACACACCCGACTGGCTTTTTCAATCCTCATACAGGTGTCTTCTCTCCTACAAAAGTGAATATTGGCCAAAGCCCCCACAGCCCTGTTATCTGAGTTACATCAGGCTGGGGAGGCCCACGTATCGTTTCCATTCCCAACTGGTTCTAAGGCCCCAAGAGGGTTTCTCGAGTCCAGGACCCAGGCAAAATAGCTCGCACCTCACTCCCTCCTGCTGCCACTGCCTGCACCGCCACGTAGGAATCTGACCGATCCCATGACTGCCTGAGGTACAAGATGGAGCACAGATTAAAAATTAAGGATAAACGGCACCTTATTCAGAGCCTTGGCTGCCTCTTTCCTACTCCCACTGCCACCCCCCGCCAACCCCCTCAAGCCTGGCTTCCTCTATTTGTCAAGCACAATGCAGGAGAATCACCGCACTGTGAGATACTTCCCATGACCAGCCCCTCCCTCCCATCCACAAGAGAACGAGGCTGGGGTCAGGGAAAGAGGAGGCTTCATGCTCCTGGCTGGCACCAAGATGAAGCTAAGGATGAAATAAGGATGTGGCCAGGCAGGGAACACAGTCATGGTCACCATGCCTTTCCCTGTTTGCTTTCCTTCTACATCTCACTCTTCTAACTAAAAGCTGTGATATGATCAAAGGAGAAGGAAACCAAATCCATCTATGTCACAGGAGTACCCGGGGCTTGGAAGTTTAGACCTAACCTGCTGGACAATGTCTAGCTCAGCTAAGAAGTGTACGCTTTCAACTAATTACATGTGAACTTATTTACTGGGAAATACCCTCTTGATTTTAATTATCCCACAAAGAAAGAGCAAACAAATACAGGGGGAAAAATACTGCCAGAGTCATCTTTGCCATGCGGATCTTTGTCAAGGAGTCTGAGAAGTTCGCCTGCGCTTCACCTGCTTAAACTCCTAGGGTAAGAGGAAGGGGCAAGAGTACTGACCTTAAACACCTAGCTCAACTACTTCAGCTGACACCAACAAGCAGATACCAGGATGCTTTAAATAGGGAAGGGAGACGCAGAGGGAAGACCCAGACTGGCTATCTACGATCCCAGCCAATGCTCTCCAGGGACCTCATCCCAGCACACTGATCTGTGCCACTGAAGATCAAGGATACGATCGGCTTCTGAGTGGGCCAACAGGAAAGGATGGTACGAAAACATGGCCCTGGCACAGTGCTAGTCTGGGTTCTCAACACCCTTTAGACCTGAACTGCTGGGACATGGCAAGTTTGGGGAACCTAAGTTTTAATTAGCACCTCTTGGGTGCCAGGCATAATCACATTTACTCTTGACAATTTTGTGTGGCAGATGTAAACCTTATTTCACAAGTCAGAGAAACGGGGCTCAAAAGGGTCACTTCTCTTCTGCCACAGTTGGAGCTGCATTGAACCCAGTGCCAGGCAGACTTCTGGGTCAGCACTCCATCTCGTCAAATTAAACAAGGTAATACAAAAAAAATTGTGGAGGCAAGGAAAAAAGAAAATACTTGTTGTATGTGAAATAGCTGAGAAGTCTGAGAACTACAAAACGGAGGAGAGGAATCTCTAACATAAGGAGGCATTACAGTCCGTAGTGATACAACGTGACTTCTTAACAGCAGTGATTTAACTTCCTGGTGAGAAGGGTACTGTAGATGAAACTGATCTAGCACACCTCCAGGGATTTTCTCTTCTTCTAGTAACACAAAAAATACTGCTAAGTCACAAGATTAAAAGGAAAAAAAAAAGATGAATTGGTTGAAATAAATTTTTAAAAATCTTTTCCTGCAATATGCTTGGAAAATGAATCCAAAGACATATTCTTAGATGATCTAATGAAACATAAAGTCAAATACAGAAACCAGACGAAATAGAGATGATAAATTCCAATGAGCTTTAAGAGACAAAGGAGAAAAAAAGAAAAGAAAGGCAGAAAGTAAAATTGCAGAAAAGAAAGATTTTATTGAAAGAAAAACAGACATAATTATGGATCAGGAAACAATCACCAAACTCACAACTGAATAAACAATTAAAAACAGAACGAGCCATCCCTTTTCTGAAAGCTAATAAGGGTCTGAATTATACAATTAAAAAATAACTCTGAAGAAAGAATGTCAGCCCACCCTCTTCCTAGCTCTGGAGACTACAGGACCCAGCATGTCTTGGGTCTTTAACAAGCACACCCTCATTTTACCCCACACATTCTCAACAGGTTCTTACAGGATAAAAAGAATCCTACTCTTTTTAGGCAGAGAGCAAAGCTCTAACACATCAACAGTGTATCTGTGGTAGGGAATTGCAGGAATGAGTAACTATCGACTATATGCCTAAAATGACTCCTTAAAAATATAGGTCTAACATGGGACATACGGCCTTATAGAAATTCTGATTTGACTTTGCATCAGATATGTAATACAGAATTCTAAAGTACCTTCTCACGCTCACAGAGGTTTCCAAACTAAAGGAGTCAAAAATGAAAAATACAAACTCTCAGTGGCTCCTGACAGGGTTAAGTGGGTAGTTAGAGGGAAGATATTTTTATAACACCTGGAAGAAAAAGCAAAGAACAAAGGTGAATTTTTTCCAGGAGCTTAACCATCTCGTGTCCCAATTTACTAAAAAGTAAACTGCCCCTGGGAAAGGCAGGCTTGAGGCAGTACAGAGCTCACTCACCTCCCTGACTACCCCCTTCCCGGCCCCCAGACTGTGGAGGTCTAGGCCTCTTGCTCAGAACCCACAGCACGGGAAGAAAGCCACACCCTCTTTACTGGAAGATGGAAACAAAACATGAAAGCCCATAATTGCAGATCACTTTCAGGTGGTTCCTGAAAAAACAACTTCTAGCATGTGCTCTGAACCCCTCCCTGACACCAGCATTTCTGAGAGGGGACAGCAAAAATTCCCTGCGCTTCTCAGACCCCAGGCATGACCTAATGAACTTTCTAGTACGTCAGCAGTGCCTCTGCCTCTCAAAAAGATGCTAACTTCTAAGGTTCCAGATGCACAACAAAGAGAACTAGGAAACTGGCCTGAAGGCTTCGTTCCTTTCCTTTGGCCTAACTGGAGGAGGTCAGAGTCGGCCCGGGGCCGGCGTGCACACTCCCACACCTGCCCCGGGAGACGGAGACCCAGGCTGGGCGCCACCGTCAGAGGAATTCAAACCAGCAGCGGGGGAGGCTGTCTCGGAAGAAAAAGGAGTAGGCATGACAGAGGCTGCCTGCTTGCTGGTGGTGGAGCAGGGACCAGAGGCGGTCGCTGAGGAGGGCGGAGAGGGGCCGAGGCCCCTGGTGATCACCTTCCAGCGGCTTCACGATCTGGAGTTTCTCGGGCAGGTAGGAGCGGCTGCTGAAGGACATGCCCGAGAAGCCGGTGAACTCGGAGAAGCGCGAGTGGGTGCCGAGGGACATGATGCTCTCCGTGGGCGTGAGGGAGCCGCTAAGCAGCTCGCCCTTCTCCGCCAGCTCCCTGAGCTTCCGCTCCTGCTCCTCCTCGAAGAACCTCCGCTCCGAGAGGTAGTTCTCCCGGCGGAGGGACAGCCGCCGCAGCGCCGTCTCCAGGTCGTGGGAGCCCGGAGTGCCCGGCGTCCCAGGCTTCTTGCTCCGCTCGTCGTTCCTGCGGAGGGAGATAGGGCTGAGCGAGGCGCACCCCGCAGCGGGCGCCATGCAGGGTAGAGTGCACGGCTCGAGGCAGTCCTTACTGCTAGGTGGCCAGAGGTGCACATGTTTCCTGGTGGCCGCAGGCTCTTTGCTAGGGAAGCCAACAAGGCAAGGAGCAGAAATTTAGGCAAAGCTGGGGACGGAAATGCCTACGGGGTGGGGGGGGGGGGGGGACCTAGTTCCCTCTGTTGGGTGTTCTGCCCGGTGGGGGGAGAGCACTGAGGTGTAATGAAAATTCGCACAGACTATGTAAAAAATTCCGTCCCTAGCTACATCTCCCTCGTGAGCCCTCAGGAAGACGACTTCTTCAGACCGAAGTCCTAGTTACCAGAAGGGTCACAGGTTCTAGGGGTATTTCTCTTTGTTCTTGAACTGAAAGAGCTGTTCTGATCAAGCAGTTCCCCTCGGAGCCAAGAGGTCAGAAGAACCAATCTCTCTGTCACAGAAAAAGGGTGTACAACACAGCTGACGTGCCTGTGTGTGTGTGTGTGTGTGTGCATGCGCGCACGCGCAGCTGTGGGTCTACAGGGCTTGGGGACACAGAGGGGCTGCCCACCATTGAGGAGGCCCCACCCCAGCGACAGGGCTATGATGTGCACCCTTTGCAGCAAACTGGATTCTGATCACAAGTCAGAGCCTGAGTCCTCCTCAGCCTTCCAAACACCCAAGCTACAGAGAGGTCCCTGAAACAAAGGTCTATTCTGGAGCCCGACAGGGAAGTAACAGAAAATAATCATTTATCCCCCCCTTCAGCATTTGACATAACGGCAGACTTCCTGTTGTGCCTCCTGCCACTGGTGAAAGTACCAGAATCAAGAATGAGCGCACACTCAGAGGTCCTGGCAAAACAGATTACAGAACGAAAGGTCTATACTTGTCAGGCAATTCTTTACCGCCTCCCTCTTCTGTGAGCCAAACCTATCCTCCGTCCACACCACCTGTCTCCCAGACCCAAAGATTACAAACTCCCCGCCGGCTCACCCCAGGTCCTCGGACTCTGCTTCCAGGATGATGCTGTTGGTCTTGTTGTCCAGGACAACGTTGCCAACGTCACTACCGTAGAAGCTGGACCGGGGGGTGCTGACGCAGCTGGAGAGGAGGGAGTTCACGGCTGAGGACTGGTTGGAGCCTGGGATGTTCATGGGGGATGGGGTCAGAGACCTCTGCTTGACGACCTGGTTGATGTTTCTCACTGTCTCAAAGACTCGCTTCTGGTGCCTGGAGAAGTGTGGAGAAGATGCACAACATCCATGAATAAACAAATGCAGGAATGATCGCGGAGTTCAACCTCTAGAAACTACCATCTGAGAGGCGAGAAAGGCAGCTGGCCCATGTGAGCCCCCCAAGCAACCTACCATCCCTTGCCTTCCATGTGTTTCTTAAGCCTGTTGGCTGGAAAGCAAGAGACTCAGTACCCACTGAATTCAGGGCTCTACTTTGTGGCTATGTCCCAGAGGTGATGCTAGCAAAGGGATATTGCTTTTCTCTCCCTTAGGCTTGACCCACAAGTACAAGTACTTAAGTAGGACTTTAGTCTCCTGGCTACTTTTCCTCCGTCATGATGGTGCCTAGAATGCAAGGTCCAGGAGAGCAGAGTTCACTGCTCAGCACATAACAGGGCTCCATCAGTATCTGTAGAATGAGTATTTGTTGACTGTTTATGTGTGTATGTGTATATATATGTATGTGTGTGTGTGTGTGTGCGTGTGTGTGTGTGTATATATATATATATATATATGAAAGCCAGACAAAATCTTAAACTTCTACAATGAGATGATAAACACCACAGGAATCTTATTTAGAAACTGCTGTTTCTAAGAGTGGAACCTCCTTGATGTTCATTTGTTTCCACGCCCCTCCCCCGCCTTTTTTTTAAGAAGGGGAGAGAAACCGAGAAAGAGAATCCCAAGCATGCTCCACGCCCAGTGCAGAGCCCCACGCCCAGTGCAGAGCCCAACACGGGCTCCATCTCATGACCCTGAGATCATGACCTGAGCTACATCAAGAGTGGGATGCTTAACCGAGCCTCCCAGGCATCCCCTTATGTGTTCCTTTTACAGGAGACAAAGGTAGGCACATTGCCATAAAGGCCACATCTTTCTGGGACGCCTAAGGCTTCACACACGCACAGAGGCTCGGGGACTGGTCACTCCCAGGATCCCATTTCAGTTCTGGCTGTGGGCTTTGAGTTCAGAAAATACACACTGAAATCAGATCCACACACATCTGAGGAAACACCTCAGGGCTGGCCTAGCACAAGGTCTCATGTCAGGGAGAGAGCCCTTAGGGGCCAGTATCGGTAAACATACCCAGAAAGGGCAGAAGCCTTGCATGCACCCCTCAAAGAGCCCTCTGTATCTCCTATAGCATGCGATCTCTCTTTCTCTAACGGGCATTAAACATTTCCAAGTATTGTTTTTCACTGAACGGAAAGATAAAACCAAGGGGTGGTATCAAGACAGGCCTGCATTAACAGAGATGGGAAACACAGCTCTCCTTACTCAACTTTCTAGAAGTTAGTAGAAGAGCTTTAAAACCTAGGAAGAGGAGCTGGGGGATATATATCACTGTCTGTGTGCTCTTATCTCCCTCAACCCGGACCCAAATCTGTGCAAGGACCACAGAGCTGGTGTCTGAAGCCTAAATGCTGCTGGTTTTGATGAGCACAGGGTGTGAGGCAGTCTCTGGAAAACTTAGAAGCAGGCCGTACGCGATGTCCGGAGACTCGGGCTCTTCCAGCTGCAGCTCCTTCCGCATCGTCCCCTCGATCTCCGCTGCCAAGGAGTCCTGAGAAAAGCCAGAGACACACGGAGTGAGCAGCAATTCAAGTCTCTGAAAGAGGCTCCCGGCTGGCTGGCTGGCCAGAGGAGTCTCCGGTGAGGTCTCAGAGCCTGCAAACTGCCCTTCCGTGAGGCTGTCACCACTCATCACTGGGGGGAATCCCTGAGTGAGCAAGCCCCATGGCGGGTTCCAAATGGAGCAGTCCCCAGTGGGCACTGAGTGGACAGCCCCTATACTCCCCTGCGGCTAAGGATCTGAGAGCAAACCCCGTGTTCCCTTGGCCACACCATGGAGCTGTGGCTCTGCCTACAAGGAGAGGCAGGGGAATTTGTGGAGGAAGGGCCCTGAGTTGTGAGCACTGTCATGTGAACCTCTGCTCTTGTGCCCCCCACTTCCTGTGCAAGGAAGGCTCCTCTCCCCACCAACGACCCAATGCCCACCCTCCTTTAATGACCCGCTCCTACCTCGTTTCCACTACCAATCCTTCACTCCTCCCCCAAGAAAGACACCAAACACACGAAGTCCCGACGAGTTCCCTGAACAGTGAGTTCACTTGGATCTTCCTCTAGCTAGGTTGTGGATTCTGTGGGTCAGGGGAAGGCCAGTCACAGATGGCTTCTCCCTTCTCAGATGGGCCAGGCCCCGAGCTGAGGCTCACTGATAAAGACTCCCTGATGAGCGGCCCCCTCCCTGAACACCCCACCACTCCTTACCACCCGAGGCAGAGACTCACAGGCAACCCCACACACCGGCACAGGTTGGTGCCAACAGGAGGACCAAGTGTGTGCAGAAAAGCACCCGCTGGGATCTCAGACAAGGAGACCACCTAGGACAGCTTGAAGGGAAGGGCTAACTCTTTGTTAACCGAAGACCTCTCAAGATGAGAGGAATGTTCTTTCTACACCGTGCACTGTGAGAGCCACGGGCCACAGGTGGCCATCAGGTGCTTAAAACATGACCAGTATCACTGGGAACCCAAATTCCCTGTGCTAATTCTAATGGATTTAACTTTACACAGCCACTTGTGGCCAATGCCTTCCCAGCAGACAGAGCATGGGGACTCCAGAGCACCCACTTCCACAGCCCCAAAGTCAAGGAGTGATGCTCCAGGCTGGAAGCTGGAACCTATTTATACATACCTGATTTTATTTAGTAATTATTATGTACAGGTTGCCATTCAACATAACCCAAGTTGTAAAAGGCTTCCCTGGGTGAGCTTTTTTTAAAAGATTTTATTTACTTATTTGATAGAGATCACAAGTAGACAGAGAGGCAGGCAGAGGTGGGCGGGGGAAGCAGGCTCCCTGCTGAGCAGGGAGCCCGATGGGGGGCTCGATCCCAGGACTCTGAGATCATGACCCGAGCCGAAGACAGAGGCTTTAACCCACTGAGCCACCCAGGTGCCTCTGGGTGAGCTTTTTTAAAGCCAGTTTACTTTTCTTTCTCTCTTTAAGATTTTATTTATTTATTTGAGAGAGAGAAACTGAGATAGTGAGAGCACAAGCAGGGAGGAGAGGGAGGAGCCCGATGCGAGGCTTGATCCCAAGACCCTGGGATCCTGACCTGAGCCGAAGGCAGAAGCTTAACTGACTGAGCCAGCCAGGCACCCTGCAAGTTTCCTTTTCTTACTACTGTAATTCACCATATAGTTTGCATTCAGAGTGCATTTCCTCTGCATGAGGAAAGGACCTTCATACAACTTAGGAGAGATGACATACCAAACGACTAATTTCAAGGCCATGCCTGGAGGAAATTGCAAGTTGGTTCTGTGCCCTTTTTGGCCCTGAGCCCCCTAGCAGTCTAGGGGAAGCCATGGACCCCTTCTCACATCAATATCTTTAAGTGAATAAAGTAATTAAGACAAAAAGGAAGCCAGATATATTGAACTAGTCACTAGACTATTAATAACAACAATCGTGATACGGTAACACACAGGACCTGGCTTCAGGCCTGGTAATTACTGCCACCTTGAAGTGGAGCTTAGCACGAATAGGACTTGGAGACATCTTACAACAGACAGCAGCTGTGATCTCCACCAGTGACAAAGTCATGGGTGCTATTAACGCTGTGCCTTGGTGCCCACCTTCATATGAGAAGGAAGCACTGTATGCAATTAGGGATTAAGAGAAAAGATGTGCCCCTTCCTCAGGTTCATAGGCCTCCTGAGTCCTGTCTGGGGATCCCCGATTGGAAGCTCCTGCCAAACACAAAAGAGCTGGCAATGCACTCCTCAGGCAGAAACTGCTGCTCACGGTCTGACTGAGCTACTAGAGAGGCTGGGAGCAAGACTGGCAGATTTGGCCATTCTGCTCCAGAAACACGGGCACAACACCACTCAGCGCCACAAATACCTTTAATACATGGTGCACTTTAAAAATAGCCATCCTCGGGTACCTGGGTGGCTCAGTGGGTTAAGCTGCTGCCTTCGGCTCGGGTCGTGATCTCAGGGTCCTGGGATCAAGTCCCACATCAGGCTCTCTGCTCAGCGGGGCGCCTGCTTCCCTCTCTCTCTCTGCCTGCCTCTCTGTCTATTTGTGATCTCTCTCTGTAAAATAAATAAATAAAATTAAAAAAAAAAAATAGCCATCCTCAAAAACTGAGGCCAGCTGTGCCAACGGCTCCAGGGAAAGACAAGCAAAAGCTCCACCTCAGCAAATATGAAAGCTGAGAATCTCTGCAGAAAAGCCCCAAACACAGATTTTCAGTTTGACTTCACTATGTCACGGCTTCGTTTGAAAACAAGTGTGTCCCTGAGAGTGAATGCGGTGGAGGGCCTCCTAAGTGCATGGAAATAAGATGCCTCCAGGAGGCCACTGCGCCAAGGTGGGAAGCCAAGAAGAAGGGAAACTGAGGCAGGGAGCACACACTGCTATGTCGTAGGCCAGTCTGAGCTGTCATTGGCTCCAGACGGAGGAATCGGGGGGCACCGAATGTTCTTTGCTGCCTTTCCTGGGATTCCTGGACCACCAGTCTGCCCCTTGGAAAGCTATGTCATGTATCTTTCATTTTGGTTTTATTAGATGTAGTCAAGCTGAGAGAGAAAGAGTGTGTGTGTTCTAGCCTGATTTTGATATATAAAAGGAAAGAAGCTCATGATTTAGGAAAAGTAGGCCAGACAACAAGGCGGGGAGCGAGCAGTGTCAGTAACGGGGGTGGAGGGTGTACAGGGAAAGAGCCCTAAGGAAAGGCCAAACTCCAAGGGGACGGAGCGTCACAAACATTGACACCGCCATCCACTCGTCTTCATTTGGGAGTGTTTCTCTCAAAAGTTCTCGTCTCCTCAAAAAGACTGTGGTATTTCCTCAAACCATGAAACAGGATCTAAATATAAAAGGTCTTGGTCATTTGTTCTTTGGTCTGTTTGTCCACCCATCCAAATCTCGTAGCTACTAAGCACGTACAATTCTGTAACACAAGCTCCGAGTAGATAGCAGAGTGTCCCAGAGAGGGACGGAGGAAAGGAGCAAAGAAGACATGGCCCCCGCCTTCGAGAGGCCTTAGTCTGACAGAAGAAGGTGCAGCGAGGAAGATCAACAAGCATCACAGGGAAAAGGCTAGCAGAGGAGGCCTGCACAGTGCTGCTGAACCCCAGCAGGGAGGGGCTGACCTGGAAAATCCCCTTCTCAACCGTGTCTCCCTAAACCCCAAGCATGAAACAGATCAGGCCAGAGCTACAAAATCAGATTGTGGGGGAAATCATTTTGTAGCAATGAAAACGCCCCTCCGGGTGGAGAGACAGACACTTTGTCAGGTCACAGACACTGAAAGCCCCCAAGAGGATGACCAGGAAGCCTAGAAAGAACCAGCAGAACTGCATGGGCAACTTAAGAAATCTGGAATGCACTGTGAGCCCAAAACAGCTCATATTCTAGTACGGTTAGAAAAATAACAAGGTATGAGTAAGATCTTCCAGACAGCTGAGGTTCCCATGAAATATATGCATTATGGACACGAGGAGAAAAAAAAAAGGACCGAGTCAGACGGCAAAGGAGGAGTGAGTCTGCCAGGAGCGGGCTCGCGAGCCCCAGCTGCTGATCTGATCTAAGCAGTGGAAAGAGAAGCCCACCCACGGCACCTCCCCTCCAGACCCGCCTCTCTGCCAGGGCACCCTGCGGCCCAGCAGGTGGGGAGCAGGGACCCCGAGCAAGCGCTCACCATGGGGAACAGCCCGAGCGAGTGGTAGCGCCGGGATGTGGTGTTGGGCACGGTCTTGTTCCGGAGGTTCTTGAGCTCCTCCTGTGCCTCGTGAAGCATCTCCATGCACTCGGCGTACTTGTCCTCCAGCTCGCGCAGCTGCGGGCACCGGAAAGGCATGCAGGGTCAGCGCGGGGCTGCCCAGGGCCTCCGGGCCCAACCCCAAAGGGCCCTGGAGGCTCAGTCCGGCTCCTACTTGGGGCATGCTTCTAACCTCCCAAGTCCTAATGCATGACCGAGATCACAGGCTTCCAGTGACGGGGTGTGTAAGTCACGGGGGTGAAAGGCATGGTACAGGAATCGCGTCAGTGGGACGGTAGGGCTGTCATGTGGTGACAGATGGGGCAACAGTGTGGTGACCACAGCGTAATGTACAGAGGTGTCTCACCACTACGTTGTACCCCTAAAACTCTTGGAACCTTGTGCCAATGAGACCCAATAAAAAATGGTTATTCCTTTCAAAGCCAACACCCTCATTTCCAGCCACATCTGTGAGTGGGCTCCTTTCCATGGTGAGCTCCGGGCCATTTCTCTCACCGGACATCGAACAGGAGCGGGCTGTGCAGGGCCTGGCCTCCTGGGTGCTCGCCAGAGGTGATGGGCATCAGCAGGAATTTACCAATAAGAATGGCTTTCAATTCAGAGTAAGGATAGCTAGCGAGGCGGACACGACCCACGGCCCGTCAGGCGGAGGCTGAGCACCTTAACTACGACGGGCCTGGGGAAAGGCAGGGGGGCGGGGCGGGGGGAGCCGCTCACCTCGGCCGTGAGCTGCCGCTGGGCATCCTTAGCGGCCCCCAGGTGCTGGACCAGCTCTTCATTTTCCACCGCGCACTGCAAGAGGCAAAGGCCCGTCAATTTCTCCTCCAAGATACCTGGAAACGTCTGACTGCCTCTTATTACCTGGTCTGTTCCGATCCTATCACATTTCTACAGTGATTCTTTTATGCCAGAGTCCCATTTTGTCTTTTCTGTAATTCTGAAGGCAGCCTTTTCTACATCCGTGTTCATGCTGGATGGCCCCCCATTTCCCCGCCACTATAGGCACAACCCCTCCCCAGATAGGCTCCACCTTGAGATTCTGACAAAGGCCTGAAGTGGGAAATGAAACTGTATTTGTTCTGTTCTTGCTGTCTTGCTGCTGCTCCAGCTTAAATCTACAGGGGATATGACTCTGCTGCGGGACACACCAGAGTGTGTAAAAACAAACCCTAGACTAAAAAATTCATGAGTTAAATTCCAGAACTCTGGATCTACGGTACTTTTCTTAATGAATTCTATTGATGTGCAGATTATTTTTAAGAGAGAGGTGGTTATAGGATGCCCTCCCCAGTTCAGGGTGACTCGTTCACTCTGCTGAACTTGCTAATAAGCCTTTTCTCCAAAGGGGCAGCACAGACACCTGAACTATGAGACCAAAGGGCCCGGTCTTCAGGGGCCAATGCCATCTGCGGCAGCCAGAGAAACAGAAGCCTTACAGCTTTTGCCTTCTTCTGCAAGTCGACTATCTGCGACAGCAGGTGTGTGATCTCCTCCTGCTGGCGGGCGGCATCCTCAGTCTTCTTGGCCAGCTCCTCTGAGATACTGGCGATCTGCACATTGGCGTCCCCTTTCACCAAGAAATGACAACAAGAGAAAGTCAGACCCAGAGAGAATGGTTTCTTTGTGGTGTGCTCAAAAGGCATCTTTGTTACCAGACGGGGGAGGAGTGGAGAGGACAGTGAAGAAGGAACAGTGCCCGTTTTCCCGTACGGGCTCAGTCTATCATGAGGAAGAGGTGTGGGGACCCAGCCCTGATGACCAAAGCCGCCTCCCTTCCCAGAGAAAGTCAGACAGGCTTGGGGAGTCAGCCAGGAGATGACTGCCCCACCACCCGGTGCATCTGCCCGAATCCCCACGTTTGTGCATGAACGGGTCCACATCATTAACAGGAGCTCCCTGCTGCACCCTGTCCTAGAAGGAACTGCTACTGGCACAGTGTAATCCCCTGGAGTGTTTTCAACCCCTATTCAGAGTCATAACTCATTTTACTAGATTAGAAAAGACGGGGTGTGTTTCATTTACTGAATGTTTTGCTGAAACTCAAAATACCGTTTGCCCTTGTGTCTTAACTTGTAAACTTACGATGGAGAGGGCGGTGGGGGAGTACTTATTTGCAAAATGGAGAACTCTGGTCTCACTTTTCACCCATCAGTTATGAGAAACCGTAACTGGTTAGTGTTTGCACATCGGCAGGAGAACTCTGTAACTGGGCTTAACTTAGACTTCACATAACTCCAGTGTTCCAGTAGAAAGCTGGAATCAAACATCCATCTCAGGGAGAAATTAGGACAGTGTAAGACTGACAACCCAGCACCCAATTTCTTATGAATCAGAGTGAGGGGTGCCATGCAAGACAGGGGGGCAGGGAGAGTGTCTCATCCCAATGATGGCAGTTATAGAAAGTAAAAAGAGGGTGTGGGGATGGAGCAAGGGGACCAGGCCATACTCAGTTCCTTCACGCAGTCGTTGACCAGCTGCTGTTCCTTCTCTTCGTAGGTGATGGTCTCTGTCTTCAGCTGGCAGGCCTATGGATAAGGCTCGGGTCAGAGCCCCACAGTTACACCTGGACCGGTGGGGCAGGCAAGGCTAGGGCAAGGAGCAAGGACTAACCTGGGTCTGGAAGGCTTCCCTTCACCCTCTCCCCACCTGCCATCCGTGACACCCTCAAATACGGACAGTCCATCAGAATGCCCTGCTCAGTTAAGGAATCTCAGACCCTCAAGCTGAAGAGCTGAAAACGGTGTACCACCAGAGGGCGCCACACAAAGCGATGTGCAGTGCGCAAGCAGCTCCCTTGTGTCTGTTCATTTGCGTCAGTCCCGGCTCACAGACACAGACCCCTTTGTGACCCCAAAAGTGTCTAGGACTCAGCTCTGCCTACCATCTATAGATGACCACAAGAATGGCTAACTCTTATCATGTACCTGCTTTATGCAAGGCACTGTCCTATGAGGCCTGAGTTGGAGTTAAATCTACTGTATTCAGCTAAGTTAAAACACGGTATGTACGAAAGCATTAAAATTCAGAGACCCAGGAACTACCCCGGGACTCTGGATAGCCTGCTCCCAGCTGACAATGTGAGAAAGTAGAGATCCAAAGGTCTGAAGAAAATATCCCAGGTGGAAAGGAGCTATCTCTGAGCCCTCCGGACCAGGCCCCCAGGAGACACTACACTCCTGGAAACCGAGGTAGAAGGGGTAGCCAGCTGGGATCAGATTCCCTCCACCTGCTTTAGGGGAACACTGATAGAGGGACAGACTACCATGCACCAAGGCCTGGGGTGTTCACATGGGACAGGCACTGGCTATTATGCTGGGCAATAGCCCTAGCTTCACCCCTGGCCATCAGAGAAAGCTTGGACAACCCTCTTGGTCACTCTGGGTTTGTGTCTCCCACTAGAAAATAAGGACTAGAAGATCTATGGTGTAAGGAAACAGGACCCCTTCCTTGTGCATAGCCCTCGTAAGCTCAGACATGAGGTTCTTTTCAACAGGTGGACAAGTTCAAGGTGGTCTGCCCTACTGCAGGGGTTTCAGGGAACCCTGGGCCAGCTGAGGTGGGCATACAACCCAAACTTGACAAAGCATACCTCTGGCTGGAGAACATAAACTCACTGATAATTAAGACAAAAAGTATTAAACTTGCACACATCGGTGTTTTTAGGTAGGGGCCATGGGTAAAGGGAAGTGGCAGGTTCAGAGTCACAGAGTCTTACAAATCCAGCCCTTGTCATTCCCTAACTTGTACCATGTTGGCGAATCAAACACCTAGGAGCCTGGGTTCCTTTCTTTCTTACTGTAAATGAGAGGCAAAATAACCAGCTTCTAGCCCTGCTGTGAAACTTGGAAAAAACAAAAACAAAAACAAAACACAACTGCTGTGAAACTTGAGAAAAAAATAAAATAAAACCTGAAAAACAAAAAACACAATACAGGCAAAGTGCACAGCGACCAGCTAGTCAGAAACACCCAAAAGCATGAGTCCCCATGTGGTCCCAGCTCTACCTTTTTATGTTAATTGTCTAAGAAATCTGTCTCCAAGTTCTCACGTACTATATTCCCTTAGAGCGTATGTGACCTGAGGCAACAAGCCTCAGTGTCATCTCCATGGCGGAGCTAGAGGATGCCACAAAGAGACACCACTGACGGAGCCTGCCCTAACTGGAGGAGGAGGGGCTTGCCAGTCTTGCCCACCCACACAGAGAATCCCCAAGTCCTCAGTCCCCCAGACAGGTACGTGCTCCCCAGAAGCCAATGCCCAGCTCAGAGGAGGCATGCCAGCCAGACTCAGGGTGCTGCTGTGAGTGGAGCTCAGGTGGTTCTCTCACAGATGGTCACCCTTGAGAACGGCGCTATAAGCACAGCTCCTCCTGCCAGATAAGGCAAAGGGGGCCACCACCCTCCAGAGGCAACAAGGGCAGGGAGTGGACCTGACCTCCGATCGAAGTACGACGTTCTCCTCTTCGAGGTCCTTCAGCTTCTTCTGAAGAGAATCTAGATGGAAGTAATTCTGGACGGAGGAGGATGACTCATTCCTCTTCAACCTGGGGGAGAAAGTGCAACTTCGCTCCAGAGAGAGAGACTGGCTCCCTGCACCTGGCAAAGTACCGTTTCCGGTGGGGGGAGGGGTGACCATGAACCATGCAGGGGTGATGGTAGCCACCTGCTGCCACCTAGGTTCACCAGCACTCAGGACCCCCATCCCCACCCTCTGGCCACCGTGTGCAGCTGCCACACGGCCTCACAACTCAGCAGAGTCGACTCTTTGAAGCTAACGCACAATTCCGGATACCTAGAAGTCTATTTCATATTTACATTGCAATTCTGTGTGCCTAGTCCTAAGTACTCTACAGGTATGAAGCCAATTAATGCTCATAACCCTCTGAACCAAGTACTATCAGTATTCCCACTTAACAAAGAGGAAACAGGCATAAAGCGGTTAAGTAACTTAGCCAAGAGCACACAGCTAGGAAACCACAGAGCCAAGGTCTGAATTGAGACCACTGGGCTCTACAGTTCATGCTTCTGATGTAAGGTTCTGTGGACTCTCTGAGAAGTCCCCACACCTTCTGTCCCAGGGGCTCGCTGTGGCATCTCTGGCTCCAGAACCCGTCCTATCCTCTACCTAACTGCAGGGCCCACGTGTTACCCGTGACCAGGCCGGATCAATCTAAATTAACAAGTAACCCTGTCTCCTTCCACATCCTGCAGAAATCATCCAATCTGTCAGAGGCACCTGGAGATGCTTGGTCTGGGGAAGGCCGGGAGCAGTGGACCTGAGCCATTGGGGAAGTGACCCTGCCAAGGACATGGATAGCCAGCTGCCTGCACCCCAGCCCCCGAGACGCGGCCCTCTCCGACTTACGGGGTGGAGCACACGGACTCGGGCTCGCTCTCCTCCGCGGCGCTGGTGTAGAACTGAAGCAGCTCATCCTTCATGGACAGCTCATGCCGGAGCTGAGACACCTGCACAGACACAGCAGGGCCAGGGCCGGGGTGGGGGGGGCATTCAGCCCTGAGCACCACAGAACCCCCGCCATGTGCAGACACTTGCTGCTGGGTGACAATGTCTGTTTAATTCCTCACCCAAAGTGAAGGCGGGTCATCGATTTTGGGCTTTTCAAGGAAAAGAGGTTGCATTTGATCCCACTGAAGAAGAATACAGTCACCGTGTTTTGACAGAAAACCCTCTGCCTAAGTTTATGGTTTTTACTTTGGTTCAGAGAGGAGGTGAGAGACTAGAAGGCTCTGGAATGAGGTGTAGGGGTGGGGGACAAGACAGCATATGGGTTTTGCAAGTAGCCAGATGACCAGCTGCACAAATGGCCAGAGAAAGAGATCGTGTTACCAAGTGAAAGAAGAGCATTGGTGGTTCAGTGATAGAATTCTCGCCTGCCAAGTGAAAGAAGAGGCCATTCACTTCTGCTGAAACACAACGCCGCCCTGGACCGGGCCCCTGGTGATGCCAGCTCCGGGTGGGCAGCTAAGAGCAGCTTGCCCACCCTTGCTGTCATACTTGGGACACTCACAGCTCCACCCTGTGACTGCTGCACTCTCACAGGGCTCGCGGCCAAGCCTAGCCAGACCTTGCTCTGTACTCAGTGACCACAAGATAGCAATTTCAGACACAGGGAGAAAGGAGGCAGCCATCAGGAAGTGGCCATACTGATAACTAGGACAGTTTTTGCAAGTCGCCTAATTTATACTTAACATCTTAAGCAAACAAACCTGTGCCATAAAAGTTTTCACTTCTGATTAGCAGGGAACCGGTGCTGTAAGCGAGAATTAAAATCTGGTTGTCATTCTTTCTTGTTTCTAATTTGATTTGGGGTCTACGGTTGTTCCCAGCTTTCCTACCCAACACAGTGGGTATTTATGACTTCCACGGAGAAGCAAATTCTATGTGCACAAAAGCTTTAGTTCTAACATCTACATTGACAATTTAATGATGTGCCAAAGGGGAACATATTACAGCTTCCAAATTCAAAGCTTTTCCAAGGAAAAAGACACTTTTCCACTTCCAAAGAGGTGGGTACTATCTGTGTGACGTGAGGGAACCCCCAGCAAGGGCAGTCATGCGGAGGAACAGCACACAAGGGACAGTGGGCGACCACGTATTGGTCCCCTGGGTGGCATGGTCCTCTGCTCCTTAAGGCCTGCGAGAAGGGGAGGTCAGGCCATGATGCTGGGTGCCGGGAAAGCAGGGGCGACTTGACTTCTCCAAACATGACCATATCCTACCCTAACATCTTTCAGAGGAAGCCACCCAGGGTGAAAACTTTTCTCAGATATTGGCAAGTCTGTTTTATCAATATGAAAACCACTACCAAACCTAGACAACAATAGGTGGGAACAGCTTCAATGAGGACAGGTCTAAATAAATCTAAAAGACGTGAGTCTGGGCATCCCCTCCCACTTAGAAGGTTTCTGACAGAAAATAAGAGAAACCAGAAGAAGAAGGTCAAGTGAAAGTCCTCACAGCTAAAATCTGCAGTTAAAAGAACAGGATGATGGGGAAGAAGCAACCAAGTAGGGCCCAGCTCTAATTCCTAAGCCTGTTCCAGCCACCGTGCCCGACTCAGCAGAGCCTCCCTTGTCCTACCCACCCCACAACCTTCCAGAAAACCAGTGCTGCTCCTCCGAAACCCCAGACCTGTAAGATAAGCCTAAAGCATTCAGCACCCCAGCCCTGACCACTGACGCCCTTCAGCCAAGATTTGGATCATGAAAATGCTAGGGTTCCTACCGTGACTACAATAGCCTATTTTTTCATTTTGTTTTACAAACACAAAATTGTACTGGAATGAAGAATGTGCCGTCACTGCCCTACTCTGCAGCACAGGCTAGCCTCTTCCCAACAGGGCTGCCCTATGGCCTGCCTGAGCCCACCTGCCCCAGGAACCGCCACTCATCGCTGTCTTAGTCTGCGTGCACTCCTCATAGGCTGTGTACTTCCCAGCCTGCGTGAGGACCTGGATTCACAGGGCACGGGGACAGGTGCTTCCCCCGCATAGCCAGGCCTGGTGGCACTGGCTACTCTGGCCCTAGTGAGCAGGTGAAGGTTGTTCCTACCCCAGCTGGCGCTGTCCACACTGACCACACTGTCTGAAGCAGGGTCATTAACAGAAGCAGCAGCAGGAAGGCATCCTTCTGCCTGCAGGAGGCCACCCCGGAATAGACAGCTCTGGAGCCTGAGCCCAAGCCCGCTGGCCCCTGGCCCTTGCCACCAGCTCACCTCCTCCCTGATGTGTTCCACCTGCTCCTCCAACAGCTCGTTCCTCTCCGTTAGTGTCTTGTTCTTCTTCAACAACGACTGGCCGATCCGAGCAGCCAGTTCTAAATCCCGCTCTTTCTATGAAAGGCAAAGGTGAGAACGGACGTTCAGAACACCTGTGCTTCCCAAAGGAGCCCAGGGCGCTCAGCGTCAACTGAGGAAAACAGGACATTTCAAACTAACAAAGGTATTAATAACTCACCATCCACGTACCCGCACTTGATACCTGTTCAAAGAAGGGGACGCTCTGCCTACAGAAGGTGTCAGAGCAGACCTCGGGCAATGGGAGACAACCCATGGACTACAAGTCTCTGTTCCTATATGAGAGAAACGCGCTTCCAAAAACATTCCTCCGCAGCTGCTTTGGGTGTCTGTGAAATCACGTGACAATCTGTCCACCTGAGGGCTGGGCTACTGTACCCGCAGGGCCCAGCACATGGAAATACTCTGTAGCTGCCTGCTGGATGAATGAATGAGCACAGAAATCCCACGGTGCTCTTGCAATAAAGCAAAGAGCTGATGCAGGGAGGCAGGCTCCTTAGAACGTATGAAAGTGGAATTTACAGAGCTATTTGTATTTACTTCATACGAAACAGAAATGGCCAAAGTTACTCTGAAATCCAACAGCATGTTTCTTTTACTTAATGGAGGGTACTTAGGTTGATTTTTTTATTATTTATGTATTTATTTGAGAGAGAGCGAGTGTGCCTGCACGAGAGGGAGGATCCAAGGGAGGGAGGGAGAGAGAATCTGAAACAGACTCTTCCCTGAGTGTAGAGCCCAACGCAGGGCTGGATTTAGGGACCCTGAGATCAGGACCTGATACGTGGGAGGAGTCTGCAACTTCTGATCTCAGGGTTGGGGATTTGAGCCCCACGTTGTGTGTAGAGATTATTAAAAAAACAAACTTTTTAAAAACTGCTAAAAATACTTTCAAAATGGAGGGGCACCTGGGTGGCTCAGTCATTAAGCATCTGCCTTCAGCTCAAGTCATGATTCTAGGGTCCTGGGACTGAGCCCCACATCGGGCTCCCTGTTCTGCTGGGAGGCCTGCTTCTCCCTCTCCTACTCCCCCTGCTTGTGTTCCCTCTCTCGCTCTCTCTCTCTATCAAATAAATAAATAAAATATTAAAAAAAAAAACTTTCAAAATGGAGATAATGCATAAAATCACCTTACCTCAGGGACAAAGGCTGTGTTAAGGACACAGAAGTTTTTTTATTTCTGTTGATGATACCACTTATATGCTGCAGAACAGTACACCAAGGAAGACCTTTAGTGGCATATAAAGGTACTGCCGTGGGGCGCCTGAATGGCTCAGTCAGTGGAGCAGCGGAATCTTGACTTCGGGTAAGGTCATGATCTCAGGGCTGTGA
This sequence comes from Mustela erminea, assembly GCF_009829155.1. Lineage (NCBI taxonomy): Eukaryota > Metazoa > Chordata > Mammalia > Carnivora > Mustelidae > Mustela > Mustela erminea. The sequence goes on along the minus strand of NC_045614.1, from coordinate 71,426,649 downwards.
GGTCGAGCCCCCGTGTTAGGGTCCAGACTAAGCCAGGAGTCTGCTTGAGATTCTCTCCCTCTCCCTTTGCCCTTACCCCTGCTTCTGTGCTCTCTCTAAAATAGATAAATCTTTAAATAAATAAATAAATAAATAAATATGGGAAGAAAGATGTTTCCTGACAGTGCAGACAGCAGGACAGACGCCATCACCAAAGGATGACTCCTTCGTGCTGAGACACTGTTTGCCACTATGGTTAGGTTCGACTTGCTCCCTTGTGGGTAGGATTAGCAAGGGGAGGGGAGCTCTGGAAAACTAAATCATTTAAGAAGCTTGTGCTAATTTCATCCAGCTGGTGTAAGAAGAAGAGGAATGGGAATGTGGAGTTGAGAGAAGGGGAAAAGCTTGGGGGGGGAAGCAGATGCCTGCGTGGCTCAATCATTTAAGCATCTGCCTTCAGTTCAGGTCATAATCCCACAGTTCTGGGATCAAATCCTCCAACAGACTCCTTGCTCAGCAGGGAAACTGCTTCTCTCTCTCCCTCTGCACTTGTGTGTGTGTGTGTGTGTGTGTGTGTGTGCGCGCGCGTGCACACACACACTCTCTCTCTGACAAATAAATTCTCTCTCTGACAAATAAATAGAACTTAAAAAAAAAAAAAAGCTAGGGAGGAGCCTTAGCTTCTAATCGGCTACTAACTAACCATCTGACCTTGGGCCAATGGCTTCCATTTAATAAGGATCAGGTACACTCTAGGTCAGCTTTTTCCAAACATACCTTATAAACCATCAGTAGGTTGAGAATCATTTTTGTAATGGCAACTGATAATTTGTTTTAAATGAAATTCAACAGCACAAGATCGAAATACCAAAGTGCATTCCACATTACGAGAGTATTATTTTATGTTTATGCTTTCACTTGTCATATACTCATTTATGGGAGTACTGAGTTGCAACCTGAGATGCGTTTCTTACAGGGGGTATTGGTCAAAAGTTTACCTGCTCCGGGTGAACCCTTCTCTTCCACAGTGGTGAGATCGGGCTCTGGTTGAACATCCCTGGAACCCAGTTCCCTCTCTTGTTAGGTGGGGAGGAGGAATGGGGCAGACTGGCTGTTAGCTACCCTTGAAAAAATCTCCTAGCATTATGATTCAGACTTGTACAATATGAAGAGAACAAAGGCACTTTGTATTTCTAACTTTTATATACCCACTGAATAATTCTGTGCATGAGAAGCACACTTTCCCCCTTGCTTATCACAGGAATTTCACTGACATAGAAGCCAAGCAATGGAGGTTGAAGTACCGTTTGGGAAGACTCTAGTTGCGATTTGGCACTCTCTCACACAGATGGTGGCCACTCCCACCTCCGTTTCCCACAGTCTGGAAATCTGTCACTGCTGTCACCATTGCCCCAGAAGCCAGCCGGGTGCCACATCACAGGGCCCACAAATACCTCCACCTTATTCCCGCAATCTGAACCTACCAAGGCACAAGGGGGACCAGTGACTCTAGCCAATGAACCAAGATTTTCCTTTCTGTGAACTCATCCGTGCTTGCCACAGAGTCTTCCCAGGAAGGTCCTCCACTCAGTGGCCCTTCATCACTTTGGAGACTCAACCTATGTGTTTACTGGGTACGTGGAGGAAAGGACCCAAAGGAATGGTGGGAGGGAACCTACCTCTCCAGGCCAACTCAAAACCAGCATCTTGTGCAAATGGTTTCACCTGGCTAACACTCACTTAAAAAAGCAGTGTCTGGGGCGCCTGGGTGGCTCAGTAGGTTAAGCCGCTGCCTTCGGCTCAGGTCATGATCTCAGGGCCCTGGGATGGAGTCCCCGCATCGGGCTCTCAGCAGGGAGCCTGCTTCCTACTTCTCTCTGCCTGCCTCTCTGCCTACTTGTGATCTCTGTCAAATAAATAAATAAAATCTTTAAAAAAAAAAACAAAAAAAAGCAGTATCTGTCAATTTCTCTTTGGAAGTGTGGTCTCCACGCATCTAACTCAAGCCCACTGAATCTAACAGAACAAATTCTCAGACTGAATACCTAGTAAGCACTTAAGGCCAGAGGCTTCACTGCCTCCCTGGTCTACGCTGCCATCATGTATGTGTCGTGGGAAGTTTCAACAAGCGCAGACATTCCGCATGTCTTGGCCACAGTCTGCATGCAAACCCCACGGCAAACAAATCAAGCAAAAATTACAGTTACGAAAGCCCGCTGGGTAAGGCCGGCTGGAGCACCTGAAGGAAGGTGAGGGCTTCCCATGGCACACAAAGGCCAGAGCCCAAGAGCAACGGGCAGGGATGGGCTGTGCACTCAGTGAAGCCCCTCGCCCTCCCCATGACACCCCAAACCTCAGACCTGGGGCTCTCCCTCATCGTCCCTGCCGCACAGTGGGGCAGCTTTCACCCCATCTACACCAAAAATTGAATCTTATAGTAACAGAAACAAAAACTCTCTGCAGGGGGTAAGAAAAAGACAAAAGTTATAGTAAAACTATTTATGGATGAAATGAAAAAACTGAACAGATTCTGTGGTGTCTAAAAGTTATCTAAGGGGAGAACCTAGCTGGCTCAGGTGGTAGAACATAAGACTCCTGCTCTCAGGCCTGTGGGTTCGGGCCCCACGCTGGGTGTGGAGATGACTTAAAAGTTACCTAAAAATAGTTCATTTAAAAGTTACAGTAACTAAAAACTTAGTGAAGTAGCTCTGGTTTTTCTTTACTAAGAGGACAGACTGGCTGGTTTCTCCTGAACGATTCCAGAAATGAAACATTCGCATTTATTACACAACCAGCCAAAATATGGTAAACGTTTACAGCTAAAAACAGGAAAGTGGCTAGGAAGTGACCACTGGGTTAAACTACAGTGAGCATGAGAGATTACAAATAAAGAATTTAGGCCCTTGGAAATTAACTATTAAAAGAGCCGGGTTCAGCTGGGAAATGCAGCCAGGTGGAGGAGCTCATTCCTAGGGCTCGCTCCCTCTTGCCTGCCCCTGCTTTGCTTAAAGAGACAGTGACCTGGCTCAGCCCCTTCTGCAGTGGCACCCCTGCTGTCTGACAACAGCCCTCAGAGACAGAGAGCAGCAAGCCTCCCACTCATGGCGGCTGACTCATCTCATTCACCAATCTCAGCATCAAAAGCGTGACTAAGGGGCCCTCCACACAACCCTCTCCAAAGGAGGGGGAGAGAGTAGCAGGAGGCAAGCTCTGCCCAAAGGTAAATCCAAAGGCAGGAAGCCAAGGCAAGCTGCTGCGGAATCCTCTTCCCCTTAGAGGCAGAAACAAAAGCTCCCCACTCACCACGGGCTGCGCTTTGGCATCCTGTGTGTAGTACGTGTACACACACACAGACACACACACACTCTCTCTCTCTCTCTCTCCCCACCTCCCACCTCCTGACCCTGCCTTCGTGTGGCCAGCCTGCGAACCAAAGCAAACGATCAGAGGAAGCGGAACCAAAGCCAAGCCAAGCAGAACACAGCCCAGTACCACGGTCCGGTGACCAACGCAGTTCACCTTTCACCGGGGAACCGTCTAGTTCCGAAGAAAGGCAGTGACTCAGAGGTGGTTCTTATCAGGGCAAGGAGAAGAATGGCATTATAAATGAGACACACATACACACAGACCATGCCAGAATGAGCTGCTAAAAACAGAATCCAGAGGGCACAAAGCCACCCAAAGAAAGCGCCCTACAAATATTCTTGACAGCTCAGGTTTTTTGGGTTTTTTTCTGTTTTGTTTTTTTGTTTTTTTAAAGAGGACAGCATGACATCTGGGGAGTGACCCTGGCTAAGCAGATGAGCTGGGGGGACGGGGAACTAGACACCCAGGCTCTGCATGAAGGGGGGCAGGCCCGGCTCCTTTGGGAGCCCTCAGACATCCAAGCAGAGACGGGGCTTAGCATCACTAGTGCCAGCTCGGCAGGGACCAAGCACGGCAGGGGGCAGACGCTCACAGAGTAAGCATCCCATTAAAAATACAACCCTGTTTGTGTTTTTATAAAAAGTCCCACTGATGGCCAATGGATTATACTCCCCACAAAATAATAGGGCAGTCAACACTCAAGCCAAAAGCATGAGTCCCAGGTGCTACAGTTACCAGCCTGGGGTGCACAGCAGCTGTGTGGCCCTGGGCTGCTTCTGTCCTCTGATTCAGGTCCCTTCACCCAAACCAGGGGCACCCGTGGTGGAGAGCTACCGCAGAACTGATAAGACGCAGTTCTCAGAAACAATACACCCTTGATAACAAGCATGACAACAGCAGCAGACACTTGCAAGGGGCCTATCATTTCCAAGGTTGTAAGGGATGAGACCTCCCAACCCACCCAGTGCCCCTGTCCTGGATGGTCCCCACCTTGGAAAAGCTTCCAGCTAATCTGACTAGGAGAACAGGACAAAGGGAATTACAGGATGACTGCCATGCTCAGGGCTCACAGGGGTACAGACCCCCTGAAGCCATGGTGACAAACAGCTCTGAAGGTCCCCATGAGCCCTGCCGCACAACACTCAAGGCCAGGGAAGGATGGGGGAGGTCCCTGGTGACAAGCTGGAGGGGGTTTCACAACGGGATCTGTGTGTAGCTTTGGTTGCCACAGTGAGGACTTCTAAGTGTCTGTAAGTATGGGGGGGTGGGGCAAAGAGGTCACAGCGGGCTTGGGATACAGGTAGCTACAGAGAGAAACAGAAACCTCCCTCCTGAGGCTCTGTGGCCTGGAGGAGTAGAGTGGACTTGGAATAAAAAGAACGGTCCAGACAGAGCCTCCTCAGAAGAACTGACAGCTAACAGTGTGGACTGAGGAGTAGATGTTGGAAATACCAGGGTACCCAAACAGCATGGCACTGCTGGGGGAAAGGATCAGTGGAAAGGGGTCTGTGATGAACCATTTTCAGAAGTCATTGGTGCTGGGTGCCTGGGTGGCTCAGTGGGTTAAGCCTCTGCCTTTAGCTCAGATCATGATTTCAGGGTCCTGGGATCGAGCCCTGCATCGGGCTCTCTGCTCAGGAGGGAGCCTGCTTCTCTCTCGCTCTCTCTCTCTTTCTTGGCCTCTCTGCCTACTGTGATCTTTCTCTGTCAAATAAACAAATAAAATCTTTAAAAAAAAAAAAAAAAAAAAGAAGAAGCAGCAGCAGCAGCTTGGTGCCAACCAAGCTAGCCTCCCAAGTGCCTAACGCTAGCCACCATAATGGCAGCAACTGGAGTACCACCAGAAGGCCTGTGCCCCAAAATGCCTCTCAATGGCCCAGTCTCATGGCCAAAAACGTAACATCACTTATTTGGGGCTGACCTGTTGGTAACTGCTGTGACATGCAGGTGACCAAGAAGTCTCAGCTTCTGCCTACACGCACCCAACCGGGTCTATGAGCGGAGAGAAGACCGGCTGCAGGAGAACGGAGGGGAGCGGATGGCTAGGCAGGTGAGCCTTGAGGGACTCAGAGGGGAATCCAAAGAGTCCACCCCTCAGAGCAGCCGTGAGAATACTGGATGTTCAGATGGGAAAAATACAGGAGAGAAGATACACAGAAGTGGGATATAAAGATGCCTCCCAAAACTCTGGGTTCCACCACTCCTGCTCGGTCCTATGTTTCAACCTTGTTCCACCAGTGGCTGAAAAGGACAACAATGATTTCTGTGTCTCCCACATCATGCTACCCTTTTCCTGAAAGAGCTGATAAATAATAACATGACCCCAAGTCAACCTTGGTTCCAGAGCAGAAACAAGGGTCTAAGTTAGCACTGGTGCCATTAAGGACAGATAACGTTTAAAGACAGGCACTTATTCAACATATACCTATAAGAACCTGCTGTGTTCTGGCTGGTTCTAGGCATGGGGGTATACATATGGTGCTCATCGTTTGTAGAGGTTTGCACAGCCCTGGTATTCTCAACTGCCAACAGAATGCTAAGAAGAAACCAAGAAAAACAGTCCCTAAAATACCGACAGCTCATCCACCTCTAGGCAAGTTTCATAATTTTTCTTTCCCACAATGATTTTTGGTTATTTCTATGCTGTGTAATATCCCTTTAACCTGAGGTAAGTTCCAAAAAACTACAAAGATATCATGATGATGTCTTCTTTGGATGCTTTTGGATACCCTTAAAGTATAGCATTACAAAATACTTTCAGGGGTTTTAAAAGTCTTAAATTGGGTCTTCTAGCAAACATTCCTATTTTGTGTCATTTATACATTCCTTTTAAAAACCTAACATACCTTGTACAAAGTTACAGCTATAAAGACCTGCGGAGCTATCAGTTCAAAAAGCAAAGGCACTGCTTTGTACCCCAAGAGGGCCCCAAGAGGACTCTTCACTGAGACCAACAACCATGTATGCTTTAATCAATGTAAGTTATAATCAGTCAATCATAAGCGGCTCTTGGCATCGCCAGAAGCACTTACCTCCTCAAGAAGCCGAGTGACAGCATCTATGTCATTATACGTCTTAGTCATCTGGCCAACTCTTTCAGCACATAAAACTGCAAGAAATAAAAGTGGCAATGAGTTACGGATGTCACAAGCCAGCCAAACAAATAACCCATCTAATAAAGCGACCTTTAAGTCGGGCACAAAGGGTCGCTGTTTTGGCCAGGTTCGACCCACGCTGCACTTGGCACCACCAGATTTTATTTCCCAGTTCCAGAGAAGAGCCTCGGGGGGCGGGGGGGGCACGCTCAGAGGATGACGTAACTTCCAATCCTGCAAGGTTCTGACTGTGCATATGTGTCTGTGTGTGCCACGCTCGTGCACACATATAGGGGTGGCACGGGGGACAAGATGTTGGATTAGAAAGGGGTCTGGCTTCATGTAAACTCAGCAAACTGAAACGGGTCAGCAGCACAGCCACCAGTGTGTGAGGGATCAGAAAGCATCCCGAGGGTCTAGAGCTCACCAACCACAGAGTACCCAACCGCATGGACGGAGTAGGATCCTTCAGAAATGGGCTACTGGTATAATTATTAAATAACAATCTTAGGGGGTGCCTGGGTGGCTCTGTGGGTTAAGCCTCTGCCTTCAGCTCAGGTCAGGATCCCAGGGTCCTGGGATCGAGCCCCGCATGGGTCTCTCTGCTCAGCGGGAAGCCTGCTTCCCCCTCCCCCTGCCTGCCTCTCTGCCTACTTGTGACCTCTGCCTGCCGAATAAATAAATAAATAAATGATAAAATCTTGAAAATAAATAAATAAATAGCCATCTTACCTGATCATTTCATAATGGTGCAGCCCCTCCCCTCCCCTCTCCAAATAGCCTAAATTCTAAGGCAAGGCAACCAGTTTCCCTACCATGAAAACTAGGGTCACCGATTCTTTTTAATCCACACCAAAAAGGCTAATACCATTCCCGCCACGGACCAATACACAGCTCGCAGACTGGCATTTCACCACCTATCTAATTGGCTGTGGTCATGAGAGGCTACGCAGGCCACCTGAGAGCGCGTGGGTCTTTGTTCTCCTTCTGTTGGAGTAAAAGGTCGTGCCACAAAAGAACACTTTAGTCTGCGGAAAAATCGCAGGGCGGTTTTATTTTAAATCCATGGCAAAGAATCGATTTGCAATTCCGCAAATACCAAGAAGGGTGTCACAGGTTTTATTCTGTGGAGGAAGGAATGAACGTAAGTCCTTGTACGACCCAAGTGAAAAATTATTTGAAACTTGCCACTTCTGCCATTAATAGAGTCCCGGTAACTCCTTATAACTAAGACTCTACAAAATAATTCCTTCAGAGCCAAAGACTTGGTTCAGCTTTCACAATGACCCACGTCCAGTAACGGCCCAGGCAAGGCAGCTGGGAATCAAGTGGGTTACTAAGCCAACCTCCGTAGCATTGCTAATGGCAAGCTGCAAGAGGAATGCGATAGGTCTCTAAATATTTTATTAAATGCAAGTAAAGATCACCCTAGTGAATGAGTTCAGAGAAAGAGGATCCGTTGGAATGATTTTCTAGCTTAAGGAGATCTGAAATCTGGTTCCAAATCTGAAACCCCCTTCCAGCTCTCTCCTCCACCAGACACTTCTGTGGGACTGGAAGGAAGTACGCTGCCTTGGGCGCTTTCCTTCCCTGGCCTCCAGTGGGGGCTGCCCTGCTAGCAAAAACCAGGGAGCTTCATGTAAGGGTTGGTTTAAACCAGAATTTAACTTGATGGAGGTGGAGGACAGCTCAAACTGCTCTAAACTGTTCATCAGCTCAGGGCAGGAGAAATCCTTAAGAGAAGATTCCTGTGCCCCCACAGGAGTTCGTTTTCACCGGAGCAGGGTGGGGGGGTACAACTGTGCTCTGTGGCAGCATTGCAGGAAAAGACGCAGGAGGCCCCCCAAACCTGTTGGCCCCACGGACAAGCATGGGCACACCCAGCTCATTAACAAGAAACAGACCCCAGCAGTAACAAAACGCCTCTGTGAGAACCGGGTGTTGTGACCAGGGGGCCTGACCAGGGGCCCTGCTTACTGCCTACCCCAGCCCTTAACTTAAGAGGACAAAGTACTCTGCTAATGTGGAGAAAAAGAAAACCAGGCTAGACTTGAATTGGTCTCCATGTCAACCCAAACAGGAGACAGCAGGATTCCAAGCTGCTTTTTTCCTCTGGGATTGTATTAATCAGAAATTACACTTCTATTTTTAGGCGAATTTTTTGAGTTAATCATGTGTAGATAATCACATGCAGATAGATGTATGAAATAATAGAGAGGTCCCTAACACCCTTTACCCAGTTTCTCGCAGATGGTAACGTTCTGTGAAATATCACAACCAGGGCACTGACACTGATACAATCCGCGAAGCTCACTCAGATTTCCCCAGCTTAATTCTTACTTGTCTGAGTGTGCAAGCATGCCCCCACATGGGACTCGTAAGCTCTCAACAATCCTATTACTGTGTTGGTTGTGTATCCACCACCACAAAGATCCCTCGTGTTTCCTTTTCTAAAGCTAATTTTCAAAAAGCTTTAATGTGCTTTAACCATTGACCCAATAGTATGTATACACTTGGACCAGTGGGTTTTTTCCTAGCATGAACCATACATATTGTTGCCACGCACACAGGGACAGGAGGGCAGGTGTGAACTTTCACTTTCAGTTAGGGCTGCAGAGTGAGGGAGAGACCTTCCAAAAGTCCCCAGGCCTTTGAGAGAGCCCAGCTTCGGAAGTCAGAGGCATAAATGAAAAACCACTACTGACTCTGAGCTATTAAAGGATGTGTATTGCTATTCCAGTAATGCTTTGAAAAATACATGTAATCTGGGGTGCCTGAGGGGTTCAGTGGGTTAAGCCTCTGCCTTCATTCAGGTCACGATCCCAGGGTCCTGGGATGGAGCCTCGCATCAGGCTCCTTGCTCAGCGGGAAGCCTGCTTCTCCCTCTCCCACTGCCCCTGCTTGTGTTCCCTCTCTTGCTGTGTCTCTCCCTGTTAAATAAATAAATATATACATATATTTATATATATAATATTATATATATAATCCTAATGAAAAGAAGTGTACTGATTTATAATAAAAACACAGGAAAAAATTAGAAGAGTCATAAAAATATTGACATTTAGGGGCGCCTGGGTGGCTCAGTGGGTTAAGCCGCTGCCTTCAGCTCAGGTCATGATCTCAGGGTCCTGGGATCAAGGCCCCCATCGGGCTCTCTGCTCAGCGGGGAGCCTGCTTCCTCCTCACTCTCTGCCTGCCTCTCTGCCTGCTTGTGATCTCTGTCTGTCAAATAAATAAATAAAATATTTTAAAAAATAAAAAATAAAATGGGAAACTGAGGCCCAGAGAGGTTAAGTCAATCCTCTGATATCATAAAGCTACCAAATGGTGATGTCAGTCTTAGAAGAGATGCCCAGCAGGGGCAGCAGTTAACATTCACGCAGTTTCTGCTAAGTCTGGGGAATTTAATGTGCTTTTTCCTTAATCCTCACCGAAGCCTGCAGGGTGGGTGCCGTCACGGTGACCATTCCACAGATGAGAAAACTGAGATGTGAAGGACCCGACCAAGGTCATGGCTGCACAGCAGGACTGCACGTCGGCCAGTCTGGCTTGCGTCCTGAGCTAGCGAGCTATAGAGGACACAAGGGCGAGGCTGAGGCCAGCACACATCAACAATATTCAGGACCCAGAAACAGAGCAAGAAGCATCTCTGGTGTAGGGCAGAGATCCCCGGCGCCAGGGCTCTGATGCTTAGGCTTCCACAGGAGACTCTACCAAGGTCATGAGGCCCTGGACAAAGCCCTGTAATTTCTTGCGTTCCTCTTCCAAGAAATGAGGGGGCTGGGGTGAGAACAATGAAGTGGGCAAAGAACCAACAATGCCTTTAAACAGTAAGACAAGTATAGGCTGCACCTTCCAAGCACAGACTTTCTAGATATTCAATCTACAAGAGACCATGGTCCTGCTTCTCTCTCCATGGGAACGACATTCCAAAGGGAGGCTCCAATTCTGACCAAAGGAGCGAGAGCACATCAATCCACTTCCACTCAAAGAATGTTGAAAAAACAAACAAACACTAAAGTAAAAGCACAGCCATAAACCTCCATAGTAACATGAACAAACTAGGGTCTAAGTCCTAGGAAGAGAAGTTTATCATGCCCACAGTAGCAAAGCTGATACACCACACACACAGCACCCCTCCTGCAGTATCAAACTAACATGTCTCAAACAGGCAGCAGACTGTGTTCACCAGGACGGGAGACCTGCCCCTTCCGAGGCACAGAGAAAACAGGCCGCCCACATGCCCCTTCCGGGTAACGCTGGGCTGGGGCTCAGGGTGTGTGAGGTCCGGCAAGTCCGTTTAAGGAGCCTGGGCTTCCATGATGGGACAGCAGAAGCCGTTCTCAAAGAAAAAGTGTCCACCTAAGAGCTGTATTTCAGAAAAAATTCTGGCTACAGTACAGAGAAGTGGGGGGGCGGGGGTAGTCAAGGCTGTTGATTAATCCAAGGCAATCTTAAATGGCTGTTAAATGGAGAGAAGTGGTCTCTCTTGCTCAGAGAGTTAAGAGACAGGATGGGATGGGAGGTAAATCAGAAAGACAGGATTTGGGCTTCTCACCGGAACAGAGGGGACACAGGCACTCCACTTCTTAGAGATACTGTCCCCCACAAAGACAGGTGCATGTGACAGAAGGTCAGAAGCACGATGGGGCAGCCCTAATGCAGTCACTGGCAAGGGGGGCAGCGGCTGAGGTCACTACGGGAATAACGTGCCAGGCAGAGAGCCACACAACCGCCTGTAGCAGGAGGCCCACAGCAGCAAGGAATGCCTTCCCAGGAGCTAAATCATGGTCTGCAATGAGAGAAGAACCCAGTGCCTATCCTTGGGTGGGCAGGTGAAATCAGTAAGCCAGACTGGAATGAGTGGCCCTGGGCAGGCCGAGCAGAGACAGCAAGGCCTGTACTAGGCTGTCAGCTAACTGGGGGAGGGAGGAGGGTGCAGCTCCTAGGGAGGGGGGGTGGGCAGTTCTGGCTGAAAATCAGCAATGCAAACTTTATGCAAATTAAACCATGCCCCAGACATTTTTGAGAATAAATGCTGGCAGCCGGTTTACAGTTCCCGTTCACAGACCTGAGATGCCAGCCAAGAAATTTCCAGTATCTACAGAGAGTAGGCCCTGAAGAGAGATTAGTGCCTGTCTAATGAGGAGATGCTGTCAGTGGGAAGCTCAGGGTGACCACCTGAGGCCCAAGAGAAACCCCTGCAGGGAAGAAAACAAGAAAACAGGGGCCAGGATCAGCAGGAGTGGGGGATGGGGTGGGACTTCAGGGTCAAATGAGACACGTACCTGGGAAGCCCCAGGGCAGCAGTGGGAGAAGTGGGCAGGGGTGGGGCAGGCCATGGAGTGGCCAGAGCAGGAGGTCAGACACAGAATTGCAAGCCTGACCAATGGAGTGGAGGGCAAGAAGGTTCCAGCATACGACCCTCTCTCCCGATGAACCCATGCCTTCTCATCACATTAACGGACTCAACAAGGCCCCCTTGACAGATTTGGCCTTATCAGGTTTCTCCAAGAAACTCTGGTTGGCAGTCCTCACTGCTCACTTAGGTACTGCATCGTGGTGGAAAGAGTTTCCTCAAGTTGTGTGAAAGAGCAGCTCTCATCACTTCTTAACCGAATTTTGGTAACATTTCTCCTGTCAGTTTTACACATCTTTGAAGCAAATAAATGAATGTTTTGCACATGTACAAATATATATGTGTATACAGACAAAAGTGCACATATATGATTAAATTATAAGTGTGTGTGTGTGTCAGAGAGAGCATGTGTGTGTGTGCGCAAGCACCAAGACCTCAGGAGACGTCGCTCCCTTATAACACAAAGACCAAGTCACCAATATCCATGAATGGAGGGAAGATATTCATGACTGCCCAGAATATTTGCATTTGGGGTTGTTTGGCTACGTGTTCTAGCTTATTCACAAATCCTTTAATTAATTAGAACATTGCTTTTCAACCTTAGAAACTGCTTCCAAGTCTCCTCCCTGATAAATTCTCCTCTTACCTGGTGAATTTTATTTTCTGTAATATTTATAAAAACCCTAAACATATTGAATAAGCTTTCAATATGCCCAGTTGAGATGGAAGCCGGCAGTTAGGTGTCAGGGACGAGTCCACAAATCAGTGGATTATCCTTCTCTCACTCTGACCAGTAACAGCAGGTGCCAGTTGAAATAGCATCCCTACAGTTGGCCCCCATCCTCCAGGAAGTAAATCTAGTAAGTACTTACTATCTGTCCTGCCCCCAGGTAAGGCAAGGAGTGGAAGGTTCAGAACCTGAAAGCCACAGGCTAAAAAATTGCCCCTCACCCCTGTGAAATTCTAAGTGAGTCAGCACTGGGGCTAAGTTTCCAGGCATTACAAAACAAATATCCTTTATTTAGAGCTTTGTCTAGATCCTTTTGAATTTGGATTGGCTTGGTGCCACATGTGCCTCTTTCCTTCTGCAGGGACTGTCTCTTGCCGCTTCTCCAGCTGGGGCCTTCCTGCTCCTCCCCGAGGCCCAGCAGGACAACAGTCCGCCCATGTAAAGACTGCGGCTTTCCCAGTCAGCCTTCCCTCGGAAGACAGCAAGCAGACTCCCAGACTAGGCCAATCTGGCAAAGCACTTGATGAGGGGGACATCTTTTTTTTTTTTTCTTTTTTTATTTAGTTTATTTGGGAGAGAGCAAGCAGAGCAAGCGAGAAAGAACATGAATGGAGGCGGGGAGCAGGGTCCCTGCTGAGCAGGGAGCCTGATGTGGGGCTCGATGCAGGGACCCTGGGATCATGACCTGAGCCGAAAGCAGAGGCTTAATCTACAGAGCCACTCAAGTGCCCCAAAGGCAGAGGGACATCTTTAAATGGCAGCAGCCCCTGTGTCCCTTGGCCACACACAGTGCTGGTGGGTTAGACACCTGTGTTCCCATACTTTATGGCAGAGAAACTCAGGCTCTGAGAAGTCAGATGAATGGCCTAAGGTCACAGACTTGACTAGTCCCTCAGGCCCCTGCACAAGAGAAAGAAAAATCTATGTCCACACAAAACTTGCACACAAATGTTTACAGCAGCATTACTCATGAGAGCCAGAGAGTGAAAACAGCCCAAATGACACTCTCCCCATGAAAATATAAACAGAAAGTGGTACATCTGCCCCCTGGCAAGTTACACAGCTGTAAAAAGGAATGGAGGCTTGGTATACACAGCAAGTGGAGGGACCTCGACAGCCTGCGCTCAGAAGCAGCCCGACACAAAAGACCATTCCTTTAGGATGCCTTCCTATGAGGTATCCAGTACAGGCAAATGGGACAGAAAGCAGCTTAGTGGGGGCTGCGGCTGGGAGTGGGAATGGGACTAGCCAGGAAAGGGCATGAGGGAGCTCACACGGGAAGGGCATACACATGTTCTACAGCTGGACTAGGGTGATGGCTGTACCCCTCTGAGAATTTCCTCAAAAGCATTACTGTCCATTTAAAGTAGCTGAGTTTTATGGTATGTAAGCTATACCTCAATATTTTAAGTTACCAAATAGGCAACCACATATACAGGAACTACGAAGACTCTGTTCCAACCACTGCCCCGTTACGTGGTAGTGTAAAAGCCTTCTTTCACAGCCTCGAACCCTGACCTAGCCTTCCCCAGACCACACAGCAGTAGTCCCCCAGTCCAAAACCCGCCGTGATCAAAAGCACACAAATGTACTCATCCACCCCCACAGAGACGATCTATGACTTTCACTTGGATACCTGTCATGAAAATGTACTCAGGTGGTAGATCTGTAAGGAAACCAAGCGCCACCTCGGTCCAGTTATGGAAAAGAGGGACTCTGGACGCCCTTTCCCGGCATCCACTCTCCTCCCAAGTTACAGCCTCGTCCCTGGCGCAGCTGTTGTCCTTCCCCTATCTTCAAATTCATTCAGACTTGGCCCAACAGCCCAAGTGGATTAACTACCAGACCCATAAGACACACATTATTTGGCTTAAACAAACACACAAAATAAGTATTTTGATGTAGCCCTTGAAGTGGGTATAGGAATAGGGTGATGACCCACCAAAAACAGCCACAGCCTAGGCCATAAAGAACATAATTCTTTTTTTTTTTAATATTTTATTTATTTGATACAGAGAGAGAGTAGGCAGAAAGGCAGACAGAGAGAGAGAAAGGAGGAAGCAGGCTCCTTGCTGAGCAGAGAGCCTGGATGCGGGGCTCGTACCAAGACCCTGGGATCATGACCTGAGCCAAAGGCAGAGGCTTTAACCCACTGAGCCACCCAGGCGCCCCAAGAATGCAATTCTTTAAAAAAAAAAAAAAAAAAAAGATTTTATTTATTTATTTCATAGAGAGAGCACAGCAGGGGGAGTAGCAGGCAGAGAGAAAGGGAGAAGCAGGCTCCCCGCTAAGCAGGAACCCTGACTTGGGGCTCCAAAATAGGGGAAGGGCTCCATTCCAGGACCCTGGGATCCTGACCCGAGCCGAAGGCACACACTTAATGACTCAGCCACCCAGTGCCCCAATGAATGTAATTCTTACAAATGGCCCACATCCCCTCCCACCTGGGCTATGAACATCATAGGAAGGCAGTGGAGCCTTCTTTGGGGACCAACACATAACTGATACTCCAAAAAAAGGAAGATTTTTGGCTCATGTCTAACCAGTACCATAGGGAGGGATGAAAACATTAAAGCCTCGGGGTATATCTGGTCACCCCAAGATAAGCAAAGGTCCCAGAGTATCGCCTCCCCTTCTCTCCCACGTCCCTGGGGCTGGGGGTGGGGGAAAGAAGCCACTTGGAAAATGGCAGTCTCAAGTCCA
The DNA here is from genome assembly GCF_009829155.1 of Mustela erminea. Taxonomy (NCBI): domain Eukaryota; kingdom Metazoa; phylum Chordata; class Mammalia; order Carnivora; family Mustelidae; genus Mustela; species Mustela erminea. Next base: position 71,411,417 of record NC_045614.1, on the reverse strand, counting down.
ATGGGACACAAAGGGATGAGTAAGGAAGCTGCTAAGAAAGAAGCAGCGTTCAAAGGAAAGGCATCAACTAATAAGCAGCCGTGGTTTCAGGCCAGAAGCAAATGGGTTGACCAAGGCCACCGCTCCTCTCGGTGTAAAGTGCTGGTTTGTCACCACAGCCCCAGGAGCTGGGCTCCGGGACGGTGTGGTGGCAGAGGCTGGCCTGCTACAACAGCAGTCTGTCCAGTCACCCCCAGTGACTGCATGTGCACTGTGGGTGGGGCAGGGGCAGCACTGCCAAGAGCTCAAACCAGACAATACAGTCTGGTTACATTTCACTGCTCATCACCACCACTCACTACAATGCCAGTGTGACTGTTTTACTGAGTCACTTTCCCTTCCAAGGTGGGCTGAGAGCCGAGCACGGCGGCAAACTCCTGAAGATGCGGGGAAGGAGAAATAAAACACCTACTGAGTATCTACAACATGTCACCTGCTATCCTGGGCATCTCACAACAGACTGGACTATTTCACTTAAAACCCAGCACAGCTCCACGACGTACAAATGATCCCTATTTAACACACCAGGCAGGGAGGGAAGCCAAATGGTTTGTCCACTGACATAAGCACGAACTCCTGGATGCCATAAACATCCACCCGACCCTAGGCTGGAACACTCAGTTAATCTCTGGTGTCCTTCCACCATCGGGATGTCTGATGACGGCTCACCACGTCCTGGCACTCTGCCAAGTGCTGGACAGCTATTGCTTCCTTCAGTGTTTACATTCATCCCAGGACAGAAGTATTACTGCTGTCCACCCTTTAGAGATGGAGAAACGCCCCCCCCGGGTCACAGAGCTATCATGGGAGGGCCTGATTGCCACGACACAAGAGAGAGAGAGCTTAACCACGGTCTGCTGAGAAAATGCATGAACCTCAAGCAGGTAAGGAACTTGCATAAACGAGCATGACAGAGAGGACCCAGCAGGAAGTGCCAGGAGAGGCGCTGCTGGAAGCTCAGATACAAGAAGACTGAGGATGACAAGGGGTTGGGGACAGGGGCCAGAAGTGGGCAGAGCAGCAAAGGGACCCCAAAAGAACACAGGCCCTAGATGAGCCTTGTCCTCGACCTGCCCTAGATTAATGCTGGTCCCTGGACCCCAGTCAGAGGACCACCCCAAGCAACGGACATCGCTGGAGGCCTGCATGGGGTGGCCATGGATACCACTAACCAAACCCCAGGCTGGAGGCCAAGGTCATGAACACCAAGAGCAAACAGTGCTGAACCAGTACTGATAAGCTGGGTCAGCTCCTTCCTCCTGTGTGACCTACAGCAGAGAGTCCTACACGGCTTGCTCACATGCTGCCGGCCATCCTGTGTCAACACAGACACCAGGGCGGGACCCTGATGGCGCCTGCTCTGGGGCAGACGTCACAAACACCTCCCATCCAGCACCCTCCACGCAGCCGGCAATTTCCCTCTCAAACTGGAGGAATGTGCCGTTGGTGCTGCCTCTCAGCCTGCGCCTTTGAACCAGCTGGAGAACTGGCACAGCCCAGCAGGGTGCCACCATGCACAGAGTCCCCTGGCCGGAGGCTCTCCATCAAACTCTTGCTACGTTCCTACTGTCAACTGGTGTTTTCTCCAACTCTGCTTTTCCAGATGACCATATCTGGTTAGCGCTCGTCACCTGAAAACTGCCATTTGTGCAAAGCACGGATGGGGCCACTTCTGTCCTGGCCATCAGCAGGGTCCAGCCCTGCTGGACTTCACTCCAGCAGCACTTCACCAGAAGCCCAGCACTCCTAGAACGTCACTCCAGCAGCACTGAGCCCTGCCCCTGACCCCTGCCCACTCTCAGCCCGAGCAGAGGGGACTGCAGCAAACAAGCAGAGGCCTCCTTCAAGAATGCCACGCAGCCTAAACCTGCTTTGGGTCAATGCTGTTTCTGCGTTCTTCAAGTCCTTAGTGGCCGGGAGACACAGAACCCAGCCCTGGTCCAGCAGGCACCAGGACTAAGGCTCCTCTGTAGCCCGTGGGCTCAGAAAACCAAAACCTGCTATGAGGGCACCAGGTAAACCCCAGAGAATTCCATATGCTCTTTTCCGATCCTGCCACCTGCCAGGGACGGGGTGAGAAACTTTGCAGTTGGGTAACAGCCCCAAGGAATATCCAGATGAGAAAAAAAGTTACGAAATCAGGATTCCTTAGGCACTCCCTTGAGAAAGTGGTAGGAATCTGCCACACAGCAAACCACAAAGAAATGACCACAAAACTTCACTCTTCACCAGTGTTTTCCTGGTGCCAGTGCCAGCACCCTGCTCGGCGCGGAGAGCGGGGCACGACCTAGAACTTCACTCCAGCAGCACTGAGGCCTGCTCCCACCCCGATCCCTGCCCATTCTCAGCCCGAGCAGAGGAGACTGCGGCAAACAAGCAGAGGCCTCCTTCAAGAACGCCACGAAGCCCAAACCTGCTTCGGGTCAATGCCGTTTCTGCACTGTTCAAGTCCTCAGTGGCCGGAAGACACAGAACCCAGACATCTCCCAGGAGGACGGCGAGCACCAAGCCGCCCCTCACAGCTGCCTGGTGTGAACAAGCTGCTTCTCTTGGGAGCACCCTCCCCACGGGTTAGAACCATTACATGAGGAGAGGCCAGGAAGGGCCTTCAACTCCATTAGCTTTACACCTGGGTGTGGTGGAAGGCAGACCCCAGGCAGGATGACGGTGGGGAAACCCAGGTCCGGGACAACCCAGGTCCAGGACAACCCAGCTCAGCCTCTGTTGTGCAGGCAGCAAATGGGAGGAGCATTTATTTCAAAGGCTGTTTTGAAGGTTAAAGGGTGACATTGGAAGGTGCCTATCACCCCCACGAGGTGACCGAAGAGAATAAATGTGTTCCAGACCCACAGCTATCAGAGCAATCCAGCACTTCTTTTAGGTCAGTTTACAGGGAAGAAAACCACCTAAACCAGCTCAGAATCCAGGGAACAGTCCAGTCCACATCCTGCACATAATTTCATTACCCAAGAGCACTTCTCTTCCACATACAGGATGTGCTTTCCATCTTGTTTTGCTTTCAAGACACAGGCAGTATGACAGCACTGGAGAAAAGCAAGAGCCTGTCCAGCAAGTGGCTTGCTCCAGGACACAGGACTGGCTCCAGAAACCAAACCTGTCAAACCAAACCGCCGTCTTCTGATCCATGCCCCAGACGTCCTGCAGCTAGGAGCCAGTCTCATGAATTTCATTTTACAAAGAAAAGGAAGCACACTGGCAATAAAGTGTCTTTCTTTGGAGCTCACTGTCTTGAAATTATTGTGAACACTTCACCCCTCCAGGACACTTGAGCATTTTATTGGAGAAAGGAAGGCAATGGAATGGGAAGGAACAAAAGAGAATTTAAGTCTATGAGAGGAAAATTAAGTCTATGAGATGGCAAATACAGAGCAGTGGCCCCCCTTGAATGTGATCTTCAAGTAGGGGACCTGTGTTGGGGGATGCCAAAAAAAGACGTGACCACCTTCAGGTGATCTGTGAGCCGGACCTGGGCACTCAGAGGCTCCCTGTCCCCTCCCTATCCTTGGAATGTGGGTTCTGCTGGCCTTTCCTGCTCCCAGAGGCCATTCCAAGGTTAAAGACTTGAGATGGTAAAGTAGTGTTGAGAACACCTGCACGGTATACGTGACTAAACCCTGTTAAAGCTTCTCTATAAACTTCTAAGGTTTGGCAGGCAGGTGTGGGGACCCACTGTCTTCCAGCTGCCCAAGGCAAGCCTCCTACGAAGTTCTCTTTGCTTGTAAAACCTGCCACCTACCAATCTGGAGTGGCCTGCCTCCTCCTTCATCTCTAGCTACCCACGGGGAATGGGGGCGGGTTTCAGATTACACCCAGGAAGCTCTGGAAAGGGTTGCGAACCAACACCCATGGTTATCTATGAAACGTGGCCCAGCACAGGACAATGTACTTCGGAATCAGCCAGAGGGCATGTTAAAACCCAGTCTGCCGGGCCCCACCCCAGGGTGTCTGGCTCAGCAAGTCCCCACATTCGGGGGCAGGGCCCGAGAATGTACATTTCTAACACAATCCTGGGTGATGCTGATGCTACCGGGCGGGAACCCACTTTGAGAGCTGCTAGCACAATGGTTTAAGATAGAGGGCCCCTGAGCCACTCTACATAGGTTGAAATCACTTACTAGCTCCACGACTCTGGACAAGGTCAAATAAGTTTCCTCTTATAAACTGGTGAAATGGAAATGGTAACAGCGCTTCACCACATATGGTTGCTTTAAGGATGAAATGGACAGACCCATAGAAAGTACTTAGAAAGGTGCCCGGCCCAAGCAGTAAATACAAGACAAACACTGGGTCTCATCACCAACATCGGCTCAGAGTTTTTGCCTTAAGGTTAAAAATACAGATATAGGAAACATTTTCAATACAACGTTTTTTCTTCTCTTGCCTAGCCTATAAGACACTGCTCCAGAACCTGGTATAGTCTTTAATTTAGAATCGTATGGTTCAATGAGTGGTTTCTAAAATCATCCTGCTCTGCTTTACAGCGACCGCTCATCCCACACTTTCATCCACATGGGAAGCCTTGGAAGATCTTGTTAAAAAGTGGGTTGTGACTCTGTGGGTCTGGGGCCCAAGAATGTGCATTTCTAACCAGGTCCCAGGTGATATGGGCACAGGGACTGCAGGCTACCGTCCCACAGCTGTAAGGGACAGCAGCTGATCCAGGTAAACCTACAAGAACACACGGATGCCTTTCTCCTGAGTATTTCAGGAAGCTGACTCATGTGCAGTCCCCATCGGCCAGACACCTCTCCATCCACCTCCACTATCTCCTCTGTGAAAGGGCCAGGCAGGACACCTGGCCTTAGCACAGAGTCCCCTGGCTCTCTCCTGGATGTCCCCTTTCCCTGCTTTCTCCAAAGTAATGCTTTTAACTGTCCAGCAGGGGAAATGTTAGGATCTTCAGGACAGAAACCTCAAAAGAGAAACTTTTGCTTTATGGCTGATTATAAATAATTTCTAAAGTAAGGTTTTGTTGAGACATGAAAAGATCATCACAGAGCATTATTTTGAAAAGGTATTCACACTGATTTTACTCAAGACCTAAGGAACAGACATGCAGTCACCATTGAAACATCCAGGTGCACCATAAAAATCCCTTTCTCTGGGATCTCTCTGGGTTGTAGGCGAAAGTCAAAGAAGGCCAACTAAGAAACTCGCACCAAGCCTTCGGGCCTATCCTTAATTTAACACTCTCCTGCTTGTCCAAAAGCAGCATCCCTCTGATAAAGCCTAAAGGTGGGTTCCCAAGGCGACTTCAACATCAGCCCTTGTACTTTTCTATTTGGAATAATCCTTAGGGGCACGGGGGTGGCTCAGCGAGTTAAAGCATCCGACTCTTGATCTCAGCTCAGGCCTTGACCTCAGGGTGTTAAGTTCAGACTCCATGGTGAGCTCCACGCTGGGCATGGAGACTTTAACCACTCTGGGACACCTGGGTGGCTCAGTTGGTTAAGGACAGACTCTTGATTTCAGCTCAGGTTATTGTCTCAGGGTAATGGCCTCCACTCAGCAGGGAGTCCACTTGAGAGTCTTTCCACCCCTAACTACCCAGCTCCTCCCCCCCACCACTCACGCTCTCTCTCAAATAAATAATTCTTTGAAAGAAAGAAAGAGAAGAAAATAAAGAAGGAATCCTAAGCTGTGTTTTTTTTTTTAAGTCCCTATTTCAAATTGGTGATTAATGATCTTTGAAGAATAATGCTAGCGCACTATAGGAAACAAACAGGGTTGCTGGAGGGGAAGTTGGCGGGGGGATGGGATAACTGGGTGACGGGCATTAAGGAGGGCACTTGATGGAAGGAGCACTGGGTGCTGTATGTAACTGATGAATCACTGAATTCTACCCCTGAAACATTATAATACCCTATACCTTAATTAACTGAATTTAAATGTAAAAAGTAGTAAGTAAAAATAACGCCGGCACAAAAACATACTTTATTTAATAATGACTCGGTCTCTTGCCCATTAATTTACCAAAACCCAATCAGCTACAAGAAAACGACTAAACCTCTTAGAAAAGAGTACTGGGATGCCACTAAGGGAAAAACAACCAACCAGACAACTACTGATACTTGCAATAACATGTATGAATTGGTTAAGCAACAGAAGCCTGACAAACTAATGCCCAATACTGATTCCATCTACATAGATCAAGAACAAAGGAGCAAACAGATCAAAGATGACAGAAGCCAGGACAGCGGCCTCCCTCCTGGGGTGCAAGGGGCCTCCTCAGGGTGCTGGACGTGCTGCGTGTGGTTTTACACGGAGGTCGTTACAAGCCACTCACCATGTAAGATCTGTATACTGGAAGTTACACGCCAATAGGAAAACAGAAGAGTGCTGTGAGATGAGTGAAACAGCCAGTGAGACACTAACAGGGAAAGGGTCAGATTGGAACAAAGTGTAGAATTTACCCTCTTCCAAGAGGTCCAGGCTTTCATGCTGTTCACGGGAGGTTTTCCTCTCTTCATCCTGGTAGTCATACTCAAAGTACTCTTCTTCTCTTCCCACATCTCTCAGGGACATTGCTGAAGTCACCCCAAAGCCCAAACATTGCCCTAACAGGCGGTTCTTGGGGTAGCACCCAGCCGTCTACCCAGAGGAGCCACTGGAGCCCGGACCCCTGGGGCACATGCTGGGCCCTGGACGGGGCAGAGGACATTCCCTGGCTGAGCTGGAGTGGGAATTCCCTGAGCTGTGCACAGGGAATTAGCCCAGCGTCACCCAGGACAGACCCGGAAGGGGGTGGCTCCCAGGAGCTGGGAGGAGGGACAGTGTGGGGCGGGGCAGGGCAAAAGCACCTGCCAGAATAGGAATGCCTTGCCTGCCCCAGGTAACCCTGGCAGGTGCTGTCGACTCAGAGGGGAGGCCGGCAGGCAGGTGCAGGACTTTAGGTTAAGCTCTCCACCTCCAGATCCTTCTCCCCACTCTTACTCCCCCGGGGAAGCAATGAGGAATGGTAGCTCCCTGGAAGTTTCATAGCAACTACGCCCAGCAATACTAAACAAGCCTGAAGCAGGTACACCTGTCTAAAGGTAGGACTCCAGCAGAGGAGCTGCCCTGATGAGTAACTGCCTAATGCCCTCAGATGAGAGAATTTTGGTGGGTGTGCTCCAGAAGCAGAGACCGACCTGCCTTTTTTTTTTTTTCTTTTCCCTAAGATTTTATTTATTTGTTTGAAGGCCAGCAGGAGCAGGGGAGAGGTGAAGAGGGAGAGAGAGAAGCAGACTCCCTGCTAAGCAGGGAGCCCGTTGCGGGGCTGGATCCTAGGACCCTGAGATCATGACCTGAGCGGAGAGCAGACCCTTAACTGACCAACCCACCCAGGTACCCCCGAGCCCAGTGTGACTTTGGCAACAGCCTGACACAGTGCTGGACGGAGAAGGGAGTGATCACTGATTTCTAGCAGAAGGAAAAAAAGACATGGCAATCACCATTACCTGTTTTAAGCTTCATTCAGTCTCTCTTCAGTAATAATACACGGCCTTTGTTGTTTTTAAATCCGCATTTTATAACCTTCACTGTCATTTTAAATCTGTGTATTCACAGTCAGATTTACAAATTCTAATTGCTAGGATGAAGGGGGGATGGGAAAAGCATCTAAAACCGAATAATTTACAATGTCGCCTGGAAGAAGAATCCGTGGTTTAATTGTGTCTCAGTACCAATTCCTCGGCACTGTCTGATTCTGCCTCTGACAGTGGAAGTGGCAGGTTCTTCCATCAAACCCACCGGAAGGTGGCCCCGAGCGCTGGCAGCTAAGGACTGCAGCACATTCTGCAATTTCCGTGCCTCCGCCACCTCCCAGCTACACTGTGGCAGGCGTCCCTGCTCCAAAAAGCAACAGCAGGAGACCTAAGCCCGCTGTCTACCAATTCACCTCCCCCAGGGAACCCAGAGTGCAGCTAGCAGAGCCCTGGCCAGGCCATCACGCAGAATTCCCTGCCCAGGGGCGGGTGCCTGGTCTCATTTGGCTTTGGATCCGCAGGGCTGAAGATCCCATTTTGGCAGCTAAAGAGGTCTGCTACGTTGAATTGCTACCTCCACAAAAATGAATATAAGACCATATGAGTGCCTCAAATAGCAAACCAGAATGCAAGGAAAATGCTATTTAAAAATAAAACCCGAGAGACATATGCATTGTCTGGTTAATATTTCGGAAACCTGGAAATGATTACTATGTTGTACAACATTAAAGAGGTATTCTTTATGAAAAGGAGGCTTAGCAGAAATTCAGTGGCAAGGGGTTTAAAATCACATTTTGCATAAGCTTTAAATACAATGTTTAGGAGGACACACACTTCGGGGGTGGAGGGGATGCCATTTAATCTCAATAAATGGCATCAAATTGGGCTTAATTCAATTCAAATGACAGTGAGTCTGAAGCCCTGTTGAGGGAGGGAGAAAGGGAAGGAGGATCTCCACCTTGCGCATTATTCATTCAGCAAATATCACACTGACTGTAAGATGTGTAGGATACTGTACTGGGCCACGGTGTGTACAAATGACAACAAAAGCTGATCTCATGTGTTTCAAAATACTCTCAGGGATGACTCATCACCAAGTTGTTTCTAACTCAGCCTTTAACTCAAATCTAGGCTATCTTTAACAAAAGATGTCCAAGTCTATATATATTACATAATAAACACTGAGAACACAGCATTTTGAACACAAAATCAGACTCTTCGTGTCACCCCGTATTTCTGGGTTTAGTCCTTCAGGATATTCCCTGCCTCCCACAGCAAATCTCTCCTCCCCTTCCTCCCCCACCCCGCCCCCACCAGGGATGCCAAGGAGTTCTCAAACCTGAACCACACCTGCATACATTTCAAGATTAAAGGCAGAGATGGACCCAAGAACTTCTCTGACGGAGTAATTTCTTCAAAAACCCAAACAAGAAAGCCCAGCAATCCCTGTGCCAAGTGGGAGATCCTAGACAGACCTCCACATGGAGCTTGGCCCCAGAAAGAATCAAGTAGCAAGGGTGTGTGCGTCCTAAAGGCAAGGACCTGACACTGGGGCCCCGGAGGAGAGGGGCAGGACTGAACTCCAGACGGTGGCTGGGAACACTGGACAGGAAGGTAGAGGGCTTCCTTCTGGGAGGGTCTCTCTCCAGATCCACTCAACATACCATCAGAGACATCACTGTCCCAAAGCTCTACCATGCACTGTCCCAAGAGAGGCCACAAGCCACTGGGGCCATTTACATTCAAATTTAAATTGATTAAAATTAAATAAAATCCAAAATCCAAGTCCTGCTAGCCACATTTCTGGTGCTCCAGAGCCACAGGTGGCTAGCCTACCATCCTGGAAGACACGCACAGAACGTTTCCACTGTCACAAGTCCCACCGGGCAGCTTCCTTCCAGAGGGTGCCCCTTCCTTTCAAGATGTGAGCTGTACACCTTCTGACCTCCATGGTCTGTGCCTCGCCGACAGCCCCCTGCCCACCTTGACCCCACTGCACCCCCTTGCCGCGAGTGTCCTTCTGTCCTCTCCTCCCATACCATCCACCAGGCAGACTTCTCTCAGTGCTCCAAGCACCCCACCTCCAACTTCTTGGTCCACTGGAGCAGAGCCCCCATTATTGAGGGTCATAGTCCAAGGACCCTGCTATGCCATTAAAAAAAAATAAGAGAAACATCATGCTCAAAACCTGGGCTCTGGGCTTGCATGGACATCTGAGGGAGGACATCACCACTACTTTCCCAAAGCCAGTGATAAGATCGAGCAGTTACTTTATGCATTTGTACTTAATTCTTTTTTTTTTTTTTTTTAACTCACTTTTACAGCCATTCAGAAGGGTGCTATGTCTGGAAAGGGAAAAACCATCACCCACTCCCAAAGGTTCATCCCACAATAAGCAAAAGATGAACACACGTGGGCCTGTTTGCATTGTTTGACACAAAGCGCAGGAACTTTAGAAAATCATCTCGAAACCTAGGAACAGTTTTCCAATGAATGCTTGCAATACCTCTAACAAAACTTTACTCCCAAACAAGCTACCACCCCCGACCTTGGGGTGGCATTGTAGAGGTCACTGCAGTTAAGCGAGGAACAGAGCCCCCATGACGGCTCCCATGTAGTGTCACCAACTTTTCACTATGGAGTAAGAAGCCCAAGGAACAATGTCTTTAGTTGTCCACCGGAGCTTCGCTGTGATAAGACAGCATGAGCGAAACCACCCCCAACCCCGACACTCACAACTACAATGTCGTACAGCTGGCAATGAGGGTGCACGGGTACAAGAGAGACTAGCAAGAAACAGGTGGTAAAGATACTACACTTTGGGGCACCTGGGTGGCTCAAGCGGCGAAGCATCTGCCTTCTGTTCAGGTCATGATGCCAGAGTCCTGGGATCGAGCCCTGGAGCCCCCATCGGCTCCCTATTCAGCAGGACATCTGCTTCTCCCTCTGACCATCCCCTTTATCACACTGACTCTCTCTCTTTCAAATAAATAAAATCTTAAAAAAAAAAAAAAAAAGAAAGAAAGATACTATACCCTGTTCAATATGCCACTCCCCTTCTGAAAAGGATTTTATTTATTTATTTTAGATTTTTTAATTTATTTGACACAGAGAGAGAGATCACAAGTAGACAGAGAGGCAGGCGGGGGAGGGGGGGGAGCAGGCTCCCTGCTGAGCAGAGAGCCCGATGTGGAGCTCGATCCCAGGATCCTGAGATCATGACCTGAGCCGAAGGCAGAGGCTTAACCCACTGAGCCACCCAGGCGCCCCCAAAAGGGATTTTTTTAAAAAAACGTAATAATTAGGCTATTTCTGAGAAAATAAAATTAAGCACTGACCTAGCACATCACTGTTTACAGAAGCTTTTTACAGTTGACCCTTGAACAACATGGGTTTGAAGTGGGTGGGTCCACTGATATGTGGATTTTTTTCAATAAATGCAGCACGTACTGTATGTATATTTTCTCTTCCTTATGATTTTCTTAATAACATTTTCTTTTCTCTAGCTTACTTGATTCTAAGATTACTGCAATGGACAGACAAACATACGTGTATATCATACAGGTACGTGTCAACTGACTATGTTATTTGCAATAGCTAATAGCAGTTAAGTTTTGAGGGAGTCAAAAGTTCTACACAGATTTTTTTATTGTATGGGGGTCAGTACCCCAAATCCCACGTTGTTCAAGGCTCAACTGTGGCTCTGGTCAGTGTGGCTGACTCTCTTCACTATGGCTCAACTACTCTTCACTAAGGCTCTGGTCAGTGTGGCTATCCCCACCTTTCAGATGGGGCATCTGAGCTGACAGGGACTCAGAGGTCCCAAGATGTGCCCAAACCACACAGCCATACAGAGTGCTAAACGGGCCTCAGACAGAAAACTCCAGGCCAGTGCACTTTCTGGCAATCTCTGTACTTGTACAGTCATTGCTCATGTACATTAAAGACACACACTTGGGGCGCCTGGGTATCTCAGTGGGTTAAAGCCTCTGCCTTGCATGGGCTCTCTGCTCAGCAGGGATCCTATTTCCTCCTTTCTCTCAGCCTGCCTCTCTGCCTACCTGTGATCTCTGTCTGTCAAATAAATAATAAAATCTTTAATAAATAAATAAATAAACAAAGACACACACTTGAACCCGAGACGTTTTTAAATATTAAAAAGGCCTGTTTCTAAAAACATACTTTAAAAAAAAAAAAAAAAAGTGACCAGTGTAGCCAAGAAACAACATAGGATTCTGTGACAGATCTAAAGAATTACCTTCCAGACCCTGGAGCCTGGGGTTGGTCTCCACGGACATTGGGACAGTTTCCCAAACACACCCGATATAAAGAATCACCTAAAGCACGTGCTAAAAATTCAGATTTCTCAGGACCTCTCTGGATCTGGAGTCAATCTGAAAATCTTCTTTTTAAATATGTGGGTGATTTTCATCATCTGGCAAGCTTTAGATGGGGGACACATCCATCGTGGCTAGCTGGGGCTGTCTGACACTGACCCGAATTCCACGAAGGAGATGCTATACTGTTGAGGGCTGGTTGTTTTGAATCTCTAGAAATGACTTCAAGATGCTGGGCAACCAACCTCTCCAATTTCTTATCATTCTAAGTCCCTACCCCATGACCCTTGTTATGCCCTCTGGGGTCTCACTGTTTTTGGTTGGGGCGGGTGGGGAAGGTGGTATGTGAGAATCCGTAACTGAGACCAAAACAGGGAAGGATACGGCATTCGACACCAAATAAAGCTCTCCTAAACCTCAGAGGGAAAAGAGAATAGCAGCTATTTTTTATTCCAATTTTTTTTTAAAGATTTTATTTATTTATTTGACAGACAGAGATCACAAGTAGGTAGAGAGGCAGGCAGAGAGAGAGAGAGAGGAGGAAGCAGACTTTCTGCGGAGCAGACAGCCCAATGTGGGGCTCAATCCCAGGACACTGGGATTCTGACCTGAGCCGAAGGCAGAGAGGGGTACTAACTGTCCTACGGTCCACACTCCCACCCATATATATATATACACATTACTTTCCAGTGCTAACCCTCCAATGCGAGTGTGAGTCAGTAACGCTGACATACATGATGATTTTGCATCTTTCTCAAAACATTTGACTCCTCTTTTGTTATTAATATGGAAAGTTCCCTGGAAGTTCCCCTCATTAATGATTCAAATGCCAAATGATAAGAGAGACAAGCCATGTGAGGTGTCTACTCCTACCTGCCCCCCCCACCGCCCAGCAGGGGAGGACTGGGAGATGAAAGGGCTATTTTGTTTGCAATTTAAAAGATGCATATATAAACAAAGGCAAAATGCATTTCCAGACCAGTTGCCCAGGCCAGGTAAGAACCCAACTAGGGAGAAATGAGTAAAGGAGTTAACTGTAAAATTAGCATTTACTTGAAATCCCAATCCCCTGGTTTTCCTAAACTCCATGATTTCTGGGTTTCTGTCCCTTGTATTCCCCGTTTTGCTGACTATTTTAAAAATGGGATTACGCAAATGCTGGTTGTCCCAGTAGATTCTGTCCCAATGGCCCTCTCCCCTTTATCCAAACCGGAATGGCGAGTAAAGGCAAGTATTTTTGCTCAATACACACTCAGACAGTAACTGCGAGCAACACTGATTTACCCTTGGACAGATGAGTCGCCTCTCCTTCCATTTTCCTTTCAGTTGGAAGAAGAGAGATCTGGCTGCCTCCGGGCCAAAAGACTCCACTGAGAAATGGCTGGGTAAGAAAATCCTTCTGACAAACACCCAGATAAGAGTCAGCCTGCCTCCTCTCAGTCCTCAGACTAACTACCACAAGCGACTGGCTTTATTCCCAAGGACCAGGGTGTAAAGAGAGCTGGATGCTGTAACAACTGGGTCAAGACAGTATGAAACACCTTCCTCCTCCACTTCTAGGAGGGATCCGTGGGAGCCATGGCCATGCCCCAACTCAGCCACAGTGTGGGACAGGCATTCTGCCAGAACTCACACTCCCCATTCCAGGGATCCACTGAGGTCCACACTCTAAAAAAGTTAGGGAGAGCTCACTCAGCTGAGTCCCAAATCACCTAAAGAGTTCAGTGACAGTTCTGAAAAGAAGCATCCCTATCATTGCCTCTTGGAGTGAGGTAAGAGGATGGGAACTTGCATCAAAAATAACACATCCAAACAGCAAAAAGGACCCAGTCACCTTCTCCCCAGAAGACTCTCGGAGCAGCCCACCACCACCATTACTCAGGATATTTAAAAACCACACAGGGACTCCACACCACGCTGTCCTCACCTAACACTGGGGGACAGTGGGGCTCAACTGGGGAAGTTTCTCAGCGCAATTACATACCCACCCTCCCTCCTGGAGGAAGCCTCTCCGTCCCCCTCCGGTAGCTGTTGGTCAAGGCAGCAATCAGCAGACAGGAGATAATTATGCAGTTCCTCAGCTTATTGACAGGCCAGCTCCTGGCCCGCTACATCATTCAGATCCATTCAACGTGGTCATGGTCAAAGCGGTCTGAAACTCCCAATTCAATTAAGAAACAGCTACCTTACCTACTAATGGCTCCTGAGGCACTGGGAACATGGTACCACTAGGGACCAGACCCTCAGACTGTACATATTAATTGTATTCTTTTCATGTATGCGAGATGAGGGGGGCATGTGAAAGACATGTGATTTGAGGGTCATTTTGAAGAAGAAATTAAACAAGACAGATCCACTGCGTCCTACAAGGTTCTAGGACCCAGCACCACAGGAGCCTAAGGGCCCTCTCCTGTGGCCTCCCTGAGAATGCATCTCAGTGCTTATTTCCGGGTACCAGAAACCTCCCAAGGCCTCTCTGGCCACACAAACTCCACCCAGTCTCCTCTGGAATGTGCCACACCCTCCCTGCACAAACGTGGCCTGTGACAGAAGGAGACAGTCTCTCCAGGCCCTCCCAATGTCTCCCCACCCCCACAGATCGCCGGGATCCCACAAGCAAAATGCATTTGAATTGCCTGCCCGGTAAGAAGCTGCTTCTGCATCTTCTCCAGCCTCCCCAGGGCCCACCTCCGGTCAGGGCTCGGTCTGGGCTTGGGAAAGGGAGGACTCTTCCAGGCCTGCTGCCAACAGTCCAGAGAGCCGCCTCCTCAATCCACTACTCCCAGCCCCGCCAACAGCACAGAGGTCACTGAACACATCTCTCCTTGCACGCGCGTGCACACGCACATACACACACGTGTGTGCATGCATGCGCACGTCAACATCAAACTCACGTCTCACCCCAGAGCGAATTCAATCCAAGAGAAGTACAACGCTCACAAACCAGGCACACACCATCTGCCCTTCTGAGCAAAGACCGACTAAGCACAGAAGGGTCCCCCTGAGCCCTGCCCACCTGCCATCTCACCCACCCTGCTTTCCAAACCAGCAGGGTCATGCACGCCTGCGGTCATGCAGGTTCCAGCACCCCCCACCACCTCCTGCCCGTGTCCCCAGCAAAGGTTTCAAGATCACCACCCCACCCCAGAGGGAGACAATGCTCCTACACATTCCTGCTCTGTTTCGCAGGGGGGCCATAATTACCGTCCGAGCATTCTTCATAATACCAGTCTAGTTCATAATAATCCGCTTCAATAAATTTCTGCATAGTCAGTATTCTCGCAGAGGAAAGAACAGACTTCACAGCACCATCAACATCAAGTAAAACACTGCCATGCCTCCCTGCCCTTCCAGAACACTGGGCAGAAGAGCGTCCTGAAACACACCGGGATTAAGCCGTGCATTCTTAATGACAGTCTGCCGCCGAAACAGAAAAAGAGGCCGTGAGAAGCAGAATTCTGGAGGGGCGAGGACAGGAGGGGGCAGAAAGAGAAGCAATTGCAGAGCCCCCCAGCAGCCCTGCTAATAAAGCGGCAGTGGCCAGCAGCCCTGAATGGGAGTATCCGTTATCGCCCTATCCAGACGCGAGGAGGGTGACGTCAGGGACACACACCACCAGCCGGAGGTCTCACTCCAGCCTTGCCTCCCGCTTCGCCTCCCGCTCGCTGATCATCTTTCAATCTTACAGTTGCCATAGAAACTGGCCGGCTCTGAAAAATGATGCCAAGATGGAGGAAATGTCTTCCAAGGATGCTGGGAGCAGGGGCGGGGAGGTGCCACACAAGGAGAAAGGGGGGTGCGGGCAGGTGGGAGCTGGGGGCCTTGCCACCATCATCACTTCCAACAAATGTAAAGACAAGAACCTCTGCTCAATTCTGAGCCACTATAAAGTCTGCATTTCAAAAAAATGCCATGTTCTAAAATCTGTAACCATTACTTTTGGTTTTCCTTGGTCAACCTGATTTAATACGTGAAACACCTTTTCTGAACATTTTTGACCACCACCTAAAGGAAAGGTAAATCACTCAGAAAATGGAAATGCTAGGGTACCTGAGTGGCTCTGCCTTTGGCTCAGGTCGTGGTCTCAGGGTCCTGGGATAGAGTCCTGCATCAGGCTCTCTGCTCAGCAGGGAGCCTGCTTACCCCCCTCTGCCCGCCTCTCTGACTACTTGTGATCTGTCAAATAAACAAATAAAATCTTAAAAAAAAAAAAAAAGAAGAAAGAAAAGAAAAAGAAAATAGAAATGCTTTCATTGAGATGCAGTTCTGCTCTGCTGCTCATGCCTTTGCTCAAACTTCTGGGAAAACAGCTTGCAACATACAAACGGGGGAGAACGCCATCACAAAGGGGCCCAGGCAATGCAAGAGACTGTTTCACTGGCATTCACATGTGTGATCCAAGTACAAACAACAGAAGGCAAGGGCCCACCTGCAAAATGGTGTGGTTGCCTCTAGGGAGGGAGGGAATGGGCTTTTGCAACCGTCCTTATAAATGCATCTGTAATGTATTATTTCTTAAAGAAAAAAAATGGAGTCACCGTTGATTAGTGTTTGGCATGTTTTAAATATCGCAATTAAATGAGTAATAGATAGATTTTGGACTAACTATAGGTTAGCTTCATCCCTTGAACCAGGGTTTCTCAAGCTCAGTGCTACTGACATTTAAGGTCAGATCAACTGACACTTAAGGTGGGATCACTCTTTGCTGCTGGGGGCTGTCTGGGCATTGCAGGGTGCTTAGCAGTGCCCCTGTCTCTACCACTTAGATCGCAGGAGCACCACCCCCTCTCTCTCCTTGATGTAAGGACACTGCCAAATGTCCTCTGGGAACAAAAATCTCCCTCAGAAACCAAAGCCCGAAAACAGAACTCCCTACCAAACCTCACCAGCCTGCTGGCTGGATGCCGTAACCATGTGCTGGCATCAACAGCAGCCGCGTGGGCTCTGATGGGTTTCTCCTCTTAATTTTCTACTCAAGACCATGTAACTTGTAAACTAGTAATACGAGAAGGTCTCTTTTCCACCATAGGGAAAGCATGCTCCTTTCCTTCTATGGTGACCGAACAGGGACCGTTTCCCTTCATTCTTCCAGTGGCATATGATGCCTCAGTTCACAACCACGGAAGCATCCCTCTAGGGCGGGGCTTCCAGGAGTTAACATGCCCATGAAGCACCAGGAGCTGTTGCTGAAATGCAGATCTGGACGCTGCAGGTATGCAGCAGGCCCAAGACTCTGCATCTCTGACGAGTTCCCATGGGACAGCAGTGCTGCTGGTCCACTGGCCACAGTTGCAACAGTGAGGTAGGTCAGTAGGACGGATAGATCAGGAAGGGTAACATACGCAGTGTGTGTGTGTGTGTGTGTGTGTATGTGTGTGTGTGTGTGTGTGTGTGTGTCTGCATTTGAATTTAAAAAAATTTTAAGAAAAAACTGTGTAGATATGCGTGTGCACACACACACATGTTTATATACACGCATACACACACATAATTACAAACCCTATGTATGGACTCTTGGGCAGAATCTGTACTAAGTATAGATCTATCTCAACCTTCCTAAATCATGGGAAGCAAATGCACCTCTAATGCTGTGCTGTGAGGTCCCCAGAGCTGGCTTCCTGTCCCCTGTGTAAGTTCCAAAAGCTTCCCCCAGCTCCAGGTACCCTCTCTGTACTCAAGGGCCCTGTGCTTTTTTCCAGGCCGTGCTTGCCCACCAGCACAAGATGCTACAAGCAGATCTTCCCACTTGCTGGGTGGCCAACTGAGCCCACTTGGCCCGGCCTGCACACTGGGAGAGCATATCCTGTCCCGTGTGGAAAGCGGGGTTCCTGCCTCTTCAGCAACATCAAATAGCAGAACCTCCTCAACTCTCAGAAGGGGAAAGGAAAGCTAAAGGCAGCTGGTGATGAATCTTGGCTCAGGATGTAAACAGGCTTTTGGTAAAGTTTGGAAGATACACAGTGCCAGGGAATGGTACTGTCTCTGGTCATGCTGTTCCCCAGCTGTCACTTATACCCTGGAGGAACTGTGCCCCTCCCTACCCAATTCCAAATTCTTCCTGGGCAACATAGAAATCAGACCCCATCACCTCACTCACTCACTTGAATCCCTGTCCTTCCCTCTCCCTGACCCCTGCTTAGGTACACATTTAAGATTTTCTAGGACATCTGCCTATTTAAAGTCAGCAGCCAATGATTTTAATTCTCGCTATAGCTGTCCCCATTATCTGAACATATCTCTCCCTCTAGTCCTCTATCATGTCTCTCCCTGGCAAGGACAGCACCTCTCAACAGCCCCACAGCAGACCCCCATGTGAGACATGAGCAGAGGCCGTGCCCCAAGGTTTTCCAAGGTTTTGTTTAAAACCTTGAGTTGGGGGCGCCTAGGTGGCTCGGTAGGTTAAGCGTCTGCTCAGGTCACGATCCCACGGCCAGGGATCAAGCCCCACATCAGGCTCCCTGCTCAACCGAGAGCCTGCTTCCCCTCTGCTTGCTACTCCCCTACTTGTGCCCTCTCTCTGTCTCTCAAATAAATAAAATCTAAAAATAAATAAATAAATAAAGTTCCTTAAGGTGTTTCTAAAAAGATGATTCTAGGCCTCCGGTCACCAATTAACAGATTCCTCAAATATCAGCATGCTCAACAGGTTCAATCCACTATGTCTGGGGGAAAGGGTCCAATAGGAATCTGCAAAATGCAGATGAAATAAGTGAATAGGACATGCAAACTCTGTAAAGCATCACAGAAAGTCAAATAAGGGGAGAGACAAAGGCATGCACATTTCCCTTCCCGCACTATGAATTCTTAAAAATACTTTATCAGTATCATCATAAAGGCAAAAAATGATGGATGGATGGATGGATGGATGGATGGACATACAGACAGACGAGAGACAGACTAACAGGCAGTTTAATTTCACAGTTAAGAGCGTGGGCTTTGGTGTAAGATGGCCTGAGGTGTGGTCCAGGCTCCTCACCCACCATCGCTGTGACCTTCTTAGACACCTGAGCCTTAACTGTTACACAAGGGGATTGTAACACCTATCTCAGAGACAAGGCGAGGTTTTAATTAATTAATTAATGCATGGTAGAACACTCAGCACAGTGCCTGGGACAAAGTGAGTTTGCAATAAATACTACTTTCTGATCATCTTCATCACTCAAATTTTTTAAAAACGTAAGTAAGGCAGTATAGGCAACTAGAAAGACAGTATAATTTTCTAAGCTATAATTAGGGAAATGAGGTAGAACCGTCTTGTCTTGGCTTGTCCCCGCATAATTAATGAAAAGGCACTGAGTTCACAGTAATAGGTGGGGGGGGCAGGACAGAGGACGCATTTCTGAACAGTAACATACTCCTGAACACGACTTACACCACGTGCAAAAACTCTGCATAACAAATTCACGTCTTACAAAAATGGGAAAGAAAACAAAGTGTGCAGCAACAAGCACAAAGGAAATAGCATCACTTGTGGGTGACTTCCATGGGCTCCTAAGCAAGATTCAGAGGAACATCTACACCGACACTCCCATTTTATAGGCTCAGAAGGATAAAGCAGTCCATCTGCAGCTCTGGAAATGGTGCTGA
Organism: Mustela erminea; assembly: GCF_009829155.1. Lineage (NCBI taxonomy): Eukaryota > Metazoa > Chordata > Mammalia > Carnivora > Mustelidae > Mustela > Mustela erminea. Next base: position 71,391,967 of record NC_045614.1, on the reverse strand, counting down.
GGTTGAGATCCGGCTGTACCTGCCTTCAAATCCACATTCTCCTCCAAGAGTCCCATGGCCCGGAGGGTCCCAGTCTTCCTTCCCTTCCTTCCCCACCATCCCCCCACTTCCTGCAGCTGAAAAAGCAAGTTCCTCCACAGCAACCCCCCAACCCCGGAATGCTCCCATCACGGCCCCACCCTGGGGGAATGAGGATCAGGGACAGGTCCCCAGAGAGCCTCAGAGAAGCCACCTCTCACTCACCCTCATCACCCAATACCATTTAGGGCACACCAGGTGGCCAGCACTTCCTAGCTCACTCCTTCCTCAGACCCTGCTATCTAATTACCAGCCCGTATGCTGTGCAGAGGAGGCCAGGGGACCCAGAGAATTTAACTCACTTGTCCAAGATCACTCAGCAATTAGAGCACGTAGATTTAAACTGGGCATGGTCCACCTCTACCGTCTTCCCACGATAACTAAGAAAACATCTAAGGATTATTTGCAAATGAACTGTGAAAGGCGGGGGGAGACAAAGATAAAAACTCAAGTTGGCATTTCACAGCAAAAACAAATTGTGGGGGTACCTGGGTGGCTCAGTGGGTTAAGCGTCCCACTCTTGCATTTGGCTCAGGTTGTGAGATCAAGCCCCTGGGAGGCTCCCCTCTCAGCAGGGGGTCTGCTGGAGATTCTCCACCCCCATCCCTCTGCCCCTCCCACTCATGCTTGCTTTCTCTCTCTCAAATAAATCTTTTTTTTAAATTGTGAAGTCCTATTTCCTTTTAAGAACAAACTAAAAAATGATCATGAATGGGACTTAGTGATACTAAAAAGAAATACTATTTCCAGATATGTCAAGGAAGTGGCCCAGCAAGGACACTACTGCACCAACAACCAGCACATCAACATTCTGGTGTCCAGCTTTAGGTGAAATGTCAACAGCGCTCCTTGGGAGAGCTGCTCATTCCGTGCCTTGGGGCAAGAAAAAAACAAGATCCACCTACAAGGCTGGCTCAGAGGAAAGCAAAGATGGCTCCACAAGGTCTTGAGGGTAGAAGTGATAAGGCACAGAAGCCAGCGTAAAAGGATAGTCAAGGGCCAGCTGTGACAAACTGAACATCAAAAACCGAACACCGTTAATGACATTTAGAGGGAACAAGTCGAGTCTGTAAAGATCGTGGTGATGATCAAGGAATGCCAAGACTAAAAGGGCAATCAAGTGAACGAGGCAACTGATGTATAAAGGAGAGAAGATTATAGGAAGATATTTTTAATGCTTCTGAAGAAGTAAGAGGAGGGTGGGCGTGTATGATTGTTCTGTCTCTGCCACTAACATCTTTTATAATGCATTACATGAACACTTCTCGAAGTAGGGTGGCTGTGAATAAGACAACCGGATATGGAACGAGGAGGCAGGTGGAGAACAGAAACAGAGCAGAATGCTGTGGTCACAGGCCACACCCGGGCAAGGAGGACGGTCCCGTCCTGTGTTGTCGCTTAGGGGAGCATGTAAGCGAATCTAACAGATCCGGTCTGCAGTAATCTATGGCTTCCATTTGTGATCAGATTCAAATGTTGAAAAGAGTTTCTAAGCTTCTAAGTTTCTAATGATTAGTTCTGTGAGCGTATGAATTAAATAGCTTCATGCGTATGAGTGATTTTCTATATACACATCTGAACATACACATATGTGTGTACCTAATTTTGAACAGTTATTCAATACACTTAAAAGATGAGTAAACAATAACACTGAACAATTGAAAGCACAAAGAATGCAGTTAGGAGTTTGCCCCAAAATATCTGATGTCATGGCACACGCCACTTTCCTTCCTCCGTGCTCCTTGGTGATCAGCATGGGCCACACGCTGCCACTCACTCAAGCAGGTGGGTAGAAAGATGGCTTCCCTCCTGCTAGGAAGCAGAACCACTCGGCGGCCCCAATCCCCTCTGGAACACGATCCCAGTCTCTAGGGCTTTTCTCCGCTCGGGAAATAGCATGGCTGGCCTTCTATCTGCACTCAAAGAGGCCAGAAGCCTAATAACAGAAAAATGGGCTTCCTGGCCTTCCAATCCTGACAGGGCTGCTGGAGCTTGCGTGAAACCCAGCCTCACCAGCAGACCTTCCTGCACCCGCTGCAGAGAGAATGCTTCTGGGGAGCTCTCCTTCCGATCTTTAAGACACTGCCACTGCCAGTCACTGAGCTCCTGTGGCAGAAGGCTGGCTGCTGGCAAACAGCTTGCTGTCAGCTACCCCCTCCCAAACCATCTCCACCTCATTTCAAGCACAGGAAAAGCAGGCACCCATGCCACCTCCCAGTTCTCTGGGGCAGAACAGAGTCTGGCTTTCAGAGACACATCCAAAGGCAGAGACATGGCACTCAACAGGGCACTGCAGACGTGACGTGCGGCCCTGCCTTGGTGGAGTTATTAAAATCCGAGAAGGAAATGGAAAAGAAACAGTTCAGATGTGTCTCAGGTTCCCAGTCTGCTTCCTACAGCCTTGGGGGGCTGCATGGGGCATTCCACTCCAGGACCCAGCGGGTCATATGGCTGATGCCACAGGCTTCAAAACGCAGCCAGAAGCTCCATCGAACCCCCACCCTGCTCCTGCTGCAACTCGGAGCCTCTCTGGCCTGAGTGCATCCCCCAGGAGGAGCCAATGGGGGTGTGAGCTGAGCTGTCACGTCAATTTCCCACCTGAGCCCGTTCCAACTTTGTCTTGGATGCGCCGGAGGGATGCGGGAAGGCAAACAGTCAATCTGTACAGAACTGCTTGCCAAGCATTTTTGGTCTCAAAAGAAAAGATACTTAAGATTGGAATCTGATTTGATGAGTGGAAAAAAAAAGGTGGCAGGTGGCAGAAGCCAGAGGAAGCTTAGGGGACACGTGGGTAGACTGCCCCCGGAGATGAGTCCCTGGCCACCCTGCTTGACCGGATGCTGCGCCCAGAGCTGCAGGTGCTATCGGGCTCGCCAGCGTGCAGCTGCCCTGCACCGACACAGGTCCTCCAGTTCCCGTGGGGCCTGGGCCCACGCCAGGGTGGGGATGGCTGTGACAGGTGCGGCTCACGTGTGCACTGGGCTCACGCAGCCAGGGCTACTCTGCTCCCATCTCTGCCCCTGCACACCCCTGGATAGCTAGAAGCAGCAAAAACAGGCCCAGGGAAAAGTCCACTCGTGGGAGGGGCAAGCAAGAGAGGGGAGAAGGCACAATCCAGGGCTCATCAGACGCTCACCTGTCAACAACATGGCCCCCGGTCTTGGGATGGCAGAAGGACCCGGACAAAGTGTGGGCGTTTACAGTAGAGAAATTCACGGCAACTATTTATAAATGTATTATAATGTATGCACTTTGGTATCATTTTGGTTGGCAAATGAAATAAGAAGTTGTTCCTGGTCACAAGATCCCTTTCCCATCCCCAGCACAGGCTCCACCCCAACCCTGTAATTTGTCTTTCCTCCCCTCACTTGACAACCCCCCCACCACACATAACACCTGGGGGAGAACAGATCCCCAGGGCCCCACAGGGCACCCCTCCCCCATGTTTTCTCCTATGTCACCACCTCACAGAACTATTAAGCCCCTCCCTTCAGGAAGTCAGCATGGGGTGTTACCTATCCATTTCATTTGGCCTATCCCAATGCCTCTATTTTGGCCACACTTAGGATTTTAATCAGACTGAAGGCCATCTTGGGAAGGTGGCAAAACCAAACTCTGTATGCAGTATGTGGGTTTTTTATGTTTGTTTTATTTTAAAAAAGGAGAAAAACTTGAACCTCAAAACATGTATCTTTTCATTTTCTCTTCCTGAGGAAGCATTTATTAAACACTTACTTAACGCAAACATGAGGCAGACAAGGGCTCTGTCCCCTTGGGATTTACTCAATGAATACAGAAATTATTTCTAACAGCTTGCAGTCTTTCAGAACATAAGACTTGCAGAGATCTAAATTTTAATGAGAAAAGTTCGAGGCAATTTAAAATGTGCTTAGAGAATTAGGCCAGTATTTCTATCGTGTTCTGAGAGTTCCTTTTTTTTTTTTAAGGTTTTATTTATTTATTTATTTGACAGACAGAGATCACAAGTAGGCAGAGAGGTAGGCACAGAGAGGAGGAAGAAGCAGGCTCCCTGCTGAGCAAAGAGCCCAATGCGGGCTAGATCCCAGGATCCCGGGATCATGACCTGAGCCGAAGGCAGAGGCTTCAACCCACTGAGCCACCCAGGCGCCCCTGTGTTCTGAGAATTCTTAAAAATTTTCCCTAGAACTATGACCTGAGGGCAGTAACAGCACTTTTATTTTATTATTTTTTTAAAGATTTCATTTATTTATTTGACAGACAGAGATCACAAGTAGGCAGGGAGGCAGGCAGAGAGAGAGGAGGAAGCAGACTCCCCGCTGAGCAGAGCCCGACTCGGGTCTCAATCCCAGGACCCTGGGATCATGACCTGAGCCAAAGGCAGAGGCTTTAAACCCACTGAGCCACCCAGGTGCCCCAGCACTTCTTTTTTAAAAGAGCAAAAACTACCTTTTTTTTTTTTTTAAACTTATAAAGCTGGTTTTTCTCTTTAACAATTTCTTAAAACTGAAAATTAAAGTCTCAAGTCTCATAATTCCTATTATACAATATGGAAAAAATATTTTTAAAGGAAACACAGTAAGACAAAAACAATAATAAAAGAACTTTGTCCTGGGATCCCTTTGACAAAAGAGTAAAAAACTCTCAGGGACATATTTCAGAGAGCCACAGAATGTTTAACGCTGACTAATTTCCGGAGAGTAAAATCTGAGTCCCTAAGAGGCTATGAGGTTTGCTCAAGGTCACACATGGAGTTGGCAAGGGGGATGAGGGAGGCGAGGCCCTCTAACACAGGGCTGACTGTTGGGTCCCTCACGACTGGTCTCTAAGAACCACTCAAAAGAGGAAAACCTTTACCATATAGGGGGGTTACCTAAACCTCAAATAGACATCCCCTACCCCCACACAGATTAGCTGCATCTCTCAGTCCTAGCTAACTTCTACAGATAACATCCATTACTGTTCTCTCTCATGAAGCGGTCCTTGGTGAAAAGTTTAAGGTGATCCCTGGATAACACTTTGAAACACACACACACACACAATTGAGCACTTCAATCAATTCTTCAGGCCATTATCTAATACTGTCATTTTCCAAACATTAATGCCTAACGACTTGCCCAAGCTAAGATAAGGGTCAGATATTTTTCCTCAGGTGTCTTGTAAGAAAACACGTAGGGTATGTTCAGACTTCTTTAAGACCAAATACAGCGTTTTTAGGCAAAGTGCTTCTGAGTACTACACGGCCTGAAGTCTTGGAAATAAAAAGATTTAGTGAAAGATGAGAAGGTCACAAGTCAGGGCTAGGGAGCAGGGAAATGCCGCCCATTTCAAGCACCTCAAAAGTACATAAGACCTTTTCAAACCACAAATAAGGCCTGGGCTGCACTGAGGATATCCTATGATAGAAAGAATGGGCTTGGTCCAGCTGGGCTGAGATCCTGCTTCTCCCCTATCCTGTGAGACCTTGGGCTGGCAATGGAGGGTCCCTCTGAACCACGGCCTCCTCATTTTAAAAATGGGGATAAGCCAGTCTCGATCTTTGAGCACTGCAGGGGGACTCATTGCTCAGAATGTAATAAGCACTCAATAGATGTCCTTTTCATTTCTCACTAACCACCATGACGTACAAACCATCCAGCAGAAATTAGAGACGAAACCCGAAAAGAATTCTGTATCCAAAGAATGAGGCATCCACCAATCTCGGAATCTCTGCTGACCATTCTTAGGTTAGAAAGAAAAATCAGGAAGTTTATGAACTCTTAGCACCTCATGGAATGATGTTCTACTCATTCACTCACTCAACATTTATTCCTCAGGGCTCCTAATGATCTCATGACTCTGTATGATCTCATGCTCACCAAGAATGGGCTGCTTTTTTGCAGTAAGTTAATATCTATTTATTTATTTTAAAAGATTATTATTTATTTGGCAGAGAGAGGATGAGCAGGGGAAGCACCAGGCAGAGGGAAAGGAAGAAGCAGGCTCCCTGCTGAGCAGCATGGGGTTCGATCCCAGAACACTGGGATCATGACCCAAGCCAAAAGTAGACACTCAACTGACTGGGCCGCCCAAGCATCCCAGTTAATATTTAATCTAAGAGTAATCGTTCAAAGAAACTTAAATAAGTTCAAAGAAACTTAAAAACTGCCACATTTTCAAGCCAAGTAAATTTCTAGAAATACACCTTAAGGAAATGTAGGTGTAGACACCTACAGATGTGGAAGGATGTTTTCGGGTGTGTTATCTGAGGAAAATTTAGAAACAGCCCAGATCCTTAATAACAGACCAACAATTAGGTATAAATGATGGGATATTAAACAACAATGAAAATTGTGCTTTTCAAGAATTTTAATGCCACAGGGAAATGGTCAACATATGCAATTATGTAAAAAAGCATTATGTCCCCAGATACATAATATATTTGTTGGAGGGAAAAAAACCCACTAAAAATATCTCACAAAAACTGAGAAATGTTTGCTAAGTTAGTCATCTTTTTGTCCTAAGTCTTGCTAAATTACCTACAATCAGCAAATTTTTATGACCAAAGGATATACTATTTTTAAAACCTCACTCCTTTTGAGGACCATTGACATTCACTAAATGGCCAGGTACTAAGGGCTGAGCGATGACAAGCATCCCTGCTTCCTCCACCCGAAAAATCAGAAATGGACACCATGTCCCAACAGAGTCACAGAACCTTTTTTTTTTTTTCACTTAAAAAAAAAAAAGAAAACCAAGGTTCAAAGAGGTTTCACAACTTGCTCGTGGAGATGACAGTAACACTCACTCAGGACCAGGACCAGAAGGTGCCCCTGAGGACAGAAAGGACGGGACTTAGCACAGGCAGCGGCCGGGTGAGTGCCTGGGGCCTCCATGCACGTCAGGTAGCTGTGAGAAGACGGGCGTGAAGATGACAAACCCGTGCTCAATTTACAAGAGACTCCAGCAACGCATCCTGTCGGTGGAGAGGGACATGCAGAAGCAGAGAGACACGGCTGAAGAAAAGCGGGGGAGGGCAGGAGACCCCGAGACAGGAGACTGGTAAGCACCCATCACGAAGCAGAGGAAGGAGAAAAGAAATTTACCAAAAAGGAACAGGAACAAGCCAGACCAGAGAGGACTGGTCCAAGGAGAGGCAGAACTACAACACTGCCAGGGACAAGTCCCCTGCACACAGAGCTGCTACAGCCCTCTCTAGTCCCAGGCACTCCTGCGGGACCCGGAGTCCCAACAAGGAGTCGTGGCCCCCGGAGAGCGGGCCGCCCGCCTGCAGACACACCACTGTCTCTCTAGCCTGGCCATGTGGGCTCGTAGGAATCAAGTTCTTTTCCCTACCAAGGCTCATTCGTCTTTGTCCCCAGATCTGTTCATGGCCATTTTTGCTTGTTAATGTAATGACAGAGTTACGTTTATTATTCATGAATTGCACAGACAGCTGTTTCTATGAAAGCGAAGTTTAATACCCTGAAAGACTAAATTAAGGATTAAATGGCCAATTCAATTTGCCTTTGCACTATATCTGAAAAAAATCACTTAACAAAGAGGGGATCATAGACTTCAAATCCAGTGTATGTGTCCTAACAGATTCATGAAGGTAAAGCGCTTACGAGCCCCAGACCGGCCAACAGGAAGCGCTCCCCAGCTCTGACTCATTATTATTACTGCTTGCATCATCGTGGTGGAAGCATATAGACATATGACAGCCGCAACAGCAGCCAGGAGGAAAGGGAAGGGACAGCACAGCTGGCTGCTCTCCAGGAAGGCAAGAGTCCAGAAGGGAGTGGTCCCTGTGTCACCCCTGCTCCCAGGGCACCAAGACCTCCAGGGACAGCTAGGTAGAGATGCTGAAGTCCAGCCAACGCCCTGGCCAGTTAGACCTCCTGCAGACGCTCTGGGCTTGCATACCTTGTCCCAAGCACTCTCCCGCTGCCCTCAAAGAGTCCTAGGGTGGTGAAGGGTAACACACAAGCTCATACAAACACTCATGATGCTTGGAACCATGTGGACACAAGTGAATGAACACAGTGGAAATAGGGGTATGACAGTGACTGTGGACTCCAATCTTCCCTGGACACAAGTCCAGAGGGCCGGGGTGAGGGCCAGAGGGACCCATCCATGACCCCTGGCCCGTGCAAGGCCGGCACCATGCACAAGCTTGTGAAGCACTTTGCCACAGGCCTCAGGTGCTCCAGCAATGGTCTTTCATTTTTTTGTTGTTTAAATGAAACTTTAAAAACAGGGACCTGGTAGAATATGTAAGTTCCCAGACCCCACTCACTCCTCCCACATAAGCAAGGCAAGCAACTCTGTGCAGAGGCCTGGAGGGCTTTCTGCATGGGCCCACGTCCAGCTGCAAAGTCCCTGCTCAGGTAAGGGAAGAAAATCCATAATCCAGGAGCCATTCTTACTTCCTTAGCCAGAAAACCTGAGCTGGAACTCAAAGAAGTCAAGTTCACAAAAGATTACAGGTACATACAAGGCGCTCAGTAAATACCTGTTGGCTGATTCATTAAGATTAGTTTACAGTAAGAGTAAACAATAGAACAATGTCTTAAAACTCTTATTTACTTTATAACCTTCTTTTCTCCTTAGGAAAAAAGATTATTCCAGGTAAAGTCGGAGGTGAAGTGGTCAGGGAATCCTACGCACTTGAGACACAGAGAGATTGCTTTTCTTGACCCAAAGCTCCTTAACCAAAAAGTGACACAAAGCAGGCCCTGGAAATGAGAAATGGGAAGGGGCCACAGCCACCTCTGTAACAAGTCAGTCACCTCCACGTCTGCTGTCTGCAGAATGCTATGTGACAAGAAAGGTCCACAGCATACACAAGTTGTTTCCACCAGGGGAAAGGAAACGTGACCTACAGACCACATGACAGGCAAAAACCACAGGGAAGCAGGGAGGAAATCGCAAGTTGACAGTACGTTCCCACTAAGTGTCACTTGGGACAGCGACCTTTAGAGGAAAAAAGTCAGATCTTAAATATGTAGGAAACACATTTTATAAACAAATAGCTACTGATGTTCTCAAACTGAGGGTCTGCTCTTCACATCCCACGTGCCACATCAGTTTTACTCTTAAACTACAACTGTTTTCTCGTTTTGCTCTTCTGAGAAAGTAGTTAAGATACAGAGGCAGAGCAGACAACCTAGGTTTGCTACTCAGCATCCCCCACCCCTTGCAAGCTGTGTGACTCTGGGCAAGCTTCTGTGCCTCAGTGTCCTCATCTGTAGGATGGGGACAGCAAGACTCACTCAGAGGACACTGTGTGAACTGAATGAGATACATGTAAGGAATTAGGAACAGTGCCTGATACACAGTAAGGGCTAAATGCTGACTACTCTGTCTTCCTCCTAGACCATCTAATCCTAAATGTCCCCATTTATGGGTACATCTGCTATGTGAATCATTTTCCTGTTCTGTGTTTCCCACGCTCCTCCAGAATTTAAAAAAAAAAAAAAAAAAATCAGCCTGTTAAAAATTTGTCTGAAAAGGTCATTCTACCACTTGGTAAAGGGAGACACCCAAAGAGGTATCCACCTCTTCTTAACAAGCCAGGTGAGGGGCTCCTGACTGGCTCAGTTGGCAGAACATGTGACTCCCAATCTCAGGGCCATGAGTTCAAGCCCCATGTTAGGCATGGAAGCTACTTAAAGTAAAAAAATGAAAAATTAAAAATTAAAAAAAAACAAGCCAGGGGAGGGCCAGATCCCAAAGGCAAAGCATCATTCCTCTACTCTGGGAAACAGCCTATAAGAGTGGGAGCTGAGGTTTACCTCATCTCCTATTATCAGAACCCCTAGGATACCCCTTATCCCCATTCCCACCCACAACAGAGAACCACTGCCCTAACTGATGAGAAAAGACATCTAAGAGGAAACAGCTCTGTTATCTTCTCCCACACCTCACAACTGACTTGACACACCGGTGAGTCACAGCTCTGTGGCCATGGTATCCCCTGGGTTACGCTCCTATAAACAAACAAGGAAACCCAAAAAGGACACCACGCATGGAGCAGGGCTCCTGATCTGTGCCTTCCACCGACCTCTCAGCCAGTTTGGCCAGGCTCACAGACCCCTTCTTAGAAGACAGGGTTGAAAACACAACATAAAGTACAGACGACTCGGAGGAAACCGACTTATATTGCAATGCAGCTATGAAAACTTGCAGAAAGTCTGTGATAGAAGAGCTTATCAATGCATTAAATAACAAGATCGACCAGCACATCTTACAACGAAGGTAATTTCAGAGCCGTGACGAGTAGAGGTATTTCAAACCATCTCCACCGCAGCAGGACATGAAAATCTTCATTTCTAGCGGTGATGAAGCCACAGGGCCTGCTGATACCACCGTGCTTTGTTTTCTGGGTTCACCATGAAAGGAAACACTGCATTTCAGTTAGAAATCAGTGAAAATAAAGACGCCATGTCATTTCTTTACAAGTTCACAGAATCCCCAATTTCCCTCTACAGACTCTTCAGGGGTCCTAGGACCTCCATTTGAAAGCCATGCTGAGGAGCCTGCTCTATTTAAGAGTTTCCCCCTGATCATTTATTTAATCCACAGTTAGCAAATACCCGCTTTGCTCTAAGCACAAGTAACACAGAAGAAAAATACAAAATTAACGTAAGACTTGGGGGCAACCATGCCTTAAGAACTAGCAGAGTTTCCGCTCAGCTTCCTCTAATTTTGGCATAATTTTGTTATCCACGGCCAAATGCATAACCAAAACAGAGTGCACAAACAGAAATGAGCCACAGCGTCTGCTCGAGTCTACTGTCTGCAAGTATTTCAGAAGCTGGAGGTCAGTGCTATGGAAGAAATACAGGAGCCCTCCATGCTTCCACTTCCTCGATAACCAAACCAGCCCTGCCCAGACTGCAGACACTGCATAGGGAAGAAAGGAGCAATTCATGTGAAAGTTCTCCGAGAATACTGAAGTCCTGCCGGTGTATGGTTCCTGTTATACCGTGACTATAAGCGATTCACCCGTGCAGGGACCCAGGAGCCTCCCACAGCAGAAATGGCCATGCAGGGTCCCGCAGAATCACAGGAGGATCTCTTAAGGAAGAAGAAGTAACACACGGGGATTTGGGGGGAGGAAAGAACCAAACCAAACAAAACCAAACAAAACAAACAAAACCACAAAAGAAAAACAAACAAAGAAAACCTGTCCTGCTCTGAATTCTACCATGAAGCAGTCTGAAGGAACCAAAGACAGAACTTGCCAAGGACGTGACTCTGGACACAGTTTTCTATCCAACACCACATCTCTTGGTATAACAGATACCGTGAGTCAACAAAAGGGACCAGCAAAGAGCTTCCTATTCACTGCCAGACACGTCAGAAAGTCTAAAGCTCCACTGGGAACACTGGTACAAGTCTAATATGCTTCATATTTGCCCAGGTGTGGATTATTCTATTTTTATTCCAACTGAAACTGATTACCTGCCGTGTTCATACACCTGATTTGTCTCAGGTATAAACACAAAGGTCAGTCTAAACAAAATTCCCTTCTCATTGATATCTAAGAGAGAAAATGAGAAAATAGCCCAAGATACATTCTAAAAGAGAAGTTTGTAGTTCCATCTTGTTTATTATAAATGATTTCCCAAATTCAAGAACACCGGAGATCACTCTGTATTGAGACAATAATTACAGAAAACTTATGGGCGTTAGAAGCTGGTTTTGAACCAAGTTACCATCAAGTAGAAGCAGGATTGCTATACTTTTTCTTTTTAAAGGTGATACAATGATACACAGGTATGTAAATGATCTCACTGCCAAAGTGACATCACTAACTCAGACAAGGTTAAAGTTAACTTGAATTTTAAAGTCAGAGGTGTCAAGACAATGGAGAGCTGTGTCTGTCCTACCAACCTCATTGGGCTGTGTTGAATTTCTAAAGCGTAAAATGATTTCTACAAAGGCGCCTCTTGAATGAATATTAGAAACATCATAAGCATGTGATTTTTTAAAAAACTATCACATGTTTTCCAAATCTGCAATATCGGGTTTCACACCCTTGTAACCACACATTGCCGGGGGCGGCGGGGGGGGGGGGGGGGGGGGGGGGGGGGGGGCGGGGGCGGCGGGGGGGGGGGGGGGGCGGGGACCCACCTGGTATACTGTTCACCCTATCAGGTATCAACTCTGCAGCCCCAGAGCATGACAGGTTTGTCGTTGGAGCAGCCTTTGGATTTTTCTGAATAACCAGCTTAGTGGGCTCTCACACAGAAATCGTTAGTCTTGGAAAACCAAGTTCACAGATACAGAGAATACATTGATAGTTGCCAGAGGCAGAGCTGGGAGTTGCGGGGGGGTGGGCAGGGAAAACAGGTTAAGGGGGTCAACAGGTAAAAACTTCCAGCTATGGGGCACCTGTGTGGCTCAGTGGGTTAAATCTCTGCCTTCAGCTCAGGTCATGATCTCAGGGTCCTGGGATCAAGCCCCATATTGGGGGTCTCTGCTCTGCGGGGAGCCTGCTTCCCCTCTCTGCCTGCTGCTTTGCCTACTTGTGATCTCTGGCTGTCAAATAAATAAATAAAATCTTTAAAAAAAAAAAACTTCCAGGGGCGCCTGGGTGGCTCAGTGGGTTAAGCTTCTGCCTTCAGCTCAGGTCATGATCCCGGCGTCCCGGGATGGAGCCCCACATCCAGACCCTCTGCTCAGCAGGGAGCCTGCTTCCCCCCACTCTCTCTCTCTCTCTGCCTGCCTCTCTGCCTACTTGTGATCTCTGTCTGTCAAATAAATAAAATCTTAAAAACAAAAAACAAAAAAACAACTTCCAGTTATAATATATTTATAAAATAAATATGTCACAGGAATGTAATGCACAGCATGATGACCACAGTAATAATACTGTATTGCATGTTTGAAATTGCTAAGAGAGTAGATCTTAAAAGTTCTCACTATGAGAAAAAAAAGTGTTTTTTCTAACTATGTATGGGGACAGATGTTAACAAGACAAAGATTCATTCATTCATTTTGCAGTGTAGACAAATATTGTTGTACAATATTGTGTTGTGTACAAAATTGTGTTGTACACCTGAAATTAATATAATGTTATATGTCAATTATACCCCAATTTAAAAATTAAAAAAAAGAAAGATAATGCTCAACCTTGGTATACATGTCTTGCTATATCATATAAATAATGCTACGTAGCCAAGATGTGCCCAGTGACTTTGGTTTAAATGCAAACTCCTTCCCAGGGAGAGTTTCCACGGACTCACATGGTATTTTGGTAAAAGGCGGGAAATGGGAGTATTTTCAAATTCTTCTGTACAGTTAAGAGAAAACCGGTTCAAATGAAAATTCGTACCTGGTCCCCACCACCCTAAAATTTCTACTCAGAACACTCAATATCAAGGCCTTGTGTGTGGCTAAACCCTAGAGCCACATTGCTCAGCACACCCTACCACAAACGGCAAGCCATAAGACCTGCTAACCAGCATGAGGTCCCACGTGGGGCCATGGCTAAGGACACCGGCCATCACAGTGCTGTCACCAGATGAAAGGGAACTACTCAAAAAAGGAAAAAAAAAAAAAAAAAAAAAAGAAAGGGAACTACTCACGGAAGTACTTCAGCGTCTCTTCGATTTGCTCGGTTGTGAGGTCAATGTTGGCATCTGGAGAAATGAGGGGTGTATGGAGCCAGTCGTCGTGGTCATAACCGTAGATGGTGTCGGCTCTTAACTTATAATGGGGCAGCTGCTCCTCCAGCAGGCTGATGATCTCGACTTCCGGAAGATCGGTGCTGTTGCACACGTCTACAGAGAAAAAGACAGGGAAATGAGAGCCCAGATCTGGCTCTGGCCTTGAGGCTGCTAACCACCAGCATCATGGCCCCAACAGGTGTCTTCGCCTACTTACCCAAAGCAGGGTGAGGCCAGATTTGGCCACCTCAGGGGCCTTCTTCCAATTTAAATTCCACTCTCAAAATGTACAAGACCTACCTGAGACAGTTCCTATACTGTTTTTAGCAGCTCACTTTCTTCAAAGTGAAGCCACAACTCTTAGGCTTTCTGGGCTCAGTCAGTCTTCCCGACCCTTTCTCGGATCATTCTCTTTCAAACACTCTACCTGTAAGCCAAACCTGCTACAGTTTCACCAATATGTCTAACTGCTGCCTGCTACTCTTACCACTCAAACCATCCCCCATCTGGGATTTTTGCCTTCATTTAATTCACTCAACTGTTCATCCACCTGTATTTTTTTCCATTCATCCATCCTAATATACCCTGAGTCTCAGAGACACAGGAGATGCACCAGTCAACACAACTGTCATGGTCCTGCTTTTGCAATGCTTGTGTTCTTGTGGTGCTTCCAACCATTAAAGCAACAGGTGCCCCTCCTTTGAGGCAGAGGCTAGATCTTCCCGGATATGTTGGTGTTTTGAACACTTCAAGAAGAATTAACCTCTCTCCTCCCTTCCATATTCCTACAGTGTTTTGTTAGATATTCTGCTAGGTTCTGTCTTCTGGATATTTTAGTATCCAATCTGTCCCCTGGGAGATGGCCAATTTCCACCACTGGTTTTTCTCAATCCACCACCTGTACCCCTCCTAGGTCCTGGCCCAGACTGTGCTCAAGGGGTGCACCGCAATGCCTGTGAAGGTCCTTCGATCCCTACAAAGCCCATTAAAGAGGCCTTGTAATTAAACAGTAAACACAACAACACAGCCAGTATACCCAGGACAAGACCAGTCTTCCTCAACTTCTCTACCGCGAGGAAGAATGAATTAAATAAATGCTAATAGGTGAGCCTTGATTATCTCTTGATTATCTCTCAACTAATCCTGACATCAGTGACCATACTGGCCCAGTTCGCAGAGAATATTCGTGACCCATGACAGCAAACGGCAGATGCGAGCAGTGGTAGCCTTGTGACCCCACAAAGAAACCAGAGCACCCATGGTGCTCACGGCTGGACAAGAGAGTTACCTTGGTCTTTCCTCCTAGATCGGGCTCTCTGCTCAGCGGGGAGCCTGCTGCCCTCTCTCTGCCTACTTGTGATCTCTCTCTGTCAAATAAATAAATAAAATCTTAAAAAAAAAAAAAAGACTACAATCAAAGCAATTCTTAAGAGTTTACTGCACAATGTTCTTGCCTTGAAGTAGTAAACAGAGGCAGCGGCCTGGGTCAAGGTGGAGGGCAGAACATGGGACTCCACCTCCCATCCCCCTCCAAAGTGCAGGAAGGGGCAGGAGAAAATCCTCTGGAGATACACGAAACCACACAAGGTCAAGGTGAAGTAAGGAAGAGATGCTGACAAGAGATCACTCTTAGGAGTCATTCTTAGGACATGGAAGGTGGCATCAAAGGAAAGGAGAGAGGCCCAGCCTGAACACAAAGGAAATGAGTGGCACAAAGAGTGGGAGCAAAGCAAGCTGGAAAGGGGAGGCGGAAGGAGCAGGAAGGGCCCGGGGCAGGGCCTTGAGATTCACGGGGGAACCAAGGCCAGCAGAGCAAGGAAGATCAGTCCCTTTGCTGCTCTTGGGGCTGAACCAAAGCAAAGGTGGCAGCACGGCATGGCTACGGGGCCATTCACACTGGAGGACAATATGGAGCCTCCTGTGCCCACAACAACGGCTATCCCAGAGACTCTGTTCTTCCTGTTTAAGGCCACAGGACAGGCAAAAAATATACAGAATCACAGGTCAAGGAAGCGTTTGGTGACCCAGTGTCACCCTCTAGGCAAGAGCCCTCACAAAGCACCTGTCAGACTCCCTCCACCTCCTACCACCCCCCCCACACCCCACCCTGTCTTGCTCAGTTCATTATGCAAAGCTTTACCACAGAACATTTCAACTCAGGAAGTCAGTATGGTTTTCCAAGCACTGAGGAAAGAGAAGAAAATAAGTACAAAGTGAAGACATGTAGAATTTTCCTTGGAGCTTTAGGGACTGGAGGGAGACAACATCCGAACACTCGGATTCTTGGCTTCATGTGGGAAATGTCACTGCAAGCGCTCTTGGCATTTCAGCCAGCTGAAAACCAGACCAGAGCTGCTCTGCCACTTAGCAAAGGTCTGCCGCGAACAGAAGGGGCCTCCTCCCTGAGGCCAGTGCCAACAGCCCAAGCTCAAGACCGATGTCTCCTACTTCTTCTCACCTCCTGCCAACAACAAAATGCCACTCAAGAGGCTCAAGTAGGGTACGTAACTAAGCAAGTATTTCCACCCCTCATAATCAAGTGAAGAGTAGGTTCTCACAAAGCTCATCTTGGGGAGAGGCTTCATGGTTTTAAAAATGGCGGCCTTGCAGCTGAGGGGACACAGGGTCAAGGAGGGCTGACACCTGACTGGCAGCCTCTTGTAACTGAACACAGATGGGCTCCAGTGCCAGCCTATGCCGAGGAGACCAGGCAGGGGACCGACACATTCCTGCATGACTCACCCTCCCAACAGCGTAGGGTCTTCTGGTGTCACTGCTCTGGGTGCTAGGGAAGGCAACTATCTAAAACAGAAGAAGGGACTTCTGAGCATGTTGGCAGCTGCTCGGACTGAGGCTTGACCTGCCTTTCTACACTTCCAGGACTGAAGGTCAACTTATTTACAGTGCAGGTCTTGATGTCCAGGAGAGGTTGTTTCCCTCAGAGCACATGATGACTGGTGAGATAAAGTATCAAAAGGTGAGACTATGCCAAAATGCCTCTTTTAAAAAAACAAAAAACAAAAAACAAAAAAATCAGATGCCTGCATGGCTCAGTTGGTTAAGCAACTGCCTTTGGCTCAGGTCATGATCCTGGAGTCCCAGGGTCGAGTCCCGCATAGGGCTCTCAGCTCTGCGGGGAGTCTCCTTCTCCCTCTGATCTTCTCCCCTCTCATGCTCTCTCTCTCTCTCAAATAAATAAAATATTTAAAAACAAACAAACAAACAAATAATTCTGTGTATTTTATTTTGCCATAACATGACCAGCCATATACACATAGCAAGTTTTCGGCCGCCTGGAAGGTCCAGAGAATCAGAGCACAGGGAAGAACTGCAGAGACCCAGGGAGCATTCCTTGAACTTGGCGGCAGGGTGAAGAGGGGAACACCACATCTGCCCCACGGAGAAGACAAACTCAAGGCCTGAGGTTGGGTACACATAGCAGGAGAGCCTTCTAGAATTCTCCAGGAATGCCTGCAGTGTTGCAGGCCCCCAGCCAGCTGCGTGCAGGGCACTCTCTGAACCTGCCATCAACCTAGGACAGAGAATATCTGCTCTGATCAACAGAGGAGGAAGCAGAGATTCACAGGGGCTGTGGAATATCTTGTTGGTCAAGGCCATGCAGCTAAGTGGCAGCTCCTGCATGAGAAGCCTCAGCTGTCTGACCAAAAGCTGTGCCCCTCCCTCGGCCACCAGCAGTCTGTCCCTCCCAGGCGGGTACACAAGAAATGCTGGGGAACTCCCAGGATATTCCGATCAGGAAGTTTTTGCTCTAAGCAGGGAGATGACTTCATAAGCATGACAGGGATGTGCAGTTAAGCACACTGACCAATGAGGGAGGCATCAGAGTGATTTTCCCTTAGAGCCCAGGAAGCGGAGTGGAGAAGTGAAGGAACTTGTCTACAGAACCAGGGAGGGTCAGAGGCGCAAGAAGGATGGCCCTACCCCCCCTCTCCTGGGGCTTACTCAAGCTGACAAGGTCAAAGAACACTTGTTAGCCCAGCCTGGAGGGAAAGACCCCTTTATACTCTTGACTGTCATCATTTCTGCACAGCTCCAACTCACATTATTATTTTTTTAAGATTTTATGTATTTATCTGAGAGAGAGAACATGGGCAGGCATGGGGTACAAAGGGGGAGGGAGAGAGAGAAGCAGACTCCCGGCTGAGTCTAAAGCCCAATGACATGTGGCTTGATCTCAGGACCCCAAGACTGTGACCTGAGCCGAAACCAAGAACTGGATGCTTATTGCACTGATGGGTATTTATCCCAAAGACACACATGTAGTGAAAAGAAGGGCCATATGTATCCCAATGTTCATAGCAGCAATGTCACAATAGCCAAACTGTGTAAAGAGCCGAGATGCCCTTCAATGGACAAAGGGATAAAGAATATATGGTCCATATGTTATGCCTCCATCAGAAAGGATGAATACCCAACTTTTGTATCAACATGGACGGGACTAGAGGAGATTATGCTGAGTGAAATAAGTCAAGCAGAGAGTCAGTTATCACATGGTTTCACTTACTTGTGGAGCATAAGGAATAACATGGAGGACATTAGGAGAAGGAAAGGAAAAGTGAAGGGGGGAAATCTGAGGGGGAGATGAAGCATGAGAGACTGTGGACACCAAGAAACAAAGTGAGGGTTTTGGAAGTGGGGGGGAATGGGTGAGCCTGGTGGTGGGTACTAAGGAGGGCACATACTGCGTGGAGTACTGGGTGTGGTGCATAAACAATGAATCTTGGAACACTGAAAAATTAAATTAAATTAAAAAAAAAAAAAGAATTGGATGCTTAACCAACTAAGCTACCCAGGCGGCCCCCAACTCACATTATTAAGAAGCTATATAAATGCGTTCTCAGATAAACCTCAAATAAAGGGCATCAGCCTGTAGACTGAACTTAGACCCCAACAGGTCCCTGGCTTTTGGGAGATGTGCAGCAACCACACAGTCCGGAACCACCAACATCCAGCCTGTCAAACCATCAGAAGGCCAGGCTCACTCAGGGCGGATCTCCCCCTTCCCCAGTTACTACAACGGCCCCAAGGTTGCTGGCCACACTGCTACTAGGGCCATCTGAGGAAAGGTGCTTTTTAAAAACATGGTACCGCCCTGCTTTAAAAACCTCCCAGCTACGTTTCGGCCCACGCCTTCCTAAAACAGAAGCTGTCGGAAGAGAGATTTCCCAATATCCAATTTCAGCCTCTTCCTTTTGGTAATGGAGTTCCCAAGGTGTGGTTGGGCACATGGCCACCAGGCTAAAAACTACATTTCCCATCTTTCCTTGCAGCAAGGTAAGTCCCCATGCCTGGTTCACAAACTATAAAGAGAGCTTCCAAGCCATGTTCTCCAGCAGTCCGTGCAGAGAGGGGATGGAGCTGAAATGATCTTCAGCCACACAAAGAAGAGCAAGGCCAGAGCAACCCTGGGGGCCTGGGACCACCTGGTTGAGCCCAGCCTTCACCTGGAACTTTGAGGAGGGAAAGACAGGTCTACCTTGTGGAAGGCACTATTGCCTTGGTGTCCGTAAAAACAGCCTCTCTTATCACGTGCAGACTCTGCTATTTTATCCAGTACCTCTTCAGTTAAGCCACGCCAACTTCTCACCATTTGCTAAGCATACTTTTTCCACAAATGTTGGTTTTTACACCAGCTGTCCTTGTTGCCCAGAATGCCCTTCGCTGCCCAGCAAACTCCCATCTCAAAATACCACTCAAATGTCACCTTGTATTTCAAGCTTGCCTTGACTTGTGTCCTGTGGCTAGGTACAGAGTACACTGATGATTTCACTACAACGTGATCAGTGTTTTCTACAGCCCCTTCTCGACTAGCGTGAGCCCCTCAGGGGAAGAACTGAGTTCCCGCCTTTGTCCAGCTGGGCAACAAACTGTAAGAGCCCAGTGAGTGTTGGGTAAACAATGGGGACAAGGGCAAGGGAAAAACCCAGCAGTGGGTGGCAGGGCTGTCTGTCAGCCTTGCATCCTGGACGGACCAAAGCCCAGCATTCAGCATGGGGGAGGCAGGGCCATCTAGTGCCAATTGTTTTCAGGCCCCTCCGGGCATCCGGCATTGCTGCAGTTTTCATTCAGCATGGGGGACTTTGGAGGTAAGTCCTACCGGGGAAGAAAATGTCCCCTCAATCACTCAGCAAACACAGATCGGATCCAATGCCCCCTATTCTTACCATACCACTCTGGGGGGCAAAACATAATGGGTCTCCTCAACAGTTCAGGGCTATAATCCCTCCTAGGTTTTCTCCAAGGCATAAGGTTTGGAGTAGGTTCCTCCTACCCAAGGATGAAGGCTACATTTAGGACTGGCTGGGAGGTAAGACAGGGTGCTGAAGGTCGGGGGGCATGGGGGCACTATGTCCACTTGACACCTGCCTTGAGTAGATCCTCATTCCCACAGAAGGGCTGGAAGGGGACCTCTCTGATACACAGGTGACATGCCAGCTTCATGGAACTTGCCAGGTGCCTGAGATAATGCTTAATGTTTTACAGCAGAGGCGGCAGCTCTAAATCAGTGCCTGACATTTAAAGATCAGGGAGGCTCATGTAAAAACACAGATCCCTGGCCTCTCAGAAGAAATCAGCATATCCAGGACCGTGCAGTTACACACTGAGTGGTGGCCATCCCCAGATGGGGTGTGGGTGTCTCCCTCGGGGTCTCTGGGCCTCCCTGCCTGCACGCCGAAGCTGGAGGGCTCTGGGCCCGGGAGAATGGGGAACTGCAAAGATGGAGGGGAGAAGCCTCCCAAACACTAACCCAGGCTCCAGGAGATCCTGGGGCAACAACAGGGGGAGGAAAAGGAACAAAAGGAGAGAGGGGACAGCGCTGGATAAAGAGGAGGCCTTCCTGAGAAGAAATGCTAAATCAGGAGAGAGGGGAACAAGGGAACGGGGTCAAGTCAGGGAAGAGACAGACTGGGAGGCGAGCCAGCAGCAAGACTGCCACCTGCCGGAAGGTGCGTGGGGGCCAGGTCCAGGAGGAGTGCTGTTGGAGAACTCAGGGGAGGGGACCCCAAGCCTGGCTCTGTCCCCAACTTCTCCCAGTCACCCCAGCAACTGCCATCTCGTCCATCTGGAGCTCAGTTTCTGCATGCAAAGAACAAAGGTGTGCGGCTGCAGAAAAGCTCGATTCCAGCCCTACCCGCGCTGGGCCAAGGGCTGTGTGTAGAGCATACCCTGCTCCACCCAGGGGGCGCCCGCAGCCCCGGACATGCTGATTCCTTCTGAGAGGAACCTGCATTTTTACATGAGATCTCTTGATTTTTGT
The DNA here is from genome assembly GCF_009829155.1 of Mustela erminea. NCBI lineage: Eukaryota > Metazoa > Chordata > Mammalia > Carnivora > Mustelidae > Mustela > Mustela erminea. Next base: position 71,370,973 of record NC_045614.1, on the reverse strand, counting down.
TAATGTCAGGCACTCACTTAGAATTCTGTAAACAACCGAGAGCCACATTAAACATGCGTGTGCCTCCTGTTTGTGCTCAGGGATTTCCAAAGCTAGTGTCTCACTCTGGGCCTAGAGAGGATGCTCTAGACTACGATAAAGGTAACAATCAAAGAAAAAGCAGAGGAACCTGAACTCAACAAAACTGGCCATATTCTGAAAGCCCGTCTATCTTCTACTTTTTCCTCCCCTACCCCAACCCATTCCAGTTCTCTGCCCAACACGTGTCCACTTAGCCACAAGGGTGGTAGCTGAGGAACGTGACCCCAGGCCTATGCTTGAGGAGGTTCTGGAGAGGTGGTAAGCCTCCAATCAACCACTATGCTTGGCAGAGACAGTAAAACCCTCAGCAGTGTTTTAAAGACTACATAAGACACGACCCTTCTCCTTCTCAGCCACTTGCAAATCACTTGTACAAACTTAGAAACAATTCATTTTTCTTGACATTACTAAGATGAAAGGGCACAGATGCAAAGACTTACACAGGGGCCATCCTGGTGCTAGAGACACACGTGGTATTTTGTAACTCGTGTCTTTCTAGAACATTCCTACTATAGGGTCACACGGTTCAGAATTTCTCCTCAGCATCTTCAGGGAACTCAGGGTTAGTAGTCATGTTCTACATCACAAAAGCTGTAATTTCACAAACTGCAAAAGGACCATTAGAGCTAAAAATTACTGGCTCAACTGCCTCACATAACGGAAAAAAGACTGTACTCAGAGAGGCTGAGGTGGTAGCCAAATGTCTGGGAGCAACCAGCGACAGACCCGATGTGGAGCAGGTGCTCAGCCTGCTCCACAGCCCACCACGTGAGAGGCCTCAGAAAGGGACATCTTGGATGCTGATCTGTCTTCCCCGCTGTTTATACCACACCCTACCTTGGTAATCTGTAAGCGCTCAACAAACGTTTGCTGAATGATGCAACGCACATAGTACCTATTCCTGAATTTCATCTACTCTCATGAACCAGCAGGCAGTGCAAGGGGAGAATTAAGAACATATTTTACAGACAAGGAAACCAAAGTCTCAGAGATTATGTGAGGAGCCCAAGTGACTCCGCTAGCAAGGGGCTGAGCTGGACCCCGCACCCTAGCCCATCTCCCCACAACCCTAACTGACACATAGCTCACTCCTCGTCTGGTGGGTCCTGGCGAGGATCCTCCAGGGAAGGAATGTACAAGAAAGCACTTCCCTTCCTTTATTGATCCGTGCTGAGGAACCCCCAGGAACTGTACGTGAGGGTGGCATTGCCAATAGGCGGGCTTCTCTCTGAAGGGTCTTCAGATGGTTCCTGAGGCTCTACTCCAGACCTCCTATACCAGGATCTAGATGGTGTGACCCAGGAACTGGCTTTTATGTCAAGCCCTCCAAGGGGTCTTGCACACCGAGAGTTGATACCTAGCCCCTGGTAGTGTTCATTAACTGAATCTGGTTTCTTTAAAATAAAATGAATTGGTAAGACATGTGGCTCAATATTCAAACAGTACACAAGGGCCAGGAGGTCTCTCCACTGGCTCCATCTCGCCCCACTCCACCCTACCCTATGTGCACACAAGACCCTTCTCAGACTCCTCCTGAGAACCAGTGTGCACTCCCCATGAGCCTGTCCTCACCCTCCCCTTCACCTTACACAGGAGAAAAGGCCCCACAAGGTGCAGGGCTGTAGGCGGACCAGACATGAAGCCCTGCTGTCCACCCATGGCACCTCAGCTCATGTTCCAGCCCCAAAGGGACAGGCCCCAGTCCTCCCTCCCCTCCTATTCTGCCCCACCCCACTGAGGGTCAACTCCCTTGCTGGGAGCAGCACAAGTGATCCCCGGGAGGGGCAGGGCCACACAGAGAAAACCTCATGGACACAGAAAGAAGAGGCCAACTATAGGAAGGAAAACCTACACGGGGGAGTTCTCAGCAATGGCTGTGACCCTACCTACCATAGACGCAAGTCTTCCTAAGAAAAAGGATAAACAATGACACAGAGTGGACTCCACGGAGACCTGGTGTCAGGTTCCCAGCTATCGCATAATCACATGAACACCAGCTTGGAGGACACCTACCCCCACCAGGAGCACAGCAGCAGAGACGGCCCATTGGTCAGACGGCCATGTTCACACGCAGAATTGCTGACGTGACGCTACAGAGCAGTCCTGTGCACCCGACCGTGACACCATACACCCCGACAGGCCAGGGTGTTGTGCAAGAACAGAGGGCAAGAAGAGGCAAGGCACAGCAAAGGAGGTGGATCCTGCTACGGGGGATCCCCAGTGGCAAAACCAAATCCAGCTTTTCTGAAAGAGCGCCCCCAAGTGGGCTTTGCATAGAAATTGACAAAAGCAAATGATGTCACACTGCGGACTGGATTGATTCTTATACCGAGACATACAGCTTGAACTGTACAGAAATTTATCTTACAAGGAAAAAGTACTGTGTATAAATTCAGCCCATGGTTAAACCTGCACACACACCAAAAATCGGGAGTGTTCCTCCCTCTTAGAATAATTTGTTTTAGTGGGAGAGAAACAGAAAAAAATACTTTGGTCTTCTAATTTCCTTGATCATTTCTCTTAAAAGTGTGTATTTTATAATTACTAAATCACCAGGGGGGAAGTAATTTTACACAAAAATAGCCATGGTCAGGGTGATAACTGCAATTAAAATACTCCCAGCTGAATTAGTGTTTAGACAGATGGAGCTGGTATAAATTGGAACAACACTGGCAGTAAACAGTTTGACAGCATGTTTGGAGAACCAAAAATGACCCTCAAGCCAGTACTCTCACTTATAGGATCAAATCTAAGAAAGGAATCCAAAAAAATCTAGCATGCCAAATACATAAGCATGTTTACAGTGCATTGGATGAAAACATGGCTAACCGGTTTCCTCCAGAGTTAAACACAGAACTAACTTAGGATCCAACAATTCCAAATCTGGGGGGCACCTGGGTGGCTCAGTCAGTCAGGCTTCTGCCTACGGCTCAGGTCACGATCCCAGGGTCCTGGGATTGAGCCCCACATAGGGCTCCCTGTGTAATGAAGAAGCTGCTTCTCCCTCAGCCCCTCCCACCACCCGTTCTGTTTCTCTCTCTCTTTCTCTCTCTCTCTCTCTCTAATAAATAAAAAAATAAATAATCTTTTTTAAAAAATTCTCACTCTGGATATATGTCCAGAAGCAACTGCAGGGACTCGAAAAGGTGTTTGTATACCCACAATCACAACAGCTAAATGGCAGAAGCAACCTAAGCGGTCACAGATGAATGAATGGACATCAAAACGTGGTCTATAAACACAGGGGGCTATCATTCAGCCCTAAGTAGGAAGGAAATTCCGCCACAAGCTACACCATGGATGAACCTTGAAGACCTCAGATGAGGTGAAATGAACCAGTCAGAAAACGGCAAACACTGCATGCTTCCTCTTCTATGAGGAACCTAGAGTAGCAAATGCATGGAAACAGAAAGTCGAATTGATGGCTATGGGGACATAAGGCTGGAGGGAGGGGTACAGGGGACTTAAAGGATACAGAGTCTCGCTGGGGAAAATGACAAAGTTCTGGAGATGGATGAAGGCAGTACTAGCTTAACCCTGAAGGTACTTAATGCTACAGAACTGTATACTTAAAAATAGCTAAAACGTTAAGTTTTATGTTATGTGTATTTTACCACTATTTTATTTTTTAAAAGAAATGAAAGATGGTCACTGCGTTAGGGATTTCCTTTTCTCAGACTGGAAACCTGGGGACCTTGGCCCCTCAGGGACAAGAAAGGATACACGTGGAACAGAAGTTGAAAAACATGGGAGGGAAAAACATGGATGGTGGCTAACACCAGGAGGGAAGGGAAGAGAGGAGATGGCGGGGCTAGGCTGAGCAAGGACGCCCATTTGTCTGGGCTTCCCCAAGGGCAGCCCCAGTTCATGCCTGTTCTCCCAGTGTAAGTATTAGTATCACTCTGTCATACTCAAAGGTGTCCCTTCCAGAAAACAGTATGGCAACTCCTCGGTAAGTTAAACACAGAATCACCATATGACCCTACAATTAATTCCACTCCTGGGTTGATACTCAAAAGGACTGAAGGTGTGTATTCAAACTAAATCTTGTACACAAACATCCACAGCAACACTCTTCCCCAGGGCCAAAAAGTGGAAACAATGTATTGTTTACATTCCCAACAACAGTGCACGAGGGTCCCCTCTCCTCCACATCCTCACCAACATGTGTTGTCTCTTGTCTTTTCCATAGGAGCCATTCTAATAGCTGGGGGAGGGAGGGGTGATACCTCACTATGGTTTTGGTTTGCATTTCCCTGATGACTGCTGATGCTGAGCACCTTTCCATGCACCTGCTGGCTGTTGGCCTTTATTCCTTAATAATATCCAACCTCTTTTCACAAACATATTGGCCTTTTGCTTTTACAGGATGCTCGTATGTATTTTTTCTTGCTTATCTCTCTTTAATATTGTTATACACACTTCTGTGTATATTAAGCTTTATATTAATTCCCTATCAAATACAGAGCAACTGTTCCTGCCACCTGCCCCGCCTTCCCCCCACTGGCCATGCAGCCCTACTCGTGTTTCCTGGGTTTTCCCACACAGCCTTGTGTGCTGCAATAGGACTTTATAGCAGGAGCTCCTATGTTGGTGTTAAGCAGGGAAGCCCTCTTATACTGCACAGGCAGGAGTCCTTTCGGCACTCTTTTAAAGAAGTTTAAAGTAAGCACTGCACGTAGGGCTCCATCCCCCAGGAGGTGCAGCCCAGCCTTTCAGGGGGATTCCTCGCAGAGGCTGCCCTTCCTCCTATGCCCACGTCCATGAGAGCTGCAGGGCTCAGAGCCCCCACCTCTGCACGGCTCCCAGCCTTTGCCCTGAACGGTTCCCACAGTCTCACATTATCTCTCCGTGCACCGTGGGTGCTTTGTACTTTTTAGTGTTCTGGCTACAAAGTCGCTCAACTCCTGTTATTTCTGGCTGGTGATTCCGAAGAACATGTGAGCTTTTCAGGAACAGAAGCATCGAGTTCCAGCAAGAATCCCCGTCTCAGGCTTAATTTTTTAAATCGCCACAATGATCCCTCCTTTTCTTTACAGTTCTAGCCTCTGCATCCAGCTTTTGGATGGCCTTGCCCGTCTCGAGATGATTAAAATATCCAGAAATGTTTCCTTCTACCACCTTTCTGGCTTCTTTCTTGACGTTCATTCTCTTTGGGCCATGTGGATTTTACTGGGTGTGAGAGCAATGTAGGAATTCAGCTGTATTTTTTTTTTTTAAGATTTTATTTATTTATTTGACAGACAGAGATCACAAGTAGGCAGAGAGGCAGGCAGAGAGAGAGGAGGAAACAGGCTCCCTGCTGAACAGAGAGCCCGATGTGGGGCTCGCCTAGGACTCTGGGATCATGACCTGAGCCGAAGGCAGAGGCTTTAACCCACTGAGCCACCCAGGCGCCCCACCAGCTGTACTTTTTATAATGATAATAAACAACAGTAATAAGAAGGTGGAGTACTACCACCACTATGTAAACCCTACCAGGTGAAGCCCCTGCTCAGGAGTTATCTTTCAGTCACTAGGAGGTAAACATCTATTTTTCTGCTTCTCCATAGCAAAGAAAAGACAGCTTATCAGACTTCACCTCACCCATCTCCCTCTCCCCCCTTGACTCCTGTTTGCTTTAATTTGTGGGTTCAGATCCAGTCTCCTGTTTTAAAAAGATTAACTTTTTACACTAACACTTGCTTTCTGTTTCCCAGAAACATCTATACCCAGTCTTTATGGTTAGCCTCTCTAAAGCTTTCAAGACAGCTTTGAAAAGCTGCTACCCTGAAAAACCGCTGAGCAGCTTCCAGAGTTCAAGGCCCACATCCTCCCCAGGTCCTCTCCTTCCCAAAGTTAAGTTTTTATGATGGGATGAAAGCCAATTCATGTCCAAGGTTAAACACTGAGATCAACGGTCAGATGCCAGATCAGGACAAGTTTATTTTATTAACAGAACACAATTTTTTAAAATCATAATGCATACCGTGTCTCGACCACTGAATGCAGTCCACTGCTTTATTGTTCATCTAAATGATTTCCTAGGCAGGAAATTCTGTTTAGAGGCAAACAATGACCACTTTTTCAAAACATAAAGTGAGATCATCTGGATATTAAAAGACTACAAACTCATCCCCCAAACCATTACCATAACCCAACCATAAGCGGTTAAGCAAAATAGGTAAAACCAATAAAACCCGAGCGTGAAATGATTCCACGTTCCCTGAACCACGTCTCAAAACAAGTACAAAATTACAAACGGCGACTCCTTCAAAGCAAAATTCAAGCAAAGAGAAAAAAAGGTATGATAAAGGACAAATGTTAAAGCTATGTCCTCAGCTGATGTAGTTCTGATGCCCAGGTTCTCAGGGGCAGTTAAAGTACTGGTTGTGCACCTGCAGAGCATGATGACCACTCAAGAAGATTCCTGGCTCCGGGGATGCCTGGGTGGCTCAGTGGGTTAAGCATCAGCCTTCAACTCAGGACATGGTGCCAGGTCCTGGGATCAAGTCCCATATCTGGCTCCTTGCTCAGCAGGGAGCCTGCTTCTCCCGCTGCCTGTAGCTTCCCCTGCTTGTGTGTTTCCTCCCTCTCTCTCTCTCTCTCTCATTCTTTCTCTCTCTTTCCCTCCCCCCATGATAAATACATAAATTCTTAAAAAAAAAAAAAAAAGAAGAAGAAAAAGATGATGATGAAGATGATTCCTTGCTTTGCTCTCCAAGGCCAGAGCTGAGCCTGTTAGGGCCAAGAAACCAGGGTAGCAGATTCCAAGAGGTGACCCTCCAAAAGCTCATTAAAAATTCAGCCACACTGGATATCCAAGATCTATAAAGAACTCCTCAAACTCAACACTCAAAAAGGGGGGGGGGGCAGATAATCACGTCAAAAAATGGTCAGAAGACATGAACAGACACTTCTCCAAAGAAGATATACAAATGGCTAACAGACACATGAAAAAATGTTCATCATCATTAGCCATCAGGGAGATTCAAATCAAAACCACACTGAGATACCACCTTACACCAATTAGAACAGCCAAAAATAACAAGATAGTAAACAATGTGTATTGGAAAGGATGTGGAGAAAGGGGAACCCTCTTACACTGTTGGTGGGAACACAAGTGGGTGCAGCCACTTTGGAGAACAGTGTGGAGATTCCTTAAGAAATTAAAAACAGAGCTTCCCTACAACCCTGCAATTGCACTACTGGGTTATTTACCCCAAAGATACATATGTAGTGGAAAGAAGGGCCATCTGTACCCCAATGTTCATAGCAGCAATGGCCACAGTTGCCAACTGTGGAAAGAGCCAAGATGCCCTTCAACAGACAAATGGATAAAAAAGACGTGGTGCATATATACAATGGAGTATTATGCCTCCATCAAATGATGAATACCCAACTTTTCTATCAACATGGATGGGACTGGAAGAAATAAGTCAAGCAGAGAGAGTCAATTATCATATGGTTTCACTTCGTTGTGGAGTATAAGAAATAACACGGAGGACACTGGGAGAAGGAGAGGAGAAAGGAGTTGGGGGAAATCAGAGAAGGAGATGAACCATGAGAGACTGTGGGCTCTGAGAAACAAACTGAGGGTTTTGGGGTGGGGGGGTTGGGTGAGCCTGGTGGTGGGTATTATGGAGGGCACGTATTGCATGGAACACTGGGTTTGGTGCATAAACAATGAATCTTGGAATACTGGAAAAAAATAAATAAATAAAATTTTTTTAAAAATTCAGCCACACTGGAGGGAGGTGTGTGGATGGAAGTGGATTGGGGGTGACAGCTAAAGAGTCTGGAGTTTCTTTTGGGGGTGATGAAACTGTTCTAAAATTGATTTGTGGTAACAATTGCACAACCCTGTGAACAAACTAGAGGCCATAAAACTATAGACTTTAAATGAGTGAATTATATCTCAATGCAGTGGCCACACACATAAAAACGTAACCACAAGAGATGGGGAAGTAGGGTCGGTGAGCACACCTACTACCCTTACTTAGGCCCACCTCAAAGTCCTTCACCAAAAATGCTGTTCCTGAAAGATAAACTGGAATCCACCAGAAAGGTTAAATCGCTTCCCTATCATCCTTGGAAAGACCAAGTATCTTCTCATACCCTTTCCAGACATTTCCATGGAGAACAGATTAAGCAAAACGAGGTTTCGTACGTAGAGACAAGAAGCTTTGGCTGCCTAGAAAATTCACTGACAAAGAACCAGTTTACAGCTTGACCATGCTGCATGGTGAGTAGAGTATTACTGGACTCCCCAGTAGCCTCCCAACAAAGGCTATTCCTCTTACTGTTAGGTTGACATCCAGAGAGAAATGAGGGCTTGAACGTCTGCACTAGGAGTCCACCAACCACGATCCACAGTCAAATCCAACCCTGGCCTGTTTTCATAAATAAGGATTTTACCGAAACCCAGCTATACACCTATTCCTTAAGATACTGTCTGCGGCTGCTTTCAGCTATGACAACAGAGGCCAGTCGTTGCGACACAGGTCATGTGATCCACAAGCTTGAAATTTTACCCTCTGATCTTTAGGGGAAAGGTCTGCCAACCGATATTCTAAGCTACTGGGGAGATCGTGGACTCCCTATGGCTTCCTGAAGGCCACTGAATGACCTCAGCCATTCGAGGATCTTCTAAAAATCTGGCTGTTCATCTTATTCACAATTCTTCCTTCACTATCTACCTTGGTTTTGGTGCACTGTGAACAAAACACCACTCTGCAGTTCTGTGACTGAATGGGGCCACAGAACTTGCCTCGGCCAGTCTGAAATGCCAGCCAGAGACTCTGCTGCACGTGCAGCCAGAGACTCTGAATATGCTGGCTGAGTCTGTCCATGTAAGCCTTGTCCTCTGCCAGGAGAAGGGGATGGATGGCCAAAGACAGCCGGGGCCCCTTCAGCCCAAATCCTCCAATGAGAGCTAAGGAGGGCAGACCTGAACTGAAGCCCGAGCCATCCTCAGGTGACTGAAGACCACAATCTAGGAATAAACATCACAGTAGCCACTGTGGATCTGGGAGTGGTGTGTCACCCAGCAAAACCTGACTAATATATACTCAGTTTGAAATGACGTAACATATAATGACTGAGAGCTGGAAGAAAAAAGTTGCCCGCATGGCACTGAAATCACACCACCACCAGGACCTCCTAAACAGCAGCCTAAGCAGGAAAGACACCGTCACACTTGGCTTTCCTAATACCCTCCCTCTTCTCATAAATTGCAAAAAACAGTCTCTGGAATGAACTCCAGCAAACAGCGGATGGGGATCAATTAGAATAAAGGTAGAAAGAACAAGACAGAGGAAGGCATGGAGGGATGTTGGGAGATTTGTTTTGTTCTACACAACTGAAGCCGTCTGCCTTCCTGTGGGATTCTCTGGACAATTAACCTCCTCTTTCCTTCAACCACTTTCGGAAGTTGCCAACCCCAGGGTACGGGTTAAGCGGTCACTCCTGCTGCTGGTGCTTCTCTCGCCCACTAGATGGTGCTGCATGCACACCTGGGTGGGCCTAGCACCCCTCCCAGCCTCCTGGTCCCGAAAAGGAGACTGGGCAGCAGGGGACTCGCATTACCTTTTCTCAAACTCAGACTTGTCCCTTCCCATTTTTTACCACCACAAACCCCCACATAAATAGGGAGAAACACCTGAAATGACACTGAGCAGTGGAGTTCACACCTGCAGTTATGATCATCCGAACGGACTGTTGTCAAGGTTTTTCTTGATACAGAAAAAGAAGTACAATTATATTTATCAGATAAGCTGAAACATGGCAAGTTGGGTTGAAAAGGAGAACAGAATTCCTGTAAGAGAAGGAATGTCAGGGTCGCCATGCCCCACGCTTAGCCCTATCATCATCTTCCCAGCCACTGAGAAGCAAGAAGGAAGGTTCTCCCCCACTGGGCAGGTTCAGTGCGGCCCACACACGTGTTCCAGCACACAGATCAAAATCCAGGAGGGCGGAAGACCTGGAAGATGAGGATTCGAGTCTTGCTCTGAGCTGGTCCACTCGGGGTCTAGAGTTAGTATCCGCATTCTCCGGCTCCTCCAGCCACAGATGGTTCATTTCCTTCCACCTGCCCTTACGCTGGCTCACTTGAGACTCAAGCCACCCTGCTCACACTCACACGTCCGCTCCCTAGTCCCTCCCTAACTGCACGCTCCACCTCTGCCAGCCGAGTCTGGGCCACCTGAAATCTGAAATTCAGACGCCCCCCTCCCTGATCGTGACCAGCCCCTCCAGCCCCCCTCCTCACAGTTCCCCCTCATTTATTCCCACTACACCACCTGGAGACCACCGCCCTGTGATTCCTCCACTTTGCCTTTCTTGGGCCCTTCCCTCCAGCTTGAATCCCACAGCCCTTTGCTTCAACTACCCCACTCACTCCATGGTACTTTCACCCAATTCTGCATGACAACAAGTGTCCACCTTGCCCTGCCTTGTCCCTGGGCTCCCAGAAGCACCAGGGGAAATCAGAAAGCACCATGAGGATAGTGGAAGGCTACAGAAGGCTGAGAACTCCCATGCTGGGAGGGGCCCACGCCCAGCACCCCATCATCTATTCTGAAACAGTGCTAGGGTGGCAGGGGTGGGGGATGAGATAGGCTAGGTAAGGTCTAAAACAGCCTCTCTGCAGGGCAGTAACTCAGGGTAAAACCACCTTCCAGCAGCTTGCCATCACCCACAGGAGGAGTGGCCGGTCTCTGCACACTCTCCCTCCTTCTTCCCTTCTCCCAGTGGTCAGGTTCCCTCCTAAAGACTTCCAGAGCTCACATGCAAACACTCAGTCCTCCCTTCCCACTTAGCTCCATCTGAGAATTCTCTAGACCGACCACACACTGACTGCACACACGGTGTTAAGGACCCGTCGTCCCCTCTCTTGTCTGTTCGCTCACCAGCATGCTCAGCAGCATGGCTGGGAAACACCTTTCCTAATCTTCCTCTTGTAGCCAAACCCCAGCATGTTCCAAATCAGCATAATGGAGCCCCTCCATTATCCCAGGATGTGTCCAGGAACAGAAGAAGGTGCCTGTTACCCGGACACAACGGGCCCCCTTGTGCTAGAAAAGCACTGAAGAACATTAACCCAGCAGGGCCTGTATCCTGCAGTCTCTACCAAAATAGTTCTGGTCGAATGTGACACAACTTCCAGAGTCTGCCCAGCTAGATCCACCCCTGGTGTAAAATTTTTAGAGAAAGAAAAAAGAGGGGTGCCTCAATCGGTTAAGTGTCTGACTCTCGATTTCGGCTCAGGTCCTGATTCCAGGGCTCGAGCCCTGAGTCGGGCTCCACATTCAGTGGCAAGTCTGCTTGAGATTCTCTCTCCCCCTTTCTCTCTGCTCCCACCCCCACGTGCGAGCAAGCGCCGTCGCACCCTCTCTCTAAAAATAAATAAATATTTCTAAAAGAGAATAAAGAAGAAACCATTTCTCTTATATAGAGGGAAGGGCAGGGGGAAAAGGAGGAAGGGAATAGGGAGGGCAGAGGAAGTGGGGACAAAGATGGGAGAAGTAAAAAGAAGGGAGGAAAGAGAAACTGAAAACATAAGTCCTCAGGCTAGTCCTCCGGCAACGGGATGCCCACTGGCCCAGAGCTCGGAGGCAGGCCCCGGTATGACTGCAGTTTAAAAAGCTGGGGCCCTGCAGGCCTTCCCAGAGCCTCGGCCTGACCACGTGTCCCCACACGTGTGTTCACGTGTTTCCCAGGACAGACACCTGTGAAACTTTAAGGCTCAAATCACAAAACACACAATGATCCCTGTTTGCATAAGACACACCCCAGCAGGTGATCCAAAGCCTGACTCCTCACTCCTAGAATTCAAAATCACGCAGTGCGGACGGTGAACTAAGAGATGAGGACGAAGGGCAAGGTCTCTAGCAGATTTCCCACTAAACTGGGCCGCATGGAGGCAGCTTCACCCCAATGGGAATTAAGCAGAGCCGCAAGTAACAACAGTCACCAATCCTTACTGAACACCTTCCTTGCATCGCTGTACCAAGGACTTTACAGGAATCACCATGCTGAGCACCAACACCAAAGGACCCTGAGGTTCTTACTGTCATCCCATTTTAAAGATGCAGAAACAGCTTCGGAGACGAGCTGACATGCCCAAGGTCCCAGAGTAAATGCTGCAGCCGTAAAACACACCCAAAATGTCTCTGCCCCAAAGCCAACATGCTTTAGGCCGAGAACCCCAGGAAGGCACGCTGCTTCTCCCTTGGGAATACTGTCAGAGTCTGTACAGGCTAAAATACGGGGGTGGGTGGACTTCCCACAGGAGCAAGTTCATGGAGCCTTGAGAAAGTATAGTGAGTCAACCTTTATTTCCTCTCAAACCTCATGTATGTCCATTAAGGTTTCAACAGAACTATGTTAGAATAAGCATAAAAAGAGGCTCCTGGGTGGCTCAATTGGTTAAGCCACTGCCTTCATGACTCAGGTTGTGATCCTAGAGTCCTGGGATTAAGTCCCATATCGGGCTTCCCCTGCTCTGCAGAGAGCCTGCTTCTCCCTCTCCTTCTGCCTGCCACTCCCCCTGCTTGTGCTCATTCTCTCTCTCTGTCAAATAAATAAATAAAATCTTAAAAAAAAAAAAAAAAAAGCAGCATAAAAAGAGAGCACCCTGTGTATTCTATTAAATGGAAGGAGGCAGAAGTAAGCAAGGACAGTTCTACCAGCATACCTATTCAGTGAAAACCTAAGGCAACTGAACTTTCTAGAAACCAAGGCAAAAAGAGACCTTCCCTGGCACAAACACCAAAACAAACAAACCCAAAAACAAACAAACAAAAACCCTCATTATCTAATAAAAAGAACCACAACTAAGCAGAAAACAGTTTTAGCAAGAATCCCAAGAGTTCATCAAGAAAATTTTTTTAAGATTTTTTATTTATCTATTTGACAGAGAGAAAGACACAACATGAGTAGGGGGAAGGGCTGAGGGGGAGGGAGAAGTAGGCTCACTACTGAGCCTGCTCTATTCCAGGACCCTGGCATCATGACCAGAGCTGAAGGCAGATGCTTAACCGAGTGAGCCACCGAGGTACCCCAAGTTCATCAAGAAATTTTTGAGACAAATATTCAATAATGTAATTAGGGAAGTATATTTGATCCCAATCACTTCTATAATCAACCAGAGCTTTAAAAAAAGCAAAATCAGAGATCATATGCTGAAAGTCTATGAAGACATTTTAATGGAGGACATTTCCATCACTGTAGAAGGTGCCACTGGGCTCCCTGTTGAGTGTCACTTTTCTAAGTATTTCACAGAAATAGGTCACTTGCTTCACCCCCTCAATAAATCCATCATCCCCATTAGACAGGCAGAGAAACAAATTCTGCCACCCAAGCATTCCAGAAGCCTCCGAGACCCACCCCGAGGTCCCCTCGCAAGGCTTTCCAGTGATGGGAGCCAAATCCCGCCCAGCTTGCCACTCCCCGCAGAGCCTGACCCAGAACAAGGAGAGCAGTAAAGTAACAAAAAAGGAGGAACAAACCGAGCCCCCGCAAAGGAAGGAAGAGGTGAGAGAAGAGCCACAAGTGGGTAAAAGATAAGCACATTTCTGGGAGATGGGTGGGAGCACGCTGACGTCAGAAAGGGCAGAGTACGTCTGGGGCCCAGAAAAAGGGCGAAGTGGGGGGCGCCTGGGTGGCTCAGTGGGTCAAGCCTCTGCCTTTGGCTCAACTCATGATCCCAGGGTCCTGGGATCAAGCCCCACATAGGGCTCCCTGCTCAGCAGGACGCCCGCTGCCTCTCTCTGCCTGCCCTCTCTCTCTCTGCCTCTCTCTCTCTCTCTCTCTCTCTGCCTGCCCCTCTGCCTACTTGTGATCTCTCGCTCTCTATTAAATAAAAAAATAAAATCTTAAAAAAAAAAAAACAAAACCTGGGATCCTCTCAGAGACAGTAAGACAGACAGAAGAGGGGGAAGGGGACCACAAACCAAGGGAGAACGGAAGGGCAACAGGTGAAACAGCTCTGCAACCTGCTGTCCTTCCCCTTGACCCTCCACCCAGCAACCCGGCCTCAGGCAGCCCAGGCCTTTCCTCCGGGCCAAACACACACAGACCAACAGACAGCGATAACAGACAAAGGACAGATGATAAACAGTCGGCATGCAACAGTAACGACACAGGAAGGGACTCACTGAACACCTACTATGTGCCCACAGCATGCTTGGCACCATGCGTGAGGTAACTCGGTGAATCCTCACGCAAGCCCGTGAGGCAGGTACAAGGAGACCTTCTCCACCGTTGGCAAAGGAAGGAAAGCGTAAATTACTATTCTCTTATATGCATGATGGAATTAACTACTCCATGGGCTAAAAACAGAAACTGGTAAAAAGCATTTCTCTCAGATACGGAAAATAAAAATAAAAACTTCTTCTAAGTACTGAGGGGAATGTAAATCGAGACCATCTGCGCTCTTGTTTTCACGCCTCAGTTGGCAAAGCGCGAGGTGTTTGCCAATACCCAGGGTGCAGGGGGGTGCAGGGGGGTGTGGGCCCAGACACCCCCATTTTATCTGCATAAAAATAAAACTGCTCTGGCAACATCCATCAAAACTGAAGTCCCCACTCCAGAAAGTCTCACAAGTGTCTTCATCATATAGTTGCTCAATTATCTGGGAACATCGATATCCCCGGCAGCCTTCATGAACATTGCAAGGGACCCTGAATTAAAACCACCCACTAAGCTACTCCTAACTTCTCAACCCACAGAAATATGTGAGACTATAAATGTTTGCTGTTCTCAATGGCCAAGGTTTGGGGAAGTATGCTGCATAAGTGATACATGAGAATTAAATGCAGGTAGATATAAAACGCAATTAGGACAACATCAAGTACACAGTAAGCGCTCTTTCAATCTTAGCTATGACTGTCAATAATCTTCCTGCCACAGGGCCTTTGCTCATGCTGTCTTCGCTGCTTAGAATGCTCTTCTCCCATCCCCACCATGCAAACTCCTACATACTCTTCAGACTTCTGCTCAAACACTGCTTTCCCATAGAAACCTTCTTGGAAATGCCACTTCAGAAATCCCCTTTATACAATCTTTTATTACCCTCTGGTTCTCCTATGAATATCAAATCTATAGTAATAGTAGTTAAATAGTAATTCATGTGACTATTTTTAAGACATTTTTCCTCTTCTGAAACGTAAAAGAATCTCAACCTGACACACTGCCCTATCCTCTGTACACACAACAGAAACTCAATTATACCTCTTAAAGGACAAAAACCCATTAGAAAAATGAGCAAAGACAAAAAACCAGGCTGTCTGCAGAAAATAAAATGGAACAGAAAAGAGGTACAGATTATTCATAATGAAAAAGATACAGAGTAAAATGAAGTCCCCTTTTTCTGACTAACTCATTAACGAAGATGAAAAGGGCTGACCATGCCCAAAGTTGGCAGAAAATGGCCACTCCCTTCCACTCGTACTGGGCACTTAATGGGTGCAGGCTCCCTGGAGGGCAGGGCTGTGATGTAGATCAAATCCTAAATGCACATTCCCTGTTATCTTACAGACACATAGGATAAGTGACCCAAAAGATATACATGCAACACCGTTCCCTGGCATATTGTTATGATGTAAACCCTGGAAATATTGTAAAGGCTCCCCTGACAGGAGTCTACCCCAAACAGCGGCTCCTACTTGGACGTTAAGTACTCAGCACATGGTCAACTGCCTCTGCAGCTGCCACCTTCCCCAGTGATCCCACCTGCAGGGGCAGGAGCTGACTGTATCATCACGCACCCTGGCAAGGCCATGGGCCTGTAGTCACAACCGAAATCCAGGTTATAGCAGTTTGCTTTGGCTTCTTGCCCACATTACAAGGAAGCATTACGCTGGTTCTTTTAAAATGGTCTTTAGGGGGTGCCTGGGTGGCTCAGTCGGTTAAGCCTCTCCCTTGGCTCAGGTCATAATCTCAGGGTCCCAGTCTGCTCAGCAGGAGTGTGCTTCTCCCTCTCACTCACCCTTTGTGCGTATTCTCTCTCTCTCAAATAAAGAAAATCTTAAAAAAAAAAAAAAAAAAAATTCTCTCTTTCCCTCTTCCTCTGCCCCTCCCCCTGCTTACTTGCTCAAGAACTCTCTCTCTCCCTCAAAAAAAATTTTTTTCACATGGAGGAAATCTGAAATAGGGTCAGCAAATGACACCATGTAGTCTAAACCAAGGACCCCTATTTCACATAAGAGGACAAGTCACTCCACTGTACACCTCCTTAAGGGTGCAAGTGACAACACTGCCCGCCACCCCAAGCCCAGCAGGGCTGTGCCAAGGACGAAATGAGTTTCCACAGCAGTGCCCAGAAGCCTGCCAGCCACAGAGCAACCACTCTTAAGTGTCAGCCTGTGTTAGCATTTGTGATGGCTGTCAACCCTTCTGAGCCATGGGAAGCCTGGAGAGTCGGGCAAACATTCTGAATGTTTCTGTGAGGGTATTTTTGGAAGAGATTAATATTTCAATCAGTAGACCCAGTAAAGCAGACTGCCCTCCTTAATGTGGGTGGGACTCATCCCATCTGGTGAAGGCCTGACTAGAACAAAGAAACCCCACTCCAGTAAGATGTTTCCCGTCTGACTGCTTTGGGGCTGACATCAACTTCTTCCTGCCTTTGGACTCAAACTGAAACACTGGCTCTTCCTAGCTTGCAAGCTGCCGGTCTCTGGCCTGGAGCTACGCCACTGGCTCTCTTGGGTCTCCAGTTTGCTGACTGCAGACCTTGGGCTTGTCAGCCTCCATAATCCTGTGAGTCAATTCTTCATAATAAACCTCTTTACAGATGTATATCCTGTTGGTTCTGTTCCTCTGGAGAGCCCTAATACATGATTTATGAAATCTGATTCATTCCAGGTGTAATTACGGCTATAAAGTTCCAGTTCACGACGGTTTCAGCTTGAAGGGCTCAAATCTGTCAATGTTCACACCAGATTGGGGGGGCAGAGAACACAGGCGGGTCTCCCCAAGCCCCAAGTCCCAGAGTCACTGCTGAATCGCACAGACATCTGAACCCAGTGGAACAACTACACCAAGCTCGACCTGCCAGCCTCACACCCTCTCTCGCCAAGTCCCTGGAAAGGTCCTACAGCATGCCCTGCCAAGAGGGCAAACAGGGTGCTGAGGCCAGAGGCCCACACCTGGCCCCTCAGCCAGCAAATGCCCCTGAGCCCTGGTCTGGTCACATCACAAAGAGGGCCCCTTGACAAAAGCATGTAGGAAGCGACCCTCACTTCACTCTGATACCTGCAAATCAAATTAATATAAATCCATTATGAAAATGGAACAGCTAAAGGAATGCCATGAGGAATGCTATTTGAGGCTGGGATCAATGTCCTGAAGCGCCTGCAAAGCACACCTGGTTAACACTTTAAAATAAGATCACTCTCAGGGCTCCCCAGGGGCTTGGTCGGTTAAGCAGCTGCCTTAGGCTCAGGTCATGATCCCAGAGTCCTGGGATCAAGCCCTGCATCGGGCTCCCTGCTCAGCGGGAAGCCTGCTTCTCCTTCTGCCTATGCCTGTTCCCCCACTGCTTGTGCTCTCTCACTCTCTCTCAAAGAAAGAAAGAAAGAAAATCTTTAAAAGAAATAACAAGATCACTCTTTAATTTTGTTTAATGTCATTTACTATTTGCCAGCTTCCTAAAATGGTTTAAAATGGTCAGAGACTCAGGGCGCCTGGGTGGCTCAGTGGGTTAAGCCGCTGCCTTTGGCTCAGGTCATGATCTCAGGGTCCTGGAATCGAGTCCTGCGTCGGGCTCTCTGCTCAGCAGGGAGCCTGCTTCCTCCTCTCTCTCTCTGCCTGCCTCTCTGCCTAATGTGATCTCTCTCTGTCAAATAAATAAATAAAATCTTTAAAAAAAAAAAATGGTCAGAGACTAACAGGAATACATTGGATATGTTCAAAACTTGTTTCAAATTCAAAATGCAAACCAAATTGGAGGATAAAAAAAATACATAGATATCAAGCACCTGGAATTACAGATTCCAGATCACATGCTAAAAATCTTACTAATACATTTTGCCTAGACTTTACAAGGTCTGTCGAAGACCCTGTGGGACAGATATTCTCCCCACTCCCCTCACGATGAGGGACTGAGGGGGAAGGAGGATCCGCTGCGGACCTCCAAAATAACTTACAGCGTGTTTAAAGGACAGATGTGAATGTTTGCATGTTTTGCTGAAGCTTACACATTAGCTCCGGAAATCAGCATATGAGGCCTTCCTCCTGCATTCCACGCACAAAAACCAACTGCTCAACAGAGCAGATTCCACTATGAAGAAAAAAAGAACATGTCCAAGTTATGAGTTTAGAAAACGTGTCATTCCCTGGATGCTAATTCACAACCACCCTGTGAAAGAAGGGATATTTCACGGTCCATTCTTTTCTGTTTCACTCAGCCAAGTATCATTCAGGCTAAACTTCTCAACGGGAAACACGAGGACTTTTACGCTAGACAGGAACCAACAGACAAGACGTAAACTGAACTCATAAAAGACGTCCACAATATCTTCTCTGAGCATGTTTTCAGAGCATCATCAAGTTTGATGGCTTAGGCTAGCGACAGAAAAGGAACAAATCCTAAACAGTAGATTTGCAGAGTGGGAGCAATTTTCTGGGGGCCACCGTTTGTCAGCTCAACCTCTGCCTGCCTCCGGGGCTCAGAGCTGGAGCCAGTTCTCAGCCTGGACCCCAACAAAATGCTGGCCTTGCGGAGCTATTGGTTGAACAGAATCGCAGCACATGCCTGAAGGGCTTTACATAGCCCTCCCACCCCCACACTCACACACTCACAGGACCCCATCATCTCTCATTGAACTCTTAAATGTCCTGAAAACTGAACCAATTCAAACAGGCCAAGAGGGTCTCACCTCTCAGTTTACTGGGTTTGGGCCCAATCAACTCTTGCTAAGAGCAGGAAGACAGGACAGACACCAGACGTTCATCCATCATCATACTCTGATCTGCTCCCTCAGCGGGGAGACAAGCCAGAGCACAGATGATTCGCAAGCTCTCCATCACTGGGGTGTGGATCAGAGGTATGGACGGGGCCAAGCATGTTTAGGAAAGAAAGGAAAAAAAAAAAGTAAAGGCAGAGAAGAGGGGGAGGAAGGGAGACACTAACTCTGTTCTTCGCCTTTCAAAAAAGTCCTTGCTGACCCAGATGCCAGGTTAGGTTCTGAGAAACCAGGATGAAGACACAGGATTCGGAAAAATCAAAGAGTTGGCGAGGTAAGAGCTGGGGGGAGGGGGAGCTTGAAGACCCTCCCTGTTTAGCTGTTGCAAAGAACCACAAGGGAAAAAGTGCTTGGAGTCTAGAAGGCCTGGTCCCAACTCAGAGCTGTCCTCACAACCCCATGTCACTGCCTCACCCGAGCCTCCGGGATGAGGGGACAAGGTGGGTCCAGCTTCTGTGGACCCTCGGCTCTGCCCTTCAATGACTCAATATTGCAATTTCCCCACCATATGCCAAGCAAAACAGGGCAGGAGAGACACTATTTCTCCTGTGGTCTCTTCTTTCTGGCCACACCACAAAGAAAACAAACAGCAGACACTCTTACCACATGCGTTTGTCCGAATGAGCTCGCCTTGGCAGAGTCCTGGCAGAGGCTGGGCCCCGATGGGCTGCCCGAACTGAAGTACCAAGGCCATGTACAGAAATCCACTCCAAAAGCAATTCAGAGAGAAAGGGGATGGATTCTCCGTGAGAACCCCAGCGCGGGCAAGACCTCAGCACAGCCACCCCGCTGTGCCTCCCTCAGCAGCTTTCTCAGTTTGCTTGTTGGGGCAAATCCCAAGATTGTGGCTGCTCTGGAGTCACAATGGGTTATGTAACTCCAGGCAGCCTGGGCACCCTATCGGCTCATCTTGTTAAACCGCCCCAAAGAGAAAATGACGCACCCAAAATGTGATATCCTTAAGTTGGCGGGGGGGAGCAGGGGAGCAGGGCTTTGTGCTAGACACTGGGCTTTGCCTAAAAATGAAAAAGGAACAAAAGGTCTGCTGTTCACCTCACTGCTCGCTAGGAACCGGGGGCGGAGGGTATTTACCGGAGGCCTGATGCCAAGTGGGCTCCCGGGACTGTACTTGGCAAAGCCCCTGGAGGCGGAGAGGCATTCTTGGGGACACTCCAGGTCTCTCCGAGAATAGTTTTCACTATTTCGATGACCCTCTAGTAAGATTTGAACCTGCACCATCTGGCCGTCCAGCACCTTGACCATGAAACAGGGTCTGTGCTCATAGTCCTGTTCACTCAGCCGCTGCCAAGTGTGACAGCGCTGAGCTCTGCGGCTCAGCTGTCCCCCACCCGCTTGCCACCAACATCCCAGCAAAGAGCCTTCAGGCACCACGCCCTATGGGGTTTGAAGTTCCAGCACTGCATTAGACCATTTCTTTGTTCTCGGTTTTCACGTTCAGAGAAAGTGAAACTACTTCAACTGGCTGGATGTTTCCTGGATTTCGCTGGCACAGATTCCACTGGAAGCCCAGGGGTTAAGTTCACATGCTTGTACAAGTGAGGACACAGTTGGGACACTGCCTCCTCCAGGAAGCCTTCTGGGTCCTCCCACAAACTCTTCCCTTCCAGGCTTGGCCAAGCACTCCTCTCAGCGTGCTCCCATATGCCCATGCTTATCGCTGTGCTAACTGCGGTGCACCATCCATTTTCACTCGTTCATCTGACCACCCCACTGGACTGTATTTCTGGGGAGCCCAGAACTCCTGTCCTGGGGTCATGACATGCACTCCAATCTCACTCCTCAAGCTCAAGGATCTTGGGCAGGATGCTGAACCTCTCATGATTTAGTCTCTCTACCTGTAAAAAGGGGAGAAGAGACCCCACTTGCCAAGCACTGGCTGCATGAGGTATGATTTTAATCACTGGGATTCAGGGCTGCACAAAGTCCTTGCCCTAAAAGACAAACATGCAGTAATAACTCATGACTAAGCCTGGGGAGGAAGGTAAGGCAGGAAAAAGAGAAGGGGAAAGGTAGCAGTGGACCATTCTTTATTCAGGGCAGTCACAAAATGGCCTCTAATGAAATCCCCTTTGGAGAAAGTGAAAAGGGAATCATGAGGACATCAGGGGTAAGGCGATCCAGGTGCTGGGCAGCAGCAAGAACAAAGGTCCTGAGGCAGCACATTCCTGGTGAGTCCAAGGATTAGCAAGGAGGCCAGTGTGTCTGGGGTGGAGTGAGCATAGAGAAGACAGTCAGAGAGGTGAGAAAGCCCTGTCACTTAGACCTCCACTGGCCATGATCCGACAGGAGCCCACTGGAGGTCTGGAGCAGATGAGTTAAAGAAATCATCTGACTGTGTGTTTAAAAAGCATCATTGGTGGGTAGACGGAGAATGGACCTCACAGAAGCAAGCAGGGAAGCAAGTGGCCCAATTTGGAGGCTACCGCAATAATCCAGATGTAAGAGGAAGGTGGCCTAGGACAGGGTAGATGCCGTGGAGCTGGTGAGAAACCATCAAATTCTGGACACACTGAAGACCAAGCCAACAGACTTCCCAGCAAACTGGGGTGTGAAAGAAATACAGAGATCATGAATGCCTCCAAGGCGATTGGTCTTGGCAACTACAAAGACAAAAGTACCATTTATAAAGACAGGGTAGACCACAGGAAAAGCAGGCCTAAGTGGGAAAGGGTTCACTTTTAGCTATTCAAGTTTAAGATGCCCACAGACACCCAAGGGGAAGATGTTGTATATGGCTTTAAACCAACATGTCTGGCCTCCAGGGGAGAGGATTAGTCTGAGGACAGGGGCTAGACAGGGGCCAGTGTGGGGCAGATTCTAAATCCTGGAGCCTGGGGGAGATCACCTGTGGCACAAGTGCTAATGAGAGAGGGAGGGGCTAGCAGGACTAAACTCCAGGCCCTCCAACATTCCCAGGATTGGGAGGAACAACAGTCAGCAAGGTAGGAGAACAGGAGAATCAGGGAGCCAAGGGAGGACCAGATTTCCAGAAGGGAGTGCTCAGCAGTGTCAAGCCCTCCTGAAAAGGCAAAAAGATGAAGCCTATATACAGACCCCTAGACTGACAAGGCCTTCAGTGCTAGGGGAATGGTAGGCTCACGCCCTGCTCGCCCTGGGTGCAGGTGAGCACAGAAGAGAAACTGCAGTGAGCACAGACAGGAGCAGGGACATGGGTACCGGCACAGGCCGTGAGGACCACAAGCAATTCTCTTCACAAAGGGAGAGATCATAGCATGTTTCTGTGCTAAGAGGAGAGCTCCCCGAGCAGAGGGAGATGGATGACGTGGAAGGAGAGAAGCTGCAGGAAATGTCTCCTTCCAGAAATGGGCAGGCCAGCAGGGGTGGGATTCAGGGCACGAGCAGATGGAGGGCCACTCGTGGGGCAGGAACTCAGCACAAGGGCGAGGCCCCCAGGCTGGGATCCTGGGCCATCCCCCTGGCCCACTATACTTGGGACACTCCTGACATACAGGAGGTCCCCCGCGCTTAACTGTGAGACAGATCAGTCGAAAGCTACTGGAAGCAAATCTGCACATTTTCAGCTGTCACTGGGTGTTATTTCAAACAGGAGGAGAAAAGTAAACACTGCAGACAAAACGAGAACTGGGGTGAACTTTGATATGAAGGCCTCTAGATGTGACTCTAACAACACTCCTTGCTGCTGTCTGAGTTCACCAGCCCACAGTACATCTGCTCGGAGCCCCGCCAAGCACTCATCCCCATGATCCCTGGGGGTGGGGGGGACAACAAGCAGGAGCTCCAGTGGGATGAACTCTGCTCCTGGGCCACGAGGAAGTCATGACAGCTGCAGGCACGTGTAAGAAGCGCTATCTAAGCCAGCCTTGGCAGCACACGCCGGGCACCACGAGCAGCTCCCCATGTTTGCATCCCCACAAGGCAGTCGTGTGTGATTTCCATTCCACCTGCCTTTATGTGAGAATCAGAAATGGAGCCTCCGCGAGAGGAGCAGGAGCCAAAGTACACCCAGCATCACTACAGGCCAAGCAAGCTGCTCAGGGTCCAAAATTCCCAGCCTTGGGGCATCTGGGTGGCTCAGTTGTTAAGCATCTGCCTTCAGCTTAGGTCATGATCCCAGGATCTTGGGATCAAGCCCCACATGGGGCTCCCTGATCAGCGGGGAGGCCTGATGCTCCCTCTCCCACTCCCCCTGCTTGTGTTCACTCTCTCACTGTGTCTCTCTCCGTCAAATAAATAAATTAAATTATGAAAGAAAATTTCCCATCCTTAACCTCCAGGACAATTCTTCATCTCATGTTGGGTCTGGATGGTTCGCTCTTGCCATCCCTAAGCTCAGACCCTCCGCACTCCACTCGTCCTCCCCGGCCCTTCACACCTGCCCCCAATGACTTCTGTGGCCACACACCCATGCCCCCCACCCCACCCCAGGCAGGAAAGGCCCCCTTACCGGTGATGGTGCAGGCATCCCGGTACCCTCTGCAGCTGGGAGCATCTTCCACAGCCTCACTTACATAGTGCTCCTCAGGGATGCCCGGGCTGCAGGCTAGGACTGCATGGCTGCACGCCTCCAGAGGGGGCACAGAGTTGGCCGAAGTGTCGTCGTGCGGAGCTGTGGCGTCCAGCTTGGCAGGTTTCACGGGAAGGTGCCCACTGCCATCGGGGGCCCCACTGCCGGAGTCTGGGGCAGTCAGGTGGACAGCCCCCGGTAGGTGTGGTGTACCAGCAGGGGCTCCTTACAGGAAACCTAGGGGACAATCCAGACAGAGGAGCAGTTAGCGGAGCTTCTGAAAAACGACAGTAAAATAAGGGCCCTGAGATGATGTGGGTTCAGATCACAAATTCTGCAAACCAAGGCATTTCCCATCAAATTCTTCAATTCTGATCAAAGAAACGGCACAGTGGAGCTTTCCAGAGACCACCTAATGTTGGGTGACACCTTGCCCCGAAGGCTTATTAATGGAATGTGTCCTTCCGTATAGCTGTGGCTTAAATTTCCATTTTGATTTCTAATACTAATTCAAATAATCAGTATAATGCCTATTAACAAAAGCTCTTTGAGATCATCAATAATTTTTTTTTTTTACTTTTTTTTTTTTAAAGATTTTATTTATTTGACAGAGAGATCACAAGCAGGCAGAGAGGCAGACAGAGAGAGAGGAGGAAGCAGGCTCCCTGCTGAGCAGAGAGCCCGATGCGGGGCTCGATCCCAGGACCCTGAGATCATGACCTGAGCCGAAGGCAGTGGCTTAACCCACTGAGCCACCCAGGCGCCCCTCATCAATAATTTTTTAAGGGATCCTGGGACCAACAAAGTTTTAGAATTACTGCTCCAGTATATAGTTCTTTTCTTTTTTTCATTAAGTATAACAACCAGTATAGTTAACAGTAAATAACCAGTATAGTTCTTTTTTTTTTTTTAAGATTTTATTTATTTATTTGACAGAGAGAGAGAGAGAGATCACAAGTAGGCAGAGAGACAGGCAGAGAGAGAGGGGGAAGCAGCCTCCCCGTCTGGGCCCTGGGATCATGACCTGAGCTGAAGGCAGAGGCTTAATGCACTGAGCCACCCAGGCGTCCCCCCAACCTTTTTTTTTTTTTAATTTTTTATTTTTTATAAACATATATTTTTATCCCCAGGGGTACAGGTCTGTGAATCACCAGGTTTACACACTTCACAGCACTCACCAAAGCTCCCCCCCTTTTTTTTTAAATAAGAAAGGAAACTAAAAGAGGGGGAAACTAACGGACATTTTACCCAATACCAACACAGCCCAGTAGGTTGTGACAGAAAACTACAGCCCTAGATCTGTGATCTTTTCCCTCCACAAGATGTTATTTACCATAATACACCAAGAGTTCCTATTAGATATAAATGAATTCAGCCCTCATTAAAGTGAACACACAACTATCAAGTGGGAAGGAGTGGGGGAGCCTGTAGATCCCTGGTGAAAAGTGAAAGGTAACCAGAGATAAAACTAGATTGTGACATCTAGTTAGTGATTCAAATACAAATGGAGAAGCCGCCTGGTAAGAAAAAGCCTGGAATTCCCAAGCAGGACCCCAAAAATATTGCAGGCTGCAGCGGCCTACGGAGGAGGGCCAGGAGACCTCCAGAAGAGACCTGTGAGCCCATTAAGCTACTGTTCTATGCAAAGACAACAGAAAGACATTGTCAGACAGATAAAAGCTTAAAGATTTGATCCCTGATACTCCTGTGGAAGCTCCAGCCAGGGAAAGCCACCACACCTTACAGGTTCCCACTAGTGAGCAGATCAATGGAAAGAACTCAAAGGGGAGGAAGGCCTGCTTATAGTTAAGAATGGCAGAGAAATTAAGCCAGGGACACTTAGAATTAAGGTCTAAATAATGCACACGATTCACAAGCTTGAAGCAAACAGCTGAAAAGGGGGAAAAAAAAAAAAAGGTCAAATGATTTATAGATTCTCTAGTCCCCAAAAAAGAAATACACAAACACACACACCAAACAATATTAAGGAACCTTAATAGCGGTCCAAACAAACAAAAACAAACAAAATCTCTATCAGACTGACAAAGATTTAAAAATTATAAAAAGGTTCAATTTCGCAACACTTTTAAGAAACAGTGTTAGGCATTACTTGGGGTGGGAGGGGTGGTAATAAATTCAGGAGGGCAGCCTGGCTGGATGTGAGCCCAGGATGTTTACCACCGTGAAATGCTAAGAACAACCCAACCATGCCACGGCGGGGGGGGGGGGGGGGGGGGGGGGGGGGGGGGGTAATTCCAGCTCCACGAGAGACAAGGCAACCATGCTACCCTGAAAAGAAGTTTCAGGGCGCAGATGATTTCACCACCATGGAAAGACACCCTGCCCAGAGGGAAGGGAGAGGATGAACATGGCCTTCCAAAAGTTTTAAATCCACTAACAGACTGAACTCTCAATGTATCCATCAATGTATCCTTCTTTTTCTTTTTTTAAATAGGGAGTCTCGAATATACAGATTTCTTAAAGACGACTTCAACCGTGGATTATATAACTTTTGCTTTCACGGTCCATAAAGTGAGGGGTTTGGCCGAAATCCTGGTGATTACGAGCCCTAAACTGCTACTGTCCTGCCTCCTAGCACCTTTGCTTCAATTTACAGTAGTCATACCCTCACCCCAGGAACATACTGTTATAAAACAAATAGTTCCAGGGCGCCTGGGTGACTCAGTCGGTTAAGCGTCTGCCTTTGGCTCAGGTCATGATCCCAGCATCCTGGGACTGAACCCCATGTTGGGCTCCCTGCTCAGTGGGAAGCCAGCCTCTCCCTCTGCCCCTCCCCCTGCTCATGCGCTCTCTCTCTCTCTCTCCAATAAATAAATAAAATCTTAAAAAACAAATAGCTCAAGTTAGTATAAGCACTTTCTAAAAAACATAGTTTGGACACATCAGTAAATGCTCACTCAAGCCTCAAACGGGAACACAAGGAGCCATTTTGAAGCACAAAGTACACTTATTATGGGCTGCAACTGGCAAAGCCCTCAGAAGCTTAAGAGGCCTCTCTTTTTTAAGTAGAACAGAACTACTCCAATTTATTTTCTCATCTCCAACCCGGGTGAAAAAGAATTAAGTACAAAGGCACGGGCATTCACATGCACACCGCACCTGAGGTACATCATATCCCATAATTTGTGAATTTTAATGCTCACCACATGACTTTCTTTGGTCATAATATTTTTGGTTTGCTGTGGTTAAAAAATATATATATACCCACATAACATAAAATGTACCTTCTTCACTGCTTCTAAGCGTAAAGCTCAGTAGTGCTGAGTACCTTCCCATTGTGGTGGAACCAATCTCCAGAATGCTTTTCAGCTTGCAGAAATGAAGGTGTACCCATTAAACAGCCCCAGTCTCCTCTCCCGCCACAACCTGGCACCACCATCTACTTTCTATCCTATGAATTCCTTACTCTAAGTGCCTCATGCGAGTAGAACCATAGCATATCTTTTTGCAAATGACTTACGTCACATAGCATAATATCCTCAAGATTTATCTGCGTTGGAGCATCTGCTGGAATTTCCTTCATTCTTTCTAAAGGTTGAATAATATTTCACTGTACTGAGAAGCCCTTCTTGAAATGAAAAGACCAATCTCTCGACCATTAAAGTCAAATGGAAAACAACCTGAACTTCTACAAACAGAAAAACAGTTACAGGGACGCCTGGGTGGCTCAGTTGGTTGGACGACGGCCTTCAGCTCAGGTCATGATCCAGGGGTCCTGGGATAGAGTCCCACATCGGGCTCCCTGCTGCACAGGAAGCCTGCTGCTTCCTCTCCAGCTCCCCCTGCCTGTGCTCCTTCTCTCACTGTGTCTCTCTCTCTCAAATAAATAAATAAAATCTTTTAAAAAAATAAATAAATAATTTAAAAACCAAAAAAAAAAGGTTACAAATCGCAGCCGACCCAAACCACTAAAATTCTGGAAGAGGAACTAATCCACCTAAGACACATGCCTCTGTGCCAGGTACATCTAACATTCTCAAAATAATCACAGATTTGCAAATCTGACCATCATATTCACATGCCAGCATCCCCCATCCTATTTCACTGTGAAACCTTTCTCCACGTGGTACCCAGTTGCCAGGTGTTTACCTAACGGAGTTTACTTTGGGAAAAGCCTCTCTGTGTGTCTGACTCAACACCCCTACCCCCATTCTCTTGTCTCCCACACACTGTGAGCATCTTGAAAGTCCCCTAGGTAAATATTTACAGAATAAATAGTCATGAGTGAAGGACAAGGGATTTGGTCCCAATGACTATGAGGATCTCCTGAAGCTACAGAGTGGGAGTTTGAGGATCACTGTTGTACGAACCCCATCGCAAGTCATAAAGCCTCGTACTGACCTTGAGGAATCTCTCGGAAGGGCGTCTGCAGAGCTGGGGGGAGGGGATATAGACCACACCCTGTGGGCTCTGCAAGAGGGCGCCAATCGAACCTCACCACGTCCTTCCCATTACTGACTGATACAGACCAAGTGCGATTTTGTGTAAGATCACCCACACACAATAGTTCAGGAAATCAGGAAGCCTAACCCGTAAAACCCTCAAGAGCTGGCTTGCGAGTCCCTCACCCAGTTTCTAGGTTGAAGAAACTCAGAGCTTGAGTCCTGTCCCCACCCCCCAACCCCAGGGAGACCTCAGGGACGGTGGGGGAGGGGTGACAACGCTTCTCTCCTGCCCCTAAGTGCAGCTGGGCAGCCAGTCCAGGAGTGCTGTGAGAGACACAGTACTGTTTCAAAAATCAGTTTTCCCAGAACAGTGGTTTATCAGCACTTTTATTCATAATGCAGTTTTCTGCTGGGGACTCTAAGAGCTCAAGGATCAGAAATAAAGAGAGCCAGGCACCCAATCAGACTCCATAACCAAGCGGCCACTGCAAAGGAGACCACCTAGCAATGTGACCCCAACAACCCCAAAGCAACATTTGGGGGGCAGGGGGGAGAGAGGCGCTCCTGTATGTCCCAGAGCCTCAGACGCCTCCTCTCTGAGGCAGTAATACCCACATCTCTCAGACTGTTAAACAGATTATAGACACGGATGTAAGTCTTTATAGTCAGCACCGTGCTAACCAAACAGCAAACCCTCCAACTTTACAAATCCCCAAATTGCTCCCCCCCTCCCAAAACTATTTATTTACTGTGTAAGAGAAGTGAATGTTCCTAAAGTGCACAATTTTGAATACCAGTATTCTGTAGGGCAGTGCATGTCTATAAAGTCCTAGCTATATCAACTTCTTTCCTAAGACTGTATTTATTTGAGAGAGAGCACAAGCAGGGAGAAGGGGCTAAGGGAGAGGGAGAAGCAGGCTCCCTGCTGAGCAGGGAGCCCAATGCGGGGCTCGATCCCAGGACCCTGAGATCATGACCTGAGCTGAAATCAAGAGTCAGACACTTAACCAACTGAGCCACCCGGGCGCCCCAACAATATCAACTTTATTAAGAGCTCGGAGAGTGCACCAGGCACTGTGTCAAGAGTATTTTGGAGGCTTTAGGTTATGCCACCCTCTACCACCTCCCCATCCTTGCTGGGGTCCTATGACCAGCCCCATTTCACAGTTGAGAAAAGAAATGCTCAGATAGGTTCATTAAATTTCCAGAGGTCACAGAGCCAGCAATCCAGGTCTTCACTGCGACAAGGGATGGAAACCCAACATGAAGACAATTCCTAGCACCTGGTCTCTTGCCTTCCCCTCTGTCCACCGTACACAAGCATCTGAGGCTTCACGGGATTCAGGAACAGAGCAGCCACAGCCCTGGGTGCTCTCTGGCTCCAGCAAACCCTGGCACCCCCAGCAAAAGGCCTCTTTCAGGCAGAGGAAACAAACAGGGCTTAGGCAAAGTGAAAGTGGACAGTCCTGAGCCATGAAAGGGCCTCTGTTTCCCTGCCTGACTTCTGCTTGCAGAGCCTGCGGGAAGGAAGGATTTTTCTCAGCAGAGGAGTGAGAAATTCTGCAACCTGGTCAATTCTTCAGCCAAAGAGGTGCCAGGAAAAGAAGTAGGAGAAAGTACACATGGAGGCGGTTTTGCATTCGAGCTAGGAAGCTTCTCCAGCCTCTGGCCCAAGGTCCTTGACCTAGGCTCTCCTGCCTCACTCTTCTTCTCAACTTATGACCCATGATCCAGCCCCCTGGTTGTCAGGGGATAGGACAAGCCACTCATCTTACTCTAGTTTGTTGCTGACAAGGTACACGGTGCAAGCTCTCATCCTCCGTCACCGGCATGCTATTTTCGGGAACCGGAACTAAAACCCAGAGAGCTGTGTGACACTGAGGACACGGCACTGCCTCTCTGAGCCTCAGATGCCTCATCTAGATAAGGAAGACCTTGAGGAAGCATGAACCAGACAGTCCCTTGCAGCTAAGCCCCATGAGGAGCCCCAAAAGCACAGGAAATTATGGGAAGGCTTCTGTGTCATCAGCCCTTCCCCTGCACCACCCTCCCCCCACCCCGTACTATCCGCATGAATCCTCCTCCCTCACCCACATACAGGGGACTTCTGAGAGGAGAGCCAAGTGATACTATGCAGATACAGCCGCCCTGCACAGGAATAAGCTATTTCCCAAGAGCCAAAGAAAGGAGCTTCCACCAGGACCAACTCAGACGTTGTTGGGGGGAAAACAGAACAGGGCTCCAGGTTGGAGGCCCCATAGGTGACAAGAAGAAGCTGGTGCAGGATGACTCCCTCCATGGCCAGCCAGGTGTCTGAGCTTGCAAAGCCTCCATTTTCTGAGCAAAGGAATCCAATACATCTAGCACAGGACCTGCTGTCATAGTTTAGTAATTCTGATTAGGTCCAAGAACAGCAAAAGTTTTCATCAGAATTTTATCAGTCCTGCACTGACGCAGTGGCAGGCTGCCACACATCTGCTGGCTTGAAATGACACCTATTTACCAACTCTGTTTTCTAGGTCAGCAATCTGACATGGGACCCCCTGGGCCCCGGGCAACAGGTCAGCAGGGCCATGCTCCTTCCTGGTGCCCTGGAGAACAGCTGGAATCCAAGCTGATTCAGGTTGTTGGTCATAATCGGTTTCCTGTGTTTGCAGGAATGAGATCCCGGTTTCCTTGCTGGGCTCTCTGCTGGGTGCCAGCCTTTGCTCCTAGGCATCCTGTGTTTCTTGTCATAC
Organism: Mustela erminea; assembly: GCF_009829155.1. Taxonomy (NCBI): domain Eukaryota; kingdom Metazoa; phylum Chordata; class Mammalia; order Carnivora; family Mustelidae; genus Mustela; species Mustela erminea. Next base: position 71,340,291 of record NC_045614.1, on the reverse strand, counting down.
TTCCCAGGTTCTTGCCGGTGACCTGCACATCTCAGAGCAACCGCCCGTCGAGTCCTTCTCACACCTTGAACCGACAGTCCCCTCCCTCCACATCGGAGTAGCTCCTCTTCCGTCCCCCTTCTCTGTTTTGAAGGGCTCATGGGATGACACTCATGTGATCAGGGCAATTTCCTGTCTTAAAGTCATGTGATCAATAACCTTAATTCCAACTGCAAGCCCCTCTGGGCCAGAACCTAGGTTGGTGCTGGACTGATGAAAGCCAGGGGACAGCAATCTTGGAGGAACGACTTTAGAATTTTGCCTCCCACAAGGGCCTTTGGTTCTGAAGGCCCGGTAGACCTCAGGAGCCCGCCATGTCGCCCCCAGCCTGGTGAGAAGGCAAACCAGAGTCAGCCCAGACCCTTTTGGCCCCACAGGAAGATGCCTGAGACCCAACACTGGGGACCAGACAGGAGAGGGTTTAGTCCCAGTTCTGCCACCACCTACTGACTGTGGTCCTTGGTCAGCTTCTAAGATGTATCTCATCTATAAAATGCAGGTGTCACCAATGGGTCACCAAGTGGCTGGGACAAGGAGAAACAATGAAAGCAGGTGGCCTGCCCCGCCTGGGAGGGGAGCCTAAGCATTAGTACCTGAACATACCACGGAGGCAGATTTATATCTACAACGCAGTTTTTCTCTCGAGAATCAGGTAACATGCAGGCTGTGGACTCAGGGCACTCACTTCCGGGCCCGGACACTCCCCAGAGGCTGAGTCAATCACAAAGGAGGCTGACTGAGGTGTGATGAGCTCCAGGCTCGCCCCACTCTTGGGTCAGCCATGCTGCAGCTGCTTCTCTGAGCAAACCGCTGTGTGCTTCGAAGGTGCTGAGACCCACATGCGCTACTTCAGAACCCAGGCGGCCTCAGCATTCCTGTAACATAAAAATGAGCCACGGGCTTGGCACTCAACCTAGTAATTTACATGCATGACCTCATTTATGGCTTACAACCTATAAAAGTAATACCAGTAGCTGCTGTTTTCAGGAGAGGAACAGGCTCAGAGAGATAAGTAACTCCAGGATTTGAACCTAGATCTGAATGGCCCCGAAGACGCTGCCTTATTGCAGCCATGAGTGATCCTGGGTGACTGTGTCATTCACTCAAGTGGAGAATCCTATGCCCCGTGCTCTCTCACCGCTGCCCCTTCTCTGACAGCTGTCCACTGTCTCTCAAAGCAACCCTCCTGAGACGCCTGAGTGGCACAGTGGGTTAAGCATCCGACTCTTGGTTTTCAGCTCTGGTCGTGATCTCAGGGTCGTGAGATCGAGTCCCATGTCCAGCTCCGCGTTCACACGGCGTCTGCTTAAATTCTCTCTCCCTTGCTGTCTCTACCCCCATGCTCATGTGCTCTCTCTCTCTCTCTCTCTCTAAAACAAACAAATCTTTAAAAACAAACAAACCTTCTTGCCATAATAGGGGCAAAGGAACCCAGAGTGAAGATCCCACTGAAACCACTCAAGTGCATATAAGAAATATGTGTCCCTCCCAGCCAGCCGAAGGCGCAGTCTGACCTCTGGGGCCACGCTGGGTAGGTACGCAGGCCTCCGAGGGGTACCCGCCAGGTCCGATCCTCCCTGACTTCTCCGTCTTATCCGCTCTCTCCCCACTGCATCTGACCTCTCTGCCACTCCCAGCAGCTCTGGCAGCTCCTTAAATAACTGGACAAGCGGCAAAGTAGTGGAAAATACCATGCACAGTTGGAACAGCTGGAGGATGAGGAGGGGAGGAGCTGCCACTTTGCGCAAAGGTGACACATGGCAGAAAGAGCGAGGCCGCCAGTGGACGGGCGGGATGGGAGTCCGGGGGAGGGGGGTGTGAGCCCCCAGTTTTGCAGAATGACAAAATGGCTCACTGCAGGCTTTCACACACCCAAAACGCTTTGTCCCCTAAACCAAACCCACACTAGAGCCTGGTGGGGCCCTTCTCATTCTGGGAGGCAGCAGTAGGGCCAGGCTGAGGGCCTGGCTCCACATTTCATCCCCGGTAACAGGAGAAGCGGGACTGGGAAGCATTTCTTGTTGACAGAAAAACTTCAATGACCGATAGCTATGCCACACTGCAAAGGGAAGGAGCGTCCTGGAAGAGGGTGAGCAGGACTACCTGTGGCACCAGGAGGCAGGGTCAGCCAGGTCAGAGCCACAGTGGGCACCCCAAGGCACAAGAAAGGCAATGCCATATGGTCTCAAGGAGAACTGTCAGGGCCTCTCGTGGACTCTTAGAAGGTGCCTGGAAAGGCGCCCTGGAAAGGGAGAGGCCAGGGCTGGGGACAGGGCTGGGGACTGCAGGCAGGTGTCCTCACGGTTTGCACTGGGCTGGCTGAAGGCGTGGAGGTGGGCGGGGGGATGGCACTCTAGTGCCTGCCACGCATGTCTTCCTCGCTGAAACCCACTTTCCCATGCTCTCATGCTCGCGTGTGTGCGCGTGTGCACGCGCCACACACACACACACACACACACAGGAAATAAAAGCCATTTCCAAGGCTGTACCATTCTCTAGTTCCAAAGAAAGTGAATCCCCAAAATAGTCTTTAAAAGAAAATCAAGAATCAAAGAAAAGGCTGATAACTCTAGGCAAAGAGAGGAAAAATTATGGGGTCTGGTCCTTTATAACCCCACCTTGTCTTTTCTAAACCTTGCTTAGGACAGAAGCAAACCAGCCCACACATGGCACTGCCCCCCGTCCCCCAGTCCCTGCCAGGAAGAATAGGCCCATTTCATCCATCGGGTCTCATGAATGAAAACTGCTGTCAGGTGACCAGATCTCCCAGTTTCCAAAAATAATCCTGCCGCACCGGAGAGAACAGAAATGCCCAGCCTCGCCACCTCCCAGCCCCGTCTCCCAGAAGAAGGCCGGCGAGGGAATCAAAGGCCATGCGCTGAGAGCCTTACGTAACAGGCCCAGCTCTCTCAAGCTGGCGGCAACAGATTTATAACACGCCAAAAATAGCTCCATCTCCTGCGAAACGGGACCGGCCTGGGAGGCTGAGCAGCAGAGCCTCGCCTACAGCCTGCCTCTCCCCTTTCATCCGCAAAGGACCTCTTCTGTGCCTTCCAGCATGAAGTAAGTTCAGTGAGACCAGTTGCCAGGGCCCCACACAGACAGGTATCACCCGAGACCCTCCCTCAATGACAAAACATTCAAAACCTGGGTCCCTCAGAGGCGGCGTGCCTAGGCCAGGGGACGAATGGTAACTCCACTGCAGACAAGTGTCCCCAGCACCACTGGGTCGCTCCACGCTCCTAAACCAACTCAGGACAAAGCGTGGCCTCTGGACACTTTACCCTGTCAGCCCCAGAGTGCGAGGCCAGCCCGACAGGTGGCAGGCAGGACGGAGACGGTCATGTGTGCCCTGCCCCACTTCGAACCCCAATCGGAAAATCCGAAACTGCAGCAGAGGTCTGTTCACATTCCCAGGATGCCCTGGAGGAGTTCTGGAGGCTGGCCAAAGCTGGGGAGGGTGGCAAGGGTGGTGACCTCGTCCAGAATCGCCAGAGGATGGCTCACCAACAATCTCCATGATTCCAGGCTGGAGGGCTGTGACTGCTTTAAAGAGGAAACAGTCCCCTGAGAAGAGCCAGATGTCCTCACTAAGAAGCCCAGCAGCACAGATGCAAGTGTTCTCACTTTGAAGGGGCATGGGGTCTCGGGAGAGCAAAATGTGTGGGAGGGAAGAGAGCAGAGAACTTTGGGGAAAGGCAAGCGCATGAGGCCTCACCTGCCCTCTCAACATATAGGCCTGAATTAGCAATAAACCGTGCCTGGCCAAGAACAGCAGTTGCCAAACTGTCACGCTCCAGGATAAAGTTAATACAATAACCAGAGTGGGAAGGAGGCCCAAGGAATGTGGGACAAGGGTGGAAGACAAGAAGAGAAGGGAGCAGTTCTCTGTGCAGAAGCCCTCCCGAGGTCCTGGCTTTTATGGCACTCAGTCCCCGGGAGGAGCCTGGCTTTTAATGATTACAAGGAAGAGTATGAATGGCTCCTGGTTACTGCACAGTGACCATGTCCCAGGTCAGGGCTAAGTGCGCTACCCGCAGGCGTCCTGACGTAAAACTCCACGGTGGCCTGTGGGGTCTGCGTCATGGCTCCTTCCTCACACTGCTGATGGAGACACGGGCTGGAGATTCCTCGCCGACAGTCCGAGAGCCTGGAGGTAGGGCTCGTATTGAACCTTAGCCTATCTACCCAGCACACAGCAAATGTGTTGTACCCAGCAAATGCCAATAAATGCAGAAGGTGAGTGTCAGCTTTGTTCATGGCATTCTTTTTTTTTTTTTTTTTTTTAAATATTTATTTGTTTGACAAAGAGAGAGAACACAAGCAGGGGAAGCAGCAGAGGGAGAGGAAGAAACAGACTCCCGCTGAGCAGGCAGCCCGAGCCAGGGCTCGATCCCAGGACCCTGAGATCATGACCTGAGCTCAAGACAGAGGATTAACTGACTGAGCCACCCAGGCGTCCCTCATGGTATTCTCTTACCACTCACGTAAACTGGTAATTTTTCCGAACAGTTAGGACATAAAAAGAGCAATCCTTCACAAAAAAGAAATTTATAGTATAAGATAATGTCAGTTTCAAGATAAATGCATTCAAAGAAATCATGAAGATCATTTTAAACTGAAAAATGTTAACATCCCCAATGAAAATGCTTAGGCATCAGTCATTAATAAAGGAAATTCAGTGATAGTTTTCAGGAGAAAAAAAAATCACCAAAAAAATCAAAGAAATAGTAATGAAAACATGAGATACTATCTCAATATCTATCAAACAGGCACCCTTTTTCTTCCCCTGTAGACAGAGCCTCCACTGCAAACAAGGGTTTAGATAATGAGTTAGCTTCATGTCCAGGGGCAGGCATCAAAAGCAATCCCTCTTCTCCAAGTATTTCCTAGGAAAAAGACCATAACTGTGGACAGAGAGAACTTTCCTCTTCTCAGCACTGCACAACAGAGAACAGTTAGAAATTGAAAACCGCCTAATGATACAGACTTCAATTCAATAAAGCAAGGCCCATCCACATAACACATCTGTACACTCCTAACTGTAACACCATTTCTTTTTTTTCATTTTTTAGAAAATTTTATTTATTTATTTGACAGAGAGAGAGAGAGAGATATCACAAGTAGGAAGAGAAGCAGGTGGGGGGTGGGAAGCAGGCTCTCTGCTGAGCAGAGAGCACAATGCGGGGCTTGATCCCAGGACCAGGAAACGATGACCTGAGCTGAAGGCAGAGGCCTAACCCACTGAGCCATCCAGGTAGCCCGTAACACCATTTCTAACATCAGTGTAGAGAAACGTGTGGTGGTCAAGCCAGGATGCTCAGGATAGATTCAGTGGGAAAACAGCAGACCACAAAAGCACGTGCAGAAGACAGGGTGCCTGTTTTAATAAAAATGAGACACATACAAATATAATAAAAGAAAAGTCATCTGCATGGGCATCCCAACCTCATGCGCCATCCCCGCCCACAGAACTACACGCAATAGTCTGCTGCTGCCCTTTCCTTATTAGAACCCTGGCTGTCCTTCCTCATTACAGTCCAGCCTCCCCTCTCAATGGCTGGGTGAGCTCTAGCACCACTGCACCTTCCTAGATGCCCACAACTTTTGAACAGCCTGAGTACAAGCACATTCCTTCACCAATGCAAAAAATGCCATTCCTAAAGCACTTCCACCATAAGCTCAACCCCTTTGAAACAGTCCCCATAAGTCACCATGGGGGGAAGTTAGTTGGCCTCTACAAGCCTCAGTGCTCTCCTATGTAAAATGGGACATAATAACAGTACCTAAGTGTGCAGGGCTGTCATAAGGATTCAGTGAGATATAATATGCTAAAGTAAAGTCAAATGTACTCTAAGCACACAGAGTCAATGTTCAGTGACAGCTCCCTTAATGGGAGTCAATTTGTTGGGAAAATGGGAACCCTATTTCAACAAGCATTTTCCTACAACCAAGCTATGTATAAAGTTCAAGCACACATGGCTTATATTCTATGCTTCATATCATATGGACAGAAGCTGACTACAATCAAGACTCACTTCTGCCTCTTTGGTTCGTTGCTGTAGCCTCAGTTCCTGGGATATAGCAAAAGGCCCATGAATGCGGAAAGAATTAGATGACTCGCCCAACTGACTATAACCCCAACCCATCTTCTGATTTAATTACAACTACATGACAGGCTAATCACGACTGTGGTGACTCTGAGGTACAATGGGTTTCCACTGAGTCATCTGTCATACTAGGAAGTGAGAAGGGACTGTGTGAGAGGATTCCTGAATGACAGAACCAAGGTCATCTTCTGAAATTGACCCACAAAACCTGAAAGCTTAAAAGAGAAAAATAAGTCTCACCTAAGCATCAGAGGAGGACAGGAAAATTTTATTTTCAACTGTACTTCTGAATAAAGCTTCATTCCCATTTCCATATCAGCTTCTCAGTATGCAACAAACTACAGTGAAATCATAGCCTTGTGTTTTTGAAAACAGATTCCGTAGCTATGGTAACAGAAGTTGTCACTCCTCGGACTTCACTGTAGGATCAGCTGGGGAGAAACAGCTCTCAGTCCAGACACAGCTAATCAGCTCCGGACAGTGTTCTTTTCAGTACAATGTGCTTAAACCATAATTAACAAAGCCCTTAAACAGAATTCTCTAGACAAACTGTACCACATAAAGGTTCCTTCAACTAACAATTCATAGTTAGGGATATACACACACAAATCTCCTTGTCCTGATTTTATTAATTCTAAATAATCCCCCAAGAGGCGAGTGATTGGTCCACATTAAAAAAATCAGATTCTGGACTTGAATCATCGTGCCAACAAAGAAGCAATTTTCTACAAAACATTAACATAGGCATCTACACAGAAGTGGGAAACCATGGCTCAATTTTTATCATCCACTTTTGGTAAGTAATCCAAAACAGACTTTGGGATTACTCAAGAAGTAGCACAAATAATTAGGAATGCATGGTATTGAGAGTAGAAGCCAAAAGTTTCTGTATGAAGATACCACAGGGGAAAAAAAAAAAAGAATATCGCAGAAAGCAGTGAGGTCAGAGACAATGGCTACTGAGGGGGGCTAAAGGAAGCACATTCCACCCCCCGCCCCCGAAAAAAGCACCCAGGGGAGCCTGGGTGACTCAGTCGGTTAAGCATCTGACTCTTGATTTCGGTTCAGGTCTTGATCTCAGGGTCATGAGTTCAAGCCCTGTGTTAGGCTCCACGCTAGACATGGATCCTACTTAAAACACACACACGTAGACACACACACACAGCACCCAATCAGGCTCTCTGAAATTAACAGGCTTGCTACTAGGGAACCGGTCGAACAGCCATGCAGACACTGAATGAATCCTGACAGGTGGCTTGCAGTCAACATGTAGTTTCATGAGATGGCAAAATCTCCTTAAGGTGAATGGGCCATGATAACCACAACACATAAAGGCAATAGCAAGACAGAAAACAGAAGGAGGAAACGCACTGGCTAGGAACTGGATGGATGGGAGGCAGGGAGGACAGAGTCATCTCCAAGCAAACAAACACTGGCATCTCACTGGTCCCCACCAGTCACTGCCCCCAAGAGTGCCAAGAGCAGGGGTCCGACAGAGGTACTAATTCTGTACTGTTCATGACCTCAGCTGGGGGTAACAGTGCCCACATGCCACATTCCCAAGCTGGGCTATCCCTTTCCCTCTCCACCATCTTTCCAGTTCAAACAAGTGCCCTCTCTCCAAGGCCTTGGTGAGTCCAACGCACCCCAGAGTTTCATCTTCACAACTGCAAGTTTAACAGAAGACCCAAGGAAGACCGCTTGCTCACAACTTCAAAACCACACCATCCGCGTGGTCCTGGGAGAACTGAACGGGGTCACATTTTCACAACTCTCTTATGTTTGGCCTACAGCATGTTGTTAATTTTTGAACTAAGTGCCAAGTGTTAAAAGTCAAGTCTTCACATAAAAAATATCTGGATTTCTCAGCCTCTCACGGTAAATTCGAAGTTCTGGTAACATCAGTCTCGTGGTCCTTAGAGGCGACCCTGGTCAGGAGCTAGAGAGCAGGTACCCTTCATCTGCCACATTCCCCACCCCTCCGGGCTATCTGATACCCAGCTGGTCCACCCCTTGGTATTTCTTAGCCTGGCCTCTACTAGCATGTTCTATACCAACGAAGGCTACAGTCTGGAATATCTTTCCTTTAATACAGAATGGTTCCCATCTTGGTAGGTGCCCTTTTTCCTACCATTCTACAAAATTCCAATCTCTGGAAAAGGGACTGGTTTTAGATAAACTCCTGGTTAGCTTCTTGTTTATACTTGTAATAGAGAACATACAACCCAACATAAAAGTTTTTAAAGACATCCTTACACTTCCCATCATGAAAATTTTTTCCATCAAACTCTACTACTCATTTACAGAATTTCACAGGGGAATTCTATTAGACCTTCAAAGACCAGATAATCCCAAGTACAGTTAAATTGTTCCGGGTCACATTAAAAAGAAAAGGGGGGAATAAAAAAACCACCGAGAAAACATGCATACACACATCATGGGATCTATTCCAGGAACTGTTCAACATTTAAAAATCCTTTACTACAACCCACCAAATTACTAACTCTAAGGAGAAAAATGATTATCTCTATAAATGCTAAAAAACTTCAATACAGTTCAACACCCTATTATCTAGTAAAAACAGTCCATAAAATAGGAATTGATGGATACTGCCTTAACAACACACACACACACACACACCTATGTTCAACATCTTACTCAATGGAGAAACCATAGCACCGTTCTCAGTGAGGTGAGGAGAAGGTTAGAACACCCACTGTCCCCACTACTAGGTAACAATGTGCTGTGGGTGTGAGCTAACACAATTAGACAAATCAACAATTAGCAGCGTAAGAATGGGAAAAGAAGTAGTAAAATGATCTCTTTGTAGATGATATGATTATATATGAAGAAAAACCAAGAGAAAAAACAAAACTAACTCAATAAAGGAAGTTGGCAAAATAGGAGGATATGTTGGCACAAACATCAACAGCCTTCACATCCACGAACAATAACCAGAGGGAAGATACGACAGCAGATGAATCCCCCCACGACGCCAAAATAAACCACTCTGAAATAAACCGAACAAATGTATGTACAACATAGGAGAACATTTTTTAAAAATCACACAAAGTTATTCATCATATCACAAACTGTAAGATGAAAACATCAGAAACAGCATAAATATTTATATAAAAGAGTTTATTCAGTCAAACAATGGAATCCCATACAGCAGTAAAGAAAAAAAATATCTGAGGTAAGATCTCCATAAACAGACTATGGACTAGTTTCTGGAATATACTGCAACGTGCAAGAAAAAAAGGTATAAAAGGTTACTACTTTGTGTACAAGAGAAGGGAAAACAAAACATTCACATACAAGTAGGAGGGTTTTGTTTTTTTTTTTTTAAGATTTTATTTATTTATTTGAGAGAGAGAGAGAAAGAGCACAAGTTTAAGGGAGGGGCAGAGGGAGAAGCAGGCTCCTTAAGGGAGGGGCAGAGGGAGAAGCAGACTCCTCTCGAGCAGGAAGCCTGATGTGGTGCTGGACCCCAGGTCCCTGAGATCATGACCTGAGCCGAAGGCATATGGTCAACCAATGCAGCCATCCAGGTGCCCCATCGCTGATTATTTTTATAAAAAGAAACACAGGAGGAACAAACAACTGAAAACTGGTTGCCTCTCCAGGTGGGTAGGAACAGGGTGAGACTAATACACGCTGTCTCTGGGTGCAGCCTTTCCTACACTTTGGACTCTGGGTCAAATTCACAGTTTACATAATCGAAAAATTAAGTCAGTGAAGATGGGAGACTGATAACGCACGTAATCAAAAGGACGAGAACATAGTCATAGAGCAAACAAGTAACACTAGCACTAGAAGAAATCGGCAAAGTCACTCTTGCACCCAATACCCTGTACACACTCAATAAGATACATTCTAAGGACAAAAAGAACTGCACAGGGACGCTTAGGTGGCTCGGTTGGTTAAGCGGCTGCCTTCAGTTCAGGTCATGATCCCAGGCTTCTGGGATGAGTCCCACTTTGGGTTCCTTGCTCAGCAGGGAGCCTGCTTCTCCCTCTGCCTGCTGCTCCCCTACTTGTGTGTGTGTGTGTGCGCTCTCTCGCTCTCTCTCTCGCTGACAAATAAAATCTTAAAAAAAAGAGAACTACACAAAGCCAATCTTACTTAGTAGGTGTACTGATGGGACTAGTATGGGTGTAACCACTTCTAAAATTATTTGGGGTGCAATGTGTAAATATGTTGGTGTTGCATAATAAACAGCTATTGTTAGTAACAAGGTGGAGGGTGTTTATTTCATGGGAAGGGCAAGAAAAGCAGAACCAAGAAAACCCCAAAAAGGTTCGGTGTGGGTGGATCTGAAGATGCAGGGGAGAAAGCTGGAGAGGCAGGGGCAGGCGTGGGCCACATCATCACACAGTTCCAAGGGGCCACTAGGCACAGTCACCTGTGTAAATTGTACACTAAGATGACCCTGGCCTTTTTGCCCCATGCTAAAAAGAGCTTGGTCTTTATCCAGGAGGCAAATAATCTACCGTGGAAGAAATTCTTTGGGCTGCCAAGTTCATCCTAAGATACCCAGTGAGTTAAGATGACACCAGGGGCTTTGACAGGAGAGAACTTCGTGGCTAGGAGGCTCGGGAAGCCTCTGGACAAATAAGTCCCATAGATTTAGATCTGCAGAAAGGCATGTGCTTTAAACACTAATTCCAACCCTTCCACAATTCCTCTGATTAGAAACAAACAAAATCAAACTGAACAGCCCTATGCACATGACTGCTTGGGGGAAAAGAAAAAAAAAAAAAACACAGCTCCTTAACTCACTGAAAATAAACCCTTGATATTCCAAGGTAAAAGCAACTCACAAATCATTTTCAGAAAAGCTGTCCTTTCCGGGAAGTCTAACACAAATATTTTAACTTTGGTATTTTAAGAACCATTCTGTAAGCTGCTTAAAATGCTCATTATTCACTTGCTTTTCCATGATAAGCTCCTACAATAGAGCAACATTCAAGCTATTCTTCTAAGTCTAGAATCACATGAGAGCTTCCCAAATTCCAGCTCATAATATTTTCGAGTTCTTCAGAATTACATTTGGGTAACTCACATGGCAAGTTCAAAAGTTTGTTTCACACCTCAAAGTCCTCAGGCACTGACACGGGACCGTCTGAAAATTCCCATCTGTATGCTGTGTCACCACCTCCCAGTCTAGAAAGCATCTGTGGCCTCTCCCCCAGGTCTTATCTCACCTTGGTCTCCAGCAACTTATCTCTTGCTGTACCACAAACCACCACAAAACACGCTTGCTCAGAACAACGATGGACTGTCTCTCCCAATTCTGTGGGAGTAACAGAGGCCCAGCTGGTGGTCCTTCTGCTGTTCTCACTCGGGTCTCTCACGACACTGAGTCAGATAACAAGGGCTAGAGCATTTAAAATGGGTACACTCATGTCTAGCACCTTGGCAGGCACGACAAAAAGGCTGGGACACCTCTCTCATTTGGCAACATGCTATTTCCATGGGGCTACTTGAGCTTCTCATACACTGGCTGGACCCTAGTAGATGGCGTGTTCAACATATGAGGCAGAAACTGTAGATCTCTCTAGACTCGATCTTGAAAGTTACACAGTATCACTTCTGCCACAGTCGGCTAGTAAAAAAAAAATAATCACAAACCCAGCCCACGTTCCAGGGGAAGGAGACTCTACCTCTCCACAGGAACGTGGCAGCAATCTGTGGTCTAACACGTGGCCAAAGGTATCAGGCCCATGAAACTGTAGGGATGGCTGCCTTGACCCTACCTGCCTTGTCTTTGTTTACAGCAGAACTCAGTCACAAATTTGGGCTTTCCTGGAAAAAAGAAAAAAGAAAAAAAAAAGTCCGAAAACACAAGGAGCCTAAAGGCTTCTTCAGCTATGGACTGTGACAAGGGTTGGCAAACTTTTTCTGTAAAGGGCGGGATAGAAATTTTCCAGGCTTTAAAGGCAATACGGTGTCTGCACTATTCAACTCAGCCTTTGTAGCAGGAAATTAGCCACTGACAATATGTAAATGAACAGGGGTGGCTGTGTTCCAATAAAACTTTATTTACAACAACAGGTGGTGGGAGGGAGTATTTTGCAGACCTCTGGTCTAGGACAAGGAGTACTGGATTTGGGAATGGAAAACCGGGCCTGGAATTCTGACTTCACCATTAACTACCCACGTGACCTTGATGTAACTTCTGTTTTATTTTCTAAATCTACAACCAAGGGTAATATCATCCGTCTCCCGGGGTGGCTAGGGGCGGGAAGGATACACAGCACCCTTCCCCCCAGTAAAACAAGCATGCCTTAGTGCTAGCCTGCAGGGCCTGAAGAACAGCTCCTTGGGAGGGGGTCATGGGGAAATCCAGCTGGGCAGGAGAGAAGGGACTGTCCTACACTGGTTTTCAGTGAAATGGAACCTTCACTGTGAAAATTATATTTCGCACCAGACTGAACACTCTTTGTTAAAGACCTGGCACTGTTTCTGCTCTTTTTCAACAGCAAAATACCTTGTTTTAAGGCAGACAGACAGTACTGAAACAACCAGTATGTCACAAACGAGTAGCACACATGCTCAATGAGAAGGAAAAAATAAAATACCAAAATGAGCAAAAGAAGTATTTTCTCAAATACAAAGTTTGTTCAGAAGCACAGCAATATAATCATACTGTATTTAAGCTGGTTTTATAATTTCTGAGAGGTTAGGCAGAAAACAGTCTGAGACAAGTATATATATGTGTGTGTGTGTGTGTGTGTGTGTGTGTGTGTGTGTGTGTATAAAGATAGATAGATTTTTTTTCAATGCTAAAAGCATACTGGCATTTTATAAACAGGTGAGTGCAAGCTTTACTTTCCTTAAGTTGGCCCTGATGGGAAACAATGTACTCAAAACATTTTTTTAAATCTACCCATAGCCAAAAGGAATTAAAAGCATTAAAGAACTCTGTTTGCATCCCCCCTAATGGGGCAGCCCTTTATCATATCAATAGTCCTCTGTGAGAATAAGAGATTTCCCATAAGGAACTGGCAGCATTCTACTCCCTTGTTTGGAAAATTCCATCGCCTCACTGCCAACAACTTGTCCACTACCTGATCGTCCTGCTGCCCACACCTGAGCAGGATCATGGCCACCACTCATTTTGCAACTTCATGTTCATTTCTCCCACAGCTGGGCAGCCCTGGTCAAAAGCAGCTGTCCTAGGGCCTCCATAAGAGACAGCTGCATTCCAGAGGGATGGTGTCAGGAACATCCTAGAAGGGTGTGGGCTCCCTCCTAAGCCCAGGAGTGAGTGCCAGTGGCTGTCACTATTTGGATTCAATGTCCATTTCCAAAGCAACCTGTACCACCTCCAGAACAAAATCCTCCTGAACAAAGTCAAAACCCAGGCAAATGGATGGATGAATGGCTTTCTTGTTCCTCATCCGGAAATTAATAAATTGGTACATATCATTGGTCTTCAGATTCAGAAATCAGATGGGAAAGAAGCAAGATGACTTAGCATTGAGAGAAGCAAAAGTGAACGCTTCCAAATTCTCTTGTATTTGTATTTGAGCAGAATGGAATTCTCACATGATCACTGGAATGTCTATATTAAGTCTCCGAGGCCAATCTTCTCCTAAATAGAGTTCAAGTGGCACCGAGTTCACATGATCCTCGGCACTCTCCACACAGCTGACTGTTCCCCGGTATCTCCCGCTTTGGAACTTGAGCTTCAAAGTAGCTCCCTGTCTGCTTTTGCCACAGCCAGAGTCCATTCTGCACCCAGAAGGTGTGAGGGTGATGAGCTACCAGAGGCCCAAACGGTAACAGAGTCACCCTCCTTGTGCCGGTATGTGTGTGTGTGTGTGTGTGTGTGTGTGTGCGTGCGTGTGCGCATGCATCTGTGCACACACACAAGCAAACACGGCTGAAGGTCACAGGTCATGTAGGATCAGGGAAAGCTGGGTCAAGGGTGTATGGGAACTCTCTGTACTCTCTTTGCAACTCTTCTGCAAATCTAAAATTATACCATTATTAAGAGTTTCTTCTAAATAAAATAAACTTTAGGTCAGCTTGAAGGCCTGAGGGGTGCTTCTAGTTTTCACAGGCTCCTTTTACATCCACCATTAAATCCCCCAGAAGGTCCGTTTGTTTAGCCCTGAAATGAAGCTCATGAGCTTCCCAAAGGATTGCAAACCATGCCTGACAAAAATGTATGAGTGTTTAACATTCAGAGTCAGGATTTCACCCCATGACGGGCTGCAGCTACACGCCAGCCAGACCATTAAGTGAAGCCAGGCCTGGAAAAGAGACAGCCATTCACTGGTTATGCTACTATACGACACTGCATTTCAATGCTGCCCCATCTCCACGCTCCCAAATCCAAAGGGTCAGCAAACACAGAGGAACAGTACTTTGGTAGCCCTTCAACATTTTAAGGGCACCAAAAAAATTTTTCATTTAGTTTTCACATAGTTGGTTATTACATATTTAAATGATTACTTCATAAGGAGTCATATAACACTAGCATCCTCTATTCCTTGAAACTCTGAATCTTTCTATTTGTTCCTTCTACCTAGAACCTCCTTCTCCCAGGCATCCTCACCACCTTCTGTCTCACCTTTTGTCAGAAACTAATGACACAACAACACCTCAGAGAGCCCTTTCCTGACCACCCAGTTTAAAACTGCACCTTTCCCAACATTCAGTATCTTCTTCCCTTTGTATTTCTCTCCTTAGAGGTCATTCCTTCTAGAGGTACCAGGGTGCCTCAGTCAGTTAAACATCTGCCTTCAGCTCAGGTCATGATCCTGGAGTCCTGGGATCCAGCCCCACATGGGGCTCCCTGCTCAGTGAGAAGTCTGCTTCTTCCTCACCCTCTGCCCCTCCCCAGCCCCACTCATGTGCACTCTAATAAATAAAACCTTAAAAAAAAAAAAAAAAGTCATTCCTTCTAATGTACTATATAATTTACTCATTTTTTTAAGGGTCCATAGTCCCCAAACTAAAATTACACTCCATATGAGTGGAGTTTCTGTATGTTCTGTGCACTGCTAATGCAATTTCTCAGAAACCCTCTATAGAAAGATAGTCCATGTTCATGGACAGGAAGACTCAATATCATCCAGATGTCAGTTCTTTCCAACTTGATCTACAGATTCAATGCAATCCTAATGAAAATTCCAGCAAACTATTTTGTGGAAATTGACAAACTGACTGTAAAGTTTATATGAAGAAGCAAAAAACTTAGAACAGCCAACACAATACTAAAGGGAAAAAAAAAAAAAAAAACCAAAGCTGGAGGACAGATGTTACCCAAATTTAAGACCTACTATAAATCAACAGTAATCGACACAGTATACTACTGGTGAAAGAATAGGCAAACAGATAAACAGAACAGAACAAAGAGCCCATAAATATAGTCAACTGATCTCAGACAAAAGAGCAAAGATGGTCTCTTCAACAAATGGTACTAGAACAACTGGACATCCACATGCAAAAAAAATGAATCTGAACACAGACCTTACACCCCTCACAAATAACTCAAAATTGACCATGGTAAAATGCAAAACTATAAAATTCCAAGAAAACGTGGGAGAAAACCTAGATGGCATTAGGTATGGCTATCACTTTTTAGATACAACAGAAAAGGCACAATCCATGAAAGAAAAAAATTGATAAATTGTTAAATTTAACATTAAGATTATAATTAAAAACTTATGTTCTGCAAAAGAGAGTATCAAGAGAACAAGAAGACAAACCACTCAGAGAAAATATTTGCAAAAGACACTTCTGCTAAAAAGGACTGTTAGCCAAAAAAAAAAAAAAACCACCTCTTAAAACTCAACAATGAGAAAACAAAACCCAATTGAACAATGGGCCAGTGACCTTAACAGATACCTTACCAAAGAAGATACACAGTGGCAATTAAGCATACGAAAATATGCTCAAAATCACAAGTCATCAGGGAAAGGCAAATTAAAACAACTATGAAATACCACTAAGCCCCTATTAGAATGACAGCACCAAATGCTGACGAGAATACAGAGCAACAGGAACTCTCATTCACTGCTAGGAATACAAAATGGCATAGATACTGTGGAAGATGGGTGGCTTCTTACAAAACTAAATATACTCTTATCCTATGATCCAGGAATCAAGCTCCAAAGGAGTCCAAAACTTAAGTCCATACAAAAACTGTGCACAGATGTTCACAGCAGCTTTATACATAACTGCCCAAACTTGGAAGCAACCAAGATGCTCTTTGGTAGGTGAATGGATAAACTGTAGTACTTCCGAACAATGGAGTATTATTAAACGCTAAGAAGGAATTCATTATCAAGTACAGAAAGAGATGGAGAAACCTCAAATGCATATTCCTAAGTGAAAGAAGCCAATCTGAAGAGCGACAAACTTTTTGATTCCAACTATATGACATTCTGGAACAGGCAAAACTATGGAGACAGTAGAAAGATCAGTGGTTGCCAGGGGCAGGAGGTGGGGAGTAGGGATGAATAGGCAGAACACAAAGAATTTTTAGAGCAATGAAATATTCTATATATTATAGAATATACAACACCAAGAATGAATGCTAAAGTAAACTATGGACGTCGGATGATTACGATGTGTCAGTGTAGTTTCATCAACTGTAACAAATGTATCACTCTGGTGGAGGATGCTGGTAATGGCTAGTGCTGTGAGGGCTGAGCTTGTTTGTGTAGGGAATATGGGAAATCTATGCATCTTCCACTCAATTTTGCTAGGTACCTAAAATTGCTCTTAAAAAAAAAAAAGTCTTTTTTTAAATTTAAACATTTAAAAATTTTAAGTATGTAAGGAAAAAAAAACCATGGTTCTTTCGGGTTGACAGGAAAAGAACAGAGTATTTTAAATAAGGAAAGGACATTTCTTATGCAGAAAGAAAGTGACTAACATCAATCAAGCGCTTTCTGAATCACTGCTATGTGTATACAACACTATCCTTTATGCTCTGAGATTACCATGGCACTTTCAGGTAAATTATCTCATTTGCTCTTCCCAAGACTGTAAAGGAGGAGGAGCAGGTATTATCATTCCCATTCCACAGAGGAGGAAACTGAGGCACAAGTAAATGGTAAAGCCAAGAAAGAATCTAAGCTACCAATACTTTCTTTGAACAGTCTCCAACACTGGTATCTACTTCTCCGTAAAGGAAAAAAACACTCTGAAATCAGTCACTTTAAATTTTTTCTTAGAAAATAACATTTCAAAGTTGGATAATTCCTAAATTAAAACAATTATTAATGAAAATGACACATGTATTCTTGTAGGAAAACACACAAGGCCCTACTGATAGGCACGGGGAGAAACAGACCAGTTCTCACCAAGCTATTTCCAAAATTCTGTTGGAATTCATTAAGACTACCAGAAAGCTTACCAGTTAAGCCAAGTGTATATTCTCCTAAGATACAGTTAACCTGGTTCCCATTGGCGGGGGGCGGGGGGGGTGGGTAGTGAAAGTGGAATCTCAAAATTTGTATAGAAACAAAAGGACACAAAATGCTGAAGCCCTGCGTGCCTGGGTGCTCTGTTGGTTACTCATCAAACTCTGACTGCGGGTCAGGTCATGATCTCAGGGTCTTGAGATCCGGCCCTGCATCGAGCTGCACTGTGCGTAGAGCCTGCTTAAGACTTTCCCTCTCCCTCTGCCCCTTCCTGCCCTCCATTTCTAAAAAACTCCCTGAAGCCCCAGGCCTGCTTACATTCCACGCATGAATATGTATACACACGCACCTAGATTTCTTTTAAATCAGGTGAATACGCACTTGTTTAAAAGAAAAATATCACAGCAGAAAGGGCAGATGGTAAAGAAAAACTCTCTCAAGATACACACATTAGGCATTTTTCACATTTCAAGATCTCTAAAATCAAGGTCTGTCTTACATATAGCCAATGGTATCTTACACTTCGTTTTGCACCATTTTTTTTTCTTTTTGAGAGGTATATAAAATGGCAGACTCTCATTTAATATAATTTAATATAAAATATTATATATAATTTATTTTATTTATATATTTATATATAATTTATTTAATATAAAAGGTAGCATAGTATACACGCAGATCTGCTCTTTGCTCTCCTTGCTTAGCAGCTCTCCAATCAGTCCTTATCGATGCACAAACAGAGATGTGTCTTTGCCTTTAAACAGATATACAGCAAGCCAGTGAACGGACAAACCCTAACTTAACCAGCTGCCTAGTAGTTTAGACTGTCTTAAATCTTTTGCCATATGTTGCGATGAATAGCCATGGACAATGGCTTTGTACATTCCTGAACACAGAGGACAGGTTTCTAGACATGGCATGGTAAAGTCTGAAGAAATCATGTAAATAAGTCACTTTGCCAAGAGCCCCCGGGACAGGAGAGATAAGCTCAACAACTCAAGTGGCCAAACAGAAGAGGAACAAGGACAGGCTATGTCTTATGGGAGATCCTTGCATCAGGGAGGACAGGGTGACTAAGGGGTCCTCTGGTCCTCACTGACCACTATGGAGATGAACATGACAAAACAGAGTTTACGGGGGAAAGGACATTGCAAACAATCCTTATTTCATGTAATCATCGTAACTGCCAGATGACATGGGAATGACTCCCATCTTAAACACGAGGAGACTCAGAGGGGTAATGGACACAGGTCTGACTTCCCATCAAAATGCCCCGTGGCAAAGCAGTTAAGAAAACCATAAGCAAAACCAGGAGAGCTCAAAGGTGCAAGGACAATCCCAACTCACCTGGGGCAGAGGGCAGAGGTGTGAAGGAGTAAAGGCGTAAGTGAAGTCTGAGGTCAGCCTTAAAGGACAGGCTCAGGTTTCCTGGCATTAAAAAAAAAAAAAGAAAACTTTCAGATGGTTGTATTTTCCAGTTAAACAGGGTGAGTTCTCAAAGTTATAGGGCACTTTATGGAGGAAGGACATATGGCCTGCCTGAGAGGCAGATGAGTCAGAGCCAAACCCATGACCCATCCATCCTTCCTGTTCCATGGGGCACCCATGGTGCGGCGTCTGCCGACACGCTGGTTCTCCTCAGAGAGCAGATACAGCATTACTGCAGACTTGACAATGATCAGGGGAAGGAGAGAGCCAGTCTTCACAAGTCTCTTCGTCGTTCTTCTCCCAGAAGAACCTTCCTCAGGAGACTGAAGCTGACTCGTCCTAGTTGCCACAGCCCATTTCAAAACCACAGCAAGGAGAATGGGACCCCAGTGACAGGCACCCAATCTCTCCTCCCTATCCCCACCACTGTACACTGCAAAGGAAGCTGAAGACTGGCACAAAATCCTGATTCTTCCTGGAAAGACAAAAGCATGGTGGACGATGGGTATGGGGGTTAGCGATGAGTTTCTGCTACTCCCATCACTTACTCATCCGTTTGTCCATTCGTCCATCCAAGCACCACTGTGAGCTTGTCAGCCTATGTAGAAAAAAAAAAAAAAAAAAAAAACACCTGTCCCAAACTGAATTCTAGGCTTATGGTCGCCGTATTTACATAAGAAGATTTCTAACTCCTTGATATTCAGAGTAGCACTACCCAGGTGGTCTAAATGTCCACGAGTAATATCGCTGCAGCAACTTCTGGCTAGCCAGGTCTCCAAAGGCAAGAGAAACAAAAGCAAAAATAAACTACTGAGACTTCATCAAGATAAAAAGCTTTTGCACAGCAAAGGAAACAGTCAACAAAACTAAAAAGGAACCTATGGAATGGGAGAAGATATTTGGAAATGTCTTATCAGATAAAGGGTTAAGTATCCAAAAATCTATAAAGAACTTATCAAACTCCAACACCCAAAGAACAAATAATCCAATCAAGAAATGGGCAGAGAACCTGAACAGACATATCTCCAAAGACGACTTACAAATGGCCAACAGACACATGAAAAAGTACTCCACATCACTAGCATCAAGGAAATACAAATCAAAACCACAATGAGATACCACCTCCCACCAGTCAAAATGGCTAAAATTAACCAGTCAGGAAACAACAGATGTTGGTGAGGACGAGGAGAAAGGGGAACCTTCTCACATTGTTGGTGGGAATGCAAGCTGCTACAGCCACTCTGAGAATCAGTATGGAGGTTCCTCAAAAAGTTAAAAACAGAACTTCTTTAAGACCCAGCAATCACACTATTATGTATTTATCCAAAGGATATAGACATAGTGATTTGAGAGGGCATATGCACCCCAATATTTACAGCAGCAATGTCCATAACAGCCAAAATACAGAAAGAGTCCAGATGTCCATCGACAGATGAATGGATAACAAAGATGTGCTACAGACATACAATGGAATATTACTCAGCCACCAAAAAGAATGAAATCTTGCCATTTACTAAAATGTGGATGGAACTAGAGAGCATCTTGCTAAGTGAAATACGTTAGAGAAAGACAAATACCATATGATTTCCCTCATATGTGGAATTTAAGAAACAAAACAGATGAACATAGGGGAAGGGAAGGGAAAATAAGACGAAAACTGAGAGGAAGGCAAACCATAAGAGACGCTGAACTCTAGGAAAGAAACTGAGGGTTGTTGGAGGAGAGGTGGGCAGGGAGATTGGGGGTAACTGAGTGATGGGTATTAAGGAGGACACCTGATGTAATGAGCACTGGGTGTTATATGCAACTGATGAATCACGAAATTCTGCCTCTGAAATTTAAAAAAATCAAAAAGTAATATAATAGTGATACACAGATTTTAATTACTACACCTTAAAATGCATCAATACCCTAGTTCCCATTGCCACGATCATAGGTGGCTAGGAAATGGTTCAGGGCAAAGCGGCTGAGGCAGAAGGTGCCCTTCGCCAGGCCCCTTCTATTAATAGCAGCTCAGCGTGACTCGGGTTACAGGTTGGTTCAAATCCATACACAACTGGCTCCTCTGACTGAGGCAATTTGGGTACTTTTTTCCTCCCATGAGATTTTTATTGTTAAAATCCTAGTGCTGGAAATAGAAATGTCAATGAAGGTATTAAAAAAGGGTGGAGAACAGTCTATCATTACAATTAAGGCCAGAAAAAAAGAACGTGTGAATACACACACACACACACACACACACACACACACCCCTCCCTCAAGTTTTCAGTATTACATTCAGTATTATGGCACACACATAACTTTACAATAGGAAAGATACACCTTTCTGATATATTTGAGACATTAAAAAGCAGGAATTCTGACCTTGTTTCTGTAAGATCTCCAAGTGAACAGAACAAAAAAGACTGCTTTTAATTTTACAATTTCTAACATTCACTTGGTGAAAAAAATCTGTTTGATGTTAGTTAATATGTATGCTAAACATAATGTAAAAATCAATGATAAAAGGATGGATTTCTGTTTATGTTGAAATATTTTAAGCATTTACTGGTTATGCACCCAAAATATGTTTTAATTAAACAAAATAATTTCACAAGTTCGTGGGACAAATGGCCAATAAGCTCATGAAGAGACAGACGTTCAAGGTCAGCAGCCATCAGGGAAATGGAAATCAAAATCTTAATGAGCTGCGACATCCCACACACTAGGACTGGCGGAAAATAACAATGATCAAGAAGACCCAACCGTTTGGTAAGCTGATGGGCAGGTTGGAAGCCTCATACACTGCTTGGGAAAATGCAAAATGGAGCAGCCACTTTGGGAAGCAGTGGGGCAGTTCCTGAAAAGGTTACCATATACAGGATCTAGCAAATTCCACTCACAGGTAGCCATCCGAGAGAAGGAGAAACACACCTCCATGCAAACATCTGTTTCTGAGTGTTCACAGCAGCGTGACTCATAATAACCAAAAAGTGGAAACAATCCAGAAGTTCAACTGATGACTAGATAAATGTAGCATACGCAGGCAACAGAGTGTTAAAGGCATGAAGTACCTGGAAAACAGTATGCTAAGTGAAAAAAGCCAAACGCCAAGGACCACATAGGAACCCATTTATATGAAATGTCCAGAGTAGGCAAATCCATTGAAACAGAAAGCAGATTCATGGTTGCCTGTGGCTGGGGGGAATCGAGGGAGATGGGGAGCCACTGCTGGTACAGGGTTTCTTTCTGGGGTGATGGAAGCCTTCTAAAATTGGTGGTGATGATGGCTGCATACCTCATAAAGACACACAAGACCTGTGAATTCTCTATTTAGAGGGGTAAGGGGTAAGGGGCATGGTGTGCAGATTATTATGTCAATAAAGCCATTATTTTGAAAAAGAAAATTTTTTAGATGTCTATGAGAGCGAGAGACTATGAAGGGACAGGGCAGTGGCTTTGGGGTAAGGGAACCACTCTTTCCCTCAGTGGTGATTAGTGACTCCACACATGTTAAACCTCACAGACCAGGCACAAAAGAAAAATGTCCATTTTGCTGTATGGCAATTTGAAAAATAAAAGATTCTTCACAAGTCTAAGTTCTGGGCATCCACAGCTGACATTTTAGGAACCAATTTTCAGATATAACACTGGCTGTATCTGCTGCAGTGCCTAAAATGACCAAGCCCTCTCCACATTCCTCCTTACATGAACTGTAATGTTACAGGCTTTAGAAATGGTTCAACCAGGGACGCCTGGGTGGCTCAGTTGGTTAAGCAGCTGCCTTCGGCTCAGGTCATGATCCCAGCGTCCTGGGATCGAGTCCCACATTGGGCTCCTTGCTCGGCAGGGAGCCTGCTTCTCCCTCTGCCTCTCCCTGCCATTCTGTCTGCCTGTGCTCACTCTCTCTCCCTCTTCTCTCTGACAAATAAATAAAATCTTTAAAAAAAAAAAAAGAAAGAAAGAAATGGTTCAACCGTGCTGGGAACACGTACAAAGGTGGTAAAACAGCAGAAGGCTGTTTTCAGAGGCAACTGAGTACCCCAATGTAACGCCACCTCCCCCAGTCACCAGGCAAGGAGTGGGAGGTCCTTGAGTCTTGGTCTTGCTATGGAACTGCTTCCCTGGTGAGCAGGTGACCTGGGCTGAGTTATTTCTGATCCTTCTGCTTAAACCTGCCCACCACTTCCCATCATTGCTAAAACAAGACCCAAGCTCCCGATTCTGGCGTGCAAGACTCTGGCTGTGCTGCCACATCTCTCTGCCTCTCCGTGCTGGCTGGGGACCAGGACAGGGCAGGACGGCAGGGTAGGCCATGAAACCAGCCAGGCCAGACTCTCCAGCCAGAGGGAGAACGAAAGGAGGTCATTCACTCCACAAGTACTTATTGATCATGTTGACTAAGCGCTGAGCACACGCTTGGCACATAATGCATCCTCAATAAATGGTAGCTATTGTTTGTGTTAAAGATACACACACAAACCCGAATGTTAGCTCCTGAAGGACAGGTCCCCGTTCATGCTCTATCATGTATAAACACCCAAATGGCAACAATATCAGGTATTCAGTAAACACACTGACTGCATGAAACTTGCCCTGG
Source organism: Mustela erminea (assembly GCF_009829155.1). Lineage (NCBI taxonomy): Eukaryota > Metazoa > Chordata > Mammalia > Carnivora > Mustelidae > Mustela > Mustela erminea. Next base: position 71,316,748 of record NC_045614.1, on the reverse strand, counting down.
AGAACCAAGGGACGATTCTTCAGAAAAAGCCACTATCTTTAGAGACATTTCTACTTAAAATGTTAGCAGACTTTTATGCATCCCAGTATCTTTTGTCATAGCTGAATTAAGTGTCAGGGTAAGGTAGGCTGTCCGCTGGGACACAGATTTTGATTGCCAGGTGTGTGAGATGAGCAGTAAATCCATCACCAGGCTTGGAAAAAGCAAACAGAGATCTGGGGTCTCACCTCGCACAAAGAAGACAAATCAAGAAGGAAAGGCCACATCCCTACATTCAAAACATCTCTTTGCTCAGGCCGGTTTAGATCCACACTACCTGTTGGGCCAGGTCAAGCAGGGTCAGTGTGAACTTGGCTGAGAGCAGGCCTGGGGCACTGGCACAGACCCAACTTTTGCTGGCTCCTCTGAGCGTGGATTTCAGGGACGGGGACAGGGAGGCAGTAGCTCCTCGGAATTTCTCTGCTCTTTGCCTGGTGCCAGGAGGAAAGGAGACTACACCACAGAATGGGGAACCCAGCAGAGTATACCCAGCTCCTCCACCAAAAGGAGAGACACCCCAGGGCCCAACCATCCACCTGCCCTAAGGGTTCTCTTTTACCCTCTTTCCTTGCTATCAACTTGATTCCTTATTCTGAAGGAACTGAACTGTGGAATTCTCCCTCCAGAGTGTCCCATCCCCTGCCTCCCCAACCCGGGAATGGAGTGATGCCAACATCCACCTTTTTCTTTGTGCAAAGAATTAGTCAGCTATCCCACTACACTATCTGTAAACATCAGATAAAAGTCAACGAGACAGAGTCCATAAGGTCCACCAGCTTAAACAAATGGAAAAGAAAAGATTTCATTGTGTGTGGCATTGCCAGAGAGAAGCCAAGAACTCATAGAACCAGCCATTGTTTGGGAGGAAAAGAATCAGGCAACTTTATTCCCGGCAGCACATGAGAAAGCAACATTCAGCCAGCTTGCAGCGTCAGGGAATCTGAATGGCAATGGAGTGGCCTGGTCAGTTGGCTCCCCCTGCCTTTCCCCCTTAACAGAAGGTTCAAGATGACCCAGGAGCCCGACAACTCCAAATGGCATGGGGGAGATGACTTCTTGAGGGCCTGCACCTGACCCAGTGCTTTTCTCAGAGCACAGGTAGGTGTCTCTGACAACTGGAACTCAAAGCTGGGAACCACCTGCCACCTCAGTCCTTAGACAGCAGTATCCAGGGCTCTTCCACCATGGGTTTGGGGGAGGTGGGGAACATAATACAGAACAATGCGTACAGTGGGATCGCAGCTAGGTGAAATATACATCCCGTAGCCAGAGGCCCACAGAAGAAAGACTGGAAGGAAACCCCCAGAATGCCAACTGTTCTTATCACCCATACACACACACACACACACACACACAAACACACACACACACCCCTCCTCAGTTCTTCACAGGATACAGAATAAGACAAGTTATTTTTTGCCTTGGAGATTTAACCACGCTTTTGGTCTAGTTGGCTGCTTTCCCAAATCCCAGGCTGGAACTGCTCAACCACGCCATAGGGGCCTTGGGCAATGACGCTGGGGCGATACTCTTCTTAGGAAGCCACAGGTTAAGATTACGGCTCCTGTGGAATATAGATTTCCAGGCTTTGTGCCACTAACCCCCAAGTCCACAAGGATGAGCTTCAGTGTGAGTCTCATCATCTAAACCAGTCAGCATGCCTGGGAACCTTCTGGAGGGCTTGTTAAAAACTAAGATTGCTGGGCCCCATCCCTGCATTTCTCTATTGTGGAGTAAGACCTAAGAATTCACATTTCAGGTAGGCTTCCAGGTGAGGCTGCTGCTAGGAAACCGAAATGAGAGCCATTGCTCTAAACCAATATGTAATTTCAAGCCAAACATCCCTAAGACACCAACACACTGAATTCTTCAGCACAGGGCTAATGTCCCTTAGAACACTACCCAGGAGGGGTGTCTGGGACTTTTAATTCTCTTTAAATTTTTTCTGAGTTTGGAATTCCCAGATTACTCCCTGCTTCTTAAGAAGCCAGATTTCATCATTCAAAAGCTGGGGCCCCAGCTCAGCTATTATATCACAAGGTCATGGGGCAGTTTCAAGTCACAAAAGCTTCCAAATGAGTCACCAGGGCGTTGCCAGGCCCTAAAGAAGATCATATTAGAAGGGAGAGAAGTTTGATAAGGAAAAAAAAATCTCAGTCCCATGTAGACAGTTACCAGGCCTGCGTTCTTGGTAACCTGCGATGAAGCACTGTGTTTCATGATTTAAAAGATGGGGGTTCTGACGATCTTCAAGGTCACACACGTATCACCCCTCATTGTCCTGCCCTTCTTCCTTGACCCATCCAAAGACAGCTGCAAAGAGCTAGCCATCCTCTCTATAAGACTTTGAAGGCCAGTTCACTTGGGTCTTAGCTATTCACCTCCTCAAACTAGTGCATAAGTACCCACCAGAGCCAAAAGAGGAAAACCATGTGGCAGATGTTGGCCCAGGTTGAAAAGCAAGCTGCAGATAAAAGGGTAGTCCTCACTAAGGGAGCCCCTGAACTGTGAGGAGGGTTGATACTATCCCCACTGCAGGGAAAAATGAGAAGGCATGGATTCTCACTGAGCTACCTACCCATCTTCCCATGGGCCTTAGAAGGTTCTCTAGTGAGTATCAAAGAAGAAGACACAGCAAGAGCTGCACCATCTCTTGCTCACAGAGGTTAACTCAAAGACCGAGAGCTCTAGCCTGGTGGCTAACAATGCCCATATGACAGGACCCACCACCACTGGGAAGACAATAGCTAACGAGCTTGCCTCTATGCTGAACGGATGATACAATGTCAGCTTTGCTGTACATAAAAATAAAATTCTGTCTTCAAAATAAAGTCAGCCAGAGGGCCTTCAACTTTACTCCCATAAGTCCCCAAAGGGGAAAAAAATGTCAAGATATAATAAGCTATAAAGTCAAAGAAACTGGAAGAGAAGAGAACATGAAAAACATCAACCAATTTTCAGAAGATGAAAGGCAGCAGGATCTGGCTTCACCCGCCTTCCCAGAGCAGAAGTCACTGTAACAAGTACCTGCAGGGAGGGTCCCAAGAAGTAAGGGACTAACTCTGAGAAGACTGAACTGTGGGGGATGGTGAGGGCCAACAAGCTGGGGATTAGCAGAAGGTTCACACACAAGAGCAATCGGACACCTTCCCAGGCCCACAGATCCTGCTGGCCTGCCAGAACATCCGGGTAATAGTTCTTTCTTCATTCCAGCAGACCTTTGGAGTCAGAGTCAGAGACGTTGAACCACAGCAGCACTGGGCCCTAGAACACCAGGGAGGGCTGAGATTGGGTCAAAAATAGGGGAGTATATATAGATTCCCCCTATTCAATTCCCCAACTCAATTCATAGAATACCAGCCACCAGGCAAGAGCTGAGGGTTCCACTCTAGGGAAACAGACCAGAACCAAAGGGAACAACTCCAGATACCCAGAGTCCCCAGTGAAAAGGCTAAGTGCCCTAACATTTATCATACTCATAATACTTAATCCACAAGCCCCACTCTCCATATACAACTCCAAATGTAATAAGGACAACCAAAGACCACCAGACATTTGAGAAAAGCCTCTAACCTGTAGACAGAGACCAAAGCAAACAGGAAAAGGAATTCAAAGGAAACAGGGACAATGCAGGGAACAGAAGCAAATTTCAAAATATTATCATTAATGCTTTCAGAAAGAGAAGACACTGTCCCCCCCAAAATGAGAATAGGACACTATTCTAAAAAAAAAAGGGAGGAGGTACACTCAGAGAATAAAAGTGAGCATTCACAATTTAATACCAGAAATTAGCTTATAGCAGAAATAAATTAAAGAACCAAGAATAAAGCTGAGGAAATCTCCCCCAAAAAAGAATAAGAATTAATAATAGAGAAAAATAGATAAGATAAAGAGGGAGCCAATCCCAGGGGTACAACAATCAATAAAAGGAGCTCCAGATTGAAAAAAAGGGGGGGAGGGGCTGGGGGGAATAACAGGAAGAAATTATCAAAAAATTATATAAAGATTTTACAAAAATTATATGCATGATTATATTATGGATTTATACATAATTATATCTATGCATATATCACATAAATATTTCTTTATGCATAAAAACTGTGTCTCCTAGAACTGAAGAGCATACATTTCTAGATGAGGATGACCCACTGAATACCCAGAGTAATGAATCACAAACACCCTACACATGATCTTTAAATGTCACAAGCTTCTAAAAAATTGAGTGACATGCAAAGGATCAGGAATCGGGTTGGTCACAGACTTCCTAACAGCAACACTGAAGGGTCAAAGACAGGGAGCATGGCCCTCGGAATTCTGAGAGGAAGTTACCACAACCAAGAATTCTATACCCAGTCCAACTACCAATCAAGCATGAGAATAAAGTAAACCAGGATAATTTAGAACTATAAAAGCGAAGAAGAGAAGAAAAACCTCAGAGCTTGTAATAAGAGGGAGAGGTGAACAGGTGGAATATGGAAAATACGGTTGTTTTTCACTGGTCCCTTAGTGTTATTAGACTTTTTAGAAACCATGTACATGGGGCGCCTGGGTGGCTCAGTGGGTTAAGCCGCTGCCTTCGGCTCAGGTCATGATCTCAGGGTCCTGGGATCGAGTCCCGCATCGGGCTCTCTGCTCAGCAGGGAGCCTGCTTCCCTCTCTCTCTCTCACTGCCTGCCTCTCCATCTACTTGTGATCTCTCTCTGTCAAATAAATAAATAAAATCTTTAAAAAAAAAAAAAAAAAGAAACCATGTACATGAGATAAGCAGGAAATACAATGGACTGAGGACCACACTGAACTGCCCTGTGACTGTACACACAAGCCAGGTCATTTCAGAGCTGTGGTCAACTCTGCCAGTCCAATGGCCTGGGTTATTCAATAAACCATGAGGAAGAGGAAATGAAAGGAAGAGAAAAATCTGTATATTAAAAGACTTAGAATACATAGCATGCTTCTGGGGGTACCTCGGTGGCTTAGTCGGTTAAGCATCTGTCTTTGGCTCAGGTCATGATCTAGGGGTCCTGGGATCAAGCCCCATGTCAGGCTCCCTGCTCAGCTGGGAGTCTGCTTCTTTCCCCTCCCCCTGACTTGTGCTTTCACTCACTCGCTCACTCTCTCTCTCTCAAGTAAATAAATAAAATCTTTTTTAAAATCGACAAAAATAAATTATGGTACTTAATGATTATGATAAAAGTCTGGACAGCAGTTACTTTTGGAGGTAGAGTGAGAGGGGCTTCTGCAGAAGCTGACAAAGTTGTACTTCCTAAACTGAGCTGTCACTATCTAAGGTATTTAATAATAATTCATTATGCTATTCATGGTTTTGTGTGGTATTCTGTACCTGTTTGATTTTATAATAAAAAACATCTTTTTAAGTTATGTGCATGTGCATGTGCTTGTCTTGATAAAAATTGTTTAAAAAAAGAAAAAAGTCAAGTGGATCTCACACACAGAAGAGATTCTGTGGCAAGATGTTCTCTGTGCATCAACACTGGGTATTTCTGAGTGGTCTATTTTAAATGTTTTCTTGCTTTCATCTCTGTTCCATCCTAAATCACAGACCCTTGAAAAGGCTACTGCCAAGAAAGATTCACAATTTTTAACTTAAAAAGTCAACTGCAGGTATCTATGGGCAATCATTCAAATTTGGGGGTTCCAGAGCTTTCTTCTTTTCTTTCCACCTGATTAATGTCAAAACTAGAACTGAAGGATAGAAATGGAAAAAAGTAAATCTAAAATGAGCCCATTTTTCTATCTTCCAGATCTGCCAAAAGACTGGCTTGTGTGGGACCATTTACATTCCCTCTTGTCGCCACTGAATATATGAAGATAATTCAGGGATATAATAATCATGTATTTTAAAGTCTGCTTCACTTTTGTTTATATGAAAAAAAAAAAGGCAACCTAATACTTTTGACCACACTTAATGTAAAGAATGAATTTAAACATTAGGCACTAAAATGTTACTCTTAATTAGTAAGAAATATATACAAGTACCTCCAATTTCAGTCAAAGTCTGCACTGCCCCTTAAAAACTAAACGAAACCAAGGCCATCCAATTCAACAAAAAATAGTTACTTCAGGACCCTCAGGAAATAGCAAATCACAATATTCAGAATGGACAATCAAAAAGCATACACTTACATTAAGAAAAGGAGGGGTACCTGGGTGGCTTAGTTGGTTGAGTGGCAGACTTTCCATTTTGGCTCAGGTCATGATGTCAGGGTCGTGGGATTGAACCCAGATCCATGCTCAGCAGAGGGTCTGCATGAGAGTCTCTCTCCCTCTCCCTCTGCCCCCAACCCACTCATGTATGCACACACGCACGCACATGTGTGCAGGCTCTCTCTCTCCCTCTTTCTCTCAAATAAATAAATCTTTTAAAAGGGGGGGGGGCGGGAGAACACTCTTCAATGAACACCAGAACTATGACCCATTCGTGCTTGATCGGTTTACGGATTGGGAGTTAATCTTATTGGAAAATGGAAACCGTTTACATTTCTCCCTCCCAAGACAAGTACTGTAAATATTAGCAGACACTGTGTCTTCTAGCCTAAATCCAAACTTAACTGTAAACACATTGATTAATTTTCCCTCTCTCAGAAGGGCTCCAAGTACTCAACAGACATCATCTAAATTCATCTTCCTAGGAGTGGGATACTAGGGCCTGAGAACCCCAGGCAGCAGCTGGATGAGCCAACAGACTCCTCCAGAGGGGAAGACCTAACATGAGCTGCCATGCTAGGCAGCAGAGGGGCACACAGCAGAGCCCACGTCTGCTCTCACCAGGCAGAGTCTACCCGCCTTCCCAAGCTATGGCCTGCAAAGGGTCTCATGGGAGTTCCTGAACCGCATGAAAATTGTATGTGATTTTTTTCCAAGTATGCTCTATGGTACATTTGAATCCACAAAATGAAAGAAAATTGCAAAAGTTGCTCAGTCCAAACCACATTTATCAAGGCAAAGCTTCCATTTCCGAATCTAGGATCTGCTACCCTAGAAGTCCCTGGTTTTCGTGGGGTTTGCCATTCAGTTCGGGAACCGCTACCCCAGGACACACATATTACTAAGACTGATACTGGTCTGGGAGAGGAGGGAGGTTCACATGGAAAGATAGCAATTCTCGGCAGGCTCAGAGACCTGCAGGCATAGGGACTCCCACTCATAGGATGTACTGAATCGTTCAATCATCTAAAATTCATGTAACCCAAAAAGCTTAAATATACAGATCTGTATGCTACCTTTGTATGTTATGGGCAATTGGAACAGCAGCCCAGGGGAATGGGTTTGATTCCAAAGTACCTCTGAACAAAGAGTACACTATGAAGGCTTTCGGTTTACTTGAACACAATGGCCTGATTTCTAACCATCCCAGGTGAAGGAGTCTTGGTTCAGGGAGGAAACCAGATGGCGTGGCCTCAGGATCACAGGACAACTGAAGGCCAGAGTCTGGTGCCCCAACCATGCAGTGAACCAAGAGTTCAGGGGACCCAGTTTTGAGTGTCAGCCTGAGGCAAAGGATTGGTTCCACAGTTACCCCACCTCACAGAGAGCATTCAGTCCATGTTTACCTTTTTTTTTAAGATTTTATTTATTTATTTGACAGAGAGATCACAAGTAAGCAGAGAGGCAGCCAGAGAGAGGGGGAGGCGGGCTCTGCGCTGAGCAGAGAGCCCAACGCGGGGCTCGATCCCAGGACCCTGGAATCGGGACCTGAGACGAAGGCAGAGGCTTAACCCACTGAGACACCCAGGGGCCCCTCAGTCCATGTTTCAATGAAATAGGACGTGATTCCACCTTTAAAACTCGACTCTGAAACAGTCCCCACAGTAAGGTGCCTTTAAATGAAGGTAGGAGTCCAGCTTCTAAATAAGGTTATAAAAAGAAAAGGTATACATTTATATAGAGATGTAATACACTATAAAATGTGTCCTCACGAACAGTTTATAGCAGCAACAGGTTCCTGCTCTTGAGAATTTTAAACCATCCCATTTCAGAATGGCCACATCTTTTAAAATTTAAAAAAAAAAAATTTTTTTTTTTTTAAGAAACACACAGGCATTAGCTGCTAAAGATTTTATTTCTTCAAGTAAATTGGTTTTACAGCTCTAATTTCTTAGTCCAGGCTAACTTAAAAAATTCAGAGGAATCATGTAATTCAAGTGAAAAACAGAACAGGAAAGAAAAATAAAGAAAATGGGCAACCGGCTCAAGGCTGTTTCAGAGACTGACCTCTGTAACTAAATAATCATAATAACACATTGACGGTGTTTAGTAATAAGCACTTAAACTACAGCACACCCCCCTTACCTTCACCATCCCTCGAACAAGGCACCCCATCTCAGCCCTACTGAGGAAGAGACTGCAACTCTAGGAGTAGGAGGAACAGCCCACACAGCAGGCAGGTGGCACAGACCAGAGCCCAGCCTCTTGGCACAGCAAGATGAAACTTGGACTGGCAAATCCAATTTATTGACTACTTTCTAGGAAACTTGTCCTCTCTGAGACAGAAAACTTCCACATTATACAAACAATATTCAAATGACCTTTAAAAAAAAGGAAAAGAAAGCCTTGAAAAGTGTTAGTGGGGAGGGTGAAAGACACCCAAGTAGAACTTTAAAAAAAAAAAAAAAAAAAAAAAAATTTTCAAAATTTCAACATCAGGGCCACCTGGGTGGCTCAGTTAAGCATCTGCCCTCAGCTCAGGTCATGATCCCAGGGTTCTGGGATCAAGTCCTGCATGGGGCTCCCTGTGCAGTGGGGAGCTGGCTTCTCCCTCTCCCACTCCCCCTGCCTGTGTTCCCTCTCTTGCTGTCTCTCTGTCAGATAAATCAATAAAAATCTTTAAAAAAATTTTTTTTCAACACCAGTTTTAAGGTCCAAAATCTAAATCAACCCAGTACCTACGCAGAGCAACCTGAAAGGTAAATTTCTATCCAGGCCAGCAGCCAGGACATCTGGGTTCCAGCAGATCAAGAGAACTGGTCAGAAGATGACCCTTTCCATCCCAAACCAACCCACATCTGCAGATCATGGCAAAGAATCACAACCAGATGTTTACAAAGTATTAAACTACGACCATAGCAATCATTTTGTGTAAAATATACCATCTCCCACTAATCAAAGGCATTCCAAAGGGGCAGTAAGAAGGCTGCCCATCAAGTCATCAAGAGCTTTTAGAGGCAACAGCATTGTCCTCTTTCAAATCTGCCAATATGTGTCCCCCAGGAATGGTGGGGGAGGAGCTCTGCCACTCTCAAGAGGTCACAATCAGAACCAGGGATACTGATAAGCAAAGCCAGGGACTGGCTCAGAAATAGCTAGACCCTGAAAACAGAGCCTGTCGGTGACCATGAAAACCGGGTCCCCCTTACTCCCCACCTTTGTGGAGAAAACAGGACACAGGATCTCAAGTTAGAGAAACCCACAGGCAAAAAGCCAAAAACAACATCCATCAGAAACCAGAGAGTTTTGCTCGCATGGCAGAGGGGGATTAGGGGGAGGAAAGGGGGGGCCCCCCCGGGGGTCACAGTAAGTACAAAGGATTCCCAAGACAAAGGGTGAAACAGGAGGGCAAGGGTCAGGGGGAGGGGTCTAGAAAGAGAAAAGATGGGGCAGGAGAGAGGAGGGAAGGGGGAGAGAGGGGAGATGGACTGCAGGAGAGGGAATGGGGGAGGGGATAGAAAGAAGAGGAACAAGGAGGGGAGACCAGAAGAGAGGTTAGGGGAAGGACAGGGGAAGAAAAGAGGAGAATGGGGGAGGGGAGAGGGAGAAGAGTGAATGCAGGAGAAAGAGGACACAACCAGGAACAAACTGAGACAGCTGAGTGCCGTGAAACGGTTGCTAAGCTGCTGCCCATAAACCCACAATAATGGCTGCAGATACACTAATCCTTACCTCAAAAGGGGGAGGCAAGATCAGCGAGAACACTAAAGCAGAGCTCCCGGGATCAAATTCCACATAAGCATCCTTCCTAATGTATTCTTTACAAAGGAGGCCAACATTCTCTGGTAATAAGAACCTGGGTTCATCATTCTTTCTAAAGATGAGACAAGGAGATCAGTATAATTAGTAACACTTCTAGACTGTGGCAGATCAGGGTCCACAGCAGTCACAGCTAGCAGGGGCAACCGGAGATGATCAGCCCTGGAGAGCCGGACAGCCGGTTTGCCATCAGCATTAAGAACTGCATTTCTTCTTGGGAACACATCCTAGGAAGCAATCACTGTCACGGGTTCATTTTCCAAAAGAAAAAAACAAAAAACAAAGAACTTCAGCTCAGTGAAAAACAATTTGTAAACAGAAGCAATTTTTTTACTCAGAAGTTCTCCATTTCAAAAGTATTTTCATTTAATAGAGGTCCTGAAAAATAATATAAGGAAGTAATGATCTGAAAATCATTTACTGCAATAGCCATCCTAATAAAATAAAGGACAAAAACCACATGACCATCTCAATAGACGATGAAAGAACATCTGATAAAATTCAACACCCTTTCATGGCAAAACACTCAACAAACTAGAAATAAAAAACTTCCTCAACCTGGTAAAAAGCATCTATGAATGACCCACAACTAACACCACACTTATTAATGGAAGAATGAATGTCTTCCCCTACAATCAGGAACAAGGCAAGGATGCCCACACTTGCCACTTCTGTTCTACACTGTACAGGAGGTTCTAGCCAGAGCAGATAGGCAAGAAAATGGAATAAAAAACACTATTACTGGAAAGGCAGAAGTAAAGTTTCCATTTCTACTTGCACAAAAATCCTAAGGGACCCACTAAAAACCTATTGGAACTCATAAACAGGTTCGGCAAGGTTGCAGGATATGTCATCAATATACAAAAATCACTTGTACTTCCATACACTGGTAAGGAACATTCTAAAAATGAAATTAGGAAAATTATCACATTTATAGTAACATCCAAATAAGGATAAAATACTAAAGGACAAATTTAACAAAAGAAGTGTTTAAGACTACATTGTGGAAAGAAGTGAGGACTATCTAACTAGATGAGAGGACATTTCACATTAAGGAAGACTTACTATTTTAAGATGGCGATGGTCCCAAAATTGATCTACAGATTCTATGCGACCCCTATCAAAATCCCAGTTGCCTTTTTGGCAGAAATTAAAAGATGATCTTAAAGTTCAAGTGGAAATGTAGAAGATCCAGAAGGGCCAGAACAATCTTGAAAAAGGAAAAGTTGGAGGACTCACACTGCCTGATTTCAAAATTTAGTACAAAGCTACGGTTAATCATTACAGTGTAATACTGCCATAATGCTACAGATCAATGGAACAGAATGAGCACCCAGAAATAAACACTTATACATATGGACAACTGACTTTCGACACGACAATTCAATGTGGAAAGAACCGTCTTTCCAACAAATGGCGCTGGGACGATACCCACGTGCAAAAACAGCAAAGTTGAACTCCTAAGCACGCCGCACACAAAAATTAACGGGTCGCAGTCCTAAATGTACGAGCTGAAACTATAAAACTCTTAGAAGAAAACATAGGAATGCAACTTCAGGACCTTAAGTCAAGCAATGAACAGTTTCTTCATTATAACACAATAAGCACAAGGAACCAAAAACAGATACACTAGGCTTGGTCAAAATTTAAAATTTCATGTTGCCAATGATACCATCAAGAAAGTGAAAAGACAACACAGAATGGATATGTCAACTGGACCTCAAGGCTGTTCAAAACAAAACTACGTATCCTTGGTATTTTGGTCCAGGTATAAAGGCAGCTCAGCCTTCCTAACCCTACCCCAATACCCTTGTGCCACCTCTAGGAGGGGACACTATTGCAAAGATCTCAAGAGTTACCCAGTGGGTTGTGAACATCTCTGCCACCCTCCAATCCCAGCCTGCCCTCCACTGGGTGTCCCCCTTAGAAAAAGCGATTGACCTCTCCAATCCACACCCTTGTCAGGCAAGGTGATAAGAGTACTATAACCCGGGGCACCTGGGAAGCTCAGTGGGTTACAGCCTCTGCCTTCGGCTCAGGTCAGGATCCCAGGATCCTGGAATGGAGCCCACATCCGGCTCTCTGCTCAGCGGGGAGCCTGCTTCCCCCTCTCTCTCTGCCTCTCTGCCTACCTGTGATCTCTGTCAAATAAATAAATAAAAATCTTAAAAAAAAAAAAAAAGAAAAGAAAAGAAAAGAGTACCATAACCCTGTCTTTCATGTGTACAAGGTCCTGCAGTTCTCCCTGCAGTGACCCTGCAAGACAGCGCTCGGGAAGCCAGGACTTCACACCCTTCACACAGCTTGCCTCTGGAAGCAGGAGAAGCAGGGATATGAGTAAAGATGCCTGGACTCGAACCCCTCAATACAGACCAGCTACTTAAATTCCAAAGGTTGGCCAGTCCCATCTCCGCGAAATCACTGGGCGGTTAAAACGTTGTAATCCATGTAAATATCCATTAAACGTTACCTGTTGTTCTGAGAAAGGAGAGGCAGGTGTTAGAGTCCACTGACAGACACAGAAAAGAGGGTCCTCTAACATGATTTCCCAACATGGGTCATGCTGCTCCCTCCATCTGAACGGCCCTGCCCTTCTCTTGAGCTGAGCACCTTTCCTTTACCTCTGGGGACCCTTCCCAAACTCCCCAAGCCAAAAAGCTCCTGTGATCATCCATTGAACCCAGCAGCTTCTCAGTCACTGCTACAACACTACATTTCCTTCTGAAACGTCATTAATGTCTGTCTACACCACCAGACTCTAAACTCTAGGGGGCAGGGACTGCACACCTGTCCACCATCCCCCACCCCCTGCCCACCATGCCTTCAGCAGAAGCACTCTGCCAGGCACTGTGCTGAGCCCTGGGCACCCCCAGTGAGCCTCACAGATGAGGTTCCCAACCTCCAGCAGCTTCCATTCTCCCTCGGGGAGGCTGGAAATAAAACCCCAAAACCAACGAATAAGATCATTAAGAAAATGGGCACAAAATGGGCCCGCTACACATATCTGTCCAGTAAATGACTGACAAAGAACCATACCCATTTCGTTACTTGGTTCCTGAAAGCATGAAAGCATCTTCCGTGTGTCTCCTGCATGACAGCAGGTGCCTGCTGCTCGGACCCCAGCGCCAACCCCCGCACTTGGCCAGGTCCCTTTCCAAGGAGCATCAACTCCCTGGAAGGTGACATGGAGAGCCAAGTCAAGTCTGCTTCCCCAGACCAGAAACATGTCCATTTTTCCCCAGTTGGGGCATGAGTCAGAGCAGCCACAACTATCTCATGACCCAGGAATTCTGTTACACGGCTGTGGTGATTTACAACTTGTGATTTTAAAAGGCTCACAAACATGTGACAAAACGGTGCAAGAGAGGCCAGAGAACAAGTCCACTCCAAGGGGCCACTCCCATTCCCAAATCCATGCCCCCCTCTCCCCCATCATCCTGACAGATAGAGAGCAACTTAAATCTGCCATCATGAAAACTGAACAAGATCAAAAGGGTCACGTTTGCTCTGCAGTCATCTGATCTGATATTTACTGAGCACCTATTAGGTGCCAGGAGCTATGCCTGCCTCCAGTAGTACTGGGACTAGAGAGAAATGAATGGGACAGAAATCCCTGCCCTGATGGAACCTGCCACCCATTGCAAAGAATGATCTTAACATGCTGTGCCCCATATAAGATCCAGATGAAAATAGCCCTTTGGGTCAAGTGCCACATGCCAGGGCGGATGTCTGCACGCCCTCCACTGTCCCACTGAAGCCTCTCATGGATGTTCTTTACCTCCAAAGGGGCCACAGACAAAAATATCAGCAGTGATAGGCCTCCGGGAGAACTGCTGATACAGATGGGTAACCTGGGGTGAGGAAAGTCTTCCTGTGCCAAACTCAGGACAGACCTAAAAAGTGAGCAAGAGTCAGCCAAACTGCCAGGACAGGCTGTGCAGGGAGTGGGGGCAGAGTTAACAGCACAGGCAAAGTCCAGGAGGAAGAAGGGAAAGCAGGCCCTGCGAGGGAACGGAAAAGCTCTGAAGGGCTTTAGCAAGGGAAAGAGGGGCAGCAGCCTCTTTGGCCCCATGGGGAGTTCCTGAACAGGCTGGAAGCAAGCAAATGAAGGGATCTGATCTACACTTCAGAAAGTCACCTCAGCAGAGTAGAGAAAATATTAGAGCAGCCAAGGCCAGCAGGCTATTCAGAGTGATCTAGGAGGCAAATACCCAGGGCAAGGGGCAGGAGTGAGAAATGGAGGGTAGGAAAAGGTCCAGGTTCCTGCCTGAGCAGCTGAGCACAAGGATAACCACAATGTGACTGGGCTCACAGGTAGAGACTCCTTTCTTGGTGGGGAGGAAGTGAGGGGCAGGGGGAGAAAGTGGTGGAGGTGGTAATGAGCTGGGCCATGTTCATGCACCCTTAAATGGAGGTGTGAGGTAGGCAGGCAGGGAAGCGGGCAGGTAAATGGGTCCAGGGCTCAGGAAACAAGATTTGGGTAGTGATGGCAAACGAGGCCACAGGCGTGGCCACTTCCAGGGTCAGTGTGCAAGGCAGGGTGCTCCGCTGAGGTGACAGAGCTGGAGGATGCCACCACGCAAAGACTGCACTGGGGCAGAAGAACCTGTGAGGCAGGGCAGCGGCAGAGGTGGGAAGGAAGCCAGAAAGGAGCAGCTTTTCAGAAAGCCCAGGGAAAAGAGCCTTTCGACATGGAAGGAATGCCAGAATGTGTAGCCTGTACTATCAAAGGTCAAAAATGATGGGACTGGGTGTGCCCTGGACTTATAGCACCAAATTCAGAGCTCTTGGTAGGGGAACAATCGGCTCAGGTGCCTGAGGGCAAGAGGACCAGGGAGGAGGGGAAGAGAGGAAGGGGAAGTTTCAGTGAGACTGGCAGTGAAGGAAGGAAGGAAGGAGCTATGGCCAAGGAAGACCAGGGGTCTAGAAAGAGGGGAGAGAACCAAGTATGTCAGAGGGATGTGGGATGCAGTCCACAGACAGGATAAGGCTAAAGAGACAGAAAGGACTGGGATTCCAGGTGCCACTCCTAAGGATGTGAGAGAGGATGGGACCCACAGGCTGATGCAAATTAGCCTCAGGCAGGAAGAGGGTCCCTCCTTCCCGTCACAGGAGACAGGACAGAAGAAAGGTTCTCAACATCTACACATGAAGGCTGCGAGGCAGCAAGTCTGTTGGCTCCTGCTTACACTGCCAGGGGTAAATGTTTAGGGAAGACCTGGAAAGTCTACAACAGTCACCGGGGCACAAAACTGACAGAGAAACCTAAAGAAACTTCTGCATACAACTGGGCAAAGCCTGTGGCCCAGCTGAAGTTGCTTGACAGGGTCACCATGCGAGGTGATAGGTGATTCTAGAACTTCTCCAGCAGCCCCCAGGAGGTTAGGCACAGAGTTCCGCCCGGTGGCAAAAAGGAAGGACAACGGGTGCTCGGTGACAGTAGGCTGGAGTGGAGGGGAGATGCCAGGAACCTGGAGGGGACAAGGAACGTGCATGAAGGGCTGGACAGTCTAGAGTCCAAAGAGCAGGGTAGTTATGCTGAGGTTTTCAGAGGCGGGACAGGTTAACTTCAGGAGATGACACAGTCCAGGCTAAGACAAGGGCAAGGGAGGAGAGGCCACCACGGCAGAGGAGATGGTCAACATGACAGGTGAGTCATCAGAATCCCGAATGAGGCACTAGGTCAGGGGAACACGACCGTAACCCAAACATCCTGGTCTTCCATGATGGGAGGCGTACAACCTGGGAGTGGAAAGAGAGGACAGTATCCCAAAGTGTCACCAGCCCCAAAAGAGTGGAGCTCAGATCTCTCCAGGCTAAGGGCCTGCTCAACAAGTGAGAAGAAGCCAAACCGTTCTACACGTCACCTTAGTGAATCCCCACAATCTTGTGACAGTCTTATTCCACAGATAGAAACACAGAGGCTCACCGGCAGAGACCCTTCCCAAGGTCACAAAGCCGAAGCCTGCAGGACCCAGATTATGAGGTTCAGGCATCCGAAGATCCAATGTGCTCGGCCCCGCCACATGCACAGGGAGGCAGGGTAGATTGCATTATTTATGCCCCAGCAATCACTTAGCCCCGTCCAAGGGCTCTCTAATTGGGCCTCACACCATCTCCAAGGAGGAGGGGTCAGGGGCCACCAGCTGCCAGCTAATAAGCAACTGGCTATCCTCCTGAATAGCTTACTGTACTCGCTGAGATGGGAGGCCATGGTAATTACCCAGAGCCCATTAAAAAGAGCCCAGAATGTGATGTGCTAATAGTTCCAGAACAAACACATCAAAATATAGTTGAAGGCACCCCGAGCCCAGAATGGCTATTTCTAAAAGAGCTGACTTGATCGTATTCTACAGGAAAAATCCCTTCCTTCCCACATTTCCGAACAAAGCAGCCAGTGTCTTGATTCAATGACAATGGAGTTTCATTTTAAGGAGGGGAGCAGCCTACCACACTGGTTTGGGGGAGTTAAAAAATATTGGTGCCACAGTCTTGGGGTGATAGAGAAGACACGAGGAAGGAAAACAGGATAACAGTCTTGTAGTAGGCAAGACGGCCGTCAGCATTAATCTGGTTCTTCGTAACTTCCTATTGATTTATTCAGATGCCAATAAGACATAGTGGAAAGGCCTAGAAGAGAAGCGTTCAGAGGTTGGAAAGCAGCTGTTGGGTGCTGACAACGCTAAGTGAATTTGAGCAATATCCTGGGGCTTCACACCATACTTGGCAAAGACTCGCCAGGCCTCAAACAGCATGACAGGGTGAGGGGCAGCTCCTCTGCACTGCACAGAGAGGAAATCCAAGTCCCAGAGCCACTACCTGGAAGATGGCAGCACGTTCTGCAATAAGCAGGCATGCCCCACTCATCTGCACATACTGGAATCCCAAGTAAGCCCAGCTCTCGTGTTGATTATTCTTGCCATACTCGACCAGAAAGCAGCAAGATCTGTCCTTAAATATTTCAGATTCCAAGAGAACGCACCTTCCAGATTCTTGACCGATAACCTCAGCAACTGACCCCAAGAGAACGCACCTTCCAGATTCTTGACCAATAACCTCAGCAACTGACCCCAAGAGAACACACCTTCCAGATTCTTGACCGATAACCTCAGCGACTGACCCGGTCTCAAGCAACAGCACAGGCTTCTCAAAGAAGGCTGCTAAGCATTCCTCACTCAGTCCCTTCAAGCCTTCAGGTGAAGGAAGGGAATCCTCTCACTTCCCAGGAGCTGGGGCAGAGTCAGATTTTCTGCCCAGGCCAAGTTTCAAGGCCAGGCCTTCCGGGGAGGGACACCATCTCAGATAATGAGGTAAGCAAGAGCGATAATGATAAACCTAGGATTGGCTTTTACTGTTTCTATCATCTTCCTGGTTCCTGAAATTCTGATCCTCAGAGGGGGGAAAAGCTATCATCCACACTGTGAGGAAATCGGCAAGGCACCTCAGACAACCCCACTCTCATTTATGGGAAGCGTTCTTAAAACAGTAAATTCCAAATAGGGCACTGTATCCAGACACAAGATAAGCAAACTGGCAACACAAACAAAGAAAATACTACCGAATCGCTTGGAGACTCTTCAGAAACTTTTTCAACATTGAAAATTCACATCGCTATGGCTCTCACCGTTACTCATGTGCTGAGGCACACCATTCCTTTCCCTCTTTGTAATCTGTTCAACGGTTACTTCATGCTCCTTGCCTTGGGTTGAAGTTTGAGATTCCCCTTCTTCCCTCTTCTGCCAAGAAGAGTGACTTCCGGGCTGTGAAAGAACGCGGCATTCTCCTTCCTCTCAGCCTTTACCTCAGGCTTCAGAGAAGACGCCTCTGCTCTTTTTTTAAGTGTTGGGTAAAGTTTACCTCCAGCTGTCCCTACTAACCACTTCACCAACAAAGGACACCAAATGACTTCTAACACCAGGATTTTAAATTATGTAAATGCTGTCCAGTGTTAAAAGCTCCATTCAGGATGTATGAGATCTAAGGCATCCCCGTTGAGTCTTCCTTGCCATGGCTCCTCACATCCCTCGCCGGCCTGTCCTGAGTCTCTACCCCCAACACACAGCGCATCCTCCACCCTGGCCTAGAGCTGCCACCACCCTGCCTGAGCCTGTACCAACACAGAACACTCTCCCTCTCCCTACTCCCCCTGCCTGGCTGTCCACACAGCAGCGGGGGAACCCATGTACAAAGTAAATCCATTCACGTCACACCCCCTACTCAGAATCCTCCAGCAGCTTCCTTCCAATCATACTCAAAATAAAATTGCAACTGCTGACCATAGCCAGGCAGGCCAGTGGGATGCAGGCCTGTCCTGGTCGCCTCCCTCATCTTTGTCCACTTTCCCGGGTAGACTGGGGTAGGGGGGTGGGTCCCGCATTAAGGTCACAGTAGCCTACCTGCAGAGGCCTGGGCACTTGCTGTTTGCTCTACCTGAGATGACACTGTCCTTCCACATTTTCCCAAGGCTCATCTCCCTCTCCCCATGGTTGGGTCTCTGCTCACCCATAACCTCCCCACGGAGGCCTTCAGAGCCACTCTACCCTCTGCCACCCCTCCCTCCCTATCGCCCCCAGTCTCCACCTGGCATTACAGCTTACACCTGCTACTTGTTTATATCTCTTTCACCTGTCCCCAGATCTGGGCTGTCTAGTTTACTGTCACACCTCAGTGCCTGGCCCAGGGAGGCCACTCCACACATACTTGCAATCACTCTTCTAACCAGACCTCCAATTCCCCATCCTGTTGAGAAGGCACTGACTCCAACCAAAGCTGACTCTTACCTCCTGAAGACCTAGGAAATCAGAACCAACCACGATTCTGGGATCAGCATACACTACTCAGCGAATACACTGACATTCGGCATGGACACTTGTCGCCCCACAGCGTGGAGCCACGGCACCCGCTTCCACCGATCTGTAAGAGCTGGGGTGGCCATCATAGGAAACGGCTTCCTACTTTATGATTCCCCTTCTTCAGATAAAGTTAGGGACATGGGGTAAAAAAAGGCCATTGTTGGTTATATTTCCCAATCTCTGAATTGGCAGAGAAACCAGTAAGAATAATTAGGTAACCAGTTCATAACTCTCTTCCCATGCTGATCTCACTCCACATTTTGGGCTTGGGCTTTTTTTTTTTTTTTTTTTTTAGCATTTTCACAACAAAATGGTTTCTAAAATCCAAAAAAAGTAATTTTTTTTCTAAAATAGTTATATTTAGTTATATTTATTTTCCTTTGAAAAAAATGCCCAGGTTATAGAGACTTTCTTAAAATTAGAGTAAGATAGGACACTGATGTATGTATTATTTCATTATTTTTGAAATTAAAATGGGATCAATTTGTCATAGCTACAAAATTAGTGTAAATATCTCAAAACAACAGCACTGGGAAAAAAACAGTAGTAAACTTTTCTAATGAAGCTTGCATCCCTTTGAGCTTTAAAACATATACATCGAGGTTCCAGCCCATAACCGCACATTCCCCGTACCGATTCAGTCCTCCCAGAAGAGTAATTTACGTAGCTCTGATACTGATTTTACCTTATGTTTCCAAGCTGAGATGGGTTACTATAAAAATGAGGGGTGAGGGAATGACCACATAGATGCTTGCTGATAATAGTTGATTGGTGGGGACCCAGGGCGATGGTGGCAAGAGAGGTCATCAGCCAAACCAACAATGCACACACTGTGTGCAAAAATGAACAGATAACCAGTGCCCTGGCCGGCTCCTCAGTCTGTCTGGGTTACAATGGCCCCAGAGCCATTAGGATCACTGCTGCGCCCCATGACTGGAGAGCAGTTAAGCTAATTATGCAGTTTAAAACAGGCTCTTGACCACACAATCTCAAGTGTTCATCACCCTCAGACTTACCTGCACTCCTTATACTTTCTAGGAAACGCCAAGGCTCACTTTTAACCTAAAATGGGCAAACTTTCTTCCCGTGCCACTCTGTCCTGCCCTAGTTCCCCACCGGGTTAAATAAGAGAGCCTCAAAGGAGAAAAGAAGGAAGTGTTATAGGAGGGAGGGAGGGAGGGGCGGGGGGGGGGTGCAGGGAAGAGTGGTAACAGCCCAGAAACAGAAAAGATGGGGAGAGAGAGACAGAAACAGAGAGAGGGAGGGAGAGAAAGACAACAAACAGCAGAGAGAGAAATAGAAAGACAAAAGACAAAGACAAGAAAACAGAAAACACAGTGAGAGAAAGAAAAAGACAAGGAACGACAGAGAGAAAATGCCACAAAGGGCGAGAAAAAGAGAAGGGAAAAGTTCACGGGGACGGGGAGGTGGGGGTGGGAGGAGTGATGTGTTTCATGGAAAAGCTATCTGTTACCGAGCCGCTCCTTTTCCATGTACTGTATTATGCCATATGTGGGAAGTGAACAAGGCTGGAACTCCGCCTAAGAACATCTGCCATGGACTTTAAAAGCCCTAATAATAGCACAGCTGGTGTCCCCAGCCTAATGAGCTCACCGCCCACGTGACCGATCTTCCCCGGCAGCTCCTCCCCAGAGAGAAGGCAGCCAACAGCAGCCAGTCCCCCTCTCCGCCCTCCCTCCCCCAGGCTTTATTTTATTTCCTCCACTGCCTTCCCCATTCCCTTCTCCCAACACCACCCCCACCCACTCTCCTGAACTCAGTTACCCGCCGTGTGGCAGTTCCTATGAACAGAGATCTTCTTAACAGGAAAGGCACAGATAAGAAACAAAAGGGAGGACACCACTACAACTCTTCTAGACATTAAAAGGATAATGGTTACAGCAAGAAGTTCAACAGCTTTAATGACATAGACCACTCCTGGAAACATACAACTTAACCAAAGCTAACACAAGAGGAAAGAACAGATCTGAATAACCCCATCTTTATTAAAGTAATGGAACTCCCAATGAAAAAACTTTGCCAGATCCCATGAAAGGCTAGTGCACCATCAGCTGTGCCTTGACGCCAGGGTACAAGGTACCAGCCCCTCCAGGAGACCTGTTGCCGGTCTGGGGAAGCTGGTCTATAGCAGGGAGGCTCTCAGCCAGCTTGACTTTCCCACTGACCACGGCGTGTTGCTAGGAGAAAACCATGCACAGCAAAATGGGCAAGCAGGGTGGGAAGGCTGTGAACAAAGAAGTGAGCTTTTATAAGGCTGGAAGTTCTAACCCTCTCTGGCATACTTTTTTTAAAGTAATTCCCATACGGTACACTTATAAAAGTCCTCTAGTACTCTGAAGAATTCATACCTTAGCATCAGGAAGGGCAAGCATTTCAGCTTCTAAGGGGAAGCCTGTCGGAAAGGGACAGAAAGGAGACTCCAGTTGGCACTGATACAGTATCCATAGCAATTTGGAAGAGATGCTGAAAAATATGGGACTTCTCTCGCGTGCGCATGCTCAGTCCAGGCAACACCTCCGACCACGAAGAAGAGCCCAATGGACATGATGCATGGGACTTACCAGAAAAAGGCAAGAGGCCACATTTCAAAAACCACGCTTGATAACATACAAACGCACAGGTGTGTCTGGAAGTACGCAGTATGGAGGTTGGCAAATTACTAGATTCTGCCCTGCCTACCGAGTAATTACATCAACAACAGTCACATGATTAGCTCAAAGGTGGGCAATCGTGAATTTTTTCTACTACCAAATACTATTCCACACTAAAAGACAACATTTTATATCTTGTTAATGCCATGAACAAATTACCTGAGCCCTGACAATTTACTGTTTTGATTTAGAACATCAAGCCATTCTTGCCAGAAGTCAACACTATAAAATTCACCAAAACTTAAAAAGAACAATTATAGTACCTGAAGGACCATCATTAAGTGCTTGTATACATTATTCCCTATTGTCAGAATGTTTAATATACTGAAAAGAATCCTTTCCAAGACACAGCACAGTTGTTTCCATTCCCAAAACACTGAAGAGCACTAACAGAATCAAGGGCCGTTCAGTCTTTACCAACCTGCCTTTTCACCTTTTACTCTCTTGAGTCAGTCAGACATCCAGGCCAAGACTATGGTTCTCAAGCTCCTCCTGCTCCATCTTCCAGCCCACGACAGTATCCTGTCAAGCCATATGCGAGCATTGGGAAAAACGAAAAATCAGTAATATGAATTCTGTCTTTATTACAAACGTTGATGTTTTGTTCATCATTGATTTCTCTGTGCTCATTTTTTTTTTAGAAATACCACACTAAAATATTATTTCTCTTGATTACTTAAACTGTGCCTCTATCATATCACCCTAGGCCTGGCCCTGGGCCACCAAGATAACAATACACCCTTCATGAACCAAGGAAAAATGAGTAAATACCCAGGCTTCATTAACTACCCCAAAGACTGGACAACAGCTGCCCTAAGGACCATGTACGAGGTGTGTATTGTATGTTCCAAATGACTCCACGGGGGGGGGGGGGGACAATGGGATGGAAACCCCAGATCAGGGCACTGTTAAATTCATGTTACATTAAAATCTCACAGTTGCCAAATTCGCCGGAACCTTTCACTGTCTTATGCATGCCTTACATATCCATCTTGCACAGATACCTCCTCGTCGGTAACCACCACTATCCTGATCCTTACTGTAGGGGAGTTTTTTCCAATCAGACTTCTTGAGAATGGAATCCTCTGGAATATACTTTTGTGTCTGGTCTCCTCAGCTCAACATTTTCTAGCAGCATTCGTCTACTTGTTGCGTCTATCAATAGCTCTTCCCTTTTTACCGCTGAGCAGTAGTGCACTGTATGGATAAACCATGATTTTGTTGACATGGTCACTCGTTAATAGACATTTGGGCTTCTCCACCCGGGGACTAACATGAGCAAAGCTGCTACTAATTAAGCAGCAGCACGTGTTTTTGTTGAATATACGCCCAGGCGTGAATCTCAGGCTCATAATATAGATGGTCAGCGTGAGTAACTATCACTAATCTTCCTACAGGTTGTTGTTCTTTGCATGTGGTGCGTGAGGTTTCCTTCCGCCTGTTCCACACCCTCACCAGCGGCTAGTACTGCCGCACTGCTTATTTTATCCATTGTGACAGGCAGTAGAAGTTATCTTTACTAGAACAAGCAACTTCTAATTCCCTCCCATTTCACCATGATTCCCCAGCTCTAACAACACAAGCTGAAAACCTTCAAGTTACACATACAAGGGTCACAAAAAAAGTGCAACAAAATCCCTAATTCCAAACTCACTAATTGGGGAACTCATCAAACATGCCTCCCCTACCATGAGATAAGCATATGGGATGCTTGGCAAGAACACTTGAAAATGTTCCTGAAGGCCACAAGAATCCTCATGGTCAACTTGTTACTATGCTTCCAAGGCGAAGCCTGCATCACTTCTAGATACAACTCCACAAATATTTGCATACCAACAAGTGTAAACAAACCCGGAGAACATTTTAGCTGCTATCTTGCAGGGCTCAGCACAGCAGAGAGAAGCCAGGAACCTCGTGCTTGCTGCAAGCACTCTCTCTTCCCCCAGCCCCTCTGGTCTCCTCCCAGGTAGAACTCTGGGAGTTCTTCCCATGACATCACTACTGTCTACACCGCAATAGCCCCCAAGCCCTCCCTTCACACTCGGATCTCTCCCCTAAGCCTCAGGCCCAACACCTCCATCAAACCCAGGACCTCCCAAACAAGGTCCTGCCGGTCTTCACCACCACCCACCCACCGCCCCACCCCCCAGCCGCGCAACTGAGTTATCACAATTGAGTTAGCCAATTCAAAATTCTTAGCCCCATCCTTGAGGTCACCTCTCCCAAACGTTAACCACCATCTCTTCAAAGGGCAAGCTGAGGTATCCCCTCCAGGTCACCAAAGGAATCCATCCACTTTAATCACACTAGCACTCACTGTCTGAAGTCACATCCTCTCTCACCTCTAGCCAAGCCAGAGCGCGGGCTGTCATTCCAGTGGCACATAGGGCTGGGGACCACACACATGCCTGGGCACGCTCACCCTGTGAAGCCAGCCGCCTCCCCTCATCACACCCCCACCCAGCCATGGCCTTCTCTTTGCTGCATCCCTGCTCTCCTACTGACCGCATGTGGGGGCAACTTCTGAGTCTGTGAGGGAAATCCTCACATATGATTACACTGAGATTCTCTGCCGTGCGGCCTCTTCAATCAGGATACCATAAAGGATGATGAAAAAGGGTATGTTTGATGATAAAATAACCAAACTCTCTTCATTATTCCCTTTGTTCCCTTCCATATGAGTACTGTTTCTCTTCTAGTATCAAGAGACTCAGCAGAGCTCAAAGCTGTTCAAGTTCACATTCAACAGCGGATATGACATTCTTCTTCTACTCTTTTAATGACACAAACTATTTTCCTATCTTTCCAGTACAGTATGAACACCTACTGCATCAGTCAACAGTTTACAGCCAATCTGTATTCCCAGTGATTTGCTTGTCATACTTTTATCTGTCGTAATAGAATATTCTGCCTGTCTTCTCAAACAGAAAGGTATTTTCTCAAACACTTAACACCGAACTACACTCCTTCCACAAGAGACCTTGGAAATGTCTTGATATTTGTGTCCAAATGTCAAGTCCAAAGGGATATCTCTGACGCCTCAGGATCCTTGCAAAGAGAATGGCTTCTCCTCAAAGCCGAAGGAGGGAAGTTCACTGTCACGTGAGCAAAATTCACAGCCCATATTGCCTTAGGTCATGGGGGCTATTCCTTTAAGAACCACAAAGACAAGGCCCATAGCCCTGGGGCGTAGCACAGGATTCGTAGCACAGGATGCCCTGAAATGACTCGGGAATGAACACATCATAAGAAGTTCAGTAACAATAATAATGTTTAACACAAAATGTTTACTGTGAGCCATGCATACACATTAAACTCATGTAATCCCTTTAATAACCATATGAGATTATCGTACAAAGTAATGATTCAGAAATTGGCTGCCCCAAACAGGAGTTTTTGCCGGGTTCAACACAAATAACCCTGGAAAAGCACCAATCTTGGGCGGGGGGGAGAAAAGAACATGACTTCAAACATATCAACGGTGTGCTACAGTTGATCCCAACAAACTATTAAATCTGGAGGATTTTATTTTTTAATGAATGGAAATAAGGTTATGCCCCAGTCAAGCACATAAAACTGTACAATTCCCAGAATTCAGCATTTTATTTAAAACATATTCTAGGGGTGCCTGGGTGGCTCAGTGGGTTAAAGCCTCTGCCTTCGGCTCAGGTCGTGATCCCAGGGTCCTGGGATCGAGCCCCGCATCGGGCTTTCTGCTCAGCCAGGGAGCCTGCTTCCTCCTCTCTCTCCTCTCTCTCTGCCTGCCTCTCTGCCTACTTGTGATCTTTGTCTGTCAAATAAATAAAAATAAAATCTTTAAAAAATAAAAAATAAATAAATAATAAAAAATAAAACATATTCTAGATGCCGAGGTTGAAAGGGAATACCCACCGTCTGGATGACACTATTTCCTTCCCTGCTACCTAAGCTAGTAAACCTATTGTCTGAGAAATCCTGTGTTCAACTGAACACTCACAGACACAACACCAGTGACTCATCCGTGTAACAAATTGCTCATTTTCCTTCTCCCCACCTTTCCTCAAAATCATTATACTGCTACCCCTGAATCATAGGGTTTGGTTTTTTGTTTGTTGGCTGGTGTTTTTAATCTCCTGGCACAAAGCTCATCAATCCCAACCATGTAACATGACAAGAATCTGCCTGCCACTATAGTTTAAATAAATCGCCCATTTTTTTCCCAGATTTGGAAAAAAATGTTAAGATTGTATTTATTTGAGAGAGAGACACACACACACAGAGCATGAGACAGAGAGAGAGCAGGCAGGAGCAGGGGGAAGAACAGAGGGAGAAGCAGACTCTCTGCTGAGCAGGACCCCAGGATCACGATGGGAGCCAAAGGCAGATGCTTAAGCAACTGAGTCGAAACCCCAGACCTGAAATTCTGCAATATGGGCAAGATCTGGAGCCGACAATACAACTGTGTTGCCAGATTTCTGCAGATGTTAGACTGCCAAAAACCCCTACTCCAAGGCAAGGTCCAACAAGCAAATCAAATTTATTCTTAGAACCCTCGACTCAGAATCACGAAATGCGATGTCCTGTCTTACTGAGTAGTCTTTCCACTATTGTCCTCCTTATTAACCCAACTTACACACCCACATTCCCATTCAAAATAAAAGAGGAGAGGGAAGCACGGAAGGAAAGACCATGAACTCACAGACCTCGCAGACTCTGAAATACTAGCAGCTCCTAGAAACCTTATTCATCCGAGTCTCACCATACTAAGTAAATTCAGTGTGACACCCACGGAGTTAAAAAGCAATCAGGAGCAAGGACTGAAGCAAGAGTTCCACTTCTCAGAAATTCTCCACAGCTCAAAGTCTGGCAAAAACCGTGGCTAGTGTTGGGAGACTATCAGAATAAAGAAAAGGGACTCGAAAGAAATAACCCGATCACACCAATCAGAATGGCTATTATCAAAGAGAGAACAGAACAAAAAACTGAAAATAACAAGTGCTGGTGAGAATGTGGAGAAATTGGAACAGTTGTGTGTTCCTGGTAGGAAAATAAAACAGTTCAGCCACTGAGAAAAGTGGTATGGCACGTTCTCAAAAATTAAACAGAATTACCACAGGACCCAGCAATTTTGCTTGTGGGTATGCACCCCAAAGAAGGTCAAGCAAGGACTCAAACAGATATTCGTACCCATGTTCATAGCAGCCTTATTCACAACCGTCAAAAGGTTGAAGCAACCCAAGTGTCCAAAGATACATGAATGGATAAACAAAATATGGTCTATACACACAATGGAATACTACTGCTTCTTAAAAAGAACTGAAATTCTGGTACATGTTACAACATGGATGGACCTTGACGATATTATGCTAAGTGAAAAAAGCCAGATACAAAACAACAAATATAGTACGATGCCTCTTAAATAAGGGACCTAGAGTGGTAAACTCACAGAGACACAAAGTAGAAGCACATTGGTTGCCCAAGGCTGAAGGGACAGGAGAATGGGGAAGCAGTTGGGGAAGATGGAAATGTTCTGGGGGGATCTACAGAAAGTGAATCAGTTTAATGCCACGAAACTGTACAATGAAAAATGGCTAAAATGGTGAAATTTGTTGTATACAACTTTTTTAAAAAGAAAAGCTGATTATATTAGACATTTCCTTTCCTTTTTTAATTTGCCTTTTTTTTAAAGAGTTTATTTGTTTATTTCAGCACAAGTCAGGGAGAGGGAGAAGCAGGCTCCTGCTCAATCCCAGGACTCTGGGATCATGACATGAGCTGAAGGCAGATGCTTAACTTACTGAACCCCGCCAAGGGCCCCTGGAGATTTCCTTTCATCTCTCAGACTGGGATCTTGGGCACCTCTAGGGAAAAAAGGGAAAAAAGGAGAATTTTGCAAAGGCAGGTTGTGTGCACCCATCCCAGCATGAGGTTACAGAAGGAGGACCCTAGGCCGAGAGCTCTGCACTTGCCAGGAAAGCAGAACGAAGAAGGGAGGATGAGAAAGTTTACCTATATGCTGGGGTCAGATCCACCCACCTTCTCTCTAGCTTCCACCCTGTCTAGTGATCTCCACACATATGACCGGGCACTTCCAATCTACTCAGCAAAGGGAGGTGAGTGTGTGGGTAGCTGGGTCAACTCTAGAGCTAGAACTTAGACAGAACCACCTAGTCACTGCTCTGGCGTTTTAAGAACGTAAAACACCACCGAATGTTTCAGATGTGCCTTGTGGCAGGGAGGGTAAATGACTGGCCACATTTGGGAATGCTTCTCCTCACTGCTGAATGAAAACAACAGCTTGTCCATTCCCTCTTTGGGTCTTCCCATTGTACAGTTCACTGCGCACAATTTAAGGGAAGAGGTGGGCACTGGGAGAGCCCAGGTTCACCAACCTCTTCTCAGAAACCCCAGCCCCTTTCCTTCCAGGGGAGGGCAAGAGGAGGAATCCAACCTTGAGCGCCAACTCTCCCAAGGAGGGCAGGGAACCAGTGTGTACCAGCCACTTGTTGTTCCCAACATATATGAAGTCTGGCCTCACGCATGGAGAAAGAACGTTCTGGGGAACCACCAAGAGATGAAGAGGTCTCTGAGCATCAATACCACCTGGGGATAGGTTTAAAATGGAGATTCATGGGGCATCTGGGGTGGCTCCACTGGTTAAGCATCGGACTAAATAAATAAATAAATAAATAGAAATATAAAATAAAATAAAACAAAATTAAATCAAATCAAATGCAGCTTCACATCCAGCAAGTCTGGGATGGGTCTGAGGTTCTGCAGGGCTAACAGGCTCCCAGGTAATGCTGACCGGCTGCAGGCCCACCTGCCACAGGTTGGGTAGTGAAGCCTTCCATTCCTGCAAATGGCTGGAGCCAGGAGAGCAGGGAGCAAAAGCCAGGCACAAACAGCACCATCAGGATCTTCCTCTCGTGAGCCTCCCTCTCCACACCCCGGGGCCACAGCCAATCGGTGGGACCAATCAAGGTCCCACCTTGAACCCGGACTCCCGGTCCCCTTTGGCATAAATAGCAAAAATGAAATTCCTCCTCCTCACTCCTCACCAGGCCAAATTTTCCAAACTCTTCAGATAACTTCAAGGGCGGCTTCCACACTCATTGTTCACCTGCTCCCCCTGTTTCAAACTCCTGAATCAATCACACAAGGGAAGCCAAACCTATTCTAACATTCTAATGGGAGACGCAGGTGTTTGACCACATCCCCCTTATTACTTGAGAAGGAGCATGATAAAAGGAAGCAAACCTACACCAAGGTCCCACCTTCTATACTTTTTGCAAAACTTAGAAAGTGAGAGCTCGCAGAACGCACCCTTGAAAAAAAATCCAGGCCCACAGCCTATACCACTGATGTAAAGAACTGACAGGAAGGAGTTTTTGACTTTACCCAAACCACCAGAGGAACTGATGGAGAACTTCGAAAATCCCAGGGTTCTCCATTTGCAGGGATGCTTTTTCTCCCTAAATGTGGAGAAGAAAAATCAAAATCCTTACCCTTATTCTAATTAATACCCATTTTAAAGTGACATAAGCAAACCTGCATCTGTGTAATCCAAGGTAGGAATTGCTACCAGCTAGTTCATGTGAACATAATTCAGGAGACAGCAGCATTTTGTAATCAATATCATCTCGCTACCTAGTAACTAGGTCTAGTTACTAAGGGGGCGTGCAATAAAGTAAGTAGTGCTCTGAATACTATTCTACAAGGGATACCTTACAGAAAAAGTCAAACCACTTTATCCACAGGTTCACAGGTTTTTTTCAACAATTCTTACGGGCAAAAAAAAAAAAAATTTCAAAGTCCCTTGAATACCCAGAGCATGGTCTTCCTTTACATTCAAATCCAGATAATTTATACTCTGGTGTTTCTTTGATTCACTAACATACCTTTGGATATTAGAGCATCCTTTTCACCTCTAGGAAGGAGAGGAACTCCTGCTTTTAAAAGTGCAGGCACGGAGCACCTGGGTGGCTCAGTGGGTTAAAGCCTCTGCCTCGGACTCAGGTCATGATCCCAGGGTCCTGGGATCAGGCCCCACATCAGGCTCTCTGCTCAGCGGGGAGCCTGCTTCCCCGCCCCCCTCCCTGCACCTGCCTTTCTGCCTACTTGTGATCTTTGTCAAATATATAAATAAAATCTTTAAAAAAAAAGTCCAGCGGCTGTTCATGAAGTCTGGAATGAGCAGAGCCCCTAGAAATAATCCAGCTCCAAGATTCTAAATTGAGGTATACAGGGCGCCTGGGTGGCTCAGTGGGTTAGGCCTCTGCCTTCAGCTCGGGTCGTGATCTCGGGGTTCTGGGATCGAGTCCTGCATCGGGCTCTCTGCTCGCGGGGAGCCTGCTTCCTCCTCTCTCTCTCTCTGCCTGTCTCTCTACCTATTTGTGATCTCTGTCTGTCAAATAAATAAAATTTAAAAAAAAAAAATCTTAAATTGAGGTATCCAAAATTTTTTTTAAGATTTTATTTATTTATTTGAGCAAGAGAGAGATACGGCAAGAGAGGGAACACAAGCAGGGGAAACGGGAGAGGGAGAAGCAAGCTTCCCACTGAGCAGGGAGCCCAATGCAGGGCTTGATCCTAGGACCCCAGGATGATGACCTGAGCCGAGGGCAGACACCAACGACTGAGCTACCCAGGCACCCCTGGGGTAACCAAACTTATGCTGCAGGGAGCCCACAGAGCCTCGGGGAAAATAAGGTGCATCTTCCTTGGATGCTTTCTGAATTAAGACAATAACTTAAAGCATTTTTATATTAAAACAGATGAATCC
This sequence comes from Mustela erminea, assembly GCF_009829155.1. Classification (NCBI taxonomy): domain Eukaryota; kingdom Metazoa; phylum Chordata; class Mammalia; order Carnivora; family Mustelidae; genus Mustela; species Mustela erminea. The sequence continues at coordinate 71,286,437 of NC_045614.1, read as the reverse complement.
TGCATCCTATTCTCCATCAAAGGAATTGGTGAATGAACATTGAAAAATTCCCTGAAAAGTGCCAGAAACCTCAGGCTATGCCCCCAAATCCCCCTTTCCAGGGTTCCTTTGCCCAGAAGATTATGGGGCAGGTTTAAGAAGTATCAATATGATCCATTTCATAGCTTGAGACCTGGCTGTGACTGGCTCCTAGAAGTCACTGTGCTGTTAGTCTTCGAAGAGATTTACAGCCCTCCTCCCATTAACCAGGTGAGGCTAGGAGCAGCCCTTCCCGAATGCAGGACCAGAAGCCAAACAAGGTTGTTAAGAGCTAGCCTTCCACCTGTGTGCCATCCTCTTCCACCTCAGGTGCACTCCTAACAAACACATAATTAAATGAGCTTCTCAATGAATCATAAAGCCACACATCCCTCCATAAAACACGTCAAAGCATTTCTTTAAGCGGCTGTTCATCACTGGCATTATATGTAGCTTGGAGGCATCCAGATTTACGCATATGCTATTAGTTACTGTCTCTTCACTAAAACGCTGAATTTTTCAACACTGCAGGTGGCCTCCATTTGGACACACCTAATAAGGAAGCAAGTCAGAATGGGTAGTATTTGTTCCCAAAAACGGGGGGGGGGGGGGGGGAGGAACCAGAAGGCCCATTCAACATTGTGTCTCTAGACAAAAGACACTCCCTTGAGACTGAAAAATAAAATCTAAGAACCTATGTGAGATGGTCAACTCAAGAGTCATCTAACAATTAGAGACCTACTGTGTGCCAGGTCAGAGGCTAGGGCTTAAGAAGCAATGACCAGAAGGAAATCCACATCAGACAGCAAATGGTAAGGCACTGTTAGTTTGGAAACTGAAAGCTGAGGAACCCCTTTCAATGCAAGTACTGCTCGTTTATTTTCAAAGCGCCCTTTTGGGGGAGAGGGGCAGAGGGAGAATCTTAAGCAGGCTCCAGCCCAGCACAGAACCTGACCTGGGGCTCAAACTCACAACCCTGAGATCATGACCTAAGCTGAAATCAAGAGTCGGACACTTAATGGACTGAACTCCCCCAGGTGTCCCTCAATACCCTTTTACGTGATCTGATTTGACCTTCATAGCAAAACTGTAAGAAAGATAATTAGTATTATAATATCTGCTTTATTTATCTCTGTTAGTGCTGAAAAAGGTCACCAAGTGACACACCTAGTCTTATCGGAATGAGACCTGAAAACCTCTCACATCATTTAGTCAAACTTTTACGAACACTTTCATTTAAAACATTCTTTAATCCTTGTAATAATTCCATAAGTTTTGTTTGTTCCGGGGAGGCAGGCAATCCCAGAGAAGGGAAAGCCAGGTCACAGGGGTTAAATAAGGGCCCAAGGTCACAAAAGAGAGAAGAGCTGGAATTTGAATCCAGGTCTTTCACCCAAAGGCCTGCGTCCTGGGGCACCTGGATGGCTCAGTGTATTCAACAGCAGATTCTTGACTTAGGCTCAGGTCATGGTCTTGGGATCCTGGGACCAAGCCCACCTTCCCCCCCATCAGGCTCAGTACTCACTTCGTAGTCTGCTTGGGAATTCTCTTTCCTCCTCCCACTGCTCCCTCCACCCGGCTGGCCCATGCTCCCACACAAGCACTCTCTCTCTAATAAATAAATAAATCTTTAAAAAAAAAAAAAAAAAGCCTGTGTCCTTTCAGAAAGAACATCAGCAACACAGCCAGGGTAGGGACACCCTCCAGGAAGAGCTGGGGATGGGAAACCAAATCTCACAGGCCCCTGGGGAGTTGAACAGGAACAGGCTCATGCTGGGGTCAAGCTGAGACCCAACTCTTGCCAAACCTGCTGGGCTTTCTAACCCAGCTCAGCAACCCCCAGTCCTGCTCGGCTCTCCAGGTGGCCTATGTTTGTCAGGGCACCTCTGTGATAAAACTAGGGTCAGAGATCAAAGGGCACACAAGTGTGATCTTTCCAAACCAGGAAAAAGAGGAAGGTATCATCTGTCACTCCAGATCCAACTCTGAACCTGCCAGGCAAACGTCCTGTCTGGCGCAGGGGGAGGGGGGCATTGACCCTCCCCAGTGCAGACTGCACAGGACTGAGCATTGCTCAATCTTGCCAACCACCTCTCTGCTGCTCTTGCAGTTGCAAACTGAAAAGGACCCTGTTCCTAGCTTGTCCCCCTGTCTGATATCCCTTGTTTATCCCTGCCGCAAATAAACAAAAGATGCTCCAGGAAAGGGTACCCATCCAGCCTACACACTTGCAGGCAACAGTTACATATTTGTTTGAAGCCATTAAGTTCTGGGGAAGAAAATCAGAAAACTGTTTTAAAAAAAGCAAACGGAGGCCAAACCACTTACACTTCGGAGGCGCTCAAAGTGAAGGCTGATTTCGGTTTCTGAGCAAGTGCAGGGAAGGGCTTGAAGCACAGAGGCTGGCCTGGGAGCAGCTGAGCTTCCCTAAACACAACTTAACAAAAGAAGAAACCACACTTCATCACATTTGTTTTCACCTGCAATAGGCTGACCTTGAAGATTCGAAAACGATTTAAAAACCCATGTCCGGGGCGCCTGGGTGGCTCAGTGGGTTAAGCTGCTGCCTTCGGCTCAGGTCACGATCTCAGGGTCCTGGGATCGAGTCCCGCATCGGGCTCTCTGCTTGGCGGGGAGCCTGCTTCCCTCTCTCTCTCTCTGCCTGCCTCTCTCTCCATCTACTTGTGGTCTCTCTCTGTCAAATAAATAAATAAAATCTTTTAAATAAATAAATAAATAAATAAAAACCCATGTCAAAAAGTGACAAAAGTAAACTTGTTAACTCTCAGAATTGAAAGGAAGGTTCCTAAAAGCCACACGTTCTGTCCCAGACACACTCAGATGATGTAATTTACATTAGTTTTGCGGGTGAGTGGGAACCGGGGTGCTGCTCACTCTCTGGCCTGGCTCAGATCGGGGCTCTCTGAAGGTCGCCTCACTGTCATCTCCGAGTGCCGAAACCCGGAATCCGGGCCACGCGGTGTGACCGACACCATGGCTACGGGCACCTTTTGAGGCCCCGCGAGGGTCTCCCTCAGGTGCGGTCAATGCAGGAGGGGTACTGCCTCAGGGTCCCGGAGCCCGGCCTCTCCCGCCGCCGCCAACACCGCATCACGCGCCCCGACTCCACGAACACTGGTGTCCCTCCCCACCCACCCGCCGGGCCCGATGCGCGGCCCCGGGTCTTACCCGAGCGAGGCGCACGGAGCGCGGCCCCGTCGCAGGCGCGGTCCCGGGGGCCTCCCGCGCGGGGCTCTCCGGGAGCTTGGTTCTGTCGGCCGCCTCCTCTTCGTTGTCCTCGGCCCGGCCCCGGCCGCCCGGCGGCTCCCGTTCCCTCCGCAGCTGCCGGCCGGGCGGCACAGGGGTGCACGCGGCTGGGTTCGGCTTCGGCGCCCCCTCCTCCTGCTGCTCGCCGCCGACTTGGCGCTCGAGGGCTCGGGGTCCGCGGTTCCGGGACGCGGGGGTCGTCTAGGTGCTCCGGCTGCCCCGCGCTCCCTCCCGCGCGCAGCCCCTCTCCGGGGGCGCCTCACTCGTGGCGCGCGGGCGTCACGGGCTCGGGGCGCGCGGGCACGGCGGCGGGGTGGGCCCCGGGGCGGCGGGCGGGGGCGCTGCTGCAGACGCGGGCACTGATGCGGGCGCCGCGGCGCGGCCTCTCGCCATGGCTCCCCCGCGGGCAGGCGGCTCGCACCTCCCCTCCGCGCTGCCGTCACCGCCCGACGCGCGCCGAGCCCTCCCCTTCTACCGCCCCGCCCGCCCGCCGGCCTGCGCCGCCACCTGCGGGCGGCCCTCCAGGATGCACGCCCCGCGGAGCGCGCGGGTTGCGCCGGGAGCCGCGCCCCTCTGCCCTGCAGCCGCGGTCCTGGTCCCGCCCCCCGCTTTTACCTGCGCCGCGGGGCTTGGGAAAGTGCCGGTCGATTCGAATACCTGTGGGGGAAACCTGTACACAGCTCCCCGAGCGCTTACTTCTAGCGCTTTTCGGCGTCCGTCTAGGTTCAGTCTACCGGGAGCACGTGCGCTGCTTACCACTAAAGCAGTTGACGTCCAGACGCGTTCCTGCAGGTTGGGCGTTCTCCTAGGAAGCAAACCTGAGGCTCAAGCAGAGGAAGGACACTGCCGAGCGCTGGGGATTGGCGGTGGAGGAGGGGTATGTCAATGGACAGTCTGAAAAAAATGCCACCGATCTCTAGGTCCGGGAAGGCCGAGGGTTGGGGGGCGGGGCGCGGAATCAGAAAAGGATCCAGGAAGTAAGTGCTCACAGGCCGATATATTATGCAAATCACCAATGGACAGTTTAACTCGAAACAACCCAATTAGCTCATTTCCACTTAGGGCTGCTGAGTGTACTACTTTGGCCCCTTCTCTGCCCAAAGGTCATAGAGGATGTTGGGAAGGCACGGAGAGGACTCTAACCAAAACCAAAGGCGTAAGAAAGCTGAGCCATAGAAAACCTGGTTTCAAATACTGGAAGAAGACTTGAAGTGTACCGTGAAGATTCTTTCAGGCAAGAATCATCCCCCGATGCTAACACTAGAGCGGATTTAATTGAAGAGCAGATATTTGCTTCGCTTAATGTCTCTCCATTGATGGTTTAGGCTCATTAATAGCAAGGGGGAAATATTTACAAAGGAGCCGGCAGACAACACCTTGACCAGGTGATCAAAATTAACATCATGAATGAGAGTAGACGGGTACCATGTCCTCAGAACGTTTCACTGACTACGCAGTATTCCGGGGGAACTGCATAACCTGAACCTGACGATGATGAAACCTCAGAAAAACCCCAAATGAGGAACATCTAGTAAAAAGGGGCAGAGACTGTATTCTTCAAATGTGTCAACGTCAAAAAGACAAAAGAGGGGAGTCCAGGTGGCTCAGTTAATGAAGTGTCTGACTTTTGGTTTCAGCTCAGGTCTTGATCCCAGAGTAGTGAGTTCAAGTCCCACATTGGACTTTCAAGACCTATCTCCAAAGGCAAGGGAAACAAAAGCAAAAATGAACTTTTGGGACTTCATCAAAATAGGAAGCTTCTGCACAGGAAAGGAAACAGTCAAAAAAACAAAGAGGTATCCCCCAGAATGGGAGAAGATATACAAATGACACTAAGACAAAGGGGCTGATATCCAAGATCTGTAAAGAATCTCAAACTCAACACCCAAAAAACAATTGGGTCAAAAAATTGGCAGAAGACATAAGCAGACACTTCTCTAAAGAAGACATACAAATGGCTAACAGACCCATGAAAAAGTGTTCATTATCAGTAGCCATCAGGGAAATTCAAATCAAAATCACATTGAGATACTATCTTATACCTGTTAGAATGCAAAAATCGACAAGGCAAGAAACAACTAATATTGGAGAAGTCGTGGAGAAAGGGGAACCTCCTTACGCTGTTGGGGGGAATGCAAATTGGAGCAACCACTTTGGAAAACAGTGTGGAGTTTCCTCAAAAAATTAAAAATAGCAGCGCCTGGGTGGCCCAGTCATTAAGGGTCTGCCTTCTCCTCAGGTCATGATCCCAGGGTCCTGAGATTGAGCCCCGCACTGGGCTCCCTGCTTGGCCAGAAGCCTGCTTCTCCCTCTCACGCTCCCCCTGCTTATAGTCCCTTTCTTGCTGTGTCTCTCTCTGTCAAATAAATAAAATCTTTTTAAAAAATTAAAAATAGAGCTACCCTATGACCCAGCAATTGCACTACCGGTACTCACCCCAAAGATACAGAGGTAGTGAAAAGAAGGGCTATATGCACCCCAATGTTCATAGCAGCAATATCCACAATAGCCAAACTGGAAAGAGCTGGGATGTCCTTCAATAGATGAATGGATAAAGATGTGGTCCATATACACAGTGGAATATTACTCAGCCATCAGAAAGGATGAATACCCAACTTCTGCGTCAACATGAACAGGACTAAAGGAGATTATGCTAAGTGAAATAAGTCAAGCAGAGAAAGTCAATTACGGTTTCACTTACATGTGGAACATAAGGAATAGCATAGAGGACATTAGGAGAAGAAAAGGAAAAGTGAATTGGGGTGAATCAGAAGGGGAGATGAAGCATGAGAGACTGTGGATTCCGGGAAACAAACTGAGGGTTTTAGAAGTGAGGGGATAGAGGAATGGGTGAGCCTGGTGATGGGTATTTAGGATGGCATGAGTGGCATGGACACTACATCAAAAACTAATGATGTACTGAATGGTGACTAACAATAAAAATAAATAAATAAACATTACCATATGTACATTAGAAAAAAGAAAAAGAAAAAAAAGGACAGAAGGAGGTTATATGTTCCAAATTAAAGGCTGCTAAAAAAGACATGACAACTTAATGGGATACCTTGTCCTAATCTGAATCCTGTACTGGAGGAGGGAAAATGCTGGAAAGAATATTTCAGCGGACAAAGTTGGAATCCTGATAGTAAATTATTGGCTCAATGTTAAATTCACTGCTGTTGATAACTTGGACCATGTTCATGTAGAAGACTATCCCCATTCTTAGAAATACACACTAAAGTATTGTGCAAGCATGATGTGTGCAACTTCAAGGGACTCAGAAAAAAACATATTGATAGGAAAAACAATAAAATAAATGGGCAAGATATTAACAATCAGTGAATCTGGGTACAGGATGTACTGAAACATGTCTGTACGTTTGAAATTATTTCCAAATAAAAATACTTTTTGAGAAACCAAGCAGGGGATGTGGTTGGATGGGAGGAAGGCAAGGTGCATCTATAAAAGGGGGACACAAGATTCTTCTGCTTTTAGAACTTGTGGTCTTAGAGCAAGTGATCAAATTTATATAGAACTGACATACACTGAAATAAGTACAAGTAAGACTGGGGAAATCTGAATAAGAGGTAGGTTGTATCAATGTTAACATTCTAGCTGTAATAACATACCAAGGTTTTCAAAATGTGATCAATGAGGAAACTGTGCAAAGTGTATTATTTCCTGTGGTTAAATGTGAATCTACAATTATCTCAACAGAAATTTCAATTACAAAGACGCCTGGCTGCCTTGGTTGCTAGAGAATGCAACTCTTGATCTCGGGGTTGTGAGTTCGAGCCCCACACTGGGTGTGGAAATTACTTAAAAATAAATAAAACCTTTTTTAAAAAATTCATTTACAAAAGAAGTGATCGAATATATGCCAGATTGGTATGTATGTAGGCAGGGCTAACTGGGAGTGTGTAAGAGCAAATGCGCTGGTGCTATCTCCTTGTGGGTTTAGAGTAGACATGGGGCTGTTAGCAATATGTTTTTTAACTAAAAAATAATAATAATTAAAATAAAATAAATAATATAAATAAGTAAAAATAAAATAATAATAAGCTATTTGATAAACTATTTGACTATTTGATATATCACTGACAGATCAGGTTCCTTCCAATTCTGTAATTTAAGAATCCTAGAGCTGGGGGATCTTTGACATCATCTAGTCCAACCTTCTCATTTTCAGGAAACTGCGGGCAGAAAAGTGGTACATGACCAAAGGAGCATCCAATTAGTGGTAGACCCATAACTACAACTCTTGTCTGCCAAATACGTCCAATGCTCTTTGCACCTTTACCAGCTGCCTGTCACTCTCTATATCCATGAGGTGCAGTCAAGATTGGTGCCAAATTTTGAAGTCATCCATTCATTCATTTTGACTCCCTGACTGTGGCCCTGTGGGCACAGGGTCCTGACATCCTGTTTCCAGCACCAGATGACAGACGCATGTATCCCACCCTGGAGGAGGAGGGGCTGGTTTCCTTCTGCCATCCCCAGCTTGGTAGGAGCAGGTGGCAGGCAGGACCCCTTGAGTGAGCCCCCAGCTGTGTGCCCTGAGCTACTTCAGCAGCTGGTGACCTGCTGCTTCTGGAAGTCAAGGGTGCAGTGACGTAAGAGGGCAGCTAGATGGGTATACAGAAGAGAAAGTACTAATTGCCTGGCAGGTCCCAGCCTTACCCAACATCGGGCATAGGTCTCTACACCAGAAGTGACTTGGGCCTCCCTTAGGGCACAGATAGGCACTGTATTCTTTCCTTCTGTCAAATCAAATTAAAATCAGCATATGTTCACTGATATTTGCCAGGCCCTGAATAAGTAGCTATGGGGAAAATATATATATATATATGTAATTCCTGCCCTTTAGAAACCCAAAATACAACCAGGGACCCATGATGGACATGCAGAAAATGTCTTGACAAAAGAATTAAAACGTTAGCTTTGTTGGCTTGGGTTCTCCTCAAAAGCAGTGTTAAAGGAGGACTCAAGAGCAGGTAGTTTCTTTGGGGAAGTGATTGCATGGAACAGGGGTAGGAAAAGGAATCAGGGCCAGAAAGAATGAAACAGGCAGGGAGAGAAAACCCACCCAAGGATGCTTAATCTAGGTGGTCTCCTCTATGAGCAAGTAGGGCTCAGTCCTCCCGGCACCCTCTGAGGAATTGCATAGAATGCAAGACATGGGGACACCTGGGGGGTACACTTGGTTAAGTATCTGACTTTTGGTTTTGGCTCAGGTCATGATCTCAGGGTTGTGAGATCAAGCCCCACACCAGGCTCTGTGCTCATCATGGAGTCAGCTTGGGGTTATCGCTCCCTCTTCCCATGTCCCTCCCCCTGTGCTCTCGCTAAAATAAATAAATGAATCTTTGAAAAAAAAGGATGCAAGACGGAAGAAGGGAGCATTTATCCACCAGCTCCAAGCTCCCATTGGCCAAGTGGGCACTGAACAAAAGAGTGAACTGAGAAGGTATCACGGGGACATACATATATACAAAATGCTCAGATTCACCAGCAGAAAAGCAGCCTCCGGGCAGAGATTTTTGCTTGCTTTGTTCGTTGCTGCATTCCAAGCAGCAACAATAGGACCTGACTCATAGTAGATGCTCAATCAATTGACCCAGAATGAGTGAACTATGGAGGAAATTGTTAAAGTATGTAAATAAGTCATTTATCAACAATGGGTGTGTGTTTACATGCCCACTTGTATGTGCACTGGGTATTGGATAGGTTAGAGTGATAGTGAACAAAAAAGGTACAGTCTTGGCCCTGTGAATCTTTCACTCCAGTAGAAGACTCAGACAATATGCTCTATATGCACCTTCAATTAGTTTGTGACACATGCTGAGAAGAAAAGCATGCAGGCACTGGAAATAGAATCATAGGAGGATTTATAATAGACCAGCTGGTCAGGGAGGATCTGTCCAAGGAGGTGACCCAGAAGAGGAACAGGAACCAATCATGCAAGGGGCAAAGGGCAGCATCAGGAAAGGGCCCAGAGGCAAGAAAGACAGTAGCTGGCGCTGCTGGGATTTCAGGGAAGAGCCAGACTGTGGCCTGTGTGCCAGTTTGAGGAAACCCAGATGGCACTTCAGAGCCAGACGGCAGGGCTCACCCACAACCTCCACTTCCATCTCCACTACTGCTACAAGTAATACTTCGGGAACATGCTAAAATCCCACGTCATATAAGCAGGCCCCTGCAAATTCAACTGGTAGGGTGTAGCATAGGGTCACAAAACTGAAGGTTAATTAAAATCAGTATTTCTGGAGTGCCAGGGCAGCTCAGTTGGTTGAGCGTCTACCTTCAGTTCGGGTCACAATCCTGGGGTCCTGGGATGGAGCCCCAAGCGGGGCTCCCCGCTCAGCAGGAAGTCTGCTTCTCCCTTTCCCTCCGCCCCTCCCCCTGGCTCGTGCTCTCATGCTCTCTCCCAAATAAATAAATAAAATCTTTTTGTAAAAAATCAGTATTTCTTGGGGCGCCTGGGTGGCTCAGTGGGTTAAAGCCTCTGCCTTCGGCTCAGGTTGTGATCCCAGGGTCCTGGGATCAAGCCCCGCATCGGGCTCTCTGCTCAGCAGGGAGCCTGCTTCCCCTCCTTTCTCTCTGCCCGTCTCTCTGCCTACTTGTGATCTCTGTCTGTCAAATAAATAAATAAAATCTTTATTAAAAAATCAGTATTTCTAGTAAATATTTCATGGCTACTATGTGACCAAAAAAAAGGAAAATGTTTTCTATTCATTTAATAAATATCTAGGGAGTCATGAATAAAGCTTCAGGTTAACTGAACTGAGAGCACCCCCAAATGATCATAGGCTCCTCATGTATAACCACCTCCCACACACACATCCTCCAAGAAAAGAACTTGAACCTGCCAGAACAAGAACAAAAATCCAATCCTGTTATATCCACACCCACGTTGTCACTGAATGTCTTATCCCAGGATTGGTTTGTTTGTTTTTATTAAGATTTGTTTATTTATTTGAGACAGAGGTAGAGGGAGTGGGGAAGGAGAATCCCAAGCAGACTCCATGCCGAGTGCAGAGCCTGACATAGGGCTGGACCCCAGGACCCTGAGATCACAACCTGAGCCAAAACCAAGAGTCAGTTTACCAACTGACTACACCACCAGGTGGCCCTTATCGCAGGGTTTTAATCTGACATTTACTGAGCACATATATGCACCAAGCACTGTACTAAGAACTGACATCACTTCATTGAATCTCTACAGCAAGTCTGTGTGATAGCCATTAACATCTGCAATTTATAAATAAGAAAACTGGAGCCTCGGAGAAATTAATTTACCCAAAGTCACACACTATTGACAAAATCAGAATCAATCCAGGCTTCTAGCCCCCTATGATTGATTCAACACTTTGCTTTTGTCCTGTGAAGAAAAGGAGAATCAACCAGTCTTGGAAGAATGGAAGAATGGGGAGGTTAGGATTGGGGTGGGAAAGAACCCTAGGATCAAGATGCGTAGCCTTGTGTTTATAATGCCGACCAGCTGCTCGTGGGAAGTAAGAAAAAAATAGATTTATATCAAAACCTTCTTTAATAGCTGGTGTTAGTCCTGATGCTGTAAACACCATGTATACGTGGATAACTTCCAACTTTACACTTCCAGTCCTGACTCTCCCTCCTGAACTCCAGACTCATGTAAACAAACTGCCTAACTGGCACTTCTGTCTGGATGTCTAGCAGTCATCTCAACCCTCTGATGCGCCAACGTGAGCTGCTGGCCTTGTCCCAAGTAGTTCTACTCTCCCGGTCTTTTAGAGTTCAGTTGCTCAGGCCAAAAACCTTATAATCATTTTAAACTTCTCTCTTTGTTCCCAACCTATTGGGGATTCTGTTGGTTCTACCTTTCAGATACAATTCAGAATCTACTTCTCACCACCTTCATTGCTTTCAACCTGCTCCATTTCCCCTGGAGCCCTGCAAGAACCTCCCCAAACCTTGCTTGCTCCCCTCTCATCCTCTCCTTTCCCCCAGAGTCCATTGTCAACGCAAGAGCCAATATCCTTGTAAAATGTGGCTCATTTCATGGTCCTCCTCTCTCAAAACCCTCCAATACCTCCCCATTTCCCCCAGAAAATAAGCAAATATCTTTCCAGTTGTCCATAAGATCTACACGGTCTGCACCCCCCACCTCCCAGCCTCATTTCCCTCTTCTCTCCAACTCACTCCCTTCACTCCACAGGCATAATGATCTCTTTGCTATTCCCTGAACACCCAAAGACACTCTCACCTCAGCATTGCACACTGTTCCCTTTGCCCCAAATTCTCTTCCTCCACATGGCCCTTCCCATCACCTTCCCAGCAAGGCCCTTAGGCACCCCAATTCCCCTTGCTCTCTTCTATTTTTTCTTATTCAACACATTATAACATGTACTCATTGCTGTTTATTTTCTGCCTTCTCTCGATTCACAAGGTAGTTTTATTCCTAGGTATAATCTTGACACAATGTCTAGAACAAAGTAGTTGTTCAATAATTATTTGTCGAATGATCCATCCTTCGGACTCTTACCAAAGAACCATCTGACCCAAAGTACACTCACTGATTAACATTTCATTGTCTTATTGGAGGTGGAGAATATAGTAATTTCTGGTTTTTACATCAGTGTTAAAAGACCTTGAGAGGGCGCCTGGGTGGCTCAGTTATTAAGCGTCTTCTGGGATCGAGTCCCGCATCAGGCTCCCTGCTCCATCGGGAGTCTGCTTCTCCCTCTGACCTTCTCCCGTCTCATGCTCTTTCTTTCTGTCTCTCTCTCAAATAAATAAGTAAAATCTTAAAAACAAACAAACAAACAAAAAACCCTTGAGAATATGTCCTGACTTTCCTTAACTTCTCTTCTACAACCCATTATGAAGTGACCATCTATCCAAACCCTGCAAGACCCTATTTTTTCTCAAGATCTACAGTATTATTCTCAAGGGAATGAGTATCCTATATGATTTTCTGATTATGGTATATTCATTCCTATTGGCTAATATTGTCATAAAACGACTTCTTATCTCCAAGTCCTAGGAATCCACATTTTACTGGATGACTCTGGGATGTCACTGTCAGTTTATCCTGATAGGAAACTATCTCTGCTATTTTAATTCTTTACTTACTCCCATCTAAGTCTTTTCAAATTCATATACCTTGAAGATTTTCTGGTACATGATATTTTACGTGTGGCCAATATTCTCCTAGTTGCCTGTTTCCTAGTGGTATATATTTATGCTTTGTTTCATTTCCCCCTGAGCATGGATTCTTCATCCAGGGTCCTCGGAGGTCCAAGGGGAGATGTCAGGGAGCGTATTAGTTTGAGTGGGATAAACTGATGTAGTAAGTAAATGTAAAATGTAACAGTTCGACACAGTGGTTTGTCTTTTGCTCAAGTAACAATTGAGTGTAATTCCAGACTGGTAGAGGAGCTCTGTTCCATGTATTACACTAAGGGACTGATTGTGGACTGAATGGGCAAACTCTGGCTCCACCATCTTGGGTCACGCAGGGCATGGCCCAACTCAGTGAAGGGCTGGGGGAGAGAGCGTGGAGGAACCTGCAGGGGAGGTTCTATGAGCCAGGCCTGGCAGGAACACACAAACCACTTCCACTCCAGTTTCACTGGTGAAAGGTCTTAGTTACATGGCCACAGTCACTAGAGGGAAGCTGGGCAATGTCATCTAGCTGAGCAACCAGGAAGAAAGGGGAAACAGATTTTGATACCCAGCTAGCATTTTCTGCCACGGGGGGCAGGGAAGGTCTGAAGAACAGGTGCAAACACACACACGCACACCACAAAAGATGCATTTTCATTTGATTTACTTTAAAAATTATAAAGAAAAAATTGCTTTACTAATTCAAAGTATAAGCTATGGTTTTAGTTCACTTTATTCTTCATGAGGAGGCATAAGGTGATCTGATTGGCCGGGCTGGGTCATATGACCATACGGGATCAGGGGTGGGGTCTGTTACCAAGGAAAGATGCTGGTACTTAGGCTCAGGCAAGGTAAAGGTTCATCCCACTATCCTGTCATCTGAATTAACTTAATTGGAAAAACGTGTTGTGAGGGACACAGCTGGAATTTCCCTGTCCCCCTCACAGTTTAGTGCAGCCCGTGTCAGTAGCCAGCACCTGCATCTCTTCCACTTTTTCTGGCAATTGAAGGCTGTTCTGCTCAGTAGGACAGCCTAGAAGTTTGGGGATATTGAAGACCCTATTCCAGAAGTCTCCATTGCCTTGCCCCTTAGGACAATGTCAATTTTGTGTTGGCTGCCCGACTTCTTCCACGTGATTAAGTTCCAGTTATTTTTGCTTGATAAAACGTCCTTCATTGGCTATCTTTCTTTCTCTGTCTCACTTCTCTGCTCTTCTGCCCAAGTTTCTTGGGATCGCCAAATAAGTAGCTTGAAATCCCTGGAGTTTCTTTTGGGGGGCACCCAGACTAAGACACTTACCCTGCCATGACTGTTATGCATCTTGGTCAATGTTTGTTAGCGCAGACTCTGTACTGTCAAAGCAAGCAAAGAACATCCATGGAAACTGCTTTAGATACCGTGATTATGTCAAACTGGGAAATAAGGTGAGGAGAAACAGGGTCAGTGGTTTCTGCGCTGCAAGGGCTATGAAAAGAAAACAAAAGTAACAGTCTCGCAGAGCTCAGCATCAGCAAGTAGAACATTTTCCCCTGCTGTTACTAAATTTATCACATTCAGCAACAGAAAGTAGTTGACCCAACTTGAACAGACTCCCGTTTCTCTGACTGGAGTTTAGGAATAAATAAGCCTGTAAGCACAGCCTCCATGTAGGATGTAAGACCTTGGCACAGATGAAGCGGAGTTAGGTAATGGAATACGGCAGGGCGGAAACAGTTTGCTCTCTTCCTCCAGCCCCCCAACACAGACCAATTATATTGATGGTAGAGCAGTAGCAGCAAACTCTTAAAAAACAAACAAACAAACAAACAAACAAAACCCCCCAAAACCTAAGCCTGTCTGTTAGCTGAGGCGACAAAGAAGGGTTTTCAGGAACACGAAGTGCTCATGGCTTTCGTTTGACTTGAATTATCGCATGGGACAAGACACAAAGCCACCCCACTCCACATGGGATGAAGTTCTTGCTGACAAAAGCACAAAGGCAAAGGCCCAGTGCAGGAGCATCCACGGCTCGTCATCTTGGACAGGCTGTAAAGAGGGTGCATCTTCTTCCTGAGAAGAACTCAAACTGGGGTTTGCTTCCATTCAGAAGCCCCGTGTGAAGCCTCCGTGGGGGGTGCACATCCCGGTGCCAAACGGAAGAGATGACACACAACTCAAGGCAACTGATGAAGTCCTTGCTTCCTCCTTCCCCTTCCACTTCAAAAGGTTGCTGGAGAGAACGCATGTTATTCTTTTCCTCCCTGTCTCAATTGTTATGAAAGTTTTACAACCTGTTTCAATTTCTTTCATATTTACCTTTAAAATTTTACAAATATATGGTTATTTATCAAAACAAGGCATCAATCTGACTTGAGGATGTACTCTAGGAAAACAAACAAACATAAATGCAAATAAAGAAGCTAACAGACGACATGTAAAACAATGAGAAAATGTCATATGTGTTTGGGTTGCAGGGTGGCACAGTGGGGTAAGTGTCTGACTCTTGATCTTTGGCTCAGGGTCGTGGCATGAAGCTCCAAGTTGGACTTTGTGCTCACTGTGGAGTCTGCTTGAGATTCCCTCTCCCTCTCCCTCGTGCCCTCCTCCCTCCTCGTTCTGTCTCTCTCTAAAATAAATAAATAGGGGCGCCTGGGTGGCTCAGTTGGTTGGGCGACTGCCTTCGGCTCAGGTCATGATCCTGGAGTCCTGGGATCGAGTCCCGCATCGGACTCCCTGCTCAGTGGGGAGTCTGCTTCTCCTGCTGATCTCTCTCCTCTCGTGCTTGCTCTCTCTCTCTCAAATAAATAAATAAAATCATTTAAAAATAAATAAATAAATAAATAAATCTTTAAAAAAATTTTTATTTATTTATTTGACAGAGATCACAAGTAGGCAGAGAGGCAGGCAGAGAGAGAGGGAGAAGCAGGCTCCCCGCCGAGCAGAGAGCCTGATGTGGGGCTCAATCCCAGGACTCTAGGCTCATGACCTGAGCCAAAGGTAGAGGCTTTAACCCACTGAGCCACCCAGGCACCCCAATAAATCTTTTTTTTTTTTAAGGTTATATTTGTTCAAGAGAGACTGAGGGACAGATAGCTAGAGAGCACACAAACAGGGAAGAGAGGGAGAAGCAGGCTCCCTGCTCAGCTCAATCCCAGGGCTGGATCCCAGGACCCTGAGATCATGACCTGAGCCAGAGGCAGACATTTAACCGACTGAGCCACCCAGGAGCCCCTAAAATAAATAAACCAATCTAAAAAAAAAAAAAAGAAAAAGAAGTGCTCAAAGGACAAAACAAAACCCACAGTGATGGGTTATGTCAATGGGACCAGGAGTCAGCTATAAGAATTCCAAATGGTCAAAGCTGAGACAATTTGAGCAAAAAATAAAGTGGTATTGAGTCATTTGGATTATAACCCAAAGTACAAATTAAATAGCCATGAATACATACTGGCATAAATAAATGATTGAATAAGCAAATACACGGGAAGCAAGAGAAAAATCTCCCATGCAGAAGAATTCCAAATAAAGTATGTAGATCTCCATTCTCAAGGGGGTTGGTGCATAACTCCCCACTCTGGAAGTGTGGGCTAAATATAGTGACTTCCTTCCAGAGAGTTCCATACAGAAAGAGGAAAAGAGTTACTTTACAGTGGGGAAACATGGTAAATACCGCCTCCACCAGGTGAACAAGACCTATGTCAACAGTGACATGTCGTGTTGACAGCAGGTACCCCTGATATGATGTGATGAGAAGGGCACTTCACCTCTGTGGTCCTCCTTCCTTAACCCATAACCCCAGTCTAATCATAAGAAATACATCAGACAGACCTCAACTGATTGATGTTCTAAAAATACCCAACCAGTGTTCTTCAAAACTGTCAAGGTCATCAAAACAAGGAAAGTGTGAGAAACGGTCACAACCAAGAGAAGCCACAACAACTAAGAGACCCAACAACTAAACTAAACTCAGTATTTTGGATGAGCTCCTGGAAATTTGGTAAAAACTAAAGAAATCTGAGTAAAATGTGGACTTTAGTTATGTCTCAATATTTGTGACAAGCATGCCATCCTAAGATGTTAACAGAGAAAACTGGGTGTGGGGCATGAGAAGTGTTCATGCTATCTTCGTCATTTTTCTATGAATCTAAAACAATTCCAAAGTAAGTTTATTTAAAAAATAATGGTAACATCAAAACTGGTAGGTACCATTTAAAGTCAAAACAACTTTTTAAAAAAAGGTTTTGTTTGATTATTTGAGAGAGAGTGTATGTCCAAGAGCATGAGCTGGGGAGAGGGCAGAGGGAGAGGAAGAAGCAGATTCCCCACTGAGTGGGGAGCCCAAGGTGGGGCTCCATCCCAGGACCCCAGGACCATGACATGAGCCGTAGGCAGACACTTAACCGACTGAGCCACTCAGGTACCCCTAAAGTCAAAATAACTTTTAATAATATGATGAGAATGTTTAATGCACTGGTTGTGAAGAAATTATTTAAATATAAATAAAATTAATAACTTGAAATGAAAGTACAATTTCCACAAAATCCGTGGAGAGGGAGGAAGTTAGAGAAGGAAATTAAGTCTTGGGGGACAGGGGGATGGGCAAATGGGTGAAGGGGAAGGGGAGGTCCAGGCTTCTCATTATGGAATGAACATGTCAGGGGGATATAGTCAATGGTACCATAGGTAGAGCACCATAGGTGTGGTGATGGACACTTGTGGGGAACAGTGCATAACGTATGGAGAAGTTGAATCATTCTGTCTTATATCTGAAACTAGGGGAACATTGTATGCCAACTATACTTTAATAAAATAAAAACACATTTTAAAAACATTTTTAAAGGGAAGGTAAGTCTAAAGATTTGGTCCTGGGTAATGCATGATTTTGGAGAAAAAAAGACATATTTTGTAGATGGGCTCACTTATTGCTGGAGGAATTAAAGTAGCTGCCACATAGGCAAAGCAAGAGAGGAGAATGACGATAAAGCATAATAAAGTCAAACACAGAACATGACCAGAAGAAGGCCACTGTGTAACTGGGGATCATAGGAAACTTCAAAAGGTTAAATCCTCCCTCAGAAAGAGAAGACTCTCAGACTGGGTAAAGGAAAGTCCAGCTTTCTGGGCTTTACAAAAGACACCAAAAACAATATGATTCTTTTTTTTAAAAGATTTTTAAAAATTTATTTATTTGTCAAAGAGAGAGAAGAGCACAAGAAGGGGGAGCAGCCGACAGAGGGAGAGGAAGAAGCAGGCTCCCCACTGAGCAAGGAGTTGAGGGGCTCGATCTCACAAGTCTGGGATCATGACCTGAGCTGAAGGCAGACGCTTAACCAACTGAGCCACCTAGGCATCCTAGGAGTATGATTTTTAAAACACTGACAGTCCTAGGAAGGGCAAACATATAACAGTAGAAGGCACAATACATTAAGAAATGGAAACATAAACAGAAAGCTTTGGTGATACTACTAACACAAGAGCAGTGTCCTTAACTGCTTACACGCGCCTTTCTCAGTCCGTTCACACCTAGCCTGAGTCCAGCGCACACCTATCTACAGGAAGTTCTACCCTTCCCCTGGTAAATCTGAGTGCTTACATTTTCCGAAAAGCCATCTGGCTATTCTTGTCACCTCTTGTGCTGGGCCTGCAGATGACTCACTTGGGCCTCTGGCCTCTCTGGATCTCTTCAGTCAAGGCCACCTGGAGACCCCCCGATGTCCAGCCAAGCACAACTAATGTAGGGCTTGTCAAGTTTAATTAGAGTTCACAAAGACCCAAGGACAGTCATTACATGTAAGCCAAGCTCACCAGATGGAAAGAGTTGTTGTTGTGATATGTCATTTATCCCCCCAAATTGATCAGTGGATTTTTTTAAAAAAGATTTTATTTATTTATTTGACAGAGAGTTAGAGAGAGAGCACAAGTAGGCAGAGTGGAAGGTGGAGGGAGAGGGAGAAGCGGGCCCTCCGCTGAGTGGGCAGCCCCACGCTGGGCTCTATCCCAGGATCCCAGGATGGTGACCTGAGCTGAACACAGCTGCTTTAACCAACTGAGCCATCCAGGCATCCCTGATCAGTTGGTTTTATGTTAAACCAATCAGACGCCAGGGAAATTTTTATTTTATTTTATTTTATATCTTTCAGTTCATAGGGAAGGACAAATACATAAGAATATCCAAGACAATTGAGAAAACCATCAAGGGCTACTAATTCTAACCAGAAAGCAAAATACAGGATTGTTTCTGTCATAGGAATTGACAAGAACAGGAATAGCATGAAACTGAGAACTGAAAAACAGAACAATGCCATAGTGCCCACCGTGACATGAGTTTCAGGCAAAATTCTGAACAATTCAGAGAAAACACTTTTAAAAAGGGTTCCCTGGGCGCCTGGGTGGCTCAGTGGGTTAAGCCGCTGCCTTCGGCTCAGGTCATGATCTCAGGGTCCTGGGATCGAGTCCCGCATCGGGCTCTCTGCTCAGCAGGGAGCCTGCTTCCTCCTCTCTCTCTGCCTGCCTCTCTGCCTACTTGTGATCTCTCTCTGTCAAATAAATAAATAAAATCTTTAAATAAATAAATAAATAAATAAATAAATAAATAAATAAAAAGGGTTCCCTAAGTGTTCCTTGTTTCTCTAATTTCTTCTTAGTTTCTCTTCCTCTTTTTATATTTTCTAAATTTTTTGAAAGATTTAAAAAATTTTTTAAAGATTTTTCATTTATTTGAGAAGGAGAACATGAGCTGAGGAAGAGGCTAATGGAGAGGGAGAGACAGACTCCCCGCTCAGCAGTACAAGGCTCTATCCCAAGGCCCCAGGATCACGACCTGAGCTGAAGGCAGTCATTTAACTAACTGAGCCACTCAAGTGCCGTAAAAGATTTTATTTTTAAGTAATCTCTACATCCAAGGTAGGGCTTGAACTCATGACCCCGAGATCAAGAGTCACATGCTCCACCAACTGAGACATCCAGGAGCCCCCTCTCTTTCCCCTTTTTATTTTTATTTATTTTGATTTATTTTTAAAGGTTTATACTTATTTACTTGTCAGACAGAAGAGATAGAGATCACAAGTAGGCAGAGAGGCAGGCAGAGAGATAGGGGGAAGCAGGCTCCCTACTGAGCAGAGAGCCTGATGTGGGGCTCGATTCCAGGACCCTGAGACCATGACCTGAGCTGAGGGCAGAGGCTTAACCCACTGAGCCACCCAGGCACCCCTTCTTCCTCTTTATAAAGAGATGATGTGGATAATATATCTCTAGAGGCCTGAAATTCCAACAGTCATCACCAACAGATTCAGCAGTTTTTTTTTAAGAAACTATAAAAAAATTTCTGAATATGAAAATAGAGTTGTATAATGGATTCCATGTATTCATCGCCAACTTCAACAAGGATCAGGGCAGAGCCCACCTTTTTCCATTCTCACCCAATTCCCTCATCCTTTAAATTATTTTGAAGCAAATCCCAATCCCAGACAACATATCATCTCATTTATAAATATTTCAGTGTGTCTCTCTAAAAGGCGAGAAGTCCTTTTCTGACAAGTTACCTAAAATGTACCGAGTTTTGGTATTATGCTACGTGAAATAAGTTACGGAAAGACAAATGCCATATGATTTCAGTTGCAAGTGGAATCTAAAAAACAAAACAAAACGAACAAACGAGGCAGAAACAGACCCATAAATACGGAGAACGAACTGGTGGTTGCCAGAGGGGAGCAGGGTGGAGGGATGGGTCAGGTGGGAGGTACAGGCTTCCAGTTCTAGAATGAGTAAGTCACAGAAATAAAAGGCACAGCATAGGAAATCCAGTCAATGGTATCTTAGTAGAGCTGCACCGTGACAGATGGGAGCTGCACGTGTGGTGAGCAGAGCATGAGGTATAGGCTGTGCAACCACTGCAATGTACACCTGAAACTAATGGAACATGTGTGTGTCAACTATACTACAATTTAAAAGGTACATGTTATTGGGTGTCTGGGTGGCTCAGTCAGTTAAGTGTCTATCTTCAGCTCAGGTCTTGATCTCAGGGTGACGGAATCGAGTCCCCCATTGGGCTCTCTGCTCCCCGGGGAGTCTGCTTCTCCCTCTCCCTCTGTTGCTCCCCCTCACTCATGCTCGTACTTGTGCTATCTTGTGCTCAAATAAATAAATAAAATCTTTTTTAAAAATGTACAAATTATTCATGAAGCTGAGTTAACAAAACGAACCTTGACTTAGCTTTTTGAGGGACTCCAGGTCTTTTGTAAATTTTTCAATATATTCTTTGGTTATTATTTTATTAAAATTTTCTATGTTTGAGGCCATGTTGTGAGTCTGAATTTTGGTAAAAATACAACAATTTCATCAAATTTCCCAATTTATTTTCATGAAATTGCATCTAGTGAGAGAAAAAAATAAAATATATTAAGTTAATGCTGGAGGAGCAAATTGATGATGTAGGAGAGAGAGGATGGATTAGGGGAACAAGTGTGTATGGCGGGGGCAGGAGGAGTGGCGCCTCCCATCCACTGTGTAAGGTGGGGAGAGGGCTCATGGATTCAGATAGGTGTAAGTGGTTGATTCAATATTTCCACTGAGAGTGAGGGTAGTGATGAGAACATCAGAAGCTGCAGGAGAGAGGAACTGCTCAAAAAGGGAAGAAGTGAATCGTCTAAGAAAATGTAGGAATTCCTGGAGGTCTGAAGGACCATTTTAGATGCGTGGGTTATAAATTTAAATAGAGCTCGATCAGTGTGATATTTTCCCCTGACCACAATCCTCTGCTTCATGTTGGCATAAAGGGAAGAAGAAAGTTGGATTTCACCCAAGTTAGTTTTTTCCAATTGGGTTTAATGAAGAAAGAGAGGTAGGATCGGGGTAGTTTAGGGTAGACACAGGAGAGTAATTTTAGTGATTGGGAAAGTAAAAAGAAGCTGAGAGCGGTGAAGGATGACAAAACCATTGTGGTGTGGGAGAAAAATGCCTGAGAGGTTGGTAGGAGCAGCTAGGTGTTTAGGGAACAGCCAGGGGCTTTGGCTGATGATGGGCTGTAGGTTTAGAGGGCAGAGCAGAAGTGCCTGGAGGGGGCACAGTGGAGGAGTGTGCAGGAGAGTGTTGCAGTAAGTGTATCAGAATAAGATTACAAGAGAGGAATGATGTCTAAGGAAGCTTTCACTTCTTGTGACCATTACACACTGCCCATGAATCGTGTTTGCTCTTTATTTCTGGGCTTTTCTCTATTTAGAAAAGTGGATTCACTCTTTAAAAGTTCCCTCACTGGGAGGATTTTCTTTCCTTTAGTTTTCAAAACCATCCTTCTTTGTCTTTCATACCTGCAATGCTAAGGCAGCCCACTTCCGGTGGGTTCCAAGAAACCTTGCAGAGAACAATATAAGCCAGCCTTGAATTTTCCTTCAACCGTCAACTGGTCAAAAGGAACTCCCCAAGAGGAAAAAGTGTGGGTTAAAAAGGGGTTTCTAGGGTCTTCTGGCTGGCTTAGTTGGTAGAGCACTCTTTATCTTAGGGTCGTGAGTTAGAGCCCTATGTTGGGAGTTGAGATTACTTAAAAACTAAAGCGATTTTTTTAAAAAGGGAGGGTTTCTATGCATCAAGAGTTGTCATGCTGGGAGTTTAACCAACCTGCTCAGGCAGCTCACTGATGCCTTCAGGACCTACAATTAACAAGGTGGTACTAACACTGGACACACCCATCTTAGTGGTTTGGTGGATCCTAAAACTCAGTTCATGATAAGCGTCTCATATCCCAAGGTTACTTACTATCTAATGGTATCTACCAGGGGCCTCGAAGAACTGTTTCTCAAAGCTGGTTACCTGATGGAGAGAGGGTGCTCTGTTTCAAATTCATGGGCACTAGCCCTGGGCTAGTGTAGTCAGAGCTGACTACAGGATCCATTTGACAGACCAGGAGTCTTCAAATGAGGAGGAGGCCCAGATACTTACTCCAGTAAGGAAACCACATCTGGAAAAGCAAGTGCAATTTTAAGACACCAACACTTGAACAGCATCGCATCCATTGGAGTATGTGGACCAAATCCCAGAACTCTTTGCTCATTGGCCTGGACAGGCTGGAGAGCTTCTTTGGTTCCTGGTTCCACTCAAATTTGGCATCCTTTTCATATAAGTTAGCAGACTCAGAGTAACACATCTGAATATTTTGCTTCAGAAATCCAAAGAGGTCCAGCAAACATTGTGCATCTTTTTTAGTGGTAGAGATACAAGGTGGGGTAATTTCCTCCTGGCTTTGAAGTAGGGACCCCTGGCTTATAGGAAAATTCAATCAAATAAAAGGTATCTGGGTTTTCTTAGGGCTTCTTAAGATTCATACCCTACTCTCACAGGGTAAATATGTATTACCAGGAAATCTAGCGGACCTGTTATTTCCATCTTTCCTGATTTTATCAGCATTATGGCTTCAATATAATGAAACTGTGTGATATCCTGTAGGATGATGAGAGGGTCAATGTCGCTATGAGCTAAACTGTGGCACAGAGCCAGAGTGCGTATAACCCTGAGGCAAAATTTGAAAGTCCACTACTTACCTTATCAGGTGAAAAAAAAAAAAAAAAAACACCCTGATTTCCCCCTCCCCCCCATGTCAAGAGATAAAGAAAAATGCATTTGCCAGGGCATCTGGGGTGCTCCATTTGTTAAGCAACTGCCTCCCGCTCAGAGCATGATCCTGAAGCCCTGGGATGGAGCCCCTGTATCTGTCTCCCTGCTCAGCAGGGAGTCTGCTTCTCCCTCTGACTTCTCCCCTCTCATGCTCTCTCTCTCAAATAAATAAATAGATAAAATCTTTTAAAAATGCACTTGCCAAATAACAAGTTACACACCAGATGCTTACTCCAGTAAGGAAACCACATCTGGAAAAGCAAGTGCAATTTTAAGACACCAACTGACGAAGCCTGTGGTAATCCATTGTCATTTTGCAACGTCTTCTGTTAAAAGTCAGTCTGGGTTTGTTACTTCAAAGCCAGTGCCAAGTGTCCCCTGACAGTCCAGGAATTTCCCTTTCCCTGGTGCACTGTTACTTTGATCAATGGTTTCAAGTCTTTTTGGAAAATACCAGGAGGAAGACACACAGTTTCTGGGTCTGGTGGAAGTATTTTCTTCTCATGGGCATTTGGGCCTCCTCCTCATTTGAAGACTCCTGGTCTGTCTTTGGTGTGGCACTTGGGTGAGGGGCCATGATTTTCCATCATGGTGTTTCAAATTACACCTCTGTTTTTTAGACTTAAACATTTTTGTGGGGGGGAGGGAGGGTCATACAGATCAAATAGTACTTAGTACACAGTTATCTATGTTAGTAGTACAGATTACACCATTAAGTAGCCCCACTTAAATATCCCTGAGGTGAGCACATTCTCTTTAGTCTCACCATCCCTGCTGGCTCTCATGATAACCATGACCATCTTGACTCTTTGCAGTCAAGAGCTGCGTGATCAGACCTTCCTGGGGTCCCGCCATTCCCATAGAAACAAACATTGCCCACTCTACAGTCTATGGAGAAAAGCCACTCAAGTGCTTTTAAAACATGTTTAGGAGTGCCTGGGTGGCTCAGTCGTTAAGCCTCTGGCTTTGGCTTGGGTCATGATGGGATCCAGCCACTGTCAGGCTTCCTGCGAAGGAAGGAAGGAAGAAAGGAAACGAACGAAGGAAAGGAAGGAACGAAGGAAACGAACGAAGGCTTCCTGCGAAGGAAGGAAAGAAGGAAGCCTGCTTCTCCCTCTCCCCCTCCCCCGCTTGTATTCTCTCTCTCTATCAAATAAATAAAAAAAAAATCTTAAAAAATGTTTATACTTCTCTCCCAATATATTTCTCAAGGATTTAGTGAAGTAAGGGTCTTCTGGATTCTATTGGGACACATACAAAGGGATGATTAGGTCCCCTCTTAAAGTCTTTGGAGCCCTTTCTCTTTATCAATGGCTCTCAAAGTACGGTGCAGGGACCCCCGGGGGTCTCTGAGCTCCTTTTAGGGTATGTACAAGCTCAGACCTATTTTCACAGTAAAACACGGGGCCACCTGCCTTTTCTACTCTCATTTTCTCATGAGTAGACTGTGAAGTTTTCCAGAGGCTCTGTGACATGACCTCTCCGCAGACTGAGTGCAGAGGCACGAGTGAGAATCCAGCTCTCTCCATTTAAGCTAGACCCTAAAGAGATTTACAAAACAATGCTATCTTCCTCACTAAATTTTTTCTTTGGAAAATAGTTATGCTTATCAAAATATGTTATTGTGAAAAGGTAAGGGATTTATTCTTTAGTTAAATACTATTACATGAATACTTTTCTTAAATTTCTGAGTTTGAATTGTTGACATGATTAATATCAATAGCTATGCACACAAAATCTGGGGTCTTCAATAATTTTTTAAAAAAGATTTTATTTATTTATTTGACAGAAAGAGGGAGATCACCCATAGGCAGATAGGCAGGCAGAGAGAGAGGGGGAAGTAGGCTTCCTGCTGAGCGGAGACCCCGATGCGGGTTTCAATCCCAGGACCCAGAGATCATGACCTGAGCTGAAGGCAGAGGCTTTAATCCACTGAGCCACCCAGGCGCCCAGTCCCAGGGTCTTGAATAATTTTTGAGAGTGGAAAGACATCCCAACACCAGAAAGTTTGAGAACTTTTGATTTATATTTTATAACTTGGGGCTTTTGGCATTAAAACACACTAGGTCACCAGTGAGACCAGTTTCAATCAACTAAGAAAATAGGCTATAAATTCGGCTGATATAATTCGCAATCCACAGTTTTTTTTTCCAATTTAAGTCATGTAGCTTTGAAATAAGAGATTCTTTAATCATAGTCATACAGGTTCCTGAGGTTTTATTCCATGCTTCAAACTAAGAATTTAGGAACTTAACACTGTCCAGCCCCATTAGTAGACGCTATCTCAAGCCACAGGTCTTAAACAATTTGTGGTGTGTGTGTGTGTGTGTGTGTGTGTGTGTGTGAATCCTGCAGCAATGGCTTTTTACTCTCAAGCCTTTTTTCAATTGAGTATCCATCCCAGGTGACTACAGATAATAATTGCAATCCTCATTTTCCCTCTTTTTCTACGGGTTGCCAAATTCCTACCCTTAAAATGAGCTAGATCTCATCATGTTGGTCCCCAGGCAGACCTGATATCTACCCCACATTTACTCTGAAATTTTAGGGTTTTTCTTTAGTCTGCATCTACTCTTGGGATCATTTCCCATATTAGTCAGGGCTCTTAACGGAAAGCAACAGAAATGGACTCTGATTAAATAAAATACGAATATATTGATAAGATACAGGGAAGTTCACAGAAATATTGGAAAGACTGGGGAACTGGGCTTTAAAAAAACCAAGAAAGAATAAAGAGAACCATAGGACTAGGACATGGGATCAGAGCTGTAACTGCGGTTAAGGTTAGGGTTTAGGATCAGAGCTCAGCTTGGAGAAAGGGCTGGGGCTTAGGTTAACCTAGTGATAGAATTATGTTTGGGATATGGGTAAAGTCAGGGTTACAATTGGGGCTAGGATTAGATTTAGGGCTAACGTAGGTCTAGGGTTGAAAAAATAGATTTAGAGTTATGGCTTAGTCTAGGCTTTTATGGCTTTTGCTAACCTTAGGACAAAGAGACCCATAGGTCTAGAGGTGGGGTTCCTCTAGTACTCAAGTTAGATTTATGGTTAAGGCAAGTGTAAGTCTCACTTGGTGAATGTAGGTCGTGTTTCTGAGATCTCACCAAGGTTTTCTCTACCTGGCTGGTATACTCATCCTCCAATTACTTCCTTTTGTTGAAATTTACTCTATGTAAGAGTAACCATCACAACCTTGGAAATTAGGCTGCTCAATCTTGTGGAAGTAGACTTCCACAATATTTGACTGCTACCAGCATTTGAAAACGGCACCTCAGCTTCAAGGTGGAACCAATTCTGGGTTGCAATTTATGGTTTGGGGCTACCAGTGGGTTCAGGCCAAAGCTTGTCTCCAGGTAGACCACATTCCTGCTTAGCTGCTCCTATGTCCTGTCCTATTTTCCTCACTCCCCCTTTTCTAGGAACGCTTCCCACTAAATCACATGCACAAGAATCCCATTCTCAGGTTTGATTTCTAGGCAACGCTACCCAAGACAGTGAGCAATAACTCAATTATAAGAAGGAGATTCATGTTTTGCACTGCCAAAAATGGACAGTCACCCACAATGGCTATCTTAAGAGAAAAAGCAAGATGTATAACCCCCACTGACAATGTATTCTTGTCCAGGGGCACCATTTCTCTCTCCAGTTCCAATAGACTCTGTGAGACAGAAAGCTATCTTTTTGTTCACTGCTTTAGACTCAGGAGTGAATGTCTTACCTGATACATAGGAGGCTCTAAGTATATATTTGTTGAATGAATGCGTGGTTAATACATATGATTCCTCTGATCCTGTTCCCAGACAGCTGTGAACTCCAGAGGGTCACCATGCCAGAATTTTTCTCTTATAATTTGATGTTCTGCAGCCACAGTTCAGCTATTAGCGTAGCTCAGGGCTTCAACTCTAAATGGCTCCCCATCACACATGTGCCCTACCTTTTCTTAACCATCCCCCTCCCTATGTTCTCACTGTTACCCTGCCCCTTTGTTCTCTGCAGGTAATTTGTCTTTCTTCCATGTTATAAAATTTTAAAACATAAATTATTCGGAATCATCTTCAACTACTCCACAAATACAGATCTCAACCAATCAAAATAAACAAGCTAGAAACAGAGCTTCAAGTGTATATTTTTAAAAAATGGTCTACAATGAAGAAGGCATCACAAGTGCCTGAGGAAAGGGAGAATGTTAGTGCTGGGATAACTGGTTAATTATTCTGAGGTGAAATAAAGTTAGGAACTACTTCCCCTATGTTCCCCAAGACAAATTCCAGTTGGACTAAATAATCCAATGTAAAAGCTGAAACAATAAATGCAGAAAATATTTGAATGGCTAATCTCCACATGGGAAGTGCCTTTTTTTGTGTGTGTGGGAAATGCCTTTCTAAGCTTACAAATAATTTTTTACAAATCACAAACGAAATGTTAAACCTGTGACACTACCCTATCCCATGTGAATTTATGCATAGGCCAAAAATCAGAGCTGCTCGCAGAGATGGATGGATAAGAACTTTTCTTTCAGTGTTACCAGGAAAAAGGAAAGGGAACCAGCCCTTCCCCTTTCAGAGACTCTTAGAGAGGCTGGCTTAATAATTTGGCTTGAGATTTGTTCAGAGAAAACTCAGAGTTCAAATAATCTACAGACTCTTTGGATACCTAAAGGTAGCAATCAGGAGCAGTCAACATCTGTTTAGGGAAACTCTGTAACAACCTTCCTGCTGATGAAAGATTAGATCAGTTCTGTCCGAAGGAGATAAGGAATGGGTAAGGAGCTCAGGTGCTCCATCAGATAGGATGATGGGACTGAGACAATATTCCCCTGAGGACAAAGAAAGAGGGATGTCAGTCCTGAACTGAGTAGAAGAGAAGGAAAAAAGGGGTTCTGGGGTAAGTCTAAGAGAGGAGGGTGGTACGTAGCTGGGAGGCTTGCAGAATGGCAACGAACCACACTCCATTTTGTATATTTGTGGATAAATGTATGGCAATGAACCATACTCCATTTTGTCTATTTGTGGATAAATGTATATATGTGTGTATATATAAAACATATCCATATGTTATATATCATTTAAAAGCATATATTCATTTACATTATGTGATGCAGGGGTAGAATAGGTAGTCCTTGTTATGTGGTTTCAAATTTGAACTATACAAATTGTGTCTCTTCTAGCTGGTCCTGCAACCACCCAGGTCCCCTTCAATAGTCAGCAGTCACTGGCTTCTTGTCCTTCCCTCAGGAGGTGTTGGAACTATTCTCCGCATATATGAACAAATATCTGCATGTACTTTTGCTCCTTTTTTTTGGTTTATAAATGGGAGTATATTAGGCTCAGTGTTATGCATCTTGCTTTTCCCCCTTAATAACTAGTTTTGGAGATATTTTCATATCAATACACAAAGAGCAAAGTCATCTGTAATTTAATCATTATCTTGCTGATAGACGTTTGAATTGTTATCAGTTTTTAAAAACTTATAGATGAGGCTGCATTGAATACTTTTTGCATACATTATTTTTCAAATATAAGTATATGTGTGTGTATAAATACACACATATATATGATTTAGATCAATTTTTAGAAGAGCCGCTGGACCATTGGGGATGTGCATCTGTTATTTCGATAAAATTGCCAAATTGCTCTCCCACGAGCAGTGTGCAAATGCCTGCTTTCTAACACCCTTTTCATAACTATGTCTAACACTCACTCTTAAGTCCTTTCTGTGTTGCAACCTCTGTTCTTACCACACCATCGGTAAAATGTCTTGCAAAGTAACATGGGCTTTGCGGAAGGAAGAAGAAAAAAGCACCATCAGATGCATGAGGGGGAGCAGGGTCAGAGGTGACTAGGATGTCCTGGAGATAAGATGGGGAGAAGGAAGCAATCATCAAGGTATTTGTTGCAATAAGTGTCCAAAAAATGTAATTTCTCTGGAAATCTAGTCTAAACTGGAGTTTTCAGAGCATGTGTAACAGATGTTAGAGTGATTAATTCTTGTTATTAAAGGGAAAAGATATCTCAGGAGGCCAGAAATTTTAAAGACTATGGGTTAGTGTTATAGGGTTGAAAATCTCCCATTGAAGAGGAAGGTGGCACCTGGCTCTTTCAGTATTTATACTAGTAAGCCGGTGCTAGAGGAATGATCATGCTTTCTCCCAAGCCTTCAAAGTACTACCAAGTAATGCGGTACTTTGGTCTTGAGGTTCTCAGACTTGAGCTTGTGTCTCCCAGACACAAGCTGAGCTGGTAATCTGAGCATGGAGCATATCACAAGGAGAGCTGGATACCACAGGGGACAAGATTCAGCTTCTGTGTCTAGTTCTCTGGAGGAAATTACAACCCAAAAGAGAACCATGAAAACCATCTTCTGCCCTCTACGTTTATATCCTGGTTGGATTTCCACCCCTTCTGTTTCATTCATTTCTGTTTCTTAAAAAAGCTTCATTGGGGCACCTGGGTGGCTCAGTGGGTTAAGCCTCTGCCTTCAGCTCAGGTCATGGTCTCAGGATCCTGGGATTGAGCCCCACATCGGGTTCTCTGCTCAACGGTGAGCCTGCTTCCCCCTCTCTCTCTGCCTGTCTCTCTGCCTATTTGTGATCTCTCTCTCTGTCAAATAAATAAATAAAATCCTAAAGAGAAAGATTTTATTTATCTATCTATTTGAGAGAGAGATACAGTGAAAGAGAGCATGAGAGAAGAGAAGCAGACTCCCCGTGGAGCTGGGAATCCGATGCGGCAATCGATCCTGGTACTCCGGGATCATGACCTGAGTGAAGGCAGTTGTTTAACCTTCTAACCGTTTAATCGTCTACCCTCCTAAAGGAGCCACCCAGGCGCCCCTTTATTTCTTTTTTTAAATCTTTAATAGTGTTTTACTTCTATTTATTTCCACTGGGATAATTTTGTTGTTATTTTTTAAGCTCACTGTCCTTGAACTAAACCCCAAAACAAGTAATTGCCAAATCCCCAATCATAATGAGTAACTTCAAAACACCTTTCTCAGTAAGTGGCAGAGCAATCAGGATAAAGAAACTTAAAGAGGTTTGAAAGATTAGAACATGTCAGTTAATAACCTTGAAAATATGCATATGAAATTCTAAACACAACAAATAAGAAACAGATATTCTTTCCAAACTCCTGTGGAACATTTAAAAATATTAGTAATTTATTAGACCACAAAGGAAATTTCAGTCGCTTCCCCAAACCAAATATATGCAGGCCAACAAGAAGAGCAAAATTCATCTAGTAACAAAGCAAAGGCCCAACTCTTAAATCTCTTGCATTAAAGAAAAGCAAAAGAGAATGCAAACTACAGATGCTATATATTTCACATCTATAATGATATTAATAACTTGGAAGTTTTAGCCTGGTTTCTGCCTTGTTTTTGTTTCATTGGTTTGCTTATTTTAATCTTTTTCATATTAGGGTCTTTCCTCATGTATCTTGATATTTGCAGCTACATGTACACATGCAAGTCTAAGGCATTAAAAGGCTCATTCAGTGTCTATCGCACATTTTGGGGGTTATTGATTAGCGAACTTGGTTTGGAAGAAATAAAGCATTAACATAGCTCTTTTATTGGGAGACCTTCTCTTCTGCCAGGTATTTGGCAAATCTCTTTCCCCAACTTTGCCAGTTTTTTTCACCAAAGATTAGAACACTAGCTGCTGCCATCATTGTGGGTAGAAAAAGCCTCAGGGTTCAGAGGCATTCTTCATTCTCCACTGCTTTCAGCCGTTAGCTCTTGTCGTTTAGAAAGTACTTCCAAGTTCTATCTTGAAAGCATAAGCGCTGAGAAAGATTCCTGAGAGAGTACGAAGGGTTTTAAGTCAAAGAAGAGCGGCGATTCACCTGAGATCAAAGAGATGAACAGCTCCTTCACATACAGTTTTGCAAAGTGTGGCTCCTGATCAGCAACATCCACATCATCTGGTAAAACTTGATAGAACTGCAACATTTCGGACCTCATCCAGAGACAAAGAATCAGGTGTTCTGTGTATGGGGCCCAGAAACGTGTTTCAACAAGCGTTCCAGGTGATTCTGATGCCAAAGTTTGAGAACCACTGGCCTAACTTGACGGAGGGAAGAGGGGGGCTTGTGTTCACGTGTCTCGTGGCTGGAATTTGAGGACGTGGAATTTTAAAAGCCATATGCAATCAACTCGAGATGGAGGATACGGTCTGTTTTCTCAGGTGCAAGAAGAAAGGTTTTCTCTTTGGTCTTCTCTTTTCTTCTAAAGGGAGACAGACCCGAGACATCCGCTTCTTTCTGAGCCATTTGTTACCCAGACTGCGTCGCCTCGTCCCTGAGCTCCGGCAAGTGTCAGAATGGAAGAAGATAGAGGAGGACAGTGTGGGCCAAGAAGAAATAACAAGGTCCCAACCTTTCATAGCCTCCAAACGTGAATCTATAGCCCAAGCAGGTCTCCTATCCGCCCCAAAACCCAACCACCGCACGCAGTTAGGTTGGACTGACGCTTCGCCACGGCCTCCCCACTTCCGGGCCCTAGCCAATAGGAACTCAAATTGCTCAGCCAGTTAGCGCCCTGCGCTGCTTCCGGCGTTCTGCGCGCTGCCCTGGAGACGGGATGGGCGAATCCAAACGCAGAGGGGTGTAAGACACGCATTTCCTAAAACTGCGCCTGCGTGTTCCACTTTGCTCTCTTGCTTCACCCCGGGCCTTGCCCAGTGGACTTGCCTTGAAGGATTAGAACCCCAGAAGCGGGCCTTGGCGGGAGCCTTCCACTGCGTCGGCGGCTTTTCCTCGTGGATCGTTCTGGTGAGAAGCAGTGGCAGTTTTAGAGTTTACGAATTTGGGTTTGTGTCTTGCTGAGGGTGCGCGGTACACTACAGGCCTGGAGGGGCGCCATTCACCTACCCTTTCTCCGTGAACCCTGTGTCCCCGGTGTCGTCTTTCTTCGGACTCTGCCTTGTTACCGAGTTAAACTAAAAACCTGAAACAGTTTTCTCGAGGTTTTGGTTCCGGGTACATGGGACACCTTCTCGAGGACTTAGGTGCAAGGGGGATTCGGGGCTGTAGGGTTCGGGAGATGAGCTTTACGGACGTCCCAGATGCGGAGTTTTTCCCCTTAAAACCTTGGCGGCGCTTCCCGAATTCTAAGCCGGCCGTGCTTCCAGATGTCCGTGGACGTGGGGAGAAAGAGAGTGAAAGCCTCCAGTTCGCTGGCAGTGAGCTTCTTGGAGTGAGGGGTGTTTACATAGTGATTGAGCACCCGCGCTTTCGAGATCAGGCTAAGCTTAGAGCCTGTAGTTAATTAAGCCTGTCAAGGAGGCGCACCTGTTGAACGCTTGGGCACAGCGCCTGCCACCTTTTACGCCCTCCAAAAAGGTTGTTTTAGGCTGTGGTTAGGGAAGTTGAGCGTGCTTCCGGGGGGTGAGTGAAACCACAGGTGGCTGGGCTTTGCTTCCACAGTTTCTGATTCAATAGGTTTGGGCGGGGGCAAACGGCTAGTTGAGGAGTTAATGGCCTGAAGGTAGAGTTAAGGGAGGGTTCCGGTCTTCATCTGCGTGCCTCTAGCACCTGGTTAGTTTCAGAGCTTGTTGCCTGTAAGCCCAGCCACTGAATCTTAAATGCCTCATTTGGTCCTATGTGTGATTCGTTCTGATTTCTGGCTTCTCTGGTAATACCTTGGTGAGCTTGTAGGTTGAGAGTCTTAAAAGACACACCACACCTTTAGAAAAATTGGGAAGGCTAAATGGTGGTGTCTGGAAATGCACACTCGGTGAGAACACAAACAAGCGCGAGGAAGTGATAACTGAAACTCGGGAAAATGATTGCCTTTGGAAAGGATGAAGAGTTGTGATTGCCATAGGCTCAGGAAGGGACTTCGGGAGTAGCAGGCCAAGTGATGTTCTTCACCTGGGTGGTGATCGCAAGGATGTCCCTCTTATAATCATTAAACTATACATTTATTTTGTGGAGTTTTCTGTATTTGTGTTTTATTTTACAATTTAAGAGGTTACATATTTTTTTTTAAGATTTTATTTATTTATTTGACAGACAGAGATTACAAGTAGACAGAGAAGCAGGCAGAGAGAGGAAGGGAAGCAGGCCCCCCGCTGAGCAGAGAGCCCGATGTGGGACTCGATCCCAGGACCCTGAGATCATGACCCAAGCTGAAGGCAGCGGCCTAACCCACTGAGCCACCCAGGCGCCCCAAAGAGGTTACATATTTTTAAAAACTCTTATTAGGAAGTCTAAGTGAGAATGGCCTTGGAGTGAGCCAAAAAGACTCTAGAAGCCTGGAATTTCAAACTTGAAACAAAACTTAGAAAATCATCTGATCCAATTCCTATTTTACTCTAAGGAAACTGAGCCTCAGAGAGGGGAAATGTTCCCATAGTAAACCTCTCTTACCTAAGCCAGACTTTGTAATTGGTGAATTTCATTAATTTCAGGCTATGTGGTCTGCCCAGATATCACTACTCAGTAAAAGATTGAAGAAAATAATTTGGCCTGAAGCAAGTTCAAAACTTGAAGATTTCATTTTTTTTTTCCTTGTGGCTTAAAACCTTATTTTCAAAGAATGAATTCTTTGTCTTACATAAAAACTTACTTCAACACCTTATCCTGCTGTATCCTAATGTAGCCAATTTGTGAACATTTAAGTAAATGTTAAAGGTCTGGTTATTTTTTTCTGGCTAAATGGCTTTTCCATCTTAACATATTGTCATTTTAATCTTACTTTGGTTATATTACATACTTTGTAATGTTGACCTGTTGCCACAAAATTACTCTTGTCTGGGCTGAATTTTGGTGGGTCATGCGTCAGCACTGTGGTTTTTGTTTTTGTTTTTTTTTTTAAGATTTTATTTACTTATTTGACAGACAGAGCTCACAAGTAGGAGAGATGCAGACAGAGAGAGGGGAGGAAGCAGGCTCCCCGCCGAAGCAGAGACCCCGGGATCATGACCTGAGCTGAAAGCAGAGGCTTTAACCCACTGAGTCACCCAGGCACCCCATCAGCATTGGTTTTTAATGAATGGGTTTTAGGAAGAGAGGAGCATAGAACTTAGTAAAAGTGCTTGTTAAAATAAATAGATACTACCTGTGCCACTTTTGGATTTTCATTTGATTTAAATTTGGATTTCTTCTACATCTTTTCTACTTAAAATTTAAAGAATTTTGCTCTCAATAGTATGAGTTCTTCTGATTTGACATAGAGACCAGGTTTGTAATCCAAATAACTAAATGTAATTACTAGACTGTACATTTTATAGATTTTTTCCCATTTTGCAGTAAATCTTAATTTCTTTGGAAAATTGAATCATAAAATTAGTTATTCCTAGATTGTTAGATTACTGGTTCCCTATGCCAGGATAGGACAAACTGCTGCCTGTTGGCCAAATCTAGCTCTTAGGTATGTAGGTCATACCTGTTGTGGTATGGCTTACAGCAGAGAATACATTCTGAAGATGTGGTATACAGCATAGTGATTATACTAAACAATAAAGTATTATGTACTTCAAAGTCACTACAAGAATAGATCTTACATGTTCCTACCACAAAAAAATGATAATTATGTGACATGTAGAGATATTAACTACTGTTATGGTAGTGATCATATTCTTATATATAAGTGTATCAAATCACATTGTACACTTTAAACTTAAAGTACATGTCAATTATATCAATACCAAATTGAGATACATAGATACTATACAGTTAACCCCTTTTAAAATGTACAATTCAGTGATTTTTTTTAAAAAAGATTTTATTTATTTATTTGTTAGAGAGAGCACAAGCAGGCAGAGGGAGAGGGGGAAGCAGGCACCCTGCAGAACAGGGAACCTAATGTGGGGCTTGATCCCAGCACTCTGGGATCATGATTTGAGCTGAAGGCAAAGGCCCAACCATCTGAGCCATCTTGGTGCCCCCAGTGATTTTTTTTTTTTAAAGATTGTATTTATTGGGGGAGAGAACGAGAGTGTGGGGATGGGAGGGCAGAGGGAGAGGGAGAAGCCGACTCCACACTAAGTAGGGAGCACTAGGGGCTTAATCCCAGGACCCCAAGATCATGACCTGCACCCAAGGCAGATACTTAACCTACTGAGCCACCTAGGCACCCTGATTCAGGGATTATTCACAAAGTTGTACAACCATTAGTACTAATTCCAGAACATTTTCATCTGCCCAAAAAGAAATGCCATACTCATTAACTTCTTTTACATTCTTTTTCAAAGAGTTTTGCCATAGGTTCTGACTTACTGGATACAATGTATAAACAGCTGCTTTTAAAGAATTTCTTACAGTTTACTGGATAATTTCTGGAAAATTTTCTGTAGTCTACCATATGAAATCCTTTCAAAGAGATACCAATTTAAAATCGGTTTTGTGGATCAAGTTAATACTTCGATTATACTGTAAATGTATTGTTCAAGATGCTGAATCCACTGATGTGCTTTAATTCTAAATAAATATATTCTAAATAAATAAATTCTAAATAAATAAATTCTAAATAAATAAAATTGTAAAAAATAAAATTGTAAAAAATAAAATTGTGGGTGCCTGGGTGGCTCAGTGGGTTAAGCCGCTGCCTTCGGCTCAGGTCATGATCTCAGGGTCCTGGGATCGAGTCCCGCATCGGGTTCTCTGCTCAGCAGGGAGCCTGCTTCCCTCTCTCTCTCTCTGCCTCTCTGTCTACTTGTGATCTCTCTCTGTGAAATAAATAAATAAAATCTTAAAAAAAAATAAAATTGTAAATAAAATAAAACAAGACTATATCAATTCCTGTTCAGTCAGGCAAATTAGGACAAATTGGCCAAGAAAATGAACTCTCTTAACTGCTTATATCCTAGATGATGAAGTGGTTGGTTAAAAAACAAATTTTTTTTTTTGTTTTTGTTTAAATTTAAAACAGGAGTTGGTGAACTTTTTCTGTAAAGGGCTAGATAGGAGGTATTTAAAATGTGTGTAGGCCATTATTCTGTCACAGTTCTGCAATTGTAGCCTAAAAGGAGCCTTAGACAATCTAGAAGTAAATGGGTGTGGCTTGGTTCCAGTTAAAACTTGATTTACAAACGGAGGCAGCAAGCTGTTGTGGGAAGAGGACCCTTTAGTTTAGTAACAGCTGACTTCAAATAGTATTTGGATTGACTCTTAGAATCTTTGTGGATTAGATGTAAATATCATTACATATAAAGCATTTTAACATACATTGTCTAATTTGTATCTCACAATTTGAGGTTTAGGTGGGTCATATATTGGCACATTCTATACAGATGTTGACACAATGTGCCTGCCTTTGTAACAAGAGCCTAAGAAAAGTATCAAGATACATTGACTGGTATCTCATTCATCCCTCTTTTTGTTATTTTCATCACTTTTGTTGAGATCTTGTTGAAGGAATTTGTGAATTTTTTTGTTTTCCCCTTAGCTTATTTTTTTCTTCACCCTACAAAGAGACACTAGTATCTAACATTTGTATGTGAATTTTCTGAGTTTATTATTAGGTTTACATGTTAAGTATCCTAGGCTAATTAAATATGTAACCAGCTTGCATTTATAAATGTTTTTGTTTACCTTTTAGGAACTAGAGATGCCATTAGGCTGTTATTTTATCTAATGGTGAGAAGTCAGCCCAGAGATGGAAAACTTCATTCTGTATGAGGAGATTGGCCGAGGAAGCAACACCGTTGTTTATAAAGGGCGTCGGAAGGGAACAATCAATTTTGTAGCTATTCTTTGTACTGATAAGAACAAAAGGCCTGAAATAACCAATTGGGTAAGTCAGTCAAGTATGTTTCCTTCCCCCTGGGAAAACACAGAGCTATTATCAAGGAGAGGTAATAGCATCAAACCAAAGCTATTGAACTCACTATAGCATATACCATATTTTCAGTCGGGATGGGTGATCTTCTATCTGTTTAGTGCCACCAATCCTGAATAATGACTAGTATACATACCTAGGTAATTACCAACTTTGTTATTTTTTTGGGAAGAGTCAGGGAAAATACACTCTATATTAGTATATTTACTTATACATTTAGTATGTGATTTATGAAGATTGCCAAAGGAAGGACAGTGGGTAAGAGTGAGTTGGGTTTAAAATTTATAGCCCAGGGTCCTGGACAAAATTTAGCACCCCCCCCCATTGTGGTAAAATACACGTATCAAAAATGTACCATTTTGACCATTTTTAAGTGTATAGCTAGTGATATTCAGTACATTCATTATGCTGTATAACCAACACCATCCCTAGAACTCATTTTTTTTAAGTAAACTTTTTTTTTTTTTTTAATAGTAGGCTCCATGCCCAGGGTGGAGCTCAGTGTGGGGCTTGAACTCATGACCCTGAGATCAAGACCTGAGCTGAGATCGAGTTGGATGCTTAACCAACTGAGCTATCCAGGTGCCCCTAAAAAGTTAAGTTCTTAAGAGCAGTTTTAGAGTCACAGCAAAAAGTGTAGTGATTTTCCACTTACTCCCTGTTGTCCTGCATGCATAGTCTTCTCCATTGTCCGCATCCCTACCGAAGTGGCACATATATTACAATGGATGAATCCACATTGTTACAGTATAATCATCTATACTTCATAGTTGACATTAGGGTGCACTTTTGGTGGTGTACATTCCGTAGTGGTGGACAAATGTAATATGTATTATTACAGTATCATACTTTCACTGCCCTGAAAATCTACTGTGCTCCACCTAGTCATCCCTCCACCTTCTCCCCAACCTTGGGCAACCACTGACCTTTTTATTAGGTCTATAGTTCTGCCTTTTCCAGAATGTAATATAGTTGGAATTGTATAGTATGTAGCCTTTTCAGACTGACATCTTTAACTTAGCAATGTTTTCTGTGTCTGTCTGTAGCTGACAGCTCATGTCTTTTGAGAAACCTCATATAGATGTACCAGTTTGTTCATCTATTGAAGGGCATCTTGATTGTTTGCAATTGTGAATAAAGCTGCTATAAACATCTGTATACAGGTTTTTGTGTGGACGTGAGGTTTCAACTCTTTTGGGTAAATACCCAGAGTGTGATTGTTGGATGGTCCAGAACTCTCATCACCTAGCAAAACTGAAACTCTATACACCTTAAACAGTAATTCCTCATTTCTCCTTCCCCAGTCCCAGGCAA
Organism: Mustela erminea; assembly: GCF_009829155.1. NCBI lineage: Eukaryota > Metazoa > Chordata > Mammalia > Carnivora > Mustelidae > Mustela > Mustela erminea. The sequence goes on along the minus strand of NC_045614.1, from coordinate 71,248,324 downwards.
CCACCATTCTACTTTGTCTTTGAATGGTACTTCATGTAAGTGGAATCCTACCTCCTTTGTCTTTTATGACTTATTTCACTTAGTGTGGTGTCCTCAGGGTTCATTCATGTTGAAGCATGTGTAAGAATTTTTCATAAGACTGCAATATTCTACGGTATATATAGACCACATTTTGCTTATCCATTTACCTGTCTATGGACACTTGTGTTCTTCTACCTTTTGGCTATTGTGAATAATACTGCTGTGAAAATAGGTGTACATATATGTCTTCAGGACATATTCTGCTTTCAGTCCTTTAGATATATACTCAGAAAATGGAATTCTATGTTTAACTTTTTTTTTTTTTAAGCAGCTAACACACTTTTCCACAGAGGCTGTAGCATTTTACACTCCCAACAGTGTACAAGGAATTCCATTTCTCCGCATCTTTGGTGGCAACACTTGTTACTCTTTGTTTTTGTTTTGAAGGTAGCTATTCTAAGGGGTGTAAGGAGGTGTTGGTTTCTCTAAGGAGTGTGGATAGTTGAGGGAAAACAGATGTATGGGACATGATACAGGTTAGTTTGTAGATTTGGTGCTGGGAACACAAGGAATTTCTCTTTAATGAGGTTTTCTCTGAACTGAGAAGCTAAGTCCTCAATTGAGGGGGTGGTGGAAAGCATTCTAGGCAAGAGGAAAGCAGAAATGTGAATCCTCACTTGGCGGACAGACTGGCTGGGGCCACTTGAAATTGGAGATCCTGAACTGAAGCTGTATCAGTCAGTGTGGCTTGTGTCTGCCTCAGTTTCTTGTGTCTGTGCAGAGTGTGGAGGTCTAAACTGAACCAGAATTGGAGTACTAGCATGAGTGAGCTGGAAAGTCAACAGGTAGTGGTCACGAGCTAGGATGTGTGCAAGATTTTGGAGACGTTACAGCTCTTGGTCAAAACCTAACAATGCAGTCCAATAGAAATACAATGGGGGCTACAGATCCAACTTTAAAGGTCATAGGATCCACATGGAAAGGACATTTTATTAATTAATCCAGCAAGAAGAATATATTATTTCAACAGATGGGTGGTTTGCGAGATTGAGAGTGCCGAGGTGAACCAGTATCTGGAAGAGTAGGTACTTTTACATATACTGAGTGATAGGCAGTGCGGGAGGCTGGGCTGTGGCCTGATTTCTGTTGGAATTTCCATACCTCCTTTACTTGTCATTAGGACCTCCCCCTTCCAGTGCCTGAATCAATGGAGATCCATTTAAACATGCTCACGCTGTGTCTTCCCCATTTTCTTCTGGTCCTGTATTAGTTTATTATAAGGTGCTCCTCAGATTCTCTTGGTCACTCTGATTTTTGTTTTTCTCCTCCTCTGTCTTCTAAATTATGTGGATTCATTTCCCTTTCTTTGTGTTAGAATACGAGCCCACCCGCTGTTCCTAAAGTGTACCACTTATCCATTTTTAAAACTGGGAGCTCTGTATTTCTGTAAATCAATGGGCCCATTAGCCTGTGTTGAGTCTGAGTGACAATAGAGAGAGAGAGAGAGAGAGTGTGTGTGTGTGTGTGTGTGTGTGTGTGTGTGTGTAAGGAGATCAGAGGACGAGGATTCAAAGCACTTGGATCACGAATTTGGAGTCTGGATGGTTTGTTAATAGAGCACATATTTTTATGGTTTTAGTTTCCATACTTCTAGGGATTTTGAAGGGAAAAAACAAGTTAGTATTTTTTTTAACTGACAGGTTCTTGCATCTTTGTTGAGTTTTCAATTCACTCTTGTTTTTGGTGCACAGGAATTCTCATGATATAATGCAAATGTACATTTTAAGATCAGTGGGCTCACTGTAATGATTCTTTTAATAACCAGGTGAATTTACACTGGGATTCACTAAGGAGATATATATATATATATATATATATTTTTTTTTTTTTTTTTAAATATTTTATTTATTTATTTGACAGAGATCACAAGTAGGCAGAGAGGCAGGCAGAGAGAGAGGAGGAAGCAGGCTCCCTGCTGAGCAGAGAGCCTGTTGTGGGGATGGATCCCAGGACTCTGGGATCATGACCTGAGTGAAAGGCAGAGGCTTAACCCACTGAGCCACCCAGGCGTCCCCACTAAGGGTATTTTTAAGAATAAAATTGTAGAATCCTTTAAGGATTCTTTTAAATATTTAAAAAGTAATGTATCATTATTATAGAAAACTTGGACAATCCAGAAGAATGGGTAGAAGAGGTGGGGAAAAGAAAGAGCTGCATTGTGCTATCACCTGAGGTAGTCCCTGTTTTGTTTTGGTTGGTTGGTTCTACTGTTGTTTACTATGAGTTTAAAAAAAAAATTTGAATCCTGATAATGCATAATTTTGTTTCTTGCCTTTTTCACTTAAATTATTATGCTGTCTTTTTTTATGATATAAAATTAAACATTTTGAAGTTGGACTAATAATTTTTCACTTGCTATATAATTTAACTATTGTGTTATTGAGACTTGAGGTTATTGTTACTTAGTAAAGGTGCTTTTCTTCCTTGAAAATTATTTCTTTCCTAATTATAAAAGTAGTGTGTACGTAATGTAGAAAATAGAAAAAATAGAAATTACCAGTTCTACTCAGAAAAGCTATTTTGACGTATTCTTTTTGGTCCTTTTCCTATGAACATTTCTTTTGCAATGTAGTGTTTACATAAATACACAAAACTATATTGCAAAAGTTTTTTTTTTTTTAAGACTGTACATTAAATTAGCATTTTTCCACATCACCAGCCTTAAGAGCCATCATTTTAAGTTTGATTCCACCAAATTCTGCTATCTTGTTGCCCACTTCCCAATTGTGTATTTAGGTGTTTCTTAACAGATGTGAGGATTAATATGAGAAAATTAAGCATTTCTTTTTTTATGTGTGTTTGTGAATGCTGTATTTTTATAGGTCCGTCTCACCCATGAAATTAAACACAAAAATATTGTAACTTTTCATGAATGGTATGAAACCAGCAATCATCTCTGGCTAGTGGTGGAACTCTGCACAGGTAAGTGTGTGTAGGAAGTGCTACAAATATTTCCACCTCATGTAATTGTGAAAAAACATATGTAGGTTTTGTTATTTTCCTTTTGTATTGCAAATAGAAGCACTTGATACTATTGACTGTGTTCACTTGCACGTATGTTTGGTTACTAGGGGAGAATAAAGAGCAAAGATGTCTGCTGAGAGGGAGACAGAAAAATTCAATTTGGGCTTAACTTTATTTTGGTATAAAATACTACTACATCGCCTATATAAAAATTTAGAAATATTTTTTAGTGATGAACTTATCAAGCAAGTTTTCTTATTCAATAAAAACCAATATTTTAGGATATTCAAGGAGCTATTAGTTAGCTCATTAGTTTATAAAGTGATCATCTTTTTGTTTATGAAGAGAATACTTGCTGTTTATAAGAACTTAAGGTATGTGAATAAGTAAAAGATGAACCAACAAATACTACCCCTTAACAATGATTAGAGATAACTTGTTATAGCTCTTGCTTTATACAACTTTCTGTGACTATATGTAGGGAGAAAACTGACTGACTATATTGATTTTATCTGGGCTTTTAGTTTCAGTGTCTTCAGGGAAAAAGTACCACTGTTGGCATACTTCTGTTTATACATTGATAATAAAGAATCACTAAATATTAAGATAGAATTTCTAGTTTTATGGGTCTTACCCATTATATTGGCAATTCAAATTTATTTTTTATTTTTATTTTTTTTTTAAAGATTTTATTTATTTATTTGACAGAGGTCACAAGTAGGCAGAGAGGCAGGCAGAGAGAGAGGAGGAAGCAGGCTCCCTGCTGAGCAGAGAGCCCGATGCGGGACTCGATCCCAGGACCCTGAGATCATGACCCAAGCCGAAGGCAGCGGCTTAACCCACTGAGCCACCCAGGCGCCCGGCAATTCAAATTTATAAAACTGAATCATGAAAGAGGTTATTTGGAATAATTCTTACATTTTATTTTTTCCAAAATAATAAGAAAGGACTATGGTTTAAATGCTTGCACAGTTGAACACACTGTTGAGGTGATCAGCAGACTTTCCCTGTGTTCCTTCTTGCTTCAGCTGTTATTTCTGCTCCCGGACCATTTTCATAGCTTTACTACTTTATGCCGGTGTATGGAGTGGTTCCTCACCCACTGAAAAATCAGCTTCAAAAAATCTACCTTCATAGTGTTCTGACTGAACTTTCAGATGACATCTAAGGCTTTTTTTTTTCCCCCAAGAGTGTGTGCAGGCCCCGGTGGGGGGGCATTGGGGGTTGGGGTGGGGCAGAGGGAGAAAGGGAGAGAATCTTAAGCTGACTTCATGCCCAGCATAGAGCCTGACCGGGCTGCATCTCATGACCCTGAGATCATGACCTGATCTGAAATCAAGAGTCCAATGCCATCAGGCGCCCCAGGATATTTTTTCTCCCCCCCTTCTCCCCAAGACTTTTTTCTCCCCCACCCCTCCTCTGTCCTGCCCCCTCCTCTATCCTGCCCCTCCTCCCCCAACCCTCCTCCCCCTTCTCCTCTTTTCTTTTTTCTTCTCTCCTCTTCTTTATTCTCTTTTTTTCTTCTCTCCTTTTTTCTTCTCTTCTTTTTTCTTTTTTCTCTCTCTTCTTTCTTTTCTTCTTTCTTTTTTTCCTCTTCTCTCCTTTTTTCTCTTATTTCTTCTCTTTTCTCTTTTCTTCTCTTTTTTCTGTTTTTCTTAAGAGAAAGGAGAAGAGTTTTATTTGAGCCCAAGTTAGGATAGCTGCCTGGGATATACAATTGTCAAAAAGAAAAGAGTGCTCTGGGGAGAGAACATTATGTGCAGGGTTATATATATTCCTCTGATCTTGGCTCCTGTTGGAACCTTGATGCTTTAAAAAAAAGTTTGTTCCTGGCACTTAGATGGTAGAAATGTGAACAGGACCTTGGTAGAGTATAGGAATAGAATTCAGTGTGTCTGCCTTTGTTTTATTTCCTCAGTGATGTACTCAAAGGGTTGTGATTTTCTGTTAAGGAAAGACCTTTTTTCTGCCATGCAGACTTTGTAGAAAATGGTTAACTTTGTATAGGAGTAAATGTGGCTATACTTTGCATGATGTTTTAAATGCACAATTTGAATTAATATTTACCACTAATTTTTGTAGCTGTTCAATGCCCAAGGGATGAGTTAGAAATCATAACACAGAAGGATTCTCCCTGCATCCCTCCTGCTTGCTTACTGATTAGTTTCCCATCCTGAGCAGTAAGTCTCTGGAAGCTGTATCTGGAGTACGGACCGAAATTCCTCTTCAGTGCTTGGACCACTGTGTTCATCCATATGTGCATTTCCCCTGCCAGGCTGTCCATGTGTACTGATTTATTTTTTTAAGGCTCAGTATCATCACCCATCGTGGGAGCTCCTGGAGACACTGTGTTATGTTGGTGGGTTAAAATGGGTGATTTTTAATCAACTTGCAGGTGGTTCCTTGGAAATGGTTATTGCTCAAGATGAAAACCTCCCAGAAGATGTTGTTAGAGAATTTGGTGTTGACCTCATTACTGGATTATATCATCTTCATCAACTTGGCATTCTCTTTTGTGACCTTTCTCCTGGCAAGGTAATTTATGAAAATTTTCCTTTCCTAACTCCTACTGTCTTAAGTTATAGTGCTTTCCCCGAGGTGTTTTTATTTTTAGATAAAATTTAGGTAAAATACAGACCATTTTGAAATTGAGTTAATTTTTTTTCTTTTAAAGATTTTATTTATTTTAGAGCTAGAGTGAGCCCTATCAAGAAGGGGCAGAGGGATGGGGCACCTGGGTGGCTCAGTGGGTTGAAGCCTCTGCCTTTGGCTCAGGTCATGATCCTAGGGTCCTGGGGTGGAGCCCCACCTCTGGCTCTCTGCTCAGCAGGGAGTCTGTTTCCCCCCCTCCTCTGCCTGCTTCTCTGCCTACTTGTGATCTCTGTCTGCCAAATAAATAAATAAAATCTTTAAAAAAATAAAATATATATAAAAAATAAATTAAAAAAAATAAATCTTAAAAGAAGGGGCAGAGGGAGAGGGAGAGAGAATGTCCAGCCAACTCCGTGCTGAGCGTGGAGCCAATCCCCTTACCTGGGATCATGACCCAAGTCAAAACCAAGAGTTGAAGCCCAACTGACTGAGCCATCCAGGAGCCCCTTGAATTAATATTTTTTAAAATTAAAAACATGGTGCCATATTTTAGTTACCTATTGAAGTAGCTTTTATTTATTTATTATTTTTATTATTATTTTTTTAAGATTTTATTTATTTGACAGAGCTCACAAGTAGGCAGAGAGGCGGGCGGGGGCGGGGGGATCCCCACCAAGCAGAGAACCTGATATGGGCCTCAAACCCAGGACCCCGAGATCATGAACCAAGCTGAAGGCAGAGGCTTTAACCCACTGAGCCACCCAGGTGCCCCTCGAGGTACCTTTTAGAATGGGAACTCTCCTCTGAGTCCTTTGAGTAAATGTTACTGCTGCTAAGGTATATTGTGAATGATGAGCTCAGTATCTCTATAAACTAGGATGCTAAGCTCTTAAATTATGATATATGATTATGAGCCATTATTTTAGCTTGATAATGACCTTTTTGGCTTTGCTATTTGATTAGTGATATTATGGGTCAAAAGCTTCTTCGTTGGTAAAAATTAATGACCCATAACTAAATGTGCTTCAGTGTGGTAGAGGCATGAAACCTGCTTAGTTCTAGAATCATAGGTGACACTGACATTTAGAAGTTGTGTGACCCTGGGCAAGTTTACCTTTCTCTCTGCATTGGCTTCCTTGTCTGTGATCTGGAGATGGATTCCATACTATATTTAGGTTAAGCTTCTAGGACACTTGCTGGTGTTTTCAATCAATGGCATCTATTATTTATAAGTACATATTCTTAGGTATTGTACTTATTACTGGTTTGAGTTGCTGCTTTGTGAAGGTGTATATAATGAAATACAAAGTTGAATATTGTTAAACATTATTATTGTAAGCCCTCCATATGAGAATATAATTACAGGTGAGGAGACTGAAATTTAGATAGGTTAAGTAAATTCTCCAGTCGGAACTGGAGTGGTGGACTCTAACTTCAAAATGCTAGTTTTGAGCCTGTGAGTAAACAACACCTTGGAGAAGTAGGTTTTCAAATCCTCCTACAGCTGTGATGGAGGATTGGCGAGGATGAATTGTTCCGTATACACTGTTCTTTATCTTTCCCAAAGGCATGTGGTTTCCCTCTGTGGTTATGATGTGTTCATTGTATACATCTGAGCACGGGCAGTTTAATATTTGATCCTATTATTAAAATATTGCATTTTTTTTCTTTAGCCGCTTTTAAAAATTTATATGCCTTTAATTTTTTGAGTAGGATGAAGCAAGAAGGCCAGTGCTCCAAGATCTTCAGCGGGATTTGAAGAGGGACTGAAGGGGAGTGCAAATGGGACTGGTTTCTGAACACCATTATTTTCTCGTCTTCATAGATACTCTTGGAAGGGCCTGGCACATTGAAGTTTAGTAATTTTTGCTTGGCCAAAGTAGAAGGTGAAAATTTGGATGAGTTCTTTGCTTTGGTGGCAGCAGAAGAAGGCGGAGGTGATAGTGGGGAAAATGTACTGAAGAAAACTGTAAAAAGTAGAGCCAAAGGTATGTGGAAAGCTTACAGATCAGAATACTGCCCAAGTCATGTGTTTAGGAGATAATGTCGACTTTGTGTTTTTGCCAGTCAAATTAATGTATTGAAAATAACAGTAGAAATCTGGGTATGGAAATGGCTTTGTCCATAGCCCAAAGGTTTTCGCATAGGTCCAATACTGTGTAAAGTACAGGGAATCTCTAACAAAGCTTGTATTCTATCCTTGGCTTTCTATGTCACCCCTCATTGAACATGGGGATGGCCATTTTGTCCTGCTTCCTTCTGTATCCTAAGTACTTAAAACAGTGCCTGCCACACACTATAGGCTAAGTAGATATTTTTTCAGCATTGCTGAGTAGCTGATATTCTGAAATTAAGGGAGATTGTTAGGGTGCATTTTTGGGAGGTGGTTTTGCTAGTGAGTTGGGGCCTGGAGTGTTAAGAGTTGTTGTACTTGAGGGGGGATTGTGAAGTGATACCTTTTGTAATACTGTTTTTAGAGAGAGAAGGAGTGTGCGAGTGGAGCTGGGGGCAGGAAGGGGAGAAGGAGAGGGAGAGAGAGAATCCAAGCAGACTCCATGCCAACTGCGGAGCTGATGTGGGACTCAGTCTCACAAGCCTGAGATCATGACATGAGCCAAAATCAAGAGTTGGAGCTTAACTGAGAGAGCCATCAGGCGCCCCTCTTTTGTAATGTTCCATGTGTAAATCTGTTGTCAAACTTAACACACGTAATCATTTTCTTCCCACGCAGTTATGTTGGTAGGGACTTCATTTGTTCATTAGTATGTTTATTAACTCAATGTCGAGGGAAGAAGAAAGTGCATAAATCAACAGAAATTTAGACATGTCCTAGACACTGGAGATATGAAAGGGAACAAACAGGCAAAACCCCGAGGCCTAACTAAACTAGCATTCTAATCAGGGAAGACTGACATTCACCTTCAACACCTACTAATGATGTGCCTGGGCAGGGTGCCTGGGCATCTTGGCGGTCTTATTTATGCTTGCTTTCTCAGGACCTGGCATAGTAAGGGCAAATAGGCCTTCTGTAAGTGTGTGCTGTGTGAGTGAATGTATGGATGAAATGTGATGGCATAGCAAAAATGTCACCTAGGAGAGCTTTAAACACTGAGGCCACTTGAGACTGCAGCCCTGGCTGTAATGGGCCCTGGGGATACTGTTCGCTGGAAGATTTACCTCAGTGGAATATGCTCACTCACCAGTGAGTGGTGATGACTCGCTTCGTGGAAAGAACTTTCTCATTGGAAGATGGGCGGGTTTTCGGTGGAATTCTGGTGGGTGTTCTGCAACCTCTCAACCATGTGACTTAAGAGATGTTAGGGGACCCTCTAGGCTTCAGTTTCTCATCAGTAAATAAGGGAACTTACTAACTCAATGCTACTTATTTGTAATTTTTCTTTTTAAAGATTTTATTTATTTATTTGACAGAGATTGCAAGTAGGCAGAGAGGCAGGCAGAGAGTGGGGGAGAAGCAAGCTCCTCATTGAGCAGAGAGCCTGATGCGGGGCTCGATCCCAGGACCCTGGGATTATGACCTGAGCTGAAGGCAGAGGCTTTAACCCACTGAGCCACCCAGGCGCCCCACTTCTTTGTAATATTAAACTTGTATAAAGTCTATGTGGCACACCTTAGTGTTTCTCACTAAACATTGCCTGTTCCCCTGGATTGCATCTTCTCCCTGCCAAAGTTTAGGAAGTGTGAGCAGAAGTGATGGGAGTTACTCTGAGGTGGGCATTTTCAGAGCCAGTGTGCAGTTTGCCATGTTCTTTCCCCCGTCTTGGTGATGATGGAAGCCTGTGTTGAGATGGTGTCTCTGTCAGCCTGGCTCTTGGAGTGATTCTGAGGGTCAGGGCCCCTGGGCTGACCTGTGGTGGACGTGTTGGTGGACATTGGGAGTAATAAATAAACCTTTGTTGGTAAGCCAGTGGGAATTTGGGGTGTTCTTGCTATATAATTTAGCCTGTTCTAATGAAAATATTATAATCAAAGGTTCTTTTGATTATTTAAATTTTTACCTTAAAAAAAAAAAAAGAATATACTGAAGATGCAATAGTATTGTGCCATACCTCTAACTCAAGTGGGTTTTTGAAACCTCTTTGTGTTCTTATGTATTCTTGTAAATGAAACCTTAAAATTAGAAACCATTAAAAGATGTGGAATACACAGGAAGGCCTAGGGAGGTAGATTTGTTTTGGGGATTAATACAAATGCCTAACAAAGTTGTTTTTTATACTTATAGGATCTCTTACATATACAGCGCCAGAAATTTTAAGGGGTGCTGACTTCTCCATCACCAGTGACCTCTGGTCTTTGGGCTGCCTGCTTTATGAAATGTTTTCAGGTGATTACTTTCTGGTTCATTTTAAAATCGAAGCTGGGCACACACAAAAGGATGAAGTCTGTAGGTTGCAGCAATTTTACCTGGAAGATGGGAAAAAAACCTGGCTTTTCCAAAAAAAATTTTTTTAAAAGATTTTATTTATTTATTTGTCAGAGCGCACAAGGAGCCAAAGAGGCAGGCAGAGGCAGAGAGAGAGAAGCAGGCTTCCCGCTGAGCCAGGACCCCCCCCACCCCCTGCCCCGGATTCGGGACTCGGTCCCAGGACCCTAGAATCATGACCTGAGCCAAAGGCAGTGGCTTAACCCACTGAGCCACTCAGGCATCCCGTCAAATTTTTATATAACTGGTTTTAGCTTGCTTTTCTCTGTATTCCTCCTGTATTCTTGGTGTCTATGCATACATCTGGAACCTTTAACATAATATGTTAAGGAACTTCTGAGGTATAGGTGTTTTTCATGATAATCATTTGGAAAAATGTGCCTACTTATTAGATTATTAGATTATTATAATTATTAGAAGTTGTAAGGTACCTTGTGCCTGTGAATTATTCAGATGTGTCCAGTGGCCCATGCAGCCCTGGGATCATGGCAATGATCCATAAATGAATCAGCATATTTGTTAGGCTGATAGGTTTTGACTTATAGAAATATAAAAATATACAGTGTGCCTGGTCTGTACCAAGCATTCAGTAAGTAGTTCTTGCTCTATATTTTTTCCTATCAATTATATAATCTTAAACTATCTGTAGTTCAGATTTAGAATTATTAGTGATAGCAAAATATTGTCTAATTTTGCAGTTTTTCTTGTGGTTTCAGGAAAACCTCCATTCTTCTCAGAAACTTTTTCAGAATTAGTTGAAAAGATTTTTTATGAGGATCCTTTGCCACCTATTCCAAAAGGTAAGATTTTTTAATTTATTTTTGTGATAAAGGCAGCTAGTTTTCATCTGACACTAATGGTACATTTTTATCTAAAATCAGTTTTTAATTCCTAACCCTCAAATTTACATTTTATAGATTCAGATGGATATTTTTAGAAATGTTAGCATTCCTTTTGCTTTTTTTTTCTTTTTAAGACACTAAAATGAAGACCAAAGTACTACTAATAGATTCCCTCATTTAAAAGCACAAATTATTTTGTGCTCTTATATCAACAGAAGTCTGATTAAAGATTTTAAAAACCCAACCTTCTGTGTTTTTCTTTCTTGTGTATGTATCATTTACTTATGTTGTGCTTATGTTCCAAGTAGTTATTTCTGTTTAATATTCAAATAAGGGCAAGCCAGGCATTTGTCAGTCCTTCTCTATCTCCATGAATAAGAATGTCCCTGATGTGTTTTTAGTCTTTTTTTAAGCTAGAGTTGTGGTATTTTGAAAGTATTGGAACTTTTATCATGTGAATTTTGATTAACATAACAATCTACCACTAACAATTTTAAGGCAAGAAAAGGAAAAAAACCCGGAACAAACAAAGTAAAGCACTTTGTGCGTGGAAGTGCCATGCTCACAAAAGGAGTTTCAAGACACACACGTGAAAACAGGACTTTATAAAAAAAAAATGTACATTTTTAGAAGAAAAAAACTTTGAGAACTAATCTATGGAACTGGGAATACAGAATTCTTTTAGGATTTCAAGAGCCATCCTAAGGAGGAGAAAGCCCTCAAAACCTTATTTTGAAAATAGTCTGTACTTACTAAAAAGAACAAAACTGCATTTGTTTGTCTTTTAACTTTTATATCAAGAATGACTGGTTTCTATAAAAGCTATCTCTTGTAATGATGATTTCTGATTTTTGTTTTGTTTTTAATACTCACAGTATTGATTATGGGTCTGTCCTGTAAATTAAGGATTTTTATGCAGGGAAGAGAAATCTGAAAATGCAGGTGTCAAAGGTATGGTGGCCCAGGCTTATTTAGCGATCTTCCTGTGACTGTGACCATAGTGCCCAATAACACCCTCTGTTTGATGTGTTTGTGCATCGTCTTCATGGCCGCTTGTAACCAGAGACTGGTAGTGTGGTTGTGATATAATCTAATTTAAAAAGAACTAATAGTTGGAGAATACTGGAATTGGCCAGTATCATCATATTGTGCTATTATTTTCCTGTTAAAAAAATTTTTAGAATAGGGAGAGGGAGAAAAGAGTGATTGCAAATATTTTTATTATGCATTGTGAAGCCACGTTGGTCAAATTAAGAATGCCTCAGAAAATGAGGCATAATTAAAAGTTAAAGACAAGGGTATGAGCATGTCAGGCTTGTGGTTCTTCCTGGGCTTTATGCAATAAAGAGAAAATGAAGTCAAGACTTAGTTTTTGAGATTCATGTTTTTTGTGTTCTAGGAAAACACATTTCATTTTATGCCCACACCTCACCCCCATTAAATGGAGGCTGTAATTGTTAGTAATGGATTCAGTGTTCTCTTAAAAATGATACGTGCTTAGAGTACTGTTCCTCTAAATGTTTTTGCAGAGTATGTATTCTTATACTTACCACCTGTTTTTCTTTTGGGAATTTGTGTATAGATCCTTCTCTTCCTAAAGCTTCTTCAGATTTTATTAATTTGCTTGATGGTTTACTTCAAAAGGATCCTCAGAAGAGGTATGTGTGGGTAGTATTTTAATATCAAGAAGAGGAATCTTTTTCTCCTTTCACATACTTCTAAAATAGTACTGTTATATACAGAGAGCTATTCAAATTACTCAACATAAACTCAGATTTCTTTCTTTCTTTTTTTTTTTGAGTGTTTATTTTTTCTGTTTGCAGGGGTTTTAAAGTTTTTAATTCCAGGTAACATACAGTGTGATATTAAAGATTTATTTATTTTAGAGAAAGTGAGAGAGGGTGAGTGAAGGGAGGGGCAGAGGGAGAGGGAGAAACAGACTCCTTGCTGAGTGGGAATTCCTACATGCAGCTTGACCTGTGAACCTAAGATCATGACCTGAGCTGAAATCAAGAGTCAGCAGCTTAACCTACTGAGCTGCCCGGGAGCCCCTAACACATAGTGTAGTATTAGTTTTAGGTGTACCATATAGGGATTCAGCAGTTCCATACATCATCCTGGGCTCATCACAGCGAAGGCCCTCCTTTATCCCCGTCACCTATATCCCCCATCCTCCTGCCTTCCTCCCCTCTGGTAGCCAGCAGTTCTCTCTGGTTAAGAGTCTGTTTCTTGGTTTGGCTCTTTGTTTGCAGGGGTTTTAATCCTGAGGAAGTTTTTGAAGTCTATTTCTCCTTTAATAAATAGTTGCATAGTAGGTTGGTGGATTTTCTTATAACTCCCAGATCCAGGAGGGCATTTTTTCCCATTGTGGATTTCAGGTTAAAACTGTCATATACTATTGAACGAAGGATGATGCTGTCAAGATAGTTAATGTTATAACTACTGAGTGTTATTTTAATGTGATCTGTTTTTCTGATGATCCTGTCATAATGAGGGTATCAAGTGCGAGGATAATAGGCACAGAGTGACTTTTCCAGGTTACAGTAATGGCAGAAAGTTCGAATTCACTGTGGCAAGGGGTGGAGGAGGGTGGATCTGGTGGGGATCTCCCTGGGTTGGCAGACAAGAGCAACTGGTTTCTACTTCAGATTCTGCCACTAGGTAACTGGGGGGTTTTAGGCAAGTATTTGGGGTCTCTGCTTCAGGGTGTAAAATGAAGTCAGTTTAGTGTAGCATGTAAAATAATCCAGTCTCTAGCTTCCCTAAGTATAAGTGAAAAACTACAGAAGGAGCTGCTAATTCTTGTGTAAGCACACCTTGTGCTTAAATGGATGCTTTTAAGATTGCTGTTATTTTGCTGTGATCTTCCAGACACCTTTTGATAGGATACAAATATACTTAATTTAGGATGGTGTATTCACATTTCCACATGTTTATATCCTTGTATACTTTGTTGCATAAATGGTACCACTCTGTAACCTAGTTCTTTCTATATGTACACTAAGTCCTACATGGCTGCAGAATGTACATGTATACCTTAAGTATAGTAAACATTTAGTGTTTCTTGATTTAGAATATTCCATGGGCTGCAACAGTAGAAGTCCTTTTGTGTATTTGTTGTTGTTAACTTAGGCAGTTAGCAGCTTTGGACAGATTTCTGACTGTGGGGTTGGTGGCCAGAGGCTAAGAACATAAAACAGTTTGATGCCTTTGCTACATTCTTGGAATGTGTGCTGGTTTAGTAACCCTCCCAGTGTTACCTTCAGTGGACTTTGTTGACCTTATATTTGCTAAGCTGCCAGATAAAAAAGAAAGAAATTTCACTTTATTGGCATTTTAAAATTTCTGCTAGTGAGTTTTAAGAGCCCTTTGTACAAAAGGGATATTGTATGTAATTGCATATTCCTTTTGTTAATCACGTTTTAATTTTGACCTAGGTAGGTTTTATTATATTTTCTTTTAAGTAGGCTCCATGCCCAGTGTGGAGCCCAACTCAGGGCTTGAACTCATGACCCTGAGATCAAGATCTGAGCTGAAGTCAGAGTCGGATGCTTACCTGACTGAGCCACCCAGGCGCCCTAAAGTGATTTTATTTCATAATCATATATTTATTCTCTTTCATTTTGAAATTTCAGTTAGGCTTAATCATTCCTCGTCTGATGATTATAACCAGAAGCATGCTTTATTAGTTGTAAAAAGTAATGCTTTGAAAGTGAGTCTGAGTCTGGGTTTTAGATACGGTCTGAAGTCATTCTAATATGGGTGAACTAGCTAGATAACATTTTGGCTCCTACACAGAAGTGTGACTGTGTAAAATTATGAGGTTAATTTTCTTCTTTATTTCTGAATGCAGTTTTAAAAGTGAAGTTCCCAAAATGAAATGTGTGAAACAGGTAGGGTATATAGAATAAAGGATGACAGAATTATAGATTGATAATGTTGGATATATTTAGTTTAAATTTTTAAGCTAATTTTAGATTCCATTCATAGAATGTTTTTGAGAACCCAAAATGTTTTTATCAGGCTCTGTCAAATATGAGCCCTGAAACTTCTAATACTTAATTATTGGACTTTTTAATTCTATACTATTTAAGTTTCTGAATTATTTTTTCGTGTTTCATTAAGAGATTAATTATATACTAAAATGAAACTAGGGGCACCTGGGTGGCTCAGTCGGTTCATGTCTGACTCTTGGTTTTGGCTCAGGTCATGATCTCAGGGTGGTGCAGTTGGGCCCCGAGTCAGGCTCCACGCTCAGCGGGAAGTCTGCTTGAGACTCTCTCCCTCATCTGCTCAGCCATATGCTTGCTGTCTTGTGCTCTGCCTTTCAAATAAATAAATAAAATCTTAAAAACAATTAAATGAAAGAATTTCTGAGGTATATTTATAGAGAGAAATTTATAAATCATAAATTCTGGTAGATGTAGTTGGGACATGACTTGGGAATTGTGGATGGTAGATCATGTTAAAATAGAGTTTTTAACATTTTTGTTTTATAAAGATTAACTTGGGCAGGCCTACTGCAGCATTCATTTTGGAAGGATGCCTTCAGTAGGAAAGATCAGGAATCAAGCATTGAGGATTCCAACATCAGGTAGTAATATAAGCTTATCTTTGTGTGGGGGGCATGGTTATTAAATGATCTTCCTGATTACTGTTCTATCAATGTAGTGTCAATGACATGAATTTCTCTGCTTGCTAGGAGAAAATCTTTTAAGTTTTGCTAAAGGATTTAATCATGACATTGTGTTCTCAACTTTGTTCATTTTCTCATTAGTTGTTTATTATTCAGTCAGTGATTTAGTATGGTAGTCATTAGCTCTGACCACCAAATGTAACTCACATTCCACCTCGCAGGCACATAGTAGGATTTCCTTTCCCCCTTTTGAGTTAGGTGTGGTCCTGGGACTGGCTTTGGCTAATGAAACGTGAGCAGAACCGATGTGTGTTCTGCATAGAAACCTTTGAGCCAGTGTGAGATCTGACACATTTCTTCATGCTGATGAGGTAACTGGGATGAAAATGTCCAAATGGGGTTGCTGTCAGGCTGAGTCTTCAGTGACTGTGATTAGTGTTGCTTCAATGGCTGTGTGCATGAGTGAGACAAAGTTAGGAGACTCAAGCCACTGGGATTTGTGCATTGTATGTTACCACAGCATAACCTAGCTCCTGTCTGAGCCTGACTGAAATACCTCATTTTTATTATATAATCTTCTTAGCCCAGGACACTTACACAAGTAATTTTTATTAAGAACCAGGTGAGAAGTGGTCAAGTAAAGTTCTGCTAATTAGCTTTCCTCCCTCTCCACTTATTCAGTGGTGAATGGTTGTCCGATTCTTGATTTTCATTTTGGCAAATTCAGTGTATTGGGTGGAGAACACTGAATTTTAATAAGGTCTCTCCCTAACTTGGGTTTCTCTGATCCAGTGAGATTTAACCGTACTTTCCCCATTGTGTTAGGCTTTGGGGGAACTCCAGAAAGCGGGACCCTGGTCTTGGTCCTCCTGCATCAGCAAGTCACAGAACACCTCTGCCCTTAGTTTGTCATCTTCCTTTTTAATCTCTGTGCTTTTGATTTCTTTTCTTGCCTTATTGCCCTTGCTGAGCCTTTTTTTTTTTTTTTTTTTCTCTTCTTTCCTGTAAGATGTTGAATCAGTAGTGATGAAAGTTAACATCTTTGCCTGGTTTCTGACTCTGGGATGAAAGCCTTCAGCCTTTCACCATTAAGTACAATGAGCTGGAGGTTTGTGTAGCTGCTCTTTTTAGTTTGAATGAACATTCAGTTTTATAAAATGCCTTTTAGTATCAGTTGATGAAGATCATACGCATTTTCTTCTTGAGACTCTGATTATGGACTCTTACATACATTGGTTTTCAAATATTGAAGCAGCCTTGTAATCCCACAATAAACCCTACTTAGTCACACTGTGTTATAATTTTTATGTTTTGCTGCAGGTATTTGGGGCCAAGTGGCAGGAGGACAGCAAGACAGGAGAAAGATAGAACAGAGCAACAGGGATTTGCTTTATGTTCTTGGGATCCTAGCTATCTGATTAGAGAAGATACCCCTCCCTCAGTTTTAGGCACCAGCTAGAAGCTGCTGCTTTCCCAGCTAGCTGCAGCAGGATTACCTGGAGGCTGGAACAGAATAAAATGGAAAAAGAAAAAAAAATAGAAAAAACCAAAACAAACCAGGGAATTTCCCCTTAGAGGTCCCTTTTCCTGTTCTGTAGAACAGAACTAGGAAGATTCTCTTGAAGGGTCCTCTTGTCTGTACTCATTGCCTTAAAGGCTAGGCCAGGCCATACTGGAAGGGCTAAAAAGGAAACTCACTGTGGGTTTATAGGTACTTTGAGTTTTGGTTTCTTTCTCCAGTCTGCGTGCTGTATTTATTTTTCAGAGATAAGGTTTATATATTCCATACAATGCCTTTGGTATTGTAAGTGCTCATTTTAGCCACTCTGTGACTATACTTTCCAACCCCATGGCTTTGCCAGATGTTACCTGTAATTTAATGATCTTTTCCCATCTCTTGTTCTACACAGAAAATTCTAGAAAGCTCAAAAGTAAATTTGATCGTGTTGCCTTTCTCCTGTTGAACAGCAGGAAAGTGATGGAGCTTTCTGGGACACAAGATCGCAAGGAGTTTTTGAAGCCTCCGAGTGGACAAGCCAAGGGGGAGAAGAGCGGTCAGCGCTTAAGTCACTCTTTCAGACTAGGTGAGCTCTCACTACAGCACGTTTGTGTCACTGATACTTTTTAAGGGTTTCTAGTTTTTGTTACCGTTCTCTTTAAGTTTCTGTCTGTATCCTGCTCTGCTCATAATATTTTTGGTCCTTTATGGATAATGTTTATCTTTTCTGCCACAGAAAATCCAGCCGAGTTGAGGCCTAAAAGTACTGTTGGAGGTCAACCGAATGAGTCCATGTTTCTTCTCAGGTAGGTAAGATGACAGAGCAGCAGGGAATCCATGGGAGGTGACAGTGGGGTCTTCCCAAAGTATCTCTTGTCCTGGTGGCAAGCCATGTTGTGCAGACATACAGGACAGGGATATGAATGCCAGATTCCAGTTTCACTCTCTGCTTTCAAAGTTACTGTTAAGGGCGCCTGGGTGGCTCAGTGGGTTAAGCCGCTGCCGCCGAGCCGCTGCTCGGGTCATGATCTCAGGGTCCTGGGATTGAGTCCCGTACTGGGCTTTCTGCTCAGCAGGGAGCCTGCTTCCCTCTCTCTCTCTGCCTGCCTCTCTGTCTGCTGTGATCTCTGTCTGTCAAATAAACAAATAAAATCTTTAAAAAAAAAAAAAGTTACTGTTAAGTGCTGACAATTGGAATGTTGACTTGGCTGTGCATTTTTAACTTTTTAACAGCACCACCCATTTTTCCTATTCATAAGGGTTAAAACCTCTTCATTTTGTACTTTCCCTTCAAATAGTTGAATTTGAAATTTTAGCAGTCTCTTTTTTATTGGATAAAGACCTACAGGAAAGAACAGTTTTTTTTTTTTTTTTTTTTTAAAGATTTTATTTATTTATTTGACAGAGAGAAATCACAAGTAGATGGAGAGGCAGGCAGAGAGAGAGAGAGGGAAGCAGGCTCCCTGCTGAGCAGAGAGCCCGATGCGGGCCTCGATCCCAGGACCCTGAGATCATGACCTGAGCCGAAGGCAGCGGCTTAACCCACTGAGCCACCCAGGCGCCCTGTTTTTTTTTTTTTAAGTGTTGTTTTATATGGAAGCATAAATAGTGTTCACCTAATGATGTAATTATCAAATAGTTAAGTATCAGAATAGTATTTTAATGTGATTAAGAAAAATACATTTAAAATTTCAGTAATACCTCTTAAGTTTTGTATTTTATTTATGGTTTTAGCCTTAGACACAGTATTATTTAATGACATAGGGGTTATAACAATAAACTAAGGTTTCCTGAGTTATTTTACCCTATTTAATTATAAAATATGTTAACTTTTATCTATATACATCTAGGCATTTTATTTTACTTTTTATGTTTTTATTATTATTTTTAAAGATTTTATTTATTTATTTGACAGAGATCACAAGTAGGCAGAGAGGCAGGCAGAAAGAGGAGGAAGCAGGCTCCCCATTGAGCAGAGAGAGCCTGATGCGCGGCTTGATCCCAGGACCCTGGGATCATGACCTGGGCCGAAGGCAGAGGCTTTAACCCACCGAATCATCCAGGCGCCCCCATTCTAGGCATTTTAAAGTCAGTTTTTAAAAACTTTGTATAATCTTTGTATAATATTTTGTGAATTAAATAAGGATTTGTTCTAGGAATAAATAGATAAGTAAAAGGGGTGAGAATCCTGATATTTGGGAATTTGAAGGAACTTATTGAAAAATACCCTAATTATCTGAGTGGAAACTTTTTTTTGTTGTTTGTTTTTTGAAGATTTATTTATTTATTTGACAGAGTGAGAGCGAGAGAGATCACAAGTAGGCAGAGAGGCGGGCAGAGAGAAAGGGGGAAGCAGGCTCCCTGCCAAACAGAGAGCCTGATCCCAGGACTCTGAGATCTTGACCTGAGCCGAAGGCAGAGGCTTAAGTCACCGAGCCACCCAGGCACCCCCAAAATTTCTTAAAATATGAAAAACTCCAAATCAGAGACCCAAGTACAATAGAGTGACCCACAGAGTATGACAACCATTTTTAAGTCTAGGAGGAGTCATTAAAAATAGATGCAGATTATAACTTGTTTCTTAAATAGATACCAAGATAATTTGCCATTTCAAACATTCTGAAATAAACTTGTAAATATTTTCCATCCTTTGTAGAATGTCTGTATTTTGTTAATCCTGATACCAGCAGACATCTACACAATAATCAGTGTTTTAAGATTTCTAGTTAAAATAGAAACTGTGATATATAACATAGATTGTATAAATAAGAGATCACAAATTAGCTAGGAAATTGCTTTAAAGACATTTACAAAAGTGTCAGATAAACACAAATTAGAATTTAAATATATGAGATCACCTAGAATCTTGATTTTTTTTTTTTTTTTTCCTCTCGTGAGGGGTGTGTGTGTGTGTTTTTTTTTTTCCTCCAGATAATAGTTAACACGTGGAAGTTTCTAAAATCTGAGTAATGTTGACTGGTTGGTATTTTCCAGTACTCGTCCAACTCCAAGAACGAGCACTGCAGTGCGATTAAGTCCTGGTGAGGACAGGACTCAGCATTCACCCCAGAAGACTTCTCCTTCAACCAAGGTGAACACAAAGGAACTTTTTCTTGTTTTTTTCTTTCTTTTTTTGTTTGTTTTCATATAAGATAGACTCAGAAGAATAATTACCAAGTTCATCTCTGAACTATGATTGAAGTGATGAAATTTACAATTAAGTCATCTTCTTTGATGATCACTGGTTTTTCTGCTAAGTACTCTTAAGAGGGAGTTATGTCTTTGATAACGGCTTTCCTGAGATGTGACTGACATCCATGCAATTCACTTGGACAGAGTGTATAGTTCAGGTCTTTGAGCATATTCATGCAGTCATGCAGCCATCATCACGGTCATTTTGAAAACACTAATTATGCCACAAAGAAACCCCACACTTACTAGCCGTCACTCCTGTTTTCCCTCGATTTCTCTCACCTCTTACCCTAGGCAACCACTCTTCTTTGTCTTTAGACATTTGTTTATTCTGGACATCACATGTAAATGAAATAACATAATATGTGTTCTTTTGTGACTGGCTTTCTTCACCTAACCTCATGTTTTTTTTTTTTTTTTTTTTTTTTAAAGATTTTATTTATTTATTTGACAAAGAGAGATCACGAGTAGGCAGAGAGGCAGGAGGAAGCAGGCTCCTGCTGAGCAGAGAGCCCGATGCGGGACCCGATCCCAGGACCCTGAGATCATGACCTGAGCCGAAGGCAGCGGCCCAACCCACTGAGCCACCCAGGCGCCCAACCTCATGTTTTTTTAAGATTCATCCAAATTATAGCATGTATCAGTCCTCTGTTTCTTTTTAGTGCCAAAAATTAATCTATTGCATATGCCACATTAGATGTTTCCATTCATGGGTTGGTGGACCCAAACACCTTGTGGTTGTTGTGACTTGGGCTGCTGTGAACATCCATACATACGGTTTTGAGGGAGCATGTGTTTAATTTCTCCTCATACCTGTAGGAGTGTAATTGCGGCATTGTGTGGTAACTGCCGTTTTACATTGCCCCCAGCAGTGATGAGAATGCCAGTGTTGACCTATCCCTAACAAAACTTGGTACTGTCCATTTGTTTTCTAATTATGGTAAAAGAGATATTATGTAAAATTTACCATTTGACTATTTTTAAGTGGACAATTCTGTGACATTAAGTACCTTCCCATTTTTTTTCAACCATTCCCACCATCTATCTCCAGAACTTTTTTATATCCCAAACTGAGACTATGTACCCACTAAACAGTCTTGGCAGCTATGATTCTCCTCTCTGTGTCTGTGAAGTTGCCTAGTCATCTCATCTAAGTGGAACCATATAATATTTGCCCTTTTGTGTCTGGCTTATAACACTCAGTGTGATAATCTTCTGGGTCCATCCATGTTGTGGCATGTGTCACTTTTATTCCTTTTTAAGGCTGAATAATAATCCATCGTGTATAAATCACATATTGTTTATCTGTTCATCTTTGGACACTTTGGTTGCTTCAGCCTTTGGGGTGGTGAATAATTCATGGTAGCCGTACTGGGGGGTGTGAAATTGTATCTAGTTTTGATTGTCATTTCTGATGGCTAATTATGTTGAGTATATTTTCATTCATATATATATGTGTGTATGTATATACATATATACATATATATATATATATATATATGTATTTCCTTTGGAAGAATTCAAATCCTTACCCATTTGAGTTGTAGGAATTCTTTGTATATTCTGGTGGTGGTGTCCTTTGAAGCACAGATATTTTTAATTTTGATGTAGTTCAAATGATCTCTGTGTGCATGTTTGTTGTTGCCTATGCTTGTGGTGTCATAATTTAGAAGCCATTGGCTACTTGAAGGTTACAAAGGTTTATGCCTATGCTTAGCTCTTACCTTTAGCTCTTTAATGCATTTGAGTTAATTTTTGTATATGGCATGAGGCATATGCCAGCTTCATTGTTTTGCATGTGGATTTCCATTTCTTAGCACTATTTGTTGAAAAGACTGTTCTTTCCCCAGTTAATTATCTTGGCATTCTTGTTGACTATCGATGGACTATAAAAGCGAGGTTTATTTCTGGACTCTTTGGTCTGTTGATCTATGCATCCTTCTCATGCTGGTAGTATAGTAACTGGTTAGCTACTTTATTTTCTATTTTAAGAGATAGAGCACAAGGGCGAGGGAGGGATGAGGGGGAGTAGAAGATGGAGAAGGAGAGAGAGATTTCCCAGACAGGCTTCATGCCCAACCCGGAGCTCAGTGTGGGGCTTGATCTCCTAACCCCGAGATCATGACATGAGCTGAAGTTAAGAGTTGAACATTCAACCGACCGAGCCACACAGGTGCCCCAATTTTTTTTTTTTTTTAAGTAGACTCTGTGCCCAGCGTGGAGCCCAGTGAGGGGCTTGAACTCATGACCCTGAGATCTAAGAGTCGAACACTTAACTGGCTGGCCACCCTGATGCCCCTAGCTAGCTATTCTTCTTCTTCTTCTTCCTTTTTTTAAAGATTTTATTTATTTATAGAGCACACAAGTAGGGGGAACAGGAGAGAGAGGGAGAAGCAGGCTCCCCGCTAAGCGGGGAGCCAGTTGTGCAGCTCAGTCCCAGGACCCTAAAATCATGACATGAGCCAACGGCAGCCGCCTAACTGACTGAACCATGCAGGTGCCCCCAGCTAGCTATTCTTGATCATCATAGCCTTTTAGTAAGTTTTGAAGTTAGGAGGTATGATTCTTCTAACTTTCTTTTTCGAGGTTGTTTTGGTTGTTTTGTTCTGTGTTCCTTGCATTTCCATGTGAATTTTAGGATCAGTTTTCACTTTGCATGTTTCTGAAGAAGGCAGGTGGGATTGTGATAGCAGTGACATTGAATTTGGGGAGTATGGCTATTTTAACAATGTACAGTTTTCCTCCGTGAATGTGGACTGTGTTTCTGTTTGTTTACATCTTTAGTTTCCTTCATTCAGTTGTTTTTGAATGCAGAGATATTTTGAATTAGTTTTTCCAAGTTAACTCATTGTACTTAGTGCTTGAGAGATATACTTCTTTTTAGTTCTTTAATTTTTAATATGAAATGCATTTGGACTGCATGAAACTTACTTCTGCAATGAAATGAAATATAAATGCATTATAATAAAATCTCATTCTGCTAATTGTTTAGTTATATGTGAGATAGATAATCAGTGTAAAAGTTAAAAAAATGCATTTTGAAATAGATGTTGAATGTCTTCTGGCACATGGTTATTGTAGAAAAGTTTACTTAATCATTTTATTGAGAATACTCAAGCAGTAATTATATAAGTACTATATGAGAATATTTTTTATTTTCTAAGTGATACTTTTAAATTTAATTACAAAATTTTTATAATTGTAGAAAACTTGGAAACTGTACAAGAGGACAAAAAAAAAAAAAAAAAAAACAACCCCTACTTTAATTACCCAGAGGAACCACGGGTTACAATTTGATATTTCTTTTTGGTTCTATACATATGTATTCATTTTCAAACAAGGGAACATAATTTTTTAAACTTAATTTTTTTTCATTTGGTGGGTTATAGTGTTTGATCATTTAGTTTATTCCTGAGCATTATATTTTATTTTTGGCTATCGTGAGTGGCTTTTTTAAAATTAAACATTTTTTTTTTTTTTTTTAGAGAGCATGAGTAGGGGTTGGAGAGGGACAGAGGGAGAGGGAGAATCTGAGCAGGCTTTACACCCTGTGCAGAGCCCGATGCAGATCTCAATCTAACGACCCTGAGATCATGACCTGAGCTGAAATTAGGAATTGGACACCTAACCGACTGAGCTACACAGGCTTCCTTGGTATCTCATTTTTGTAATCTGTTACCCATACCTACATTTCGTTTATATATAGGAAATTAATTTTTACATATAAATTTCTAACTGGTCTGCCTAATTCTCATAAGAATATATTATATACTAATATAACTAATTCATTATGGTCTTTCTTTGAAGTCTTTGTCTTGAAAGTTCATATCTTTAAGCATTAAAATTTTTGTTTTCCGAAGTTGTTCCATACTTACTCTTCATGTATTTTTTTATATGTCTGTTTTCTAAGTTTCAAAGGGGTGGTCTTGGTTCCAGTAACTTTGTTAGCTACTTACTCTATTCCTTTTTTCATGCCCCTGCCTCAGTTTTGGATAATTTCCTCATTTTTCACTTCACTTATTTGGTTTTATCTTGTTCAGTTTGCTGGTTGGTGTTTCAGTGGAAATTCTTAATGTATAAATTCTCTCTTTTTTTTGTCTTATGTGAAGTCCTAACGCATAACACTAGGAATGAGAGTTCTGTTTACTGTTTAAGTAGAGCACAAAGAAACATCTCATAGAATTGTTAGCAAATACCTGGTTACTCCTTTTCATTATGTGTTAGCTCTACTTCACCTTTTATAAAGGTAGATGTGTAACACTTAGGTAACAGGTTAGTACTTGACCCTGAGATTCTTTTATGCTGTAATTTTAACTTCGTACTGAATATTCTGTAAGGCGGAATAAAGTGATGAGCGTCCAGTGGATGGATGATAAAAACCATGCTGGTGACTGAAAAACCAGTTTGCCTCCTCATAGTTTAGAGCATCAGACTAGAGAAGCTCCGTTTTCTGGTCCTCACTAGCCTTTGTGGCAAACACAAACAAGTCCATTACTTTGAGCTTTCTGTGTTTTACTTCTGTAAAAATGGGAATGATACAGATGACTGAAGATCTTTGTGAGAATCAAAGAATTCTGTGAAAGTGTTTGATTTGCGAAGTGAGTGATTCACTGATCTAGGTGACCCTTCCAGGGGTGTCTTACTCAACATCTTATGAGCTCAGTTTTTTTTTTTTTTTTAAAGATTTTATTTATTTATTTGACAGAGAGAGATCACAGGTAGGTAGAGAGACTGGCAGAGAGAGAGAGAGAGCGGGAAGCAGGCTCCCTGCTGAGCAGAGAGCCCGACGTGGGACTCGATCCCAGGACCCTGAGATCATGACCTGAGCCGAAGGCAGCGGCTTAACCCACTGAGCCACCCAGGCGCCCCATGAGCTCAGTTTTTAAAAGCTCTTCATGAGTCACAGAAACAAAGCCTCATTTTTGTTCTTATTTCAGAATACAAGCGGACACCTGAGTCAGCAGGACCTGGAATCCCAGATGAAAGAGCTTATCTACATGGACTCTGATCTCGTTGTCACCCCCATCATCGACAACCCAAAGGTGTGGAAAGATGCTCTAAGAGACGAGGGCTGAGCTTTAGCCTTCCCTGAGAGCTGGACTCCTGGTGTGATGTTGTCATCACAAATATTCTTTGCCTTATTTTCTTGGCTGATCCTCTGTCTGCTTTTGTGTCACTCATGCTGTGTGGCTACATTTCTTTCTGTCCTGTCTGTAACACTCTCCTTTCTGCTTCACTGAGTAGCGAGTTTTTTTTCTTCCTCTTCTGCATCAGCTCAGTCCTCCCTCCCTCCCCTCCATCTGTGGGCTTCTAGGCCTCAGACCTTTGTTTCTCAGTCCCTTCGTTTCTCCATGCATACTTGGGTGAATTTCTCTAAGCGCTCTAACTGTGCATGTGTTATGAAAGCAGATGGGAGTGAGCACTGCTCCCTTCAGCTGGGGTGGATGGGCAGGCCACACAGAGACCACACCCTCTCACAGGTGCTCAGGACTGCACACCAGATGGTAGGGAGACACTGGGAGCTTGGGGAGTCATGTTTCACCGGTATACTTCGTACCCAGCATGATTTTTGTTGCTTCATGTCACTTTGAATGTACTACTGTATTACTGGGGAATGATGAGTATTCTCCTTAAGAAAATAAACATTAATTTTTCAGTCCCTCTGTACTACCTATTCTGTTACTTAATTTTCTTTCTTTCTTTCTTAAAGTCTTTCTATTTCAATTCATGGCCATTTTCTCTCCTCTTATTGGGGAACATTAATTTAGAACAAATGGGTTTTTGGATGTGTATTTACTAGGTAGACAAGATTTAATATAGATTATCTAGCAGTTTTTCATAATGGAGCTAATTCTTTTTATGAGCTCAGCTGTCTGGCAGAATAATTGTATTTTATGCCAAATTTAATGTGTAATAGGTCATTTTCCCAGTAGACCTTCTAAGAACAGTTTGTAATATCTTTTGACCATATTTTTTCTGCTTATTTCTTTTATGACCATACTTAATTGTTTTAGGGAAGCCTTAGTAGAAATTTTTTTTTTTTTTTAAAGATTTTATTTATTTATTTGAGAGAGAGACAGTGAGAGAGAGCATGAGCGAGGAGAAGGTCAGAGAGCGAAGCAGACTCCCCATGGAGCTGGGAGCCCGATGCGGGACTCGATCTCGGGACTCTGGGATCATGACCTGAGCCGAAGGCAGTCGTCCAACCAACTGAGCCACCCAGGCGTCCCAGTAGAAATTTTTTTAACTTCTAATTTTAAACATACAGAAACGGTCCAAAAATAGTGGAGTTACTGTATAGTTTTTACCCAGCTTCTCCTAATGTTAGCATCTTATAGCACCATAGAAGGGTTAGCAAAGCCAGGGAATTAACATTGGTACAGTGCTAATAACTAAATTCCTGAATTTATTTGAATTTTACTAGTTTGTACTACTGATGTCCTTTTTCTGTTCTAGGGTTTGTTAACAGTTTGCTGTTAGGCCTTCTTTTCCTTCTACTTCCTGTCCTTGTCTTTCATGGCCTTGTGGTAATTTCTCAGTCATTTCTTGGCTTTCATGACTTTGACATTGAAGTGTACTGATAAGGTATTTTGTAGAATGTCGCTCAAGCTGGGTTTGTCTGTTTCTTATGATTACTATGTATGAGGTTCTGCATTTTTGGCAAGAATACTACCAGCAAAGCTTTTTAAAATTCTCTCTCTGTAGAGAGGTTTTGGAGGATTTAGACTTAGAGATGATGGTTGAACTTTTTAATTAAACTTCTCAAGATGAAAGTACCTTTTGTTCTAAACTTATGGATCCAGCTAACCATTTTTTTTCCCCCTTCCTTAAAAAACCAGTCGTGTGCTTTCCTTTTCATGCTGTTTACAGCTTCCTAAGTGGTGTGTTCTCAAATTCAACCATGAAGTTCTTACCATTCTTTAAAACCTTACCCCCTTTCCAGCTCTTCCACAAACCTTGTCAGCCTAAAGTGCTCGCTGCTTTCTCTAATATTTTAAAAAGTTTTTTCTCTAGGGGACTGTCCTATAATTATGTCCTGCCCAGTTTGCATTGTTCAATATCTGTTTGTTTGTTTTAACATGTTTCCAGTCAGAGTATCAGCTTCCTGACTGTAGGATCTTGTTTTTCACATCTTTGTTATCCCCCTTAGCATTTAGCCTCCTGCCTCACCCTCTTAGGTGCCCAATAAATATTTGTTGATATGACTAAATTTCTAACCTAGAGTTTTATTAGCTAAAGAGGATATCCTTTTGAGGATATCCTTACCAGGATAAATTGCTTCTATTTTAATGAAGCTTTATTTTATTTCCGATATCTATTGAAGTGATATTCTAAAAATTTTACCTATTTAAAGTAAATTCTACCCCCAACATGGGGTTTGAACTTACAACCCAGAGATCAGAAGTCACATTTTCTACTGACTGAGCCAGCGAGGTTCCCTGAAATGATTTTATTTTTATAAATTATTATCTGTCTTTTGTATTTGAATCTGAAGGGCAGTGTTGAATTCTTTTTCGTTTTAGTGACAAATTTCATTGTTTTTTTTTCCTGCCCTAATTGATTTATAATCAATATAACGGGAGATATATCAGGAAATAGATATCTGTCTCAAAAGACATCTTAAAAGTGTTTGTTTTTTCAACCACAGATAATGAAACAACCACCAATTAAATTTGATCCAAAGATACTGCATCTCCCGGCACATTCAGGTAGGATTATAGCAGCCTGGTTACATATAGACTCTTAGAAGATAGATATGAATAAGAAATTTAATAGCAAATGGAATATCTTATTTATTAAGTAGCTGAGTTCCTGTTTTCTTGCCACCTGATGATTCTTGGGACAGTGCTGTGTATGTTATAAATCTGTAATCCATTTGTGCCAGGCATTCACCTTACTCAGCTGAAAGTTCCTGTAAAGCTGTGTGGACCCTTCTCTTGCCCTTGCCTTTTGTAGATCCACTGACTTTCCAACACTTATGGTGCTCTTGTGGGTACAGAGGGTTGGAGACCACAATGAAGAATTGAGATTCTAGGGGTGCTTAGATGGCTCAGTTGTTAAGTGTCTGCCTTCGGGTCAGGTCATGATCCTAGGGTCCTGGGATCGAGCACCATATTGGGAAGCCCACTTCTCTCTCTCTCTCTCTCTTCCCCTGCTTGTGTTCCCTTTCTTGATGTGTCTCTTTCTGTGAAATAAATAAAATCTTAAAAAAATAAAGAATTGAGGTTCTATTTCAGAGTGGAGCAGTTAACAAGGGGGTCAGGTGGTTCACTTTTGTGGGGATGGTGTGGGAATGGAGATACTTCAAGGATGATTGTTAGGTTTCCTTTCACGTAATGGGAAGTCTTATTTGGGATGAACATTAGAAATTGTTTTATACCTGGGGCACCTGGGTGGCTCAGTGGGTTAAAGCCTCTGCCTTCGGCTCAGGTCATGATCCCAGGGTCCTGGGATCGAGCCCCGCATCGGGCTCTCTGCTCAGTGGGGAGCCTGCTTCCTCCTCTCTCTGCTTGCCTCTCTGCCTACTTGTGATCTGTCAAATAAATAAATAAATAAATCTTAAAAAAAAAAAAGAAATTGTTTTATACCTTAAAATTTTGATGGATATTGTTTGAGAAAATCTATTTGCAGCTATTAAGCTCGAGCCAGAAAAAATTCATTTTCCTAGCTAGAGTATAATCTATAATTTAAAAGCAACTCAAAGTAAATTAAAAATAAAATGTGTTCAAATTTAAATAAACTGCCAAGTAGGGGCACCTGGGTGGCTCAGTGGGTTAAGCCTCTGCCTTCGGCTCAGGTCATGATCTCAGGGTCCTGGGATCGAGCCCTGCGTCAGGCTCTCTGCACAGCAAGGAGCCTGCTTCCCCCCCACTCTCTCTGCCTGCCTCTCTCCCTACTCTGATCTCTGTCTGTTGAATAAATAAATAAAAAAAAAATCTTAAACAAAACAAAGCTGTGCCAAGTAGAACCATATTCATGAAAACCTTGGAGGAGTATTTCAAAATAATATTCCTTCCCTTTGTCCCTTTATGTTGAGTTGCTTTAGGAAATTTTTATAGGTTATTTTGTTTAAGGATAGAAATTAGCTGAAACTGTTAATTTTAGATGGCATCTCATGGCCCAGTTTTTGTTTTCTGTTTGTGGAGTGTTTGGACTTGGATTTTCCAGATGACTTTAGCTACAATATTAATGTGTTATGCTTAATACTTTCATTGAAACCTTTTAACAACTGTGCAGTTCTTGGCTTTTCAGATATTTTAAGGCTAGATTGCTTTACTTACACAAAGGCTATCTTGCTTTTTTGTAATACAATTTTATTTAGCTTTGTATTTTGTAGATTCTGGGTTGCAGGATGATTCTCCCGTGGGCATCTGCACAGTTTTCCATTCACATAGTGAAAAAGTCTCCATGGGTAGA
The DNA here is from genome assembly GCF_009829155.1 of Mustela erminea. Lineage (NCBI taxonomy): Eukaryota > Metazoa > Chordata > Mammalia > Carnivora > Mustelidae > Mustela > Mustela erminea. The sequence continues at coordinate 71,218,661 of NC_045614.1, read as the reverse complement.
AGAAGAGGGATCTAGAAGAATAAATAAAAGTAGTGTCATCTTTGGAGGACTTTATGGTTTTGACATTATAAAGTTAGGATTTTCTTTGTCCTCATTTTAGCTATTGAAATTCTGTGTTCCATTTATTTCTCTTGTAATGTTTTCAGTTTTTTTTTTTTTTTTTTAATTTTTACATGATACCTACTTTGAACCTTTCCTTTCCTCTCCAGTGGATAAGTTAATATTTCTAAAAGACCAAGATTGGAATGACTTTTTACAGCAAGTGTGCTCACAGATCGACTCCACTGAAAAGAGCACAGGGGCCTCCCGAGCCAAGCTCAATCTCCTTTGCTATCTGTGTGTTGTGGCTGGACACCGGGACGTGGCCACCCGGCTCCTCCATTCCCCGCTGGTACGTAGTTCGTTGTAAAGACTCCTTTCATGGTCCTCACAGCATGCCTTTTGTATGTAACTTTTGTATTTCTGTTGAGATTAAAACTTTAGTGCTAAAATACTAACTTGATCTAATTACAGTAGAAAAAAATGATTTATCAAGATTATAGTTTGCCGGAGTTGTTTAATCCTCATGTCTGAAATCAGTTTAATAGACAGTGATCTTTAACTTCTTTTGTTGTCTCCTAGTGCAAGATTCACATTTCAGTTGTCTTCAGGTCACATGCATTAGTCATGAACAAAGTGTACATCTTACTTTTTTTTTTATTCTAGTTCCAGTTGCTAATCCAGCATTTGAGAATAGCTCCAAACTGGGATATGTAAGTAACATTTATATTTTAATTATTCATTAAATAGTTACAACATATTTATCAAAAACACATAGTTCTAAGTTATTATATACTGAAGTAATAATTACTCTGAATCCTAAGCAATCATAGGCATCCCAACTGTAAATTAAAAATATTTCAAAAATAGGCCATATACTATTATAAATATAATTCTAGGATTATATAAACTACCTCTGGAAACTTTGTTACTCTTCCTCTTATGAGTATTCTTTATTAAACACTTGAGCCCTATGTTTTATTTTTGCTTCCTGCAGAGTTTTCCCTTGTGATTTCATCTTTCCCTTACATGATGCATGACTTCCTTATGATGTTATTTGAAATCTAATGGGATTATGCTCTGTAAGCTCCTGTTGGAAAGATATATATTTTCTTATTATGCAGGCAACATACCATGGTGGAAAAGCACATTAGATAAAGTGTTAGAAGGCTCTGGGCTCTGGTAGCCAGCGAGACCAGGCCAGATGATTACCTCTTTCTTTTCTTTTCATTCTTTTTTTTTTTTTTTTTAAGTTTTATTTTATTTTATTTTTTCAGTGATCCATAATTCATTGTTTATGCACCACACCCAGTGCTCCATCAATTTGTGCCCTCCTTAATACCTACCACCAGGCTCACGGAACCCCCACCCTCACCCCCCTCCACTCCAAAACCCTCAGTTTGCTTCTCAGAGTCCACAGTCTCTCATGGTTGGGGGAAATCAGAGGGGGAAACAAACCATGATTCCCTCTTTCTGAGTCTCAGCTCTGCTGGGAGTCTGTGTGGGGCTATGAAATTGCATGGGCTTTGCATTCACACAGACCTGGGTGTGACTCACAGATCTGCCCTCTGGGTAAATTACCTTAAGTGCTGAGCCTCAGTTTCCTCAATTCTAAGATGAGGATAGCGTATACATCAGATACTAATAATTACCTTTCGAATAAGCAAGTACAGGAACTACTTTGCACTGGTGCCAGATTCTTCCTGGGTGGGTAGCAGATGTTGGAGACTGGAGGTTGCAGTGGCTGTGCTTGGTGTGGTCAAGCCTGCTTATCTTGTATTCTTGTTAGAAAAGTACATGAAAACAACAGTGAGGGTATTTGTGAAATGTGGTAATAGCACTTATTCCAGAATGGTGAAATTTGGGGGAAATGAGGTATTCACAAATGCCTTTTTTTTTTTGATAATTTTTGTTATGCATCTTCTGAGGTTACTTCCCCAAGGTAAAACTTGGCATTGCAAATAGGATTTTTAGATATTTTTTGAGCATGTAAAACTTTGAGAAGGTTTGTGGTGTGATCACTAAAAAGAAACCAAACAAAACCTCACACTTCAGCTAAAACTTAAATCCTTGAATGGGGTGCCCCCTGCTGACTTACAAAAATCGATTTTTTTTAATCCTTTCCAAGGACTGCCCCCCCCCGCCCCCCGCCATCTTTTAGATTGAAACTTCATTATAAAACAGCTTGTGTTTGAGGAAAGTGATAAATAATAAGGTAGTCAAATCCTCTGTTTGAAACCTTCTTTCTATTTGTCTTCCTCCATTCAAACACCAGTTCTTCCAGCAGGGCCTTCTCTGACCTAGGTCATATCCCCTTAACAGCATATATGGGTCCTCAACTTAGCTGGCGGGTAGCCACTGTTGAAGTAGATGTGTTTATTCCTTGGCTTTGTTCAGCATACAGAAAAACAAAGTAGAACAACATAGAATTTGTTTCTCCGAACCGAGGTTCTGGATGGCGGGGAGGTGGGGGAATGGGATAACTGGGTGATGAATATTAAGGAGGGAATGTGTCAGCACGGGGTATTATAGGAGAATGATGAATCACTGCTCTCTACCTCTGAAACTAATAATATATGTTAATTGAATTTAAATAAAATTAAAAGATGTTTTGTTTCTCTTCCCCTTATGTATCTACTTTTTTGAGAGAGAGAAATAGGGAAGGGGCTGAAGGGAGTGGGAAAGAGATAATCTTAAGCAGGTGCTGCACAGGTTCTGCACTCAGCATGGAGCTTGTTGAAGGGCTTGATCTCATGACCCTGAGATCATGACCTGAGCTGAAATCAAGTCAGGCACTTAACAAACTGAGCTACCCAGGCACCCCATATGTTATGCATTTTTTAATGTCATTAACAATTTGTCTAAGATTTTTTCAAGGTATGCCTTTTCTTCTATGCTAGGAATGTCTGGTCATTTAATTTACCCTGTTCCCTATTTTTGGATAATATTGTAACATTATAAATAATATGTCAATGAACATTTTTGTGTTTAAATCTTGGTGCCTATTTATTATTTTTTTTCCTGAGGGCAGATTCATAGAATTAGAACAAATGAGTAGAAGGCAATAAATAATTCTGATAAAATGCTAAAACATTCTTTAGAAACATTGTATTGACATGCATTCTCAGTTGGTGTTTATAAAAAATGCCCTTTTGTTAGAACTTTCAATAGTGGATATTTATGAAATTTTGTATCCTTTGCCAATCAACTTTATTGAGGCATGTAATCCACATATAATAATGCATAATATTTTAGTATATGTGCTGCCAAAGCGAGCACAGTAATGCATAATATTTTAATTAAACTGTTTTGGGGCACCTGGGTGGCTTAGCGAATTAAGCCTCTGCCTTCAGCTCAGGTCATGATCTCAGGGTCCTGGGATCGAGCCCCCAATTGGGCTCTCTGCTCAGAGGGGAGCCTGCTTCCCCCCATCTCTCTGTCTGCCTCTCTGCCTACTTGTGATCTCTGTCTGTCAAATAATACAGGTTTTTTTTTTTTTTTTTTTTAAAGATTTTGACTGTGGAAATATACATCATATGAAATTGACCATTTTAGTGAGTGTACAATTCAGGGGTATTAAGTATATTCACAATGCTGTGCAACCATCACCACTATCAATTTCCAGAACTTTTTCATCATCCTAAAAGGAAGCCATTACCCATTAAACTTTAACTCCCCATCCTCCTTCTCCCAGTCCTGGTAAACTTCTATTCTACCTTTTGTTTCTCTGAATTTGCTTATTCTATACCTAAATTAATTGGGATCATACGATATTTATCTTTTTGTGCCTGGCTTAATTCACTTAGCTTAACGTTTTCAGAGTTCAGCCACGTCGTAGCATGTATCAGAAGGTCTTCCCTTTTTAAGGTAGATTAATATCCCCCAGATGTATATGCCACATTTAAAAAAATTGTTTATTATGTTAGTCACCATACAGTATGTCATTAGTTTCTGATCTGTTCCAAGATTCATTGTTTAGGTATAACACCCAGTGCTCCATTTTATCTTTTTACCTGTTGATGGGTACTTGGGTTGCTTCTGTCGTTGGCTATTGCAATTAATACTGCTGTGAACATTCGTATACAAATATCTGTTTGCGTCCCTGCTATCAGTTATTTTGGGTATATACTTAGGAGTGGAGTTGTTGGATTATTTGGTAATTCTATCTTCTCATTTACTGAGGAGACCTCATACTGTTTTCCACAGCGGCTGTACTATCTTACGTTCCTTCTAGCAGTGCACAAGGCTTCCAATTTGTCCACATCCTCCTCCTCATCATTTTTTAATAGTAGCTATCCTGATGGGTGTGAAGCTGTGCACCCACGTGGTTTTGATTCGTAGTTCACTGATGACTAGTAATGTTGCGCATCTTTTCATGTATTTGTTGACCATCTGTTTTTCTTCTTTGGAGAAATGTCCATTCATGTTCTTTGCCTGTTTTCTTTCTTTCTTTCTTTTTTTTTTTCTTTGCCTGTTTTCTAATTGGGTTGTTTTATGTTGTTGATTTGTAAGAGTTCTTCATATCTTCTGGCTGTTACCCTTTTATCAGATTAGGTGACTTGGAAATATTTTCTCCTACTCTGTGGGTTGCCTTTTTGCTCTTGATAGTGCCCTTTGAAACTCAGATTTTCCACTTTCTCTTTTGTTGCCTGGCTTTTAATGTCATATGCAAGAAATCATTGCCACATTCAGTGTCTTAAAGCTTTTCATTTCTTAGAGTTTTACAGTTTTAGCTTTTGTATTTAGGTTTTTGATCCATTTTGAGTTAATTTTTGTGTATGGTGTTAGTAAGGGTTTGACTTCATTCTTTTGCACGTGTATATCCAGTTTTCCCAGCACCATTTGTTGAAAAGGCTGTTGTTTCCCCATTGATTGGTATTGGCACCCTTGTCGATAATCTTTTGACCACATATGTGAGGGTTTATTTAGTCTAAATACCAGTCTTTATGCCAGTGCCGTGTCTTGATTACCATAGCTTTGTAACAGTTAAGTTCTGGAGTCAAAGTGTGAGACCTCCAACTTTTTTTCTCTTTTTCAGGATTGTTTCTTGTTGGGGTCCCTTGGGATTCATATAAATTTTAGGAAGGATTTTCTAATTTTTGGTATAGGTTTGACACTTGAATAAGGTAAAGTAAATGTTCATCAGTTTTTAAAATACAGTTTCTCTGTAAATTTTGTTGCTCTGCTTTACCTCTTAGTTGATTGGATTTCATTTTTTTCAGTAGTTCTATTTTTTTCTTTTTTCCTTTCTTTTTTTTCTTTTTAAATTCAAGATCTCTGAGTCTCTGCTTCTCTAGTTGTTATCTCCTCAAGGTTTTGTCTCTGGTTTTAAGGTTTAGGTACAGGGGGCTGACTGAGACCTTCTTGTGCCCTTGGGCTGGTTCACCCCTGTGCCGTGCTTCGGAATTTGCCCTCTGTTTGCACAGCTCTGGAAGACTCAAGATCAACCTGTCTTTTTCTTCTTCTTTATATGTGACTAGTTTGATTGTTTCTCAGTATCTGGATTTTTCTTTATTCTAGGCCATGAAATTTTATTGGAATGTATATAGGTATTTTCACTAATTTGCTATGCCAGATTAAGTTTAAGTGCTTCAGGCTTTCTTTAGCTTCCCTGTTTCCTTAAGATCACTTCTTCTGTGTTTCATCCTTTTTCTGCTCCTGAAAGTCCTGTGGATGGGTGTGGGATTTCCTGTCTCTCTCTCTCTCTCTCTCTTTTTTTTTTTAAGAATGATTTATTTGTGACAGAGAGCGAGAGCAGGAGGGATAGAAAGAGGGAGAGAGAATCTCAAGCAGATTCCGTGCTGAGCATAGAGCCCAAAACAAGGCTTGAATTTATGACCCTGAGATCATGACCTGAACTAAAACCGAGAGTCAGACACTTAACTGAGTGCACCACCCAGGTGCCCCTCCTGTCTGTTTACTCTTCTTTCCCTTTTGCTTTCTCACTCTTTTGCTGAGATAGAATTCACATATCAAGATTCACTTTTTTTGTTTGGTTTTATTGAGTTTATTTATTTATTTACTTGAGCCGTTTTAAGTTCACAGCAAAATTCAGAGGAAGGTATAGAGATTTCTCCTATGCCTCCTGTCCCCATACAGGCTAGCCTCCCCTATTTTCACCCCCCACCTCTATTAGAGTAGTATGTTTGTTAGAACTGATAAATCTATATTGGCATGGTATAATCACCCACAGTTCATAGTTTATAGTTTAATCTTGGTTTATACATTCCATGGGCTTGGACAAATGCATTATGACCTGTATTGTCCTTATTGTATGGAATATTTTCATTGCCCTAAAAATCTGTGCTCTGCCTTTTCATCCCTCTGACAATCAATGAAATTTTACTTTCTCCATCGTTTCACCTTTTCCAGAATGCCCTACTGGTAATCCTACAATAATGGGATCCTACGATATGTATCCTCAGGATTGGCTTCTTTCACTTGTTAGAACTGATAAATCTATATTGGCATGGTGTAATCACCCACAGTTCACAGTTTACAGTTTAATCTTGGTTTATACATTCCATGGGCTTAGACAAATGCATTATGACCTGTATTGTCCTTATAGTATCGTATGGAATATTTCCATTGCCCTAAAAATCTGTGCTCTGCCTATTCATCCCTCTGACAATCACAGAAATTTTACTTTCTCCATCGTTTTACCTTTTCCAGAATGCCCTACTGGTAATCCTACAATAATGGGATCCTACAATATGTATCCTCAGGATTGGCTTCTTTCACTTGTTAGAACTGATAAATCTATATTGGCATGGTGTAATCACCCACAGTTCACAGTTTACAGTTTAATCTTGGTTTATACATTCCATGGGCTTAGACAAATGCATTATGACCTGTATTGTCCTTATAGTATCGTATGGAATATTTCCATTGCCCTAAAAATCTGTGCTCTGCCTATTCATCCCTCTGACAATCACAGAAATTTTACTTTCTCCATCGTTTTACCTTTTCCAGAATGCCCTACTGGTAATCCTACAATAATGGGATCCTACAATATGTATCCTCAGGATTGGCTTCTTTCACTTAGTAATAGGCATTTAAGGTTCCTCCATCTCTTTTCATAGCTTGACAGCTCATTTCTTTTTAGTGCCAGATATCTCCTCGTCTACATGTACCACAGTTTGTTCACATACTGAAGGACCCCCTGGTTGTTTCCAAGTTTAGCAATTATGAATAAAACTGCTGTAAACACCATGTGGACATATGCTTTCAACTCCTTTGGGTAAGGCCCAAGGAGTAGGATTGCTGGATTGTTTAGTAGGAGTATGTTTAATTTTGTAAGAAACTTTCAAACTGTCCTCCAAAGTGGCTATACTATGTTGCGTTCCCTTCAACAATGAATGAGAGTTCCTGTTGCTCCATAGCCTTGCTAACATTTGGTGTTGTCAGTGTTTTGGAATTTGGCCATACTTAATCGGGTTTAGTAGTATATTGTTTTAATTTGCATTTCCCTGGTGACATATGATGTGGAGTGTTTTCTCATATGTGTATTTGCCATCTGTTTGTCTTTTTTGCTGGGGTATCTGTTAAGATCTTTGGCTCATTTTTTCATTTGGTTGTTTTCTTACTGAGTTTTAGAGGTTTTTGTATATTGTGAAAGACAGTCTTATATCAGGTATGCCTTTGGTAAATATCTTCTTCCACTCAGTAGCTTGTCTTTTCATTTTCCTTATGTTATCTTTCACAGAATAGAAATCTTTCTTTCTTTCTTTTAAGAGAGTATAAGCAGGGGGGAGTGGCAGGGAGAGGGAGAAGCAGGTTCCCCTCTGAGCAGGGAGCATGATGCAGGGCTCCAGGACCCTGGGATCATGACCTGAGCTGAAAGCAGTCATTTAACCAACTGAGCCATCCAGGTGCCCATAGAAGTTTATATTTAGATAACGTTCAGGTTATTTATTTCTTTTATGGACTGTACCTTTGGTGGTTGTATCTAAAAAGTCCTTGCCACACCTGAGGTTATATAGGTTTTTTTCTCCTATGTTATCTTCAAGCAGTTTTATACTTTGACATCTTACTCTTAGGTCTTTGATCTATTTTGTATTTTTATAAAGTGAGTAAGATCTGTTTCCAGATTCTTCTTTTTTTTTTTTTTTTTCATGTATATTAGCGTAATTTGTTGAAAAGACCATCTTTGCTCCATTGTATTGCCTTAGCTTCTTTGTTAAAGATCCTTTAAGTGTGTTAATGTGAGTCTATTTCTTAGTCCTTTGTTCTGTCTCATTGATCCTTTTGTTCTTTGTTAATACCACACTGTCTTGATGACTGTAACTTTGTAGTGAACCTTGATGAATTCTAGTGTTGTGAGGCATCTGAATGCTTGTACATATGTATTCACTGTAGCCTCCTTGCCGTGCTTGGAAAAGAAGTTGGTTGAAGTTTCCCACTACTCTAGGGTATACTTCCAATTCTTTGTTACATGGTGTAGAGTAATACCCTTTGTAGTTTATACTGCTTTTAGTTACAAGGAATCTTTTTCTCATTTAGTGATGTTAGCCTAAAATTCTTTTTTTGGGGTTTATATTGAAAACCCTGTTCTACTTTCTTTGACCTCATGCAGTGATATAGTCACTCCTTTCCTACTAAGGTGTTTAGTTACCTTATATTTGATGTCAATGTTCTGTTTATTCAGGGCCTACTTGATGCAAGGGACTCTCTTGATGTTGGCATTAGTGAGCAGTACCAAGGCCTTGCCTTCGTTGGCTTTCTAGGCTGGTGGGGGAACAGATAATAAACAAGTAAACACATGAAGAAGGAAGTACTTTTAGATCTACTCCGTCTAACGTAGCCTCTAGCTGTATGTGGTTATTAAAATTTAAATTTCAAAGTAATTCCACAAAACATTCTTAACTTGTACCAGCTCTATTTTAAGTGTTAAATAGTCACATGTGACCAATGGATACTCTTTTGAATAGTGTAGATATAGAACCTATCTGTCACTGCATGAAGGTTATTGGCCAGTGCAGTTTTGCATAATGTCATGAATATGGGGACACTTCTGAGATACAGTGTAACAGGACACTAGGGACATCCAAAGTGGTGACATTTAAGAGGAAAGCTGTTTATTAGAAGAAGTCTTTTTTGAGGGCATCATATATAGGATGTAGTTGTATGTAAGTATTTGGTATAAACTGAGAAAGGTTTTTATTAAATATTTCATAATTTAAAACTAAGAATGTTAAGATAGTGTGTCATCTCTTGTTCTGATAGGGATTGTATCTGCTGAGATTGGAGAAATTAATCTTGAAATTAATGTTGTAATACATTTTTCTTTTAGTTGAGTAAGTATTGTAGACAGTATTTACTTTTGTACATAGAAAAAAACAAGTTAGTGTTTGGAAGTACATTTGGATTTGTCCTAGAACCAAGATAAGTTTTTGCCTTGCATCCTCTAGTTCAGTAGTCAGGTTTTTTTTTTTTTTTTTTTTTTTTTAGATTTTTTAATATTTATTTATTTGACAGAGAGAGAGATCACAAGTAGGCAGATAGGGAGGCGGTGCGGGGGGAAGCAGGCTCCCTGCTGAGCAGAGAGCCCGATGCGGGGCTCGATCCCAGGACCCTGAGATCATGACCTGAGCCGAAGGCAGAGGCTTAACCCACTGAGCCACCCAGGCGCCCCAGTAGTCAGTTTTTGATAGTGTTTTATCATTATAAAAAAAATTTTTTTGTAGTTAATCCATCTATCCCTTGAAATTGCATGCATGTGGAAATTGAAGCATAATTCACTTGGCTGTGGTCACAAAATGGGTCAGTGGCAGAGCAGTGATGAGGTGCTTTTTCTTGTAACTTTTGGTCCAATGTCCTACCAAATCTTTTTCAAAATGCTCACTTTTATTTATTTTTTATTTTTTCTCATTTAGTGATGTTAGCCTAAAATTCTTTTTTTGAGGTTTATATTGAAAACCCTGTTCTACTTTCTTTGACCTCATGCAGTGATATAGTCACTCCTTTCCTACTAAGGTGTTTAGTTACCTTATATTTGATGTCGATGTTCTGTTTATTCAGGGCCTACTTGATGCAAGGGACTCTCTTGATGTTGGCATTAGTGAGCAGTACCAAGGCCTTGCCTTCGTTGACTTTATTTATTTGACAAACAGAGGTCACAAGTAGGCAGAGAGGCAGGCAGAGAGAGAGGACGAAGCAGGATCCTTGCTGAGCAAAGAGCCCGATGTGGGGCTCGATCCCACGACCCTGGGATCATGACCTGAGTTGAAGGCAGAGGCTTTAACCAACTGAGCCACCCAGGTGCCCCAAAATGATCACTTTTAAAGAATAATCTTGTTAAGACCATCTTTTCAACACATGGTGTTGGGGAAAACTGGAAAGACACATGGAAAACAATGAAACTGGACTACTTTCTTACACCAAATACAAAAGTAACCTCAAAATGGAATAAGGGCTTACATGTGGGACCTGAAACCCTCAAAATCCTAGAAGTGAGCATAGGCAGTGATGACTCTGACATAGCCATAGCAACATTTTTCTAGATGTCTCCTGAGGCAAGGGAAATAAAAGGAAAAATAAACTCTTGGGATTACATCAAAATAAAAGCTTCTGCACAGCGAAGGAAACAAAACTAAAAGGCATCTTATGGAATGGGAGAAGGTATTTGCAAATGATCTATTGATAAAACTTATATAACTCAAGACATAGAAAACAAATAATCTAATAAAAAAATGGGCAGAAGACCTAGACATTTCTCCAAAGAAGACCTTGGCGTGACAGCAGACACATGAAGAGATGTTCAGCATCACTGACGATCAGGGAAATGCAAATCAAAACTAGTGACCTATCCCCTCACACTTGTCAGAATGGCTAAAATCAACAAGAGACAAGTGCCGATGAGGATGTGGAGAAAAAGGAACCCTCTTACACTGTTGGTGGGAACACAAACTGGTGTAGCCACTGTGGAAAATAGTGTGGAGGTTCCTCAAAAAATTAAAAATAGAACTACCATATGATCCAGTAATTACTACTGAGTATTTACCAAAGAATACAAAAACACTAACTCAAAGGGATACATGCACCCTTATGTATTTTGTAGCATTATTTACAGCAGTCAAACTGTAGAAGCAGCCCAAGTGTATATCGATAGGTGAATGGATAAAGAAGATATAATGCGATATCATTCAACCATAAAGAATGGAATCTTGCCATTTACGACAATATGGATGGAGCTGGAGAGTATGATGTAAGCAAAATAAGTCAGCTAGAGAAAGACAAAAACCATATGATTTCACTCATATATGGAATTAAAGGGGAAAAACAAAACAAAACAAACCAGAAACCAGACTGTTAACTATAGAGAACAAACTGATGGTTACCAGAGAGGAGGTGGGTTGGGGGGTATGGGTGAAACCGGTGACGGGGGTGAAGGAGCAGACTGGCCCAATCACTATATTGTACACCTGAAACTTCTGTAACACTGCTTGAAGTACACTGGAATTAAAATTTAAGTAACAGTGTAATGTTTTTTATTTAGAGGCAGGATGCTCGTCATACAAATGCCTAGGACTTATTTAATTGTAAATGTTGTGAGATTTGAAATCTGTAAGAATGATGTCTGTGTGTTAGAGTTCTGATAACATGAATACTTTTCCTGTGGTCCTTCTTGGAGTCTGATTTGTTTCCCTCCATGGGTCCTGTGTAGTTAAGAACCCGAAGAGTTTAAAAAAAAAAAAAAAGAACCCGAAAAGCTAAGAGACTTTCTGGCTGATATACACACTGATTAGCCCAGACAGCATGCAAGCATCAATATGAATACAGTGCTTAAAAAAAAATATATATAGTTCTCATCAACTCACATGTCCAACTATTTTCTCCAATTAAAAAAATCTTCTGACTGAACTTTTGCAAATCATCTGAAAATGGTATGTAATAATTTATTGACCTTATTTTCTGTCGAATAATGATACAGAAAAACCTCACTAAAACTAGTAGTTTTTGGAACAATATTTGTAAGATCAAAGATTGTAAAAAATTTCTATGAAAGTGGATATATAAATATTTATTTAACTGTTCTGTTATTTTTTATCACTTATGAATAAAACCCTTGGTCTGCTAATAAGTGGGACCTAACCTTTAGCCAAATACTGCTGTACCCAGAAGTAAAAGGGTTCATTACATTTTTTCTCCTCTGGTTAAGGTCCTTCATAAAGTTTATCTGGCATTCTACCTCAAAAGCCCAACTTGTTCAACTTGAGTCGCTATTAGACTCAATCCCCTGCAGAGGGCATTGCTGCTCTTGTCCCTTCGTGTACACGAGGGCCATATATGTGGGGGAGTGAATGCTCATCCTAGCACGCCTCATTTTGATCTTACGTTACTGCTTAGAATCGTGTAATGTAACTAACTAGGGCTAGTTACTTGGGTCTCTAACTCTCTTCTTCAGAGTTTATTTTTCTCCATTAACAGACGGGCCAAGGTTGCTCGGGCGATTGGTTTACTGGCCTCGCACACAACTGAGCTCCAGGAAAATACACCGGTTACTGAGGTAATTCTCTTTTATTACTGGAATGTTACAAATGACAAAAAAAGGTTGTTCTTGACTTTGTAATTTAGAACATGCAGCTTTCATTGACCTTCACTTAAGTTTTCTTTGTGGAATTGTGGCAATTATAAAATAACCTCAGTAGACCCTTAGGCATAAATACAGCTGCACATTTACAACCTATTCTGTTATTAAAGGTGGTAACGGTGCAGCTAAAAGGCTTGTGGGCTCTATTCATCATTATTTCAGGAATTTTTGGATAACCCTTATTTCATTCCTAGTTTTCTTTCTTTCTTTTTTTTTTTTTTTTAAAGATTTTATTTATTTATTTGACAGAGAGAGATTACAAGTAGGCAGAGAGGCAGGCAGAGAGAAGAAGGAAGCAGGCTCCCTTCTGAGCAGAGAGCCCGATGCGGGACTCAATCCCAGGACCCTGAGATCATGACCTGAGCCGAAGGCAGCGGCTTAACCCACTGAGCCACCCAGGCACCCTCATTCCTAGTTTTCTTGTAGTGCACTCAACATTTTATTATACTTATTTCTTAGTTGAAGCACAGCTCATAATTCCAATTAAAATCCTTTCAACCCTGAGTTTCATGTTTTTTTCCTCACCAGTTGTCAGTTATTTCGGACAACAATCCAAGTATTTAATGGCCATGCATGCTTGAAAGAGATTTTGAAATATTTTGAAAATACTGCTATTGGGAAGTGTTTAGTAAATCTAAGTCCCATCAAGTGAATGCTACAATTGTACTGCCTTTCTGAGTATCCTTTACCCCTTGGACTAGGGGAATGTCAAGAGTCGAAATAGGCAAAAAGAACCAAGGCTTGTAAAGGCAAGGGCAAGAACTTCTGAAGGAAGGAGAATGTGGGGAGAAGGAAGTGGGAAGAAGAGATGGGGTTTTTGTAGAACCAGGACCTGATGGTGTGGTAGTTGGGGCTTGAGGAGGACTTGTTTAGCCAAGTATTGTTCAGTAGAACTTTCTGTAGTGATGAAAAATGTTCTGTAACTTTGCTTTCCCAGCCAGTTGCTGGGATGGCATCCCAGTTATCTCTGGTCTGAGTGGCCATGCACAGACAGTTAATTTAAGGTCCCTGCATTTCCTTTGCTCTTAATTCCATCCCTACTTTCTGCAAACTGCAAACTGTGAGATCCCTGTGTCACTAAGACTAACCTTTTTCTTGTTTTTATGGGACCAAAAAAAATGAATTCTGACCTTAGCAATCCCTGATGGTACCCAACTTGGCTATCAGAGATGTATAAGCTTGACTTTTCTAAGACCAAGCAGATAGGGCACTATCACTAAGCAGAGAGGCTTTTAGCTCAAAAGTTGGGGGGCTTCTTCTGACGACTCAGAGGAAGGGTTTCCAGTGAAACAGAGTGGTACTCTAGGAGATGAAAGAGAAGTTAAAATTGTACGACAAGTCCTGACATTCTAGAGGGCATTCCTAAATAATCAGAACAGGCAGTCAGTACTCAGGAGCAGTGTGCCATGAAGAGTGAGACCCTGAAGATGTAAAATAGGATCGTTGAATTAAAATGTTCAATAGGTGCCAAAATGAGTGGGGTGAATACTTTAGGAAGCTGAGTTAGTGGATTTGAAAATCATCTGCATGAATTCTTTTAGGATTCAGAATGAAAAGAGAAGAGTTAAAAATTATTAACTACAAAATCTGTTCTGCTGTCCGGTATGACAGACACTAGCCCAAAATGACGTTTGAGCTTTTGAAAAGCAGATAGTCTGAATTGAGATGAGCTTCAAGTAGAGTTCACATACCAGATTTTGAAGACTCAGTATGTGGGTGTGGGGGGGAAGCATCTCACCTATAAATTTTTTATAGATTACATTTTCAAATGATAATATTTTGGATATATTTGTATCCAAATATATACATTATTACAATTAATTTGTAATAATTATTACATTATTACAATTAATTTCCTTCCTTTTTATTTTTTGATGTGGCTCCTGGAAATATTAAAATTACCTTTGTGGTTTGAATTGTATTTCTGTTGGACTGTACTTGTCTAAGAAAAACATAATGGGATTTCAAGGCTAGATCAAAGCAAACATTCATGAAAGAAATAATAGAAGAAAATTTCACTCTGAGCTGAAGAAAGACTCAATCTTTAGATAAAAGGTTTCATCAAATGTCAGGCAAGATATTGAAAAAATGTACACATTTAGACCTATACTGGTGAAATTTGCAATTACCAAGAGAAAAAGAAAACCAAAACTCAGGTTATAAACAAAAGCAAATTAGACTTGCATATAACTTACTTGTAACCCTACAAGCTGAAGATATGGAAAACAATAGAAATAGAACAAAACTTCAGGGATTGTGTGACCTTAAATTTCTCTGTGCAGCTGCCCTGTTGCCTGCTTGTGAGGACAAAAGGAAGACTTTTTCAGAAATTCAGAGACTCAGTCTTAATTTCACCAACATTTCTAAAAACTTGAACTTGAGCAAGCTACTTGACTGGCTCCCTATAATCAAATTTTCAGGTAAAGAAGCAAATATAAACAATGAATCATTAATATTTAAATCCAAATGATAGCTGTTAATGTGACATGTAACCTAGAAAGAATGAATTCTTAAAGAATAAATATGCTCTGAAAATATTAATGGTAGCATGGAAGTAAATTCTACTTTGTTTTAGAAGATCTGGAAGGGAGAGAAGGGAATAGGAAAGGGCGAGACAAATTGCTGTTCTTTTATTAATTGAACATTTTTTTTTTAAAGGTTTTATTTATTTATTTGACAGAGAGGAATCACAAGTAGATGGAGAGGCAGATAGCGCGCGAGAGAGAGAGAGAGAGAGAGAGAGAGAGAAGCAGGCTCCCCGCTGAGCAGAGAGCCCGATGCGGGACTCGATCCCAGGACCCTGAGATCATGACCTGAGCCGAAGGCAGCGGCTTAACCCACTGAGCCACCCAGGCGCCCCTAATTGAACATTTTTTGAGTATCTCTTACGGGCATGGCAATTTATTACATGCAGGAAGACCATTACTTGAGGCAGGTTCTTATCTTATTCTAGAAGAAATTCATAGATACGGTTTTATTGTATTGATACTCTCTTGTTCCTTGTTTGACAAATATTTGTCAGTGGCTGTGTATATACAAGGTACTCTCTAGGTACTAAGGTGCAGTGTTGAGCAAGAGAGCTAAAAATCCCTGTTCTGATGGAGTCCATGTTCTAGTGTGAGGAAAGAGTGAGAATGAGCAGGTATGTAGCATTGGGCAGCGATAAATGCGATGAAAAAGATAAAAGTAGACTAGGGGTGTTTGGGAAGGATGAGGTGGTGGTGGCACCATTTTAGATGGGTTGGTCATCTAAACCCAAGATGGAGAGGAACATCCAAACAGAGACCTGAAGGGGTCGGTGTAGTGGGGGGACATTTCCCTCAGCTGGGGAAAGGGTGAACAGCAGGTGCACAAGATTGGTGATGGAAAAGTGGTTGGCATATTTCGAGGAACAATGCAGAGGTGATGTAGCTGGAACTGAGCAAGAGGGAGATTCAGGAGAAGGACATAGAAGATGAAGTTACTGAGATAGCTAGGGACTTGGTCATCCCAAGCTTTGTTGTAAGCCCTGGTCAGAACTGGGACTTTATTCCAAATGAGATGGGAAGCCATTAGAGGAATTTGAGCAGGGGAGAGAGCCTTGATAGGGCTTATGTTCTAAGAGGATCACTGTGTTACAAGGACAGGGTTAAGGTAGAATCAGAACACTAAGAGCCAGTGGTATGTAGTAGTTCAGGTGAGGGGTGATGGTGACTTCAACTAGGTTTGTAGTGGTAGATGTGGTTAAAAAAAAAAAAAAAAAAAAAAGACTTTATTCTGGATATATGCTTTCTGGTTACATCTCAAAGTGTTGACAGATTGGCTGATTGCTGTGATATTTGAAGGCAGACTTTAATAACCAGGTCTAGCCAATATAAATTCTAAAATTCACTATGAAGAGTATTGAGGCATCAGAGAAATGCAAATCAAAACCAAAATGACATACCAAGGGAGTTGCCAGGTTGGCAAAGATGAAAAAGCCTAAATGTTAGTGAAAGTACTGAACAGAAGGAATGCTTATATGCTGCTGGTGGGAATGTGACTGGGCACAGGCTCTCTCGAAAATGGAGGACATCTTTACTCCATAAGCCAGCACCCCTTGTCTTGTAACCAAGCGACATGCTCAAGAATGTATATTACCAGCATTATTTGTAACTATAAGCCCCAAGCATGAAATAACCCCTATATCTATCAACAATAGAACGGACAAAGTGTGGCACCTTCACACGGTGGGATACTAATTAGCATTGTGAATAATGAACCCCAGCTTTGAGCAGCAAGTCTGAACGAATCTCCTCATCATGGACAGTGTCCTAGACATCAGTAGGACATTCCCTGGGGAAAGATTGATGTATAGATTCAGGAATATCCAGGGGCTGTGAAGATTCTTGTTTAGAAGATTCTTGCCTCTTGATGCCGGATGTCATGAAGGAGAGGCGGATGTAGGTAGATGTCATGGAAGGTGTGGCGGTGAGGGGTGCCTTGTGGCAGAATCTGGGAAGACAGGCTGGAGGCCAAGACTGGAACTGAGAGGTGGTCTGCACCCCTGTGGTGTCCTTGTGCTTGGGGCTTCCTGTGGCGGTGACTGCAGACAGTACGTTGTGCTGTTGTAGGAATTCCTGTGGGTCTGAGCAGAAAGCCCCTGCACTAACTGGGGACCTGTAAGTCACCCGGAGTGATGTACTCGACTCACTCCTGGCTCCATGCTGGTAGTCTGTCCCCCTGGTGATTGCTGTTGTCACTGAGGGTGTTTGGTGGGGGCAGTTCTGGAAGCATCTTTGTCTCTGTGCACCCAGGTTGTTCCTTAGCCCGTGCTTCCCTCCCTTTATCGACTGGGTACCTCGTGTTCTCAAGATACTAGCCTACTCTTGTTGCTGTTCCTTATTAAACATTGCATCCTCAATGCTGCCTGCGTTGACTCTCGGAGAGGGATGGGTGTTAATTCCTGAGGTTCTGGTGTCCTTCATTCATGTACTGTTCTTTTCTGGGTGTTTGCTGATGTTTTATTAATTTGAAATGAAACTTGGGAGAAATTATACTTACTTTAAAAATGCAGTAATGTGTCATGAGTTATTTGGGAAACTTCTGAATTATGCATATTGTAAACTAAGTTCCTTTGGATAGTGAGAAGTTGCCAGAGTAACCTGAAATTGTGCCAGGTGCTCCTGATGATGCCATCTATTCTGTTATTTCTCACACTTTTTCATTCTTAATTCCTGCTATGGACTGTTGTAACATATAAAGCAGCCACTAGAGGGCACTCAAACACTGGAAACAAAGTTTGACAAGTGGATGGTATCTTCAACTTGAAGCAGCTGGCTTAATAGGTACACAGCCCAGTGTTACATCTTTTCCCTGGTTTTTGGATTTTTTACTGCATGGCCCGTGATTTTATTCCATTACCGATTATTGCCATTTGAGATTAATGAAAACCTTGGCAGCCTATCCAGAAAAATAGTCCTTTCAGGGGATTTGAGAACCACATGGAGTGCATTGGTGAATCTTAGCTTCAGAACTCTGGAGACCCAAGTTTCTGTAATACTCATAATTGTGGGTGTTCATAGATATTTCTCAGTAAATCATGAATAAAATCTCAAGTGTGAGATATATCCTGATTTCGGCCTTAGGTTTACTGCTGGTGGACCCTTTTCCCATTGTGACTGAAGATTTTATAGACACTTTAAAGGCATAGAACCTCATTTTATAATTTATCTTTGTATCCCACAGTGCCTGGCCAGCAGAGCAACGAGTATTTTAGGCCCTGAGTCAATGTTGAAAGGTTTAATAAATGATTAAAAGAACGGTAGGGAAATATGGCAGTATAATTTGTTATGGAGAGAAGAGATGATGGAAAGCTATTTTGCTGTCCTGGTGGTATAATTTAAGTCTCTTTCATCTAATTCTATCACCAGTGGCCACAGAAAAGAGCTGGTTATATTCTCCTAGATGTATTTAGAAGCATTTATTCCATTCTCTATTTTTTTGTACTGAAAGAGATAGCCAGCTTCTTAAGCCTATCTTCCTGGATAATACACTCACCCGCCCCCCCCCCCCCCCCCCCGTAATGATAATGATTCTTATGTGTAATAATTTTAAAGAAATATTCTTGATGTTTTGCTGCATAGATTGTCTTATGTACTCCTTATGACTATAAGGAGAACAGTAGCTAAGGACTGAAAAACTGAACTTGAGTCTAATCAAGGCTATGCATCAAAAACTACAGTTCACAGGAAATGCGGGTGATTAAGGACCATGCAAAATGACATCAAGAGGATGGGATAAAATTTCCAACATTCCAGCTTTGGCTAAAACAAATGAGGATTTGTTTTTAAAAGATGGCACTAAAACACCATACGGAAATGTTTGAAATTAAAAGACTAGAGCCTACATTATCTAAATGCAATGCATTTCAACGCTGGTTCAATGAAAATTTACAAAATGGGACCACAACCACCAGAAACCTCATTGCTGGATAAACTGACCCTGTGCATAAAGAAACTTAATGAGACCAGATTTGGAGCATGTTCCAGACTTACTTTTTAATTAAACCCTCTAAGTTTGACTCAGATGGAGGAGACTGCACTTCTCTATATCAGGACAGATTTTAAATTAGATAAGGACAGTGATACCTTTAATCACATTGTCAAGGAAATTACAGAAGCTGTTCTAGATCAATGAAAACTCTGTAGGTAAATGGAATGTCTCCATAATCCCATTATATAAGATAAATAAGTTCCACTTACTAGATAGATAACTATTCAGGGGACCATTGAAAGGAAACCAATCATTTATTAACAATACAATACACAGACTGCTAAGCCAAATTCAAAGGAATGTTTTTGTTCTGACCCACATTTAAACCACAGCCATTCAAGATGGGCTGAGTTTTGGATTGAATAATTCTTTACATTTCTGTGACTGATAATGATATATAATTATATATTCAATTTTTGTTACATATTTAGGGATTAGGGAAGTAGGGATTACTTTGTGCTTGCTTCTTGATTTATAAGTAATAATGTTTTTTATTTAATTGAAGAGGTACAAATATACAGAAATGTGTGCAAAACATACATATCCTGCTCAATGACTTGTCACAAAGTAAAAACCCAAAGTCCAACTGGGTCAAGAAATAGAACATTACCAGCGCAACAGAATACCCCTTATACCTTCTTGTGATTACTCATCTCTCCCTTTGCTCTACAGGTGACTACTACTGTAATATGTAATAATATGATCATTGTGCCTGTTTTGAATCGTATTTAAGGCATGCCATATGACCTGTATTCTTTGGCTTATTTTGTTCCATGTTATGTTTGGGGAACCCTTGTTGTTTTAGGTACCTGTAGTTCATTTTCATTAAATGGATATATCACACCACTGGCGATGGACATTGGGTATTTTTTCATATTTGACTGTTGTAAGTAATTCTTGGATGTACATTTTGATATACTTAAGTCAGCTTTCTTTTGGGTCAACCTAGGATTTAGAATTCCTAGACAAAGTGTTTGGATATGTTCAACTTTAGAGGATAATCTAAATGATTTTCTAAAGTTATGGAAAACGAAAATCCTTATACCAATGAAGGAATTTTCGGTATTCTGTATTCTCATAAATACTTGGTTTTGCTATAAGATCTTATTCAAGATCTACCAAGTTCTCCTTTATTTTGAACATGAATGAGTGTTGAATTTCGTTATAGGACATCTATAAAGGTGATGGCAAAGTTTTTCTCTGTATCTCTATTAACAGGTATAGTTGGCATTCCTAAAATTAAATCATCCTTGTGTTTTTAGAAGAAACTCCACTTGGCTTGTGATATATTACATTTTAATAATCTGTTGGCTTTTTTTGTGCTAATGTTTCTTATAGATTTGTCCCCATTTTTCTTTTAGAACATCAGTTTCTTAAAGAATGCAAGTCACTTTTTTTTTTTTTTTTGTATTTTATTTATATGTTAGAGAGCGAGCGAACGCCTAAGCAGGGGGAGAGGGAGAAGCAGGCTCTCCACTGAGCAGGAAGCCCAGACATGGGACTTGTTCTGAGGATCTTGGGATCACAACCTGAGCCAAAGGCAGTTCTTTAACCGACTTAGCCTCCAGACACTCCCCAAGCCACTTGCCTTTTAGAATGTTCCACATTTTGGATTTGTCTGTTTTTTTTTTTTTTTCCTCTTGGTTTTCTAGTCCCTAAAGTTCCTATAAACTGTAATTTAGGTCAAGAGGCTTAATCTGATTAGATTCAGATTAAACTTTGTTTTCAGGTAAGAATTTATAGGTGATGTTGGTGTTTCATGTTTCATCATAGCGGGAAGCCTATAGTATCAAATTTCCCCTGTTAGTTTTACTTACTTGATCCCTTGTTAAAAGAGGTGATGCCAGATATCTGCATTGTTGAGGTATGTTTCTTCTTGGCAGTGTCACTTTAACTGTCATGTTAAATATACAATAAGGACATTTGTATGGATTATCAATTTTGTTTTTACCTTTTTCTAAATCGAAATGGGCAGTTTTGGTTTATGACCTCTTGATGTACTAGCTGTCATTGATTGCTATTATTTTTTTCTCTTTTCATTCTCAACAGAATCACTAAGTTCATTATGCTATGCAACATTGTTATTGTTTTTTGAAATTAATTTTCAAGCTTTATTTTGCTTTTTATGTCCTTTTTTTTTGATAGGATAAACACATTTTGTGATTTAGTTGTGCAAGAGTGAGAACTCCTAAGAGTTCTTGACTGAAGAAAATGGACATTGTGTTATTCAGGCTCCTACTGAATTGGGTTTAGAATTAAATTTTATGTTAAGCAGTGGATATGTGGTGATTGGAAGCATTATTTAACTTACAGATTTCTTGGAACATTGCGTACTTTGGGAACTCTAGACATAGGATGTGTTGAACTGCATTTAGAGACAGAGCTCCTGTATATTGTGGAGGTCCTGGTACAGAGTGTTCAGCTACATAATTGCACCACTTCTGCCCACCCCAGGGTAGGGGGGTGGGGTGGGCGTGAGTACTGCAGCGCCTCATTGCTAGCATGGCTGCCCACGCGGTATTCTGCCGTGGTCCTTATGTGCCACAGTCTTTTTTTTTTTTTTTTTTAAAGATTTATTTATTTGAGAGAGAGGGAGGGAGAGAGAGAGAGACAGACAGACAGAAGGGGAGAGGTGGGGGAGAGGGAGACAGGGAGAGAGAGAGAGAGACAAGGGGAGAGAAAGAGACAAGGGGAGAGAGAGAGACAAGGAGAGAGAGAGAGAGACAAGGGGAGAGAGAGAGAGACCGCGGGAGAGAGAGAGAGACAGACAGACAGAGACACACACACACAGACACACACACACACACACAGGGAGAGAGAGAGAATGAATAAGAGACTTCCTGCTGAGCAGGGAGCCAGATGCGGGGCTGGATCCCAGGACCCTGAGAAGATGAGCTGAAGCGAAGGCAGATGCTTAACCCACTGAGCCTTCCAGGCACTGAACTTACAACTTTCTTGAAGAATCGATGATACTTGTACTTTCTGGCTGTATTTTTAGGTGTGTTTTATGTACATATATGAAACTGTTTCTCCATGTTACATTTATTCTGATTTTTTCTTCATCATAATCTGAAAATACTTCAGTAGCAAAAAAAAAAAATTAGAAATGCAGGATAAAATGAAGAGACTTTAAAATACTTAGCTGAATGTCGAAGGAAATAAGGGAAATTGTCAGAAGTCAGAAATAGGGAGAACTAAGGGCGCCTGGGTGGCTCAGTGGATTAAAGCCTCTGCCGTCAGCTCAGGTCATGATCCCAGGGTCCTGGGATCGAGCCCCACATCGGGCTCCCTGCTCAGTAGTGAGCCTGCTTCCCCCCTCACTCTCTGCCTGCCTCTCTGCTTACTTGTGATCTCTGTCAAATAAATAAATAAAATCTTAAAAAAAAAAAAGAAATAGGGAGAACTAAAATCTGAAATGGTAAGACATTAAGGCTGTTCAGGGCAAGTGGGCTGGTGGTTCTTGCTATTAGAGTTTTGAGATTTGATACAATTTAAGAATAGAAGATGAAGCTTGAGGTTTCCCTGAAGCAGTTAGTTGGAAAGAAGACCATTGAAAGGCTACTTCTCCTAGTAAAAGGGGCATTTGGAACTGGAGAAATTAAAAAAAAAATAAAATAAAAAAGAGCAACTCACCTGTCTACATAGGGAGATAGGAAGGAAGTTTATCAATTTTTTTTTTTTAATCTTTAACTCTGAAAAGGGAAAAAGTATCTTCCATATAAACTTGTCACTGCATGGGGGGGGCAAAGGAAGAGGGAGAAAATATTTTTTTTTTCTTTCTTTCTTTTTTTGGTTAGGATTTAAAAAATGAGTTACTAGAATGAGTTACAGGTGCACGTGGAACACACCTCACACAGCAATGACCCTCCCTCCTCCTCAGTTCTCAACCCACAGAACCCCTTCCTTCTACAGAATCAAATATCCTTCTTTCAGAGGGATCCTTGCATGTGTGTGTGTTTGTTTTTAACTTCAAGTTACAGCATTTTAATCACACAGTTCAGCACTTTGTTTTCAGTTGGTGAGCGAGAGCATCTGAAGTGAGCTCCACACTCAGTGCAGAGCCTGATGTGGGGCTCGATCACAGGACCCTGAGATCTGAGCTGAATAAGAGTTGGATGCATAACTGACTGAGCCACCCAGGTGCCCTTATATCCAGTTTTTTAAGTTTCCTCATGTTTGTGGTATAAATTTATACTTCTTCCAAACTGAAAAATTAAAAATCAGACATGGGGTAAAGTTCTGGTTCTGGTAATGGTCAAGAAGCTATAGTGGGCTAACCATTTTGCCTATAACAATAACAAATCTGGACAGAATATAAGAGCAAAAGTACATAAAAGCCAAAGAGGACACACTATTTTTTTAAATTAACATATGTTTTTGTTTCAGACATACAGCTCTGTGATTCATCAGTCTTATAGAACACCCAGTGCTCATTACAACACCTGTGCTCCGCAATGTTTATCACCCACTTACCCTGTTCCCCCACCCCTCTCCCCTCTAGCACCCACAGTTCGTTTCCTAAGATTAAGAATCTCTTATGGTTTGTCTCCCTCTGGTTTTACCTTGTTTCATTTTTTCCTCTTCCCCTACAGTCCTCTGTGTTATTTCTTAAATTCCACACATCAGTGAGATATGATAATTGTGTTTCTCTGATTGACTCATATTGCTTGGCATAATACCGTAGTTCCATCCATGTCATTGCCAGTGGCAAGATTTTATTTCTTGATAGCTGTGTAATACTCCATTGTGTGTGTGTGTGTGTGTGTGTGTGTGTATACATACACACACGCCACATCTTTATCCATTCATCTGTTGTTGGACATCTGGGCTCTTTTCATAGTTTGGCTACTGTGGACATTGCTCCTATAAACACTGGGGTGCAGGTGCCCCTTCAGATCACTACATTTGTATCTTTGGGGTAAATACCCAATAGTGTAATTACTAGGTCATAGGGTAGCTCTATTTTCCATTTTTTAGGAACCTCTGTATTGTTTTCCTGAGAGGCTGTACCAGCTTGCATTCCTACCAACAGTGTAGGAGGGCTCTCCTTTCTCTGCATTCTTGCCAACATGTCATTTCCTGACTTGTTAATTTTAGCCATTTTGATTGGTGTGAAGTGGTAGCTCACTGTGGTTTTGATTTGTATTTCCCTGATGCCAAGTGATGTGGAACACTTTTTTGTGTGTTTTTTGGCCATTTGGATGTCTTCTTTGGAGAAATGTCTGTTCATGTCTTCTGCCCATTTCTTGATTGGGTTATTTGTTCTTTGGGTGTTGAGTTGGTAAGTTCTTTATAGATTTTGGATAATAGCCCTTTATCTGATATGTCATTTGCACATATCTCCTCCCATTTTGTTAGTTGCCTTTTGGTTTTGTTGACTGTTTCCTTTGCTGTTTAAAGGCTTTTTATCTTTTTTTTTTTTTTTAAAGATTTTATTTATTTATTTGACAGAGAGAAATTACAAGTACACTGAGAGGCAGGCAGAGAGAGAGAGAGAAGGAAGCAGGCTCCCAGGGAGCCTGATGCGGGACTCGATCCCAGGATCCTGAGATTATGACCTGAGCCGAAGGCAGCGGCTTAACCCACTGAGCCACCCAGGCTTCCTAAAGGCTTTTTATCTTGATGAAGTTGCAATAGTTCATTTTTGCCTTTGTTTGGACTTTGGAGGTTTCTCTAGCAAGAAGTTGCTCTGCAGCTTGAGGTGGAAGAGGTTGCTGCCTGTGTTTTTCCTCTAGGATTTTGATGGATTCCTGTCTCACATTGAGGTCTTTCATCCATTTTAAGTTTATTTTTGTGTATGGTGTAAGGAAATGGTCCACATGACTGAGGACACACTATTCACAGAAGGGAGGCAGACTTTAAGAGATGTACTTTTAATTGGGTTATCCCCTGCAGGAACCATGAATTCATGCAAGGGAACAGAGTTCAGGTAGAATACAGCACTCTTGCTGGGCCAAGGAACTGTGTTTGGAGCTTGGCACCGTTAGACAGGAGTGTTTAAGAAAAGGAGTGGGGGGAAGTCTTTCAAGAGCAAAGCTATGAAATATGCACACCAGTTCCTCTGTAGTCCTTAACTTGGAAGCTCTGTGTGTGCTGAGTGATACTGCATGGAAACCGGCAGAGAGTGGCAGCTGGGAGGTTGAAGAGTTCATCAGAAATTTCAGCAGTTGCCCAGTGCTGGGGAAATCAAGGGTTTGGGGGTCAAGTCCCACCAACTTAAGAGGGGCTTGATAAATACCATGGACTTTTCATTGAAATTCTAGGAGGGCTACACTTTAGATCTAAGAACTGTGCCCTAGGACTAAAGGAAAACCAAGTCTTCATAGGGTAGAGGTGATTGGCCATTATTTTAACTGATTGACAACAAAACTCTATGTTCTTTATAGGAAAGTAAGATTATCCACAGTGTTAAGAGGAGAATCTCTTTGTTACCCTCAGAGATTTCTTAGATTTAATGCCAAGAGCATGATCCATAAACAAAAGAAATCAGTAAATTGGACTTCATCAAAATGAGACTTTTGCTCTGGCAAAGCCCCTGTTAAGATGATGAAAAGGCAAACTACACATGGGAGAAAATATTTGCAAACTACATATCTGACAAAGGACTCATATTTATAATAGCAAAGAACTCTCAAAACTCAAGAGTGAACAAATGAAACACCCCCCCCAAAAAAAGAAAATAGGCAAAAGACATGAGGGACATTATACCAAAGAGGATATATGGTAAATAAGTACATGAAAATATATTTAGCAATATTTTTCATTAGAGAAAAGCAAACTAAGATTGCATCTACATGTGTATTAAAACAATTAACATAATCATGACAATACCAAGTGTGGGCAAAGATGCTGAGAATTGGATCTGTTTATATTGCTGGTGGAAATGTAAAATGGTACATCAACTCTAGAAGACATTTTGGCAGTTTTGTAAAAAATGAAATCTACATTTACCATATGAATTAGCTGTTTTTCTCCTGGGCTCTCTTTCAGAGAAATGAAATCCTGCATTCATAAAAAAGTATATATTTGACTATTCATACCAGTTTCGTCATAGCCCAAACCTGAAAATACTAAAATATCCTTTAATTTTTGAGTCATTATATACAGACCTTCGTGTGTCTTTACCATGGAATAGTACTTCACAGTAAAGAGGAACTATTTATAATTGGGTGGATATCAAGGGTGTTATGCTTTGTGAAAGGTCAGGTTATATATTATTCTTGAAATGACAAAATTATAGAGCTGGAAAACAGACAGTGGTTGCTAGGGATTAGGGATACTGAGAGAAGAGTGAGAGTTTAACTGTTAAGGCATAGCAAGGTTTTGATGATGGATTAATTCTGTATTATGACTGCATTCAATTCATAGGATTATGAATTTGATATAATGAAGTAGAACTCTACGTACATATTGTACTAATGCCAAATTTCTGGTTTTTGATGATGTACTTTAACTGTGTAGGGTATCAGACACACTGGAAAACTGGAGGAAGAGAATATGGGATCTCTCTGTACTACTTTCTGTGGCTCCCTGTGAGTTTATTATTAAGAAAAAGTATTTTATATTTCCAACATCTTTACCTCTCTAGTTTTGTGGGGGTTTTAATTGTTTGTTTGTTTTTGTTTTTTATTTTGTTTTATAAGAGGTGGTGGTAAGGGCAGAGGGAGAGAATTTTTTTTTTTGATGTATTTTATTTTTTTCATTAAAAAAAATTAATATATAATGTATTAGCCCCAGAGGTACAGGTCTGTGAATTGCCAGGTTTACACACTTCACAGCACTCACCATAGTGCATACCCTCCCAAATGTCCATAACCCAACTACCTTCTCCCTGCCCCCTGACCCCCCAGCAACCCTCAGTTTGTTTTGTGAGATTAAGAGTCTCTTATGGTTTGTCTCCCTCCCAATCCCATCTCGTTTCATTTTTTCCTTCCCTACCCCCCAAATCTCCCACCTTGTCTCTTAGCTTCCTCATATCAGGGAAATCATATGATAATTATATTTCTCTGACTGACTTACTTTGCTCAGCATAATACCCTCTAGTTCCATCCATGTCATTGCAAATGGCAAGATTTCATTTCTTTTGATGGCTGCATAGTATTCCATTGTGTATATATACCACATCTTCTTTATCCATTCATCTGTTGATGGACATCTAGGTTCTTACCATAGTTTGGCTGTTGTGGACATTGCTGCTATAAACATTTGGGTGCACGTGCCCCTTCGGATCACTACATTTGTGTCTTTAGGGTAAATACCCAGTAGTGCGATTTGCTGGTCGTAGGGTAGCTGTATTTTCAACTTTTGAGGAACCTCCATGCTGTTTTCTGGAGTGGTTGCACCAGCTTGCGTTCCTACCAACAGTGTAGGAGGGTTCCCCTTTCTCCACATCCTCGCCAGCATCTGTCATTTCCTGACTTGTTAATTTTTGCTGTTCTAACTGGTGTGAGGTGGTATCTCAACTGTGGTTTTGATTTGTATTTCCCTGAATGATGTGGAGAACTTTTTCATGTGTCTGTTGGCCATTTGGATGTCTTCTTTGGAGAAATGTCTGTTCATGTCTTCTGCCCATTTCTTGATTGGATTATTTGTTCTTTGGGTGTTGAGTTTGATAAGTTCTTTATAGATTTTGGATACTAGCCCTTTATCTGGTATGTCGTTTGCAAATATCTGGGGAGAGAGAATCTTAAGCAGTCTCCATACTCAACTGTGGAGCCCGACAAAGGCTTTGGTCTCATCACCTGAAATCATGACCTGAACCAAAATCAAGAGTTGTAGTCTTAACTGAGTGAGCCATCCAGGTGCCCCACTCTAGCGTATCTTTTATTTTTATTTACATTTTATTTTAGGTTAGTATCTAGACCTATTTCCTGTTAGCCTGAAAGATTTACTTTCTTGCTAATTTTGGCCATTCTAAGTGGTGTAAGGTGGTATCTCAATGTGGTTTTAATTTGAATCTCCCTGATGGCTAGTGATGATGAACACTTTTTCATGTGTCTGATAGCCATTTGTATGTCTTCATTGGAGAAGTGTCTGTTCATATCTTCTGCCCATTTTTTGATATGATTGTCTGTTTTGTGTGTGTTGAGTTTGAGGAGTTCTTTATAGATCCAAAATTAGCAAGACAGGAAACAACATGTGTTGGAGGGGATGTGGAGAAAGGGGAACCCTCTTACACTGTTGGTGGGAATGCAAGTTGGTGCAGCCACTCTGGAGAACAGTGTGGAGATTCCTCAAGAAATTAAAAATAGAGCTTCCCTATGACCCTGCAATTGCACTACTGGGTATTTACCACAAAGATACAGATGTGTGAAAAGAAGGGCCATCTGTACCCCAATGTTTATAGCAGCAATGGCCACGGTCGCCAAACTGTGGAAAGAACCAAGATGCCCTTCAACGGACGATTGGATAAGGAAGATGTGGTCCATATACACTATGGAGTATTATGCCTCCATCAGAAAGGATGAATACCCAACTCTCGTAGCAACATGGACGGGACTGGAAGAGATTATGCTGAGTGAAATAAGTCAAGCAGAGAGAGTCAATTATCATATGGTTTCACTTATTTGTGTAGCATAACAAATAGCATGGAGGACAAGGGGAGTTAGAGAGGAGAAGGTAGTTGAGGGAAATTGGAAGGGGAAGTGAACCATGATAGACTATGGACTCTGAAAAACAATCTGAGGGTTTTGAAGGGGTGGGGGGTGGGAGGTTGGGGGAACCAGGTGGTGGGTATTGGAGAGGGCACGGATTCCATGGAGCACTGGGTGTGGTGCAAAAACAATGAATACTGTTACACTGAAAATTAAAAAAAAATTAAAGAAAAAAAGATTTACTTTAACATTTTTTGTTAAATTGTCTGGAGATGAATTTGCCCATTTTCCCTTTATTTCTTCATTATTTTTGAATCTTTTCATAGATACAGAATTCTGATAGAGTTCTTTTTTCTTTCAAGCTTTAGAAACATTGTTCTAGCATCTTATGGCATTGGTGTTTTCTGATAAGAAGTCAGCATTTGTTCCTGTGATTGTTTCCCCAGAATGAACTATATAGCATTTCTCTAACTGCTTTCAAGGTATTCTCTTTGGTTTTTATTTTCAGCAGTTTGAGTATAATGGACCTAGTGCCTCTTTGTATATCTTGGTCCAGGTTCAACAAGATTCTCGGCAGTGTGAGCTGATTCTGTCATATTTGAAAAAATTTCAACAATTACCATATTCTGTCTTTTATGTGTCTTATAGACATATTGTTTGTGTTGTGCTGTATATGAAATAGTATATTGTTGTGCTGTATATGAAATAGTATATTGTTGATTTAAGGTGAATTGTGGTAATTTATATGTATTCTTATAATCTGCAGAATATCTAGTAAAAATTAAACAGCTATAGCTAAGTAGCCAATAGAAGAGATTAAATAGAATACTAAATGCTTGGGGCGCCTGGGTGGCTCAGTGGGTTAAGCCGCTGCCTTCGGCTCAGGTCATGATCTCAAGGTCCTGAGATCGAGTCCCGCATCGGGCTCTCTGCTCAGCAGGGAGCCTGCTTCCCTCTCTCTCTCTGTCTCTCTCTCTCTGCCAGCCTCTCTACCTACCGGTGATCTCTCTGTCAAATAAATAAATAAAATCTTAAAAAAAAATGTTTTAGAATAATAAAGGCTCAATTCAAAAGAAGTCAGGAAAGAAGGAAGAAAGATGGGTGCCTGGGTGGCTCAGTGGGTTAAGCCGCTGCCTTTGGCTCAGGTCATGATCTCAGGGTCCTGGGATCGAGTCCCGCATCGGGCTCTCTGCTCAGCAGGGAGCCTGCTTCCCTTCCTCTCTCTCTGCCTGCCTCTCTGCCTACTTGTGATCTCTCTCTGTCAAATAAATAAATAAAATCTTTAAAAAAAAAAAAAAAAAGAAGGAAGAAAGATCCAGTGAGAAAAAGAGAAAGCAAATAGCAAGCTGATAGGGTTAAACTTCACCACATTAGTAATTACCTTCGATGTTAGTGGCTTAAATATTCTATTCAAAAGGGAAGAGATTATCATACTGGATCAAGGAGGGAAACCTAGCTATGTACAGTTTATATGCCACCTACTTTAAATAAAAGACAAGCTAAAAAAATGGGAAAAAATATACCATAGATATACTACTAATAAGAAAGTTTATGTGGATATATTAATAACAAAGTAGACATTAAGGGAGTATTGCCAAAGATGAAGATGAGTATTTTAAAATGAGAGTTTCAGTTCAGGGTACCCGGGTGGCTCAGTTGATTGAGCATCTGACTCTTGGTTTTGGCTCAGGTTGTGATTTCAGGATCATGGAATTGAGCCCTGGCTTGGACTCTGTGCTCAGCATGGAGTCTCAGATTCTTTCCCTCTCCCTCTGCTCCTGCTCCTTCCCCTGATCTTGTAAATCTTAAAAAAAAAAAAAAAAAAGTTTCAACTCATTAGGAAGTATTAACAATCCTTAATTTGTATGTATTAACTAATAGCAGTTTAAAATAGATGAAGAATCATTTACTAGAACCACAAGTAAAAGTAGACAAATTCATTATATATATTTTAAAAAAGATAAAGTCAGGATGTGAAAGACTTGGATGATACAATTGAAACTGAACTAGTTGACATTCACAGAACACTAACTCCAGCAACTGTAAAACACATAAATTTTCAGTGCACACTGATTATCCACTAAGACATTTTCAGCCATAAAACATATCTTAAGTAAGGATTAAAATAAATGGAATTAATAGCACTAATTAAAATTTAGAATAAATTTTGACTACAATAGAGTTAAATTAGAAATAGATAACAAGAGGAAATCTGGGAAATCCCCCAATTGGAAATTGAAATACTTTTAAATAACTCATGAGCCAATGAAGAATGCTCAAGAGGATTTAAATATTTTAAACTAAATGATAATGAACACCTAATACATCAAGATTTTTGTGATGTGTTAAAGTGGGACTAAGAGGGAAATTCAAGATCCATTAAAAGGTACTAACTATAGGCCTAAATACTTGACAGTTAGAATGAAATGGACAAGTTGCCCAAATGACACAACTTTTTGGAATTGCCCAAAGAAGAACCATTTGGAGAGCACCACGTCTGTTAATCATTATTAACACCCCCCCACCCCACCCCCCCTGCAAAATAGCTCTGGGCTAGATAACTTCTGGTGAATTAAATCCTCCTATGTATGGGAGTATATATATGTAGTAGTATATACATAAATATATATATTTCCATTTATTTTCATTCAGCGTCAAGTTTACTTAGCTTTAGGAGAAAGTGCAAGACAGGCAACATAGCATGAATTATAATAGCATGGTCGAGGTCTCATGATGTAGGTGTGACTAGTGATGATCCATGTCACTTTGCATTTGGGAAGCATGTGGCTGAAAGAGATGAGGCTGGATGGGCATAGAACAATTTATTTTGGGGAAATGATAATCTTAAAAGTTAGGGTTGTTTTCTTAGTACTGAACTTTGCTATCTGTTTTCCTGTTATCCATCCGTTACCAACTCTCACTCTTTAATGATCTGTCTGTAGAGCTAAATATCTGTATCTGAGAGTGCTTTATGTATTGTGGGTATAAGTTCTTTATCAGATGTGTAGTTTGCAGTATTTTTTTCTAGTCTCTGGTTTGTCATTTTATTCTCTTTATAGTGTTAGCTAAAAGTTAATTTTGATTGTCTAATTTATCAGTTTTTCTCTTTTATGGATCATGCTTTTGATATCTTAAAAATCTTTGTCTATTCCAAGGTCACAAAACATTTTTCTTATGTTTCTTTGTAAAATTTTGTAGTTTTGGATTTTATATTTGGACCATAATTTATTTTGAGTTAATTTCATATAGTATATTAGGTATGGATCCAGGCTTTTTGGGCCAAGTAATTGAGTAGGCACTGGAAACACAATAATGAACAAAAAAAGATGTCCCTGTCTTCATGGAGCTTTATAATGGACAAAGGATATTAAACAGAGAAAGAGGAAGTCATAAAGGCACCTGAAAAGGAACAGTGGTGAAGTAGAAAGAAACTCGGGAGAGTTGCGTTAGTAGAAGGGAAGAGATGACCATGTGCCAAAGAGAAAATGGTCATCTTTTTTATTGCATCTCAGATTTAGGTTAATTTGAAAATGGACATTTTTATTGGAATTGCCAAGATGAGGGTTATTAGTAACTCGTAAGAATAGTTTATATGCAGTGGAAGCCAGATGGGAATGATTATGTAGAAAACCAGAGGTGAGTAAGTGGTAAATATGTATCTAGATAACGAAGTTTGGGTACGAGTGTGGAGATTCACTCCAGAGGGAGGCATTGAAGATATAGGCTAGTGAGGTCTAGCTGAAGGTATAAAATCCTTCAGATGAGAAGGAGGGAATGACTGAAGAGGATGATTGGCCTTAGGTCAGAGAAGGGATGCTTTATCTCCTAAAATAGGAAGAGAGGATTAGTAAAGGTAAATGGAGCTGGGAGGGGATAAGACTTGGTGGTGGGGGGATGCAAGATCTTGCATCTGGCTTCTGACAATGCAGTAAGTACATCAGGTCAGCATCAGAAAGAGGGGAATGAGTGCCCATGGGATTTGAAGTAGAAGAGAAGCTCAGAAGCTGTCTTCTCCCTGAAAGAAAATAGGGTTCCTTAGAAACCAAGCTTGTGATAAAGAATTAAGGTGAAAGAAACCAATCTGCCTCATTGTATGACGTTCTCTAGAAGAGAGTACATCAATGGAGTGGTTGAGTCCTCCCCATTGGAGGGAGAGAGTGGCCACTTCCAAACCTTTCACATGAGGCCCTGTGGTTTTGAGTCTTACACCCCAGGACCCAGTCTGGGTAGGAAAGCAAGTAAACGAGGAAATGGTGCACTCACTGACATGGATGGTATTGGTGAGTTTAAAAAGTATTGTGGAAGGGCTTTTGAAAGGATCTTAAAAAGATGAGAGTGGACATTGAAGAGTGTTTGAATTTGAGAAGTATTGGAGGTGTTGTCAGGGTCCAGGAGGTGACTGGGGGTGAGCAGGCTAATGAACTGAGCAATGAGCCCAAGGACACTGTGTGGTCAGGATGCTGGGTGTGTGTTCCAAATGGATGTCCACTTTGCTGAAGGTGCAGGTGGTGCAGAAGGTGCAGGAGTGCAGGTGGGAAAGAAGGTGAGGAGGAAGGAGCCAATGTCCTCAGTGGGGAAGAGGAGTGAGCAGGGGATCAGTAGTCAAGGGCACCCAGGAGGCTGGTGTAATAATATGAGACTCTATCGTGGGTCCTTTGGCATGACAGAAGGTTTGGGCATGTCAGAAGGAGTGAGAAGGACACCAGCCTCATCTCACCTCCAAAGACGCTTTGAGGGGGCACTGGAGTGGCATAGTCGGTTAGGCATCTGCCTTTGGCTCAGGTCATGATTCCAGGATTCTGGGATCAAGTCCGCATCTGGGTCTCCACGCAGCAGGGAGTTTGCTTCTCCTTCTCCCTCTGTGTGTGCATGTGCGCTCTCTCAAATAAGTAAAATCTTTAAACAAACAAAAGCCCCCCTAAACCCACACTTTTTTTTTTTTTTAAAGATTTTATTTATTTATTTGACAGAGAGAAATCACAAGTAGTCGGAGAGGCAGGCAGAGAGAGAGAGAGGGAAGCAGGCTCCCTGCTGAGCAGAGAGCCCGATGCGGGACTTGATCCCAGGACCCTGAGATCATGACCCGAGCTGAAGGCAGCGGCTTAACCCACTGAGCCACCCAGGCGCCCCAACCCACACATTTTGAGTTAGGTTTAGTATCACCTTTGCTGCATGACAGGGCAACAGGAAGCATAGAGAGAGATAAATTTTTGATTAGAATCTCAAGAGACAGCGATTTCGCTGTTCTTGGGATAGGGGCATTTAAATTTGGCCCATCATCAGGACTCTGTTAATAACAGTGTTGTGTGTCTGCCAGTGTATGTGTCACAGTTCAAGACAAAGGAATTGCTCAAATGTGGCCAGTGGAAAGAACTTCTTAAAAAAAAACCAAAAAACAAAACCAACAAAAAATTAGTTTAGCTAGGTTTCTGGTAATACTTTTCTTTCTAAAATCTGCATTTGAGCAAGTTCTTGTTGATGGCAATTTGTAAAAATGGTGCTGGATGGGTTCCTTAAAAAAAAACAAAAAAATAAAACTACAGAACGACCTCTGCCCTGTTGGTTATATACTTCCCCCCTTTCGTGGTTTTTAAATAGCCCCACAGAGTGCTTTGTACTCTGCTGCTGTGTCGATGTGGTCTCCTCAGGAGTTTTTGTGTTGAGGGGCTGACAGATGCCATCTTTTACATCAGATACTGGGAAACCATTTCTGGTTTGTTTGTAGCCCTGAACTGAGACTGTTATCAATTATAATCTTCCCCATTGTTAGTTTCAGCAACTCTGCCCTTGTACTTCCCTGCTAAACAAACTTGTTTTTCTGTTACTTTTTGGATAGCGCTGGAGACAAATTTGTTGAAAATGATGAAGCGAGAGTTGAATAATAATCATGTCTTTTTGTAGAATAAAGTGAAACATCCTGGATTTGTTGTATTAAGCCATGATGCTGAAGTTTATATCATTTGAGGGAATTGCCATATTTGAATCACTTTTGCAGATAAATTAAACATCTCACATTAAAGAATTCTTAAAAGGCATGTTTCCTAATTTCTTATAATGGTAGAATTCATTTAATTTCTTACCTGACATCTTGTAGAACAATTTTTAGCTTCTGTCTTTTCTGCTCTAATTTTTATGCTTGCTTTACCTGGGCTATGCACATACCTTTGTTATAATATTTTTGGAGTAGCAGTTGTGAGGCTTATATATTTGAATATGATATAATTTAGTAATCCTTGGGAACCTAGCAGAGCATCACATTTAATTTTCTATTAGATGAAAGAAACCTGGAAAGAGAATTGGTGATGGAGAGAATTGCACAAAACAGAACTAATCAGAGCTGATCCCTGAGGCAGAAAACTGCAATTTAAAATGAGTTTCCTTTGTATTTCTACTATTGAGGAATGTTGACGGGATGACTATTAAGAACACAGTTCCAAGTAAATAATAACAGTTATATATAGCAAGCTCCAACCGCAGTATTGAGGTTATGTTCTTTGTGCCATAACTTTTACATTGTTCTGGTCCCTAAAAGACTCAGTATTAATGAAGGACAATGATAACTTGGTTTCTTAAGAAGACATTTATGTAGCAGGAGTAATTGTGTTCTGTTGATCCCAAATAAAAATGTCATTTAACCCTCGATAAAGATATGTATGTATGTTGTCTTACCCTACTAGCTCCTACATTAGATACAGAAGAAGGGCTTTACCACGACACTGGGGCAATACCTGGAGTATATGTCCAGCTTTGTTTTATCCGTCTGGAATAGCTTCTTCTTCGCTCTTCGTCCCATTTAGTCTGTGGTTGCTGGAGGGAGGTGGAGAAGGGTGGAAGTAGAGCAGGTGCCTCTCTTTCTAGTAGAGCTGCCAGAGAGTACTGGCTGCAGCACCTGACATGGGGAAGGAATAACTTGTTAGACTCACATCACTTTGTTATCATCATAGGTTGATTTTAGACTGAGGCCTCTGTGCCCTGCCAGTGTCTCATTTTGTACTGCCCTCCCTTAGCCACTATCACACAGTTGCCATTGGTGAACATTGTTTGCTTGACCAGTAGTCCAGAGGCCAAATACAGGAGCTAATTCTCTGATCCCTCCCTACTTTATGATTTTCTTTCTTTTGGGGGGGGTATAACTTTGTTCTCTCTAGGTTTTTGACTCCCCTGTTAGCTACTGCCTCTGAGTTGTATAGATCCATCCTTAGTTCATCTCTCTTTATTCGTAGGTATACCACCCAAAGTTTTGCCTGCTCAGTGGATTTTCTTTTACCGTTGTCTTTGTGGGCCAAGTTGAATGGGGACTGCAGTGAAGTGGCCATCCACTTTCTGTTGATTTTGACGTACCATGCAGATTCATATGAGAACCAGGTTTATGCTTTTTTTTTTCTCCAGAGAGGGAGGAAATCTAGAACTCCCTAGGAAGTCGTGAAAAGGGTAAAGGATGGGAGAAGCAGCTGAGCAGTGAGAGCAGATAACTATAGGAGTCTGAGTCACCTAAACATGGAGTGAGTGAATCTACTTGGCTTGGGCCCATTCTTACCATTTTAATTTAAAAATAAAATGCTGTTGTGTGTGACGAATGTTATGGTAATATGCAGTTCATGATGAGTAGTAGGTCAGGTCTCATATTATTCCAGGGTTAGGCATTCAACCTCAGCCAGGGTCTAGGAACAAGCCAGGAGCTGCTTTTCAAATGGACTGTGGTTGTTGACAGAGGGCAGGACAAGACCTTATTCCAAAATCCTAGGGGTCTGTGCTGTGCTATGACCCTGCTGCTAGGGCTTGCCATAGGCTTTGTATAGCATCCTTATCTGCCCCAGTCCATTCCAGTGGCATTAGGTCTGCTGAGTCTTGAGACCCAGCTGACAGAGGAGCTTGTCCTTTAGCTTGGACTGGCTGTAGAGCCCTTTCTTGGGCCCCTCTCAAAATTGGCAGCCTTACTGATGATCAGGAAATGGGTTGGAGCCTCTAAAATCCAAACAGACTTACCCATTATCGAACCTCCTTATTTCAGTGGGTAACGCAAGACACAGCCACTTCTCTCTTACTTTAGAAGGAATATTATCACATGCTCCAAAACCACTGGATTCCTAGGTACTTCACCAGAGTAATAGACCATGATCTTTTGCAGGACTTCTCTCTCCTACCCTCTGGCATCCAAATTAGGGTGCTACTTACCAGGTCCAGTTAGCATGCCACCAGGATAATGAAACAGTATGCTATCCTGCAGATTATCAAGATGAGGGAGTCCCTCTGGACTATATTATGACAGACCTGGAGACTTGATATAGGGGCATTTTGGTAAGTGGTAACTGCTTCTGATTTTATTTACTGATTAGAATGGAAAAGAAAGCAGAACAAATGCCGGGGGCTATGTTAATTTGCTTCAGTAAATATGCCACATCTGAAACTGCAGCTGTAGTAGGCATCAGCTGATTAAATTTGCAGTAGCTATAACCCACGTAGTTTCTGTACTGGCTTAACAGGCAAGTTAAGTGGGGATGTGATAGAAGTTCCCATCCCTGTGCTTTTCAAGTCTTTGTTGGCACTGGTTCCTAGTTGTTGATCTGGTGATATGGCTTGCTTTTGCTTTACTGTCTTTGAATGTGTGGGCAGGGCATGTATTGTAGTTCCAGGAACTTCTGCTTTGTCTCTTTGTACTCTGAATAGTCCTCAGTTCTCTGGGTGGGAATCCGCTCTGGGGATCCTACTAGTTACTGCATGTATCTTTTCTCATTGTATGTTCTAGGATACTAACCAAGAATAGGCCCACTGGACAGATGTGAGATGGATTTAGTAAGATCCCATGTGGCACCTGGCCTTGATAAGCTCTTTCTTAATCTGACTACTAGAGTAAAATGGCTTCTTAGGTCTTCAGAGATCAGCCCAAGTTCAGAGTCAGTATCTAAAAAGTTTAAAGGGTCTGGGTATTTTCCCAGTTCTCAGACCCATGGTAAATATCTGAGGACTCTCTGGGGAAGGAAAGTGGTGAGGGAAGATCTATAGCATTCACTGTGACCATTTTTTAGGGTTTCTTTGGAAGGGACCTTTAGCTTAATATCGGGGGTCTGGGATCTGGGTGAGAGACTGAATCCTTGGTGTGGGGATTTTTGTTAGGTTTCTGCCCAGTAGATCTAGAAATTTTCTTACCGTATGTCAATGGTCACTTTAGTAGGCTAATTTGATGGCCAGTTTACCATCATCTTGGATTCTTGTGGGTCAGAATACTCTGATTACCAGATTGCCACGTGACTCCCTGTGGCACTTGTGCCTATGGTTAAGTGTTCATTGGCCTCTACCACCGCTAGGTCGCATTATTCCCACTGTGACCAGAGAACCCAGTTCCACTGCTTGTATTTTCTGTTGGGCCCTCCACCCTCCCCAGCCTGTCAAGGATAGCCAAGAGCTTCTCAAAGGTGCTGGTTCCCTTATCCTTGAGGCATGTTTTTCAGGCCCACTTGGGAAGGGTGGTTTAGTGGCTTGAACAGATTGCATTTTGTAGAAGCATTCCAACATTTCTAGTTCCCTGGACTTTCAGGCTTTGTTCTCTGTAATTCTGATGTCCAGGCTACACCCTAGACCAATTAAACCAGAATCTTTGGGGCTGATACAGTATCTATAGTTTTTAAAGCCCTGCAAATGATTCTAATATGCGGTCAACATTGGCTCCTACAGTAGTGATTTCATTGTTGTCTTAGAACTTAAGCACCACTGGGCAATTTGTTAGGCATACAGATTCTCAGGCCCCCACCCCAGATATACAGAATGAGAAACTCTGAGGGTGGAGACCAGTATGGTGTTTTTACAAATTCTTCAGGGATTATGAAGCACGGTAAAATAGAGAATCACTGCTCTACAGTCTGCTGGGGAAATCCTGGCATTTATACCTCATTAATGTAGACCATCATTAAGGCTATGTTGCCCTGGTCAGCTGAGGTGCTTGAATCTCTGGTCTCCCATGTGAGAGGCAATGAGAATGTGACCTGCAGATGTGCTTTTCAGACCTGGTTCAATGCTCGAGGAAGATACCTGCCTGCCTGCCCACCAACCCCCTCCCCTCTTGATTCATTACCAAGATCTCAAGATTCCTTACCGTCCTTTTTTGCAGGCTGGTTCATGTTTTATTCCTACGTCCTTGGGGTTTCAACTGAATGTAAATGATCTCCTATATTTGATGCCACACTATGGGCAGGGCCTAAGATTTGTCTCTTGTTCCATTTCCAAAGGTCATTTTCTTTTTTTTTTTTTTTTTTTAAAGATTTTATTTATTTGACAGATAGAGATCAGAAGTACGCAGAGAGAGAGAGAGGAGGAAGCAGGCTCTCCGCGGAGCGGACAGCCCGATGCGGGGCTCGATCCCAGGACCCTGGGATCATGACCCGAGCCGAAGGCAGAGGCTTTAACCCACTGAGCCACCCAGGCGCCCCCCAAAGGTCATTTTCAAGGTCACCAAGATTTAGCACATGCCACCAAGGTTAAAGTATCTTCTTAAAAAAAAAAAAAAAGATTTATTTATTTGTTTGTTTGACAGTGAGTGTGCGAGAGAGAGAGAGAGAGAGAGAGAGAGAGAGAGAGTGTGACACCAAGGGAGAGGGGAAAGAGAAGCTCAAGCAGACACCCTGCTGAGTGTGGAGCCCACCCTGGGGCTCCACCCCATGACCCTGAGATCAAGACCCGAGCTTAAATCAAGAGTCAGAGGCTTAACTGACTGTACCACCCAGGTTTCCCAGGGTTAAAGTGTCCTGAGTGCTTGCTTATATCTGTTTTCCCCTCTTCTCTATTTTTGGTCTTTCAGGTTTCCTTAATTTCTTGCAATTTAGTGGTACATTTTATAAACATATTTAAAAATATTTTACCTGACATTTTTTGTTATTTTCAAGGCAAGTAATATTCAGGATATGTTGTCTGCCATCCATCTGAAAGGACAAAATAATTTTAATGGTTACTCAGGTTTCAAACGACAGATTCATTACAGATTTATTGTAGTCTGATATCTAATTTCTTAACTTAATCTGCATAGCAAGATTTATTCATATGCTTTTATTTATTGATTTATTTTTAGATTTTATTTATTTGAGGGAGAGAGGGAGAGAGTATGCACCAGCAGGGGTGAGGGGCAGAGATAGAGGGAGAAGCAGACTCCCACATGAGCAGGGAGCCTGATTCGGGACTTGATTCCAGGGCCCTGGGTTCATGACCTGAGCTGAAGGCAGACGCTTAACTGACTGAGCCACCAGTTGCCCTATTCATACACTTTTAACACTGCTTTTCTGGTGCTTGGTGCTTTGCAACCGTGGTAACAGATCCATGACATAAATGTTGATGGCAGATCTTAGCTGCCACACAAATGATCTTTTACCCTTAGATATATGTGCAAGAATTTACTGAGTGTTTTTTTAGTGATTATTTTAAAGCATGAAAAAGCCTTTATTTCTTTTCTTTCTTTTTTTTTTTTTAAAGATTTTATTTTTTTCACAGAGAGAGATCACAAGTAGGCAGAGAGAGAGAGGAGGAAGCAGGCTTCCTGCCGAGCAGAGAGCCCGATGCAGGACTCAGTCCCAGAACTCTGAGATCGTGACCTGAGCCGAAGGCATAAGCTTAACCCACTGAGCCACCCAGGCACCCAAGCCTTTATTTCTATGTATAACTAGAGTAGTCTCCTTGAATGAGGGTTCAGTCTCATGATAGGCTAGTTTATATTGTGATAATGAAGACCATCCACATCTCAGGCTCACCTTTGTTCTTGTTGGCCTTGGTTGCTCTGAGGGCATCTGACCTGAGCCTTCTAGGCTGCTTCCATCTCTATGGCATCTCCCTCTGGCAGAATGCTTTCAGGTTTCCTGGGGTGGGGAGGAGAGACTGGAAAATTGCACATGGGCATACCTACATTGTTTCCACTTTTGGCCAGTGGCTGGACCTAGTCACCCCACCACATCCAACGCCAGGTGGGGGTGTTGGGAAATCTTGGTGTGGGTCCGGGAAAGGAGAACTTGTCAGCAGTGGTACTGTGTATCACTTTTCCAGATTGACTCTGCCTACCGTAAGCATAAGGGGTATTTATTAGGAGGGTATGAGCAAGGTCAAGGGGTCTAAGAGAAGGTTTGGAGAAGTCAGGACCTGGCAACTCTGGAAGGCCTCTGGGGCAGGACCCTCTTGGAGTCTTGGTTGGGGCCACTGCCAGAATGAGTGAATGAAGTTCATCATTTTCTTTACTCTGTGTCTATCCATTCAAGAGTCAGATTTCTGAGCAAGAGCCCTGCTGGCTGAGTTTAGACTGTGGCCTTCCCTAGACTGTACCAGACCATGGGACGAAAGACGTTTCCAAAGGGAGCCAGGGTCCCTATCAGGTTCCATATTTGGACGGCAGAATGCCCTTTTTCTCATCCCACAGACTAAGTGAAGTACAAAAGGTTTTTCCCCAAAAGGAAGTTCAGGGGTATTCAGAAGGGGGATCGGATCACTGGTAACCAAAACATGACAAATTTCTTTTTCATTTGAAAGTTGTTGACACCTTTTTTTAAAAACAAAAACCCCCAAACAACTGAGGAAGTTGATAAAGTTTGTGTGCCTAGTGCTTCCAAACTTTCTATGGGACTGTAAAAGACTGTAAGAAATCTACTTCGGTGTTTTATTTGCTTTTCTTGACAGCTTATTATCTTTATGAGAAGGAATCCACCAGTTATAGGTTGTTTGTTTATATTTAGGCCTCAACAGGGAAGGGACAAGTTAGCAGTCCTTGCTACATCTTCCGTTATCTGGTTTTTAGGAATTAGATGCCAATTTGAATGCAGTTGCCCAACCCATATGCAGAGAATCAGAGATTAAAGGTTACATCCACAGATGATAGTGTTAAAACTTTGATGTTAGCATGTCACTAGGAGAACTTTGTGGAGACAACAGTGTTTCCTTGTAATCACAGTTTCCGTTATCAAATACAGAACAGAATTATATTCTCTTCAAACAGGTTTTCCATCTTTTTTTTGGCATCATTGGCCTGCTTTTGTGTGTCAAGACTACATTCTCTCACTTTTTTAACCAGCTCTTGTGAAAATGAGGGTTTGAAGTTTCAAGTTTACAGGTGTGATTTTACTTGGCAAGAAATGCAAGATCCAAGGGAATCTAAGATTTAATATGAATAAAATTTAAGAGAGGACCGTGAAACTTATCATGTTCTTATTTTATGTGCATGAGCTATGTTTGGGACATTGAAAGTGGGGTTCTAAGAAAGAAAAAGCCTGGACAGAGTGTTATCAATTGGAATTCTCTGTTCACTTGAGCTTGTGGAATACCTCTTGAGAGGTTAGGGGAGAAGGTTGAATAATACCTAATTTAAAAGATTATGTTAATAGTTGTTATGGTGACTGCTACTCTGTCTCCAACTGGGAGTAGGTCAGTAGAGTTTAAAAGGAGGTCCCGTTAGTTTAAAAAACACTGACCAAATAGGAAATGCCAGATATTTTCTGAATCTGGAGTTTAATTTAGTTTCTTTTTATAGCTATTTATTGTATAACTTTGAACACGAATATTTAAGAACTATTTTGAGGGTCAAGAGCAAGTAAATTTGGGCGCCTGGGTGGCTCAGTGGGTTAGGCCTCTGCCTTCGGCTCAGGTCATGATCTCGGGGTCCTGGGATCGAGTCCCGTATCGGGCTCTCTGCTCGGCAGGAAGCCTGCTTCCCTCTCTCTCTCTCTGCTTGCCTATCTGCCTACTTGTGATTTCGCTCTGTCAAATAAATAAATAAAATTAAAAAAAAAAAAGAGCAAGTAAATTTTATCTGTGCAAGTGTCAGATTATTAGTTTTATAACTACAGAACTTCTAAATTTTGGTATTCTTAACTCATCTTCCTGTCTTTCTACCTTTGACTTAAGGGACTCAGTCTAAGATAGGTAAGACTGACGTACATTTGACTATTTTTTTCAATCTGATGACTTCAGATAAAGCTGAAAGAGGCCTTCTTCCACCTTGTCAAAGTTGGTATAAAATAGGTTTGGATTTTAAAGTAGTTTAGGAAATAGTACAATCTTAAATTATTATTTGTAGTAATCAACCAATCATACCTGTGGTTGCAGAAGGATAGTCTTCATTAATGATGACACATGTAGGTGTGCCTCAAAGCATAATGATGCTAGAAACAAGACCCTTCCCATTCCCTAGTTCTTCTTTACTTTGGTTTTTCAAAAAATGAACACAAGAGTAGCATAATACTTGAATATCCTATTTTTAATTAAAAAAATTTTTTTAGAGAGATTGTGTGTGTGTGTGTGTGTGTGTGTGTGTGTGTGTGTTGAAGTGCAGAGGGAGGGAGGGGGAGAGAGAATCTTAAGCAGGCTCCATGTCCAGTGTGGAGCCTGATGTGGGGCCTAATTCCATGAGATCATGATCTGAGATGAAATCAAGAGTCAGACGGTTAATCCACTGACCCACTCAGACGCCTCTTGGTTTCAGTGTTAGAAGGCCAGGTGAATTTTTACAGAATATAAGAAAATACGCTAAGATCAATATCCACACATTATTTGATTTTTGAGTTTGAAGAAGAACTAAACAAGGGTATTTTATTTTTTTATATTTTACTTTTTAAATTAAATTTTATTTTTTTAGCATTCCAAGATTCATTGTTTATGCACCACACCCTTTTTGTTTGGTTTAGTATTGGCATTTTCCAATGTCATTGTACCTACGTCAACAAAAACTTGTTTTTCTCCTTGGTATTTGTCATTTATGCCATATGTTAGATTATTAATCTTACAGTTTTCCATTTTAATATTAAAATTTCTTTTACAATTTAAAAATAGCAAATGGAAAATCTGTATAAATAACACTGCAGACAAACATTACCTGTTGTGTACTGTTCAGGGTTATCAGGGGTACCTTTTGCAGGTGACATGTCTGGTCGCTGTGGCTCTACTAGCATAGATTCTATGATGTGTGTCTATTTACAAGACACTAAGCTCCAGAGCAATTTCTGTTACGCTGCAGGCAGTTCAGACAGTTTTATCTCTTTAAGGATCTGTAGCATTGAAATGTTTTTAATTTCAAGTGACACTCACTGATACAAAATGCCAGTGGATTATAAAATGGAAAAATGTTATAAATCCCTGCCACTAACTT
Source organism: Mustela erminea (assembly GCF_009829155.1). Classification (NCBI taxonomy): domain Eukaryota; kingdom Metazoa; phylum Chordata; class Mammalia; order Carnivora; family Mustelidae; genus Mustela; species Mustela erminea. The sequence goes on along the minus strand of NC_045614.1, from coordinate 71,174,818 downwards.
TGTGAAGCAGAAAGTGAGATCTAGGTTTCGAATTTAGTATGAGGTTGGCTTTTTAAAAGAATTAAACCTTTTGAGATAACTGTGGATCATATGCAGTTGTAAAAAAACAATACAGAAATGCTGTGTGTGTAGGCTTCATCCAGTTTTTCACAATGGTAACATCTTGGAGAGCTATGGTACAATGTTACAGCCAGAATATTGGCATTGAAACAGTTAAGGAACAGAACAGTTTCATTCCCAGGGATCCCTCAGATTGCTGTTTTAGAATCATAGACATTTGCTCTGTCACGTGCTTCACCCCCACCCCAACCACTGGCAACCACTAATTTACTCTCCATTTCTGTATTTGTGTCACTTTGAGAATGTTCCGTAAATTCAGTCATATGGTATGTAATGTGTTGAGACTGGCCTTTAATACTTAGAGTTATTCTTTAGAGATTCGTCCACGTTGTAGCGTGTGTCAGTTCCTTTTCATTGCTGAAGGGTATTCCATGTTATCAGTTGTACCATTTATTTAACCACTTACTTGCTGAAAGTCACCCGGGTCATTTCTGAGTTTTGACAGTTACAGATAAAGCTGCTATAAACATTGTTGTACAGGCTTTTGTGTGGATCAAAGTCTTCATTCTCTGGGATAAGTTCCTAAGATCTGGGGTTAGGTAGAGAGTAAACCTAGCACCAAATCACAGTTTTTCTGGGACATATACTCAGGGGAACAGTTTGCTGAGTAATGACATGTTTAGTGTTTTTTTTTCTTTCTAGAAATGGCTACACTATTTTCCAGAATGTCTGTACCAGTAATGTATGAGTGGTCTAGTTTCTTTCCATTCTTAGTAGCAATTGGTGTGTCACTATTTCGTATTTTTGCCATTCTGCTAAGTGTATAGTGATATCTCATTATGGTTTTAATTTACGTTTCCCTAATTGCTAATCACACTGAACATGTTTTCATGTGCTTATTTGCCAACTGCACATTTTCAATGTTTCCTAGCCTTTGGTGTCAAGTCTACTTTTTTACCTATATCCTGAAGAATTTATCCCATCCCCACTCACAACCCAGTTTTATAGTTTCATGTTCTACATGTAAGTCCCTGGTCCTTTTCTTTTTTTAAAGATTTTATTTATTTGTCAGAGAGAGATCACAGGTAGGCAGAGAGGCAAGCAGAGAGAAGAGAGGAGGAAGCAGGCTCCCTGCCTAGCAGAGAGCCCGATGCGCGACTCAATACCAGGACCCTGAGATCATGACCTGAGCTGAAGGCAGAGGCTTTAACCCACTGAGCCACCCAGGCAGCCCAGTCCCTGGTCCATTTTAAGTTAATATTTTGTATAAAGTGTTAGACTTAGGTCAAGGCTTACTTTTTCCTCTGTCCTTTGGATAGCCAGTTGCTCTAGCTTCTTTTGTTGAAAACGCTGATTTTCCTCCATTGGACTGCCTTTGCACCTTTGTCAAAAATCACCAGGCCATACTTGTGTGAAGCTATATTTGGATTCTCTGTTCCGTTGATCAATATGTCTATTTCTTTGGCAGTGCCACACAGTTTTGATTACTTATCTATATAGTAAGTATAGAAATCAGCTAGAATAATTTCAAGTCCCCCCGCTTTTTTTCAAAATTGTTTTGGCTATTCTAATTCTTTTGCCTTTCCACATAAATTTTATTTATTTTACTTTTTAAATTTTTTAAAAGATTTTATTTATTTACTTGAGAGAGACACAATGAGAGAGGGAACACAAGCAAGGGGAATATGAGAGGGAGAAGCAGGCTTCCCATTGAGCAGGGAGCCCGACGTGGGTCTTGATCCCAGGACCCTGGGATCATGACCTGAGCCGAAGGCAGACACTTAATGGCTGAGCCACCCAGGCACCCCAATTTTATTTTATTTTTAAAGATTTTACTTATTTATTTGACACAGAGAGAGAGTGTATGTTAGTGAGAGAGAGATAAGTCGGGAGTTGGTGGGGGGAAGAGAAGGCTTGAGAGAGAAGCAGACTCCGGCTGAGCAGGGAGCCTGACACTGGACTCTATCCCAGGACCTTGGGATCATGACCTGAGCCAAAGGCAGACACCCAACTGACTGAGCCACCCAGGCACCCTCCACAGAAATTTTAGAATGATCTTGTTGATAGCTACAAAATTTTTTGCTGGGATTTTTGTAAGAATTGCATTAAACTGGACTATCAGACTGGGGAAATTGGACATCTTTACTATATTGTTTTCCTCTCTATGCACATAGTTTATCTCTTATTTTGTATTTGTTTATAAGATGGTCAGTCAGGACTGGCCACCAAAGGAGACAGAGGAGAGGCTCAGGAAAGCAAAGTTTATTATACTCACAGGTCCTAGAGACAGGCATGGCATGCCACCCAGGACCACACGGAAAAATACCACAGATCAGAAGGCAGAAGATGGCAGCAAGGGGAATGCTTAAAGCCATGGCCTTTATTGGGGTTTCCATAGGAAAGGCAAGGGAAGGGTGAGCAGTTTAGGATTGGGTTGTTGGAATAACTTAAGCAGACTTTGGGCCATAGGGTAGTCTCTAGTTGGATGCTAACACTCCTCTGGATGATGAAGGCAGAAGAATATTGCCTCCTGGGGTGTATGGACCAGGTAGAGGAGTATATGGTGGGATTTGCTAGTTTGCATATCAAAGACATAGTTAATCTGAGCCTTTGCTGTTTTAAGAATTGGCTAGCCTTGGGAGGGTCAGTCTCTCCCCAATCAGAATGGTCATAATCGCAGAAAATATAGCACATGCACGCACAAATTCATGTCTTTGTTTATTTAGATCTTCTTTGATTTCTTTTAAACAGTGTTGTGTGGTTTTAGCATATGGGTCCTATGCATGTTTTGTTAGATTTATACCTAAGTATTTAATATTTGCAGTGATTGTAAATGGTATTTTTAATTTAAGTTTCCATGTGTTCATTACTTATATGAAGAAATAGAGTTAGTTTTTGAATGCTGACAGTTTATCCTGTCACTTTGCCAGACTCACTTGTAAGTTATAGGAGTTTGTTTCTGTAGATTCTTTGGTGTTTCCTGTGAAGACAATTATGTCATCTGCAAATAATTTTCTATTTCATATTGGGTGAGTTGTGATAGTTTGTGTTTTCTAAGGGGTTGGTCCATTTAATCTAAGTTGCCAAATTTGTATGTGTAGAGTTTTGTCCTTTTGATGTCTGCTCATTTTCTGCCTACTTATTTTATCGATTTTTGAGAGAAGGGTGTTGAAGTCTGCAAATATAATTGGTGGTTTATTTCTTTTTATAATTTTGTCACTTTTTAGTTCACATATTTTATAGCTTTTTGTTTGATGCATGCACATTTAAGATTGGTACATTTTATTGGTGGATTGACCCTTTTGTTATGTAATTTTCTTTGCTCTGAAATCTATGTTATGTGATATTAAATAGCCATTCCTGTTTTGCTTTGATTACTGCTATATATACGTGTGTGTGTGTATACACACACACACACATACATATACATGAATGTATGTATATATACAGATATATGCATGTACATGTATACACTTTATTATTTATTTTCAATCTGCCTATATCACTGTCTTTGATGTGAGTTTCTTATAGATAGCAACAGTTGTGTCATATTTTTAAAGGAACTCTGTCTTTTAATTGTATTTAGACCATTTACATTTAATATAATTATGATTTGATATTAAGTCTACCATTTTGTTTCTTCTTGCTGTTTTTCATATTCTTTTTACTTTTGTATGAGTTATTGAACATTTTTCATAATTTTGATTTTTTATTGTATTTTAGAGTCTATCTGTATAGGTTTTTACTGATTCTAAATATTATATATATATATCATATATTATCATATATATGTGTATAATTTTGTATAACCTATTGTTTTACTGGTTCAAATGAAGCATAGAAAACTTACCTTCCTTTTCAACCTTTTTGTTTCCCTCATTTTTATATAATTGTCTTAAATATGTTGTCTAAATTAATTTAGAACCAAAGCAGACATTATTATAATATTTGCTTCAACCATCAAACATAGTTTAGGAAATCTAAAAGGAGAAGGAAAATCTGTTACATTTACCTCTATTCTTTCATGTTCTTGTTTCCTTCCTGTTAATTCTAAGGTTCTTTCCTTTATCATTTCCTTTTTTTTTCAGAATACTTCCTTTAGCTTTGGGGTAGGTATGCTGGTGACAGATCTCTGTTTTTGTAGATTACAAAAAAAAAAAGTCTGAATGCTGTTAATTTCGGATGGTTTAGTGGATGATCAGTAAAGGTCATGGAAAAGGAAGACTGTAGGAGAAGTGACCTCCTTTAAGGGCTGATGTGATTTACATGCTTCCCTTTCCTTCTCACTCACATAGAGTGTTCATTATGTGTGAGGCGGTGAGTGGTGGGGTTTATACATTTTGGTATATCCATTCAGGGGAATACCACTCAGCAATAAAAAGAACAAACTATTGATATATGATGCGACATGGGTGACTCTCAAATGCATTATGCTAAGTGAACAGAGCCAGACCAAAAAATATACATAGGATATGATCCCATTTACATAAACTCTAGAAAATGTGAGTTAATGGCAGAAAGTAAATCAGTGGCTGTCTGGAGAAAGAATGAAAGGGAGCAAGATGGAGGGATTACCAAGGGAACTTGAGGTAACACGTGGAGGTGTTATCTTGACTGTGGTGATGATTTCATAGACGTATATGTATGTCAAATGTACCTAATTGTACACTTTAAATATATGCAGTTTATTCTGTGTCAGTTATAACTTAATAAAGCTTTTTCAAAAATACCACATTAACAAGTGTTCCTCTAGTGCATGGCTGTTGGGTGGCAACCCCATGTGCAGGTCCATGTGCAGGTCCAATTTGTCTGTATTCTTGTTTACAGAGTCAAGCCCATGATCACATGTTTGGGTGTTGTGGCATTGTCAAATGGCTTTGGAGGTTTTTAAATGCTTGCTCTCAGTTTCTTTCTTTCTCTTTCTTTCTTTCTTCCTTTCTTTCAAGATTTTGTTTATATTCTGTATTTGATACAGCTCAAGTGGGGGAGTGGCAGGCAGAAAGAGAGGGAGAAGCATGCTCCTTGCTGAGTTAGGAGTCCCATGCAGGACTTGATCCTGGGACTCTGGGATCATGACCTGAACTGAAGGCATACGCTTAACTGACTGAGCCACCCAGGCACCCTGTTACTCTCAGCTTCTCTACTTAAATTTTTGTTGACAGTAAGAAACAGTTTTATCTGTGCATGATACTTTGAGTCCCACTGTTTTAGAGCAGTGCTACCATGCTCTTTTATATACATTTTTTTTTTCTGTCTCGGCATGGGGCCATTCTATATGCATCATTCTAAACCCATTTTATTCTACTTTATGGGCACATTGTGATTTGATTAACTTGTGTTTTGGTGTATGAATTCTGGCAATGTGTGTATGTATGTGATTTTCTTAGCATGGCTCCCAGGAAATTAACTGGATCTGAGACAATAGCCTGCTGAATTTCAAAGTGGATTATATTGAAACTTTGGTATAATATTTCCTACTCTCAGATTTTTAGAGGAATCATTTAAAAGTTTCATGCAGTGTAAGAATTTTTCAAACTGCGGTGCGCTGGAGGATAGTAGGCTCTGACATGGTAAAATCTATGTTCAGATCCTGGCTGTCCAAGTAAACTGGACAGAGACCTGTTTCAGCCTTTCTTGTTTTTCGAAATGCAGGAACAGTTGCCTGGTAGGATCAGCAATACAGTGAAAGTGCTTGGTAACTGACAAGTGCTATATGTATGTGCCCATTTTTTTACTGGATATATTTTTACCTTCATCTGGGAAATTTACTGTTTTTTCAGGATTAAGGCTCATATTTGGAAAATAATTTGGAAAGTAGTTCTTAAAAATGGAAGGTGAGTTTTGTAGATTGTCTTGTCTTTTACATATAGGTGAAAGAACTGAGAATACATATGAACTAATACACCTTTTTTTCTTTTCAGGCAATTACTGTCTTAACTGAATTAATTAGGGAAAACTTCAGAAACAGTAAATTAAAGCAGTGCCTGTTACCAACCCTTGGGGAGCTGATCTACCTTGTAGCCACCCAGGTGAGACCATCTGATTAACTCTATTGCTGTTTGACCTGTTTTGACACATCATGGCTAACAAGTGTTAATATCCTATAAAAGTTGTTTTGACTTTGCCCCTTAGAGCATACCTAAGGAACCTTGGGGAAATTTTTACCTCTGAAAGAGGTTATCACGTTTTTCAATCTCTCCCTCTCCTTGTCTGTCATGTTCCCTCTCTCCCGGTGCCTCCCAGAAAGTGTAGGAAATTCTCAAGCCATATTTAAAAAACAATCCACCCAGAGTCCCCCAAACTGCTTTCTAGGTTGCTGCCATCATTGACTCCTTTAAGAGGAGGCCATTGGTTCTCCGAATATAAAAGCTTCATTTCAGTTAAAAACACTACTTTGTGCGAATAGAGCTCTTAACATGGCCATGAGAGTTTGTATCCACAGAATTTGACTTCTTATTTCTTAAATTACAATATGGAAGTGCTATTGAATTCAACAAAGAAAAATTAGTATTTCTTTAGTGTTTTTTATGAATGTTATTACATTGATAATGATAAATTATGAGTTATTCATTTGATACTGATTTTTTTCTTTATTTAGTTTCAGAGGTAGAATTTAGTGATTCATCAGTTGCGTATAACACCCAGCGTTCATTATATCAAGTACCCTCCTGAATGCCCATCACCAATTATCCCATCCCTTCACCTACTTCCCCTCTAGCCACCCTGTTTGTTTTCCTAGAGTTTAGCATCTCTTATTGTTTGCTTCCCTCTCAATTTTCATCTTATTTTAGTTTTCCTTTCCTTCCTTTATGTTCATTGGCTTGTTTCTTAAATTCCACATATGAGTGAAATCATATGGTTTTTATCATTCTCTGGCTGACTTATTTCGCTTAGTGTAATCCCCTCCAGATCCATCCATGTCAGTGTAAATGGTAGGTATTCATCCTTTCTGATGGCTGAGTAATGTTCCATTGTATATGTATGTATACCGACTCTTCTTTATCCATTCATCTGTCAGTGAACATCTGGGCTCTTTTCATAGTTTGGCTAGTGTGGAAATTGCTGCTATTAACACTGGTGATACTGAGTTTTAAAGAAGTACTGGTAAGTTACAGTTGATCAGGAGTTTCTTTCACTGTATTTGTGATGTTTTGAGTCCTAGATCTTGCTCAAGTGTTGTATAACTTGAGTATCCTTAGTATCTAAATTAAACTGACTTATTAGAAAAATAATCATTTTAAGACAACTATTGTAATTGCTATAAAACATCAGCATTTAAATCATTTAGCTCCATAATTAGTAGTGGTAGCTGGTACAGCAAATATGTCCTCCTTATTCTTTTTTTTTTCATAAATGTCTTGGCTGTTGGCCCCTTGCATGTTGGAATCAGCTTGTCCAATTTTACAAATCGTTAAAAGAAATTGCCTTGACTGTGCAGATCAATTTGGGAAGTATTGTTATCTTGATAACTTGGAGTCTTCTGCATATTTGGAATTGTACTGAACCCGTATGTCAGTTAGGAAAGTATCCATATATTAACGGTATTTTGTCTTCTAGTGCATAAAAATGGCATTCCATATACTCTGTTTTTAGAAATACTTTCATTTAAGTTCATTCTATTCATAAAACTTCTGTACATCTATCTTTGGTTGAATTTGTTCTTAGGTAATTTTATATTTTGAAGAGACAACACATTCATGAGGCTACAAAGCTAGGAAGTCCAGAAAGGTCTAGGGGGGAAAGTGGCTTTCCTGTTTTTCTTCCCTATGTGCCTTGTTTCCCAGTCTAATCATATCCCTGTATTCACTGAGTTACTTTTGTCTGTATGAGCAAACAGAAATGTAGATTCTTATTTTGTCTCATTTTTATGTACCAAGTAGGACAACTTGCTTTTTTCTCTTAATAGTTATACACTCTTTAAAAAATTTTATTTGAAAGAGAGAGAGCATGTATGAGCATGAGTAGGGGGAGAAGCAAAGGGAGAGGGACAAGCAGACTCTCCCTGAGTGTGGAGCCTGATGCGGGGCTCCATCTCATAGCCATGAGATCATGACCTGAGCCAAAGGCAGATGCTTAACTGAATGAGCCACCCAGGCGTCCCAATAGCTGTACACTTTTAAGAATAGCATATGGAAATACATACACTGGAGTTATTTCTCAATTAATGGATATATTTCTTAATCAGCGCTTAGGGCTCCCTCCTCCCTCCCTGTCATTCTCTTCCTGTCCCAGAACATTTTCATGGGTGCCAAGTTTGATGAAAAGCAGTTTTACTTTATCTTCAGCTTGAGTCCCCAGGGCCTTGGCATCAAAGCTCAGACTGACCAAGTTCTGCAGGCTCTCAGAGTCAAAGCAAACTTTCAGTGCTCAGTTGAACTCTCACACTTGTGGTTATCTAAGGTTTGGTTTGATTCTTTGTTTTCCTGTCAACATCTCTGATGCATTGTAAGGATGTCAGAATACAAGGTGTTGCTTTTATCAGAAGAGTGTTCAGATACCTAGTCTGCCATCTGATCAGGAATGAGAGTCTACTTTAATTCTTTTCGCTATTGTTCCTTTTTTAAAGTTATTATCTCGGCGCCTGGGTGACTCAGTGGGTTAAAGCCTCTCCCTTCAGCTCAGGTCATGATCCCAGGGTCCTGGGATCGAGCCCTGCATCAGGCTTTCTGCTCAGCGGGGGGCCTGTTTTATTCTCTCTCTCTCTCTCTGCCTGCCTCTCTGCCTACTTGTGATCTCTGTCTGTCAAATAAATAAATAAAATCTTAAAGTTATTATCTCCCTCTCCAGCTTAATTGTGGTATAATTGGCATGCAGTCAACTGCACATGCTTAAAGATTACAGTTTGATCAGTGTTGATATGTGTATACACCTGTGAAACCATCACCACAGTTCAGATAATGAACATATCCATCACCTCTCAAAGTTTCTCCACACCCTTTGTAAGCCCTCCCAGGCTGATACAACCACTAGTTTGTATTTTCTAGAATCTTATAAATGGAATCATACAGAATCCTATTTCTGTTTGCTTCAAAAAGCAGATCTAGAGAATCATTTTCTTTGGTACATGCTTTAATTGGATATAAGCTAAGGCTATTTTAATAAAAGGATGGTTCTGTGGTATTTGAATACAATTTAGGATGGCAAACTAGAAAAGGAGGGTATGTCCCTGGATCTATGAAAATCAGTAACTTTTCATGAGATTTTTGTGGAATTGCCACTTTGAATATACGTGAACCGTAAAATCTTAGGTCAGTGCTGATGTAGTGAGACTGACTTGAAACGAGAGTGTATACTGTGTATAATACAGAGATTTAAGCCCTGTCCTGTTGGCTCTTTGGGAGCACTCTAAGGTTACAAGCTTGAGGATGGAGGACCAGAGGCGGTTTTGCAGAGGACGGTAGGAGGCGATACATTTACAGTTTATGTATTTTTTTTTCTTTTGTCAAGAATACCTCCCACTTTGAGCCCAGGTATTCCTATTTTGTCTTTTTTTGTTGTTGCTGAGCCATTAAAGATCTTTCACCTGGACTATTGTAAGAACTCTTAGATGATCTCCTTGCTTTATTGTGTCTACTCCAGTCTATTTTCCAGACATTAGCCAGAGTGAGCCTGTGAAAAACAGTGTCCCTCCTCAGAGCTCTCCTGTGCTTCTTATCTTGCTTGTTGTCACTGCCAAATCCCACCATTTGCCTTGTCGGCCCTTGTGGGCTGCCTCCACAGTGCCTGGTTGACTTTAGCTCTCACTGATGTCCTGCTCTCTTCCTCTTCCCGACATATTGACCTCCTTACAGCTCTTTGAGACTGGCATGCCACATTCCTGCCTCAACCCCATTGCACTTACTGTTCCTCCTGCTTGCAGTGATTTCACACCCTCCCCCACCTAGAGGTTTGAGTTTTCTTTGTTTAGATCCCTTCACAGAGCTTTTTCATGGCTCTGTGCAATATGAGATGGACCCTGTCTATGGTCTTCGTCTAGCTCCTTACCCTGCTCTGGTTTTCTTTATGGTAGTCCTCACCATCTTGACTGACTTGTCTTGTTGGTTCCTTCTCCTCATCCACCTACCTCTTTCTTTTCCTCCTTGTCCTTCCTCCTCCTCCTCCTCCTCCTCTTCTTTCCCCACTAAGCCTTATTAAAGCAAAAAATTTGTCTTGCTCATAGCTGTGTGGCTCTTGTTTAGAAGAATTCCTGGCACTTCACAGGTGCTTTTGTTTTTTATTTTATTTTATTTTTATTTATTTATTTGACAGACAGAGATCACAAGTAGGCGGAGAGGTATGCAGAGAAAGAAGGGGAAGCAGGAGTGAGCAGGGAGCCCAATGCAGGGCTCGATCCCAGAACCCTGAGACCATGACCCAAGCCGAAGGCAGAGGCCTTGCCCTCTGAGCCACCCAGGTGCCCCTGCAGGTGCTTTTATAATGCATAACTTGCACCAAGACCAGGGGGACAGGAGGGAAGGAGCAAGGAGGCAGTGCTGGAGAGACCTGCCAGGCATGTTCAGGAAGGACTCCTTGCCTGAGTTGGATGTGTCTTGACCCTGAGCAAGGGGAAATCATGAAGGCTTTAAAGAAGGGAATCGACGTCATCTGGTTTAAAAATGCCAAAAAGATGACTCTGTTTTAAGATAGAGAATAGATTGGAGAATGATAAGAAAAGATTCTGAAACTAAATGTGAGTAAACAACGTAGGAGCAAAGTTAGGAGTGAGAAGAGGGTGTTTCAGGGAAGAGAAAGTCTACAGCACTGATGTAGTCGATGGTCCATGAAGGAGGACTGAAAAGAACCTGCTGGACTGAGTGACATGGAAGTTACCGGAAACTCAGCAAGAGCTATTTTAGGTAGTTATTTACTTTGAGGGAGGAAGTCAGAAGGCCTCTGGGAGTGTGCTGAGGTTTTAGCAGGAGGTGAGGAAGCTGGGAAAGGCAATATGAAGCCAGAATGGTTGTGAAAAGTTGGCAGGAGTGCAGGGGGCTGCAGGGGGTCTTGTTTGGAAGAAGGGGACAGTTAGCCTATTCTAGCAGAGATGGAAAGGACCCGATGGACAGGACTTTGAAAATTTAGGAGTGGTATGGGATGGTCCATAACCTGATGACTCTGGAGGAGGCAGGATGTGAATGGGATCTGAGCCCACCTGGTGGGGGTGGAGGAGCCTCTCCTGGTATAACCACTGGGTGTAAGTAATGGATGCCTTCAGGTATAGGAAAGCTGGGAGCTCTTTTCTCATGATCTCCATGACCTCTGAGGAGGGGGAAAGTAGGTGCAGTGGTGGGAGGATTCTAGGTGTGAAGCCTTCCTTTTGAAGAGGGAATCGGTCAGAGAGGATTGGGAGGCCACAGAGTGATACTGAAGATCCCTGGGCTTGGTGACTATAAGTCATTCAGGGACTCTCTGTGTTCTACGATCTGCCCTCTATGAGCCCAGCTGCATAAACGTGGGCCTGGAGAAGACAAGCCATTGGCTCCCTTCGGGGTTGGGTTCCCCAGGGAAGTGAAAAGGGGATGTCAGAGAGGGAGGTATTCAGGCTTTTGGCAGGAGTGATTGGATGATAGACCAGGGCATCTAAGTGGCTGGGAGGTAGGGTAGGTTATAGATTCCAGAAAGATTGTGGTAGCTGTTTTGAATAACTGAGCTAGAAAGGGGGAAATTTGTGTTTTGAAGTTAAATTGGGTGCTGAATTAGTGATTTTTAAGCTGCAGCAGCAGCTTGGGATGGTAATGTCTAGATTATGACTGTGTGTAGGTTTTTTTTTTTTTAAGATTTATTTGAGAGAGTGTGCATGTGCACGAGAGCATGGGGGAGCAGAGGGAGGAGCAGACTCGCCGTTGAGCAGGGATCCTGATGTGGGGCTCAATCCCAGAACCATCATGACCTGAGCTGAAGGCAGATGCATCACTGACTGAGCCACCTAGGTATCGCGACTGTGTGGAATTCTGTGATTAAACAAGGAAATGGTTTTAATCAGTCATATTTCTCATCATAAGTGTAAGAAACATTTGGATCAGTAAGGTACCAGTTCTAAAATTTGGATAATCTTAAAGAAATACTTTCTCTAAATAGTAACTAATTTCTTTTGCTTTAAAGTGATTAATTTCCCCACTTTTCTGTGTGGTCCCCAATTTATATTTTGAAGTTATTTGATACATTGCAAGAGGGTTTTAGGGGTTATTACCCTAATTGGGTTCTTCGGAGAGAAACATTGCTGATATCATTAAAACCTGTGGATCTGGGGCACCTGGGTGGCTCAGTGGGTTAAGCCTCTGCCTTTGGCTCAGGTCATGATCTCAGGGTCCTGGGATCAAGCCCTCCATCAGGCTTTCTGCTCAGCAGGGAGCCTGCTTCCCCCTCTCTCTGCCTGTCACTCTGCCTACTTGTGTTCTCTCTTTCTGTCAAATAAGTAAATAAAATCTTCAAAAAAAAAAAACCCCACCAAAAACCATGGACCTGTTAAAACCATCACTTATTTTTGTTTAGCACATTGTCTTACTAGGTAACATACTCGTCTACTTGTACTTAGGGGTTATCCTGAATATTCCTCAGAGCTGTGTATTCTGTGCTTTCAAATCATTTCAGATAATGTAATACCTTTTGGGTGGGAATACCTGTCTTATCAGCTACAGTTACCAATAGAGTAGTTTCTCTACCAGCTGGATCATACTGTCATTTCTCACTTCTTTTCGTCTGGCTCCTGATGAAGGGGTCCGATGAACATCACCACGTACACTCTGATGAGAAAGAGAAATCCCTTGTATGTACAAAGTGGTAAAAGACCCCCTACCAAGGTCAGAATTGTCAGATAATCAGCACTCCTTTACATAGAATATTAAGAAGTTTTAGATAGTTTGTGTATTTGAAATGGTCTTTTTCTTGAACGGATTAATATCTTTTGTGCTGTTAGCTTCACTGCCTTTCCTTCCATTTCATTTTAGGAAGAAAAAAAAAAGAACCCTAGAGAGTGTTGGACCGTTCCCTTGGCCGCTTATACAGTGCTAATGAGGTGCCTTCGGGAAGGGGTAAGCCTCCTTTGTTGTCCTCTGTAGACACCTGCCATTGTAATAACCCTTCAGGCACTCTGTGCGGATGTAGCCTGCAGCGGTGCAGGAGCTTGTCAGCCCAGTATTGCTCCTGAATTTCAATAATCCCAACATGCTGCCGTGAGCAAGTGACCTACAGCAGAGCACGTGTAAAAACCAGCTAGCTTTCTCCTTCCCTTTTGACAATGTCTTGCCTTTTAAAAGATGATAACAAGCACAAACAACGTAAGTAGATTTTTACTAACATGTTCTCACTCCTCCCCTGCTTTTAAGCTTATTGAGACACCAGTTTAGTAAGCAAGGGGTATGCAGGGACTTTTCTGTGAGCCTCAAAAGCCCCCTGATTATCTTGTCAGGTTGCCATTTTGCAGTTCAGAAACAGGAAGCTTCCACTGGTACCCATGGATTTTTAATATTAAATAGTGTTTATTTCGTGTTTCCCCCCCCCCCCCCCCAGTTTATTCACTGTCCTTCTCATGCTGTTGTTTGTGGCTGAAAAATCAGCCAACTGTCCATCCAACTGACCAGTATATGTAGCTCCTGTGTGTTGCTGTGCAAAGGATTTGGTAGCTGACCTGAAAGGTTTGTAATTTCTGTTGGCTTTAAACCATTTGACATGGCTTCACCCAAGGCAAAGCCATAGGCGAAAAACATTCCTTAAGGAGTGAAAAAAATATGTCACAATAAACATCCTCCTTTTGAGTTCATTACTTGCTGTGTTGTATGGAAGTGGAATGATGTTGCAAGTGTAGAAGAGCTCTGCGAGGTTTGCCCCCTAGTGATCCAGAAGTGAAGCTTGAACACTTCCTAGTCCATAGGGTTGGATGTGTTGTCAGCTGTTGTTACGGGACATGAATAAAGCCGGTAAGTCATACTTTATCAGTAATATGAGAATTAAGTCCTGTTTATCTGTAGTCCCAAGATATGTTTCAGTTTACCATTCAAGGCCTCAAGCTAAGCACACTTGGGGGCACACAGATGAAGAAGGTGAATATTCTCTTTACACACTGATCCCATCTATTGCAGGAGATAAAGATAAAAATATAAAGTGGAATATGTCGAGTGTATAAATGTGAACAAAATTTGGGAACTCAAGGGAGAAAGGAGTCTTCTAGAAACTTAACAGTGTAAAGAAATTTATACAACTTTGTATTTTAATTTTTAAAAGTTAGATTAATGTGTAGTAAAAGATGATTAGTTCTAGTCCATGGGATTGTATCCTTTATTGAATATCTTCTCCCCATCCCCTGCTGTGTTTATCACTGTATATGTAATATGAAGAATAATGTCTGATATCCATGTATATTGTTATTAAATAATTATTAATAATTATAATGACATTTTATATTTTAGTAGCACATGTACCTTTCAATGTCTTGGTATGTATGACAGGGCTTGTGTATTTTTCATGAAGAGGGAGGGAAGTCCAGGACTCTATAACTAATGAAAATTTTATTTTCTATCTGAAAAGCAGTTAGATATGTGCTTGGCACAGGTGCCCCTTGCTTTTCAAAAGTTCATGTTACCCTGCTTCACTTTTACAAAAGACCCACGTTAGCACTTGTTTTCTCTAATTGAAAGAAACGGGAAGAGGATTTCTGCTTCTATGAAAAAAGATGAAAAGCAAAAATAGCCTTCAGATTTGTTTTGCAGCGAGTTGTTATACAGGCAGGCCTTCCCCGCCCTGTAAAGCAGGGAGAGTGGCCCTGCCATGTTTCTTCCTTTCCCTGGAACTCTACTCAGCATCTCAGCATCAAGCCACCATGGCTTTGAACCGTGGTGTCTTTGAGTGTCTGGGCTTTGTCTGGATGTATTATCTTCATCCGTTAACAAGATGTGTCCTAAGATATCAGAGAAGCCTGAGAGAAGTTATTTTTGGGGTCTGGGACTACTCAAAATCTTGTCTATTTAAATTAATGTAATTGCTCTTCACTTTACACCATTGGGGCTTAGGAAACTTTTCACAGGAACACAGTACTTCTGGATAGTGGGGGAAACCTGAACTTTAACTTTGTCTCTGTAAAAGAGATAAAGTAAGGGATGATTATATCCTGCCCTAGAAAAAGGTTTCTGTCTTTACAAAAATAACTCAATTGTAGCAGTTCTTTAATGTAATAGGTATAATGTCTTTAAGACATAGTTGAGGGTAAATAATTAAGCCTCTTATCTTCAACAATTAAAACCTTTTTCCAGGTAGGAAAACTGTTTTCCCAGAACCTACTGATGTTTCTGAATGTAGGTTCTTTTTTGTGAAATATACATTATAAACAAAAGAACATGTGAAATTTTTGTGTATGCTTATATGTATGACTAAAAGCACACACTTAGATATACCCACTCTTGAAGGAACTGAAAAGGGCTGGTGGCTTATAGAATTCTTCTCTGTCCCTCTTGGATTGCAGCTTGCTTTTTCTTTTAAGGAGTAGCCACTATTCTGACTTTATGATAAATATTCCTAAGTTTTGTTTTTTTTGTTTTTTTTTTTAAAGATTTTTTCTTTTATTTGACAGAGATCACAAACAGGCAGAGAGGCAGGCAGAGAGAGAGGAGGAAGCAGGTTCCCTGCTGAGCAGAGAGCCCGAAGTGGGGCTCAATACCAGAACCCTAGGATCATGACCCGAGCTGAAGGCAGAGACTTTAATCCGCTGAGCCACCCAGGCGCCCCCAAGTTTTTTTTTTTTTTTTTTATCATGTTTCCATCTTTGATTGTATTGCTAGACATTCTTCATTTCCTTCCTTCCTTCTTTCCTTCTTTTGTTTTCTTTCTTTCTCTCTTTCTTTCGAGGGAGGGACAGAGGGAGATGGAGAGAGAGAATCTTAAGCAGGATTCTTGCCCAGCCCAATGTGGGGGGCTTGATCTCACGACCCTGAGATCATGACCTGAGCCAGAATCAAGAGTTGGATGCTTAAGCGACTGAGCCACCCAGGTGCCCCTATATTACTAGATATTTCATTGCCTGATTCTTAAGGCTAAACGTCATATAAATAAATGGCACCAAATCCTGTAGAGACTTAATTCTTTAGCTCCAATGTTAGGTCAAGATTGATACATGCTAATTATGAAAACTGTCATTCATTTATACTACTGTGTAGTATGTTGTTAGAATACATGCTTCAATATACATAGAAACATGTGTACATCAGTTATACTCCTACTGGTAGGGTATAAAAGTACCCCTTAACCCACATCTCGAACATTTGATATAGTCAGACTCTAAATTTTTCCAAATTTCATGGACATTAAATATTTTCTCATAATAGTTTTAATATTCATTTTTGTGATCACTGATAGGATCACCATCTTATTTATTTATTTATTTTTTTCATTTTGGTTTTACATTGCTTTGCAGGAATTCTGTACTCTGCCTCCCTTACTGCAAGCCTATTGTTATAAAATGTTTGAAATATTAGAAAAGGAAAGAAAACTATAATGGTGACCTTTATTTCCATCACTTAGTTTCAACAGTTTTTAACATTTTGCTCTTCTTTCTTTGTTGTGGTATAGGTGTATATATTCATGTGTACATGCATTTATTACTCGTTTACTCATTTCTTTATTTTCTGAACTGTTTGAAAAGATTGCAGACATAATGGCACTCTACCCACTTGAATTATGTGTTCTGGATATTCTGTTTTTATGTGTTACAGATATTTTGTGATTTATGGTTGGACATTTCATTTTCTTTATAGTGTCTGTTGATAAGCAGAAGTTTCTCATTTTAATATAGCTAAAATTATCAATCTGCTTCATTATGATTTGTGGTTTTTGGGTCTTAAATGCTTCTCTTCTTCATCATTAAGATGGTCTATTCCATTTTCTTCTTTTTTTTTTTTAAGATTTATTTATTTATTTGGCAGAGAGATCACAAGTAGGCAGAGAGGCAGGCAGACAGAGAGGGCAAAGCAGGCTCCCTGCTGAGCAGAGAGCCCGATGTGGGGCTCGATCCCAGGACCCTGAGGTCATGACCTGAGCTGAAGGCAGAGGCTTAACCCATTGAGCCACCCAGGCACCCCATCCATTTTCTTCTAAAAGCTTTATTTTCCCTTTTTCTATTTAGAACTTTAATCTGTTTGCAATTATTTTGTGCGTGTGGTGCTATGTATGGGTAGTTTTATTTTAAAAAGTAATATGGATATCTGATCTCCCAGCATTATTTAATGAGAAGGTCACCCTGTCCCCAGGTCTGCAGTGTCCCCTGTACCATCCATGTCTCTTCCTGGGCTCTTATTGGAGTATTATCTGTCTCTGTGCCATACCACCCAAATATTTTCTATTATTTAATAATTTTTAAGTGGGGAGCCTTTCCCTACTAACATAATCTTTTTATTTTCTTTATGATTTTATTTATTTAAGAGAGAGCATGTACAAGAGAGAGAGCATGAGCACTTGGGACAGGAAGAGTGAGCAAGAGGCCCGATACAGGACTTGATCCCAGGACCCTGGGATCATGACCTGAGCTAAAGGCAGACACCCAATCATCTGAGCCACCCAGGCACCCCAACATAATCTTTTCCAAGAGTTTCTTAGCTCTTTTTGTTCCTTTCACTTGTGTATAGCTTTTA
Source organism: Mustela erminea (assembly GCF_009829155.1). Lineage (NCBI taxonomy): Eukaryota > Metazoa > Chordata > Mammalia > Carnivora > Mustelidae > Mustela > Mustela erminea. The sequence goes on along the minus strand of NC_045614.1, from coordinate 71,157,167 downwards.
CACACCTCTTCAGGTGCGCCCGTTGGGATCTTAAGAATATATCTGTAAATAAATATGAGGAGAATTAGTTGATATTAGAAGATGGAGGGTCTACTCAGTGAGAAGACTTATAATAGGAAAATGATACATTTGATTGAAAAAACTGAATTAAGGAAACTGAAGTTTCTTTGAATTCTTGAAGACATTTAGCTAATGTATTTATTGCTTAAGTTAACTCTCTCAGATGTAGGTCTCATTCTTTGCAGCTAACATTTCTGAGACCTATATGATGTCCTAGCTGGGTACAAGAAAAGTAATGAATTAAGACACTGCCCTCCATTCATTTTTTTAGGAAAGAATTATTTTTTACCTCAGTTCTGTGTGTCTGCCTTTTATTGTTGTTTTTATAACTTAATTTGCTTTGGTTTCTTTGTGTAGTCACTAAGACATTTCCGGCTGTGAACTGTTTTCTTTCTCTAGTGTTAGCTGTATCTCACTGGTTTTGACATATAGTGTTTCCAATGTTGCTGTTTTATTGATAGTCCCCAGTTCTCATTTTAAATTTGTCCTTACTCCAGGGTTATTTATGAGATGGTTAAAACTTTTTCAGGTGGGTAGGATTTTATTGTCTTTCCCCTCCCTTTGTTAAAATAGTGAAGTTGCATTACCTTATCAAGAAAGTGGTTTGTCCGGGGCACCTGGATGGCTCAGTTGTTAAGCATTTGCCTTCAGCTCAGGTCATGATCCCAGGGTCCTGGCATCAAGTCCCATATCGGGGCTCCTTCTCAGTGGAGAGCCTGCTTCTCCTTCTCCCTCTCCTGGTCCCCCTGCTTGTGCTTGTGCACGTGCTCTTTCTCGCTCTCTCTCTCTCTCACTGTTGCTCTCTGGCAAATAAATAAATAAATAAATAAATATCTTAAAAAAAAATTCCCCAAAATGTTGTTTGTCCTATTTCTATTTGGATGAAAAAAAATTGTGGTAAAGTACACATAACATAAAACTTAACCACTTTAACCACTAAGCATATAGTTCTGTGAAATTGAGTACATTTACATTGCTGTGCTATTTCTTTTGTTTTAAATATAGTGAGATGTCCTTATTGCCTCACTGAACTGAGTTTTTTTTCTGCATCAAAACTTAATAATGTGTCTTGTTGAATATGGGCCATTGGTTATGGGCCTGGTAAAAACCAGGTTTTTACCCCTTTTCTTTCTTTTCTCTAATTTCTGCATTGGGAAGAAAGCAGTATAGAAATTTTACTTCATTTTAATTTGATATGTAGACTTCTCAGAAGCCAATTTTAGTTTTAAATTATAAAATTTTTTTTGTTTATTACATATAGAAAATTGGCTTTGCCATGAGATATTTGTAAGTGTTGTAAGAATAAAGCATTTTAAAATCAAATACATTGAGACACTGGATTAAACAAGGTTGGACAGTTTTGGTCTTTTTTAGTACTTTTCAGAGCTTATAATTATGACTCTACTTGGGATAGTGTATGCAACATTTTCAAAGCAATTTGCCCACAGACCCACCTTACCCTATGTCATTGTGGGATGCACTTTGGGAGAGGAAGCTATGAACTGACACAGACTGTTGGGAGTTTAAGGTAGTTTTCAGTAGGTTTTCTCTAAAGTTATCTAAAATATTATGAACATGTTTCCCAAACAGCAAACCTACTTTCTGAACATGATTTCTGTTACTTTTAACAATGGTGATAGAGATGCAAATTAGTTATTTTTGTACTTGTTACAGTTGTCAGGTGGAGAGAGGGGAAATATTTAGAGTAAGAGACATGTGGTGGACCACAAAAACAATAGGAAGATCTGGTGTGACTGTTGAAAAAGGAGTATGGCAGTATGGAAGGAAAGGTTTTCATGACACTGACTGACTTTAAGAATTGGGGCTAGCATTTCAGAGACCTTGAGCTGGGAGACAGAGGACGTAAATTTCAATCCCTCATGTGCTACTCTTTAGTTGTTTTATCTTGGTCAAGGTCTGGGTGCCCTACCTGGTGGTATTTCTTACATAGGAGGACACTTGTTCTTGATGATCTTCCATGAGCTGAGGTGGGCCCCTTCTGAGTCTGACAAATTTCCCTTCCGTTTCTTTGACCTTTATGTTTACATACAGTAGTTCCCTCCTTGGGATCATTGCTGTAATGATCTCAGGAGTATTTGGCAATGAACTTACATGATGTATGTTTTATATATGCATGGAATAAACAGGATGAGAAAGATGACATTTCTCTGAGGTGTTTGTTTTAATCCGGGTAGGTAGCAGCCCATTTTACAACCCCAAAGAAGCTGGAAATAGGTCCTAGACAATTTTCACGTATTTGGAGGAAAAGATTAATATAGGTGCTAAACTGACATGGCATAGGTTGTAGTTAAAAATATGAGTTTAAAAAAATAAACTGTTGGCTTTATTGTTTTATTTCTGAATAATATTCAATAATTTTGGAGTAACAATTATTTTAAGAGGAAATAAGAGGAAATTTAATTTTTTAACTAGAGCTCTTTTTTTTTTTTTTTTTTTTTTAAGGAAACTCTGGTAAAACTATTTATGTGTTTAATTAGAAAAGACTGGGCTTGAATTAGTATGAAGTGCCAGAGATCTTAACCACTATATGTATTATCTTTGAAATGTTTTAGACAACTAGGGTTCCTAAAACAAAGAGAGAAATGAGTTAAAATTCTTGGTTTTTGATAAAAGTTAAAGCTTTTCTATATTTTCTGATTTTGTTATTGTAACATTTTATTTTATCCTCTAATGAAGAAATATGTGTGCCTCAACATCAGGTTCTTTCTCAGTACTCACTGCTCTGATGGCATTTTTGCAGTGAGACTGGGCAACATGTATGTGGAATAGAAATGATCCAGTGTTTTCTTTAGTACTATGCATGATTTTTTTTTTTTTTTTGATCTAAGTATAGTATACTTATTTGATGGTACATGACAAGGTTAGTGCTCCCCAAGCTGGGGAGGTTGGAAACTGTGTAGAAGTCAAGAGATTCTCAGTGTGTTGGGGAAAGAGTTGGGGCAAGGACTCCTCAGCAGCTGAGGGCCTCTTTTTCCTCTTGCTCTAATGGGGTCTGGGGTCCAGAGGGCTCTTACTCCTTGGAGGCTGTGTGGCCCATAAAGTCCATCACCTGGTTGTTATAGCCGAATTCATTCTAATATCAGGAAATGAGCTTGATGAAGTGGTCCTTGAGAGCAATGTCAGTCCTAGCATTGAAGGTGGAAGAGTGGGTGTCACTGTTCAAGTCACAAGAGACACCTGGTCCTCAGCCCAGGATACTCTTGAGGAGACCCTTTAGCAACTTCTTGATGTCATTATATTTGGCAGCTTTCTTTAGGTGGCAGGTCACATCCATGACTGACATGTTGGAGGTAGGGACCTGGAAGGTCATGTTTGTGAGCTGCTTAATCAGCCCAGGGATAATCTTGCCTACAGCTGTGGCAGTACCAATAGAATGTTCTGGGCAGCCCTTTGACCATCATGCCACAGCTTCCCAAAGGGGCTGTCCAAAATATTCCGGGTGGCAGTGATGGCATGGAGTCCTGAGTCTCTCCATGATGCCAAAGTTGTGATGGATGATCTTGGCTAGAGGGGCCAGGGAGTTGGTGGTGCAGAAAGCATTGCTATCAGTCTTTAGGGAGTTGTCATACTTCTGGTTTTTGCCTATCACAAACATGGGGACATTAGCAGAAGGGGGAGGAATGATGATCCTCTTGGCCCAAACTTCCAAGTGAGCCGAGGTGGTGCCTTGCCTTATCCATGGTGGTGAAGACCTCTTTGGACTCCACAACATACTTAGCACCAGCATCACCCCATTTGATACTGGCAGGATCTCACTCCTGGAAGATGGAGATGGGCTTTCCATTGATGCAAGTTTTCTGTTCTCAGTCTTGACTATGCTGTTGAATTTACCAGGGGTGGAATCATACAGGAACATGTAGACCATGTAGTTGAGGTAAATGAAGCGGTCATCTATGATTACAGTATCCATTTTGCCAGAGTTAAAAGCAGCCCTGGTGACCAGGCACCCAATATGGCCAAATCACTTTACTTTCACCTTCACCATCATGTTTTAGGGGTATGGCTGGCACTGCATCAAAAGATGCAGCCATCTGTTGAATAGGAAGGAGCAGAGAGCCACTATTCATAATGTTTTGAATGCTATTCAGTAAAATGTAGAAGGGCTTACTAAGTAAAGTAAGGTGGAGTTACCTAATGTGTTTTGAAGTAAACCTTTGAGAATGGTATGAGGAATTGATCCTCAATTCTGATCCTGAATTAGTACCAAGTGAGATAGACCAGCTTCCAGAGATGTGTTGTAGGGTAATAAGCACAAAGCATGGCATTTTCCATTCAAGGGTGAGGTTGCATCTCCTCTCCTCCTGTGGCAGAAAACTTCACAGGGGAGGTTTCAGAGTTTGGCTTTGCTGAGTTCAGTATGTGAGAACTGGTAAAATATCAATTGTAATATGTTTCAAGGATTTATATTGGTTGGATTTCTGTGTAAATTTTCATTTTCATTTGACTTATTTTTATCCCACTACATGCTTTGCACTGTTAACAAATCCTATAGCTCTTCTGTTTCTTACTCATTTAATACCTTTCCTTAGAGTTTTTCTATTTATCTTTTTATTAATATATAATATTTTTAAAGATTTTATTTATTTATTTGACAGACAGAGATCACAAGTAGGCAGAGAGGCAGGCAGAGAGAGAGAGGAGGAAGCAGGCTCCCCGCTGAGTGGAGAGCCCGATGCGGGACTCGATCCCAGAACCCTGGGATCATGACCTGAGCTGAAGGCAGAGGCTTTAACCCACTGAGCCACCCAGGCGCCCAATCTTTTTATTAATATTTTTAGCTTATGGTATTATGGTTAGAGGAAATGGCATATGTATGATTTTAGTCCTTTAGAATTTGTTGAGACTTCTTTCATGACTCAGTATGTGTATACTGAGGGGGAAAAAGGCGAATTCTCTCATTGTTGGATAATGTGGTTTTTTCTGTCCATTAGGTCAAGCTTATTAATCTGTTAGGGATATAAATCTTCTGTATCTATGCTGATTGCTTCTTGTCTGTTTATTTTATCAGCTACTGAGATAGGTTTGAAATGCCTTCTTTGGTACATTTGCAATTTTGTATTTTGCCTTTATGTATTTTGAATATTAGTTATTAGACATATAAAAAAATATATATTTCCCTTGGCTTATTGAAATTATCATTATCTTGTTACTTAAAAATTCAACAGTATAGGGCGCCTGGCTGGCTAAGTTGGCAGGGCATGTGACTCTTGATCTTGAAGTCATGCTTTCAAGTCCCATGTAAGGTGTATAAGTAATCATAAGATTACTTATGAATAAATAAAATTTAAGAAAGTCACCAGTAATGCTTATTGTTCAAAGCCCATTCTGTCTTAAATTAATTTAGTTTTACCATCCTGTGCTGGTTACATATGACTGGCATATCTTTTTTTTTTTTTTTTAAGATTTTATTTATTTATTTGACAGATCACAAGCAGGCAAAGCAGGTGGAGAGAGAGGAAGGGAAGCAGGCTCCCTGCTGAGCAGAGAGCCCGATGTGGGGCGGTATCCCAGGACCCTGGGATCATGACCTGAGTGGAAGGCAGAGGCTTTAACCCATTGAGCAACCCAGGCACCCGAGAAAATTAATTCTTAAAAGCAAGCAAACAAACAAAAAAACCAGTAACAGTCTATAAGACACCTTCATGAACAGAACTGGAAGGAAACACACTTCCCATCAGTTTGTAGGGATGTTCCATCCTCCTGGACCAACAGCACATGATGCCAAGGGTTGGCTTCCTAAGGCCCACAGCTGGCTGAACAGAAAAAGCCCTAAAATGCATACTTCAGTTTCGATCCAGTATGCTCCTTAAGTTTCTGAACCGTTGTGAATATGTATATACATGGAGAGTTACCTGTTTTAAGAATCTAAGGTTTTTGAAATTCATTATCAGCTTATCATCAGAGGTGTATCCATACCCTCTTGCCTTGATTTATTTTTACTTTAAAAATTTTTTTTATTAACATATAATGTATTATCAGCCCCAGGGGTACGAGTCTGTGAATCGCCAGGTTTACACACTTCATAGCATATACCTTCCTTAATGTCCATAACGCCACCACTCTCTTCCTACCACCTTCCCCCCAGCAACCCTCAGTTTGTTTTGTGAGATTAAGAGTCTGTTATGGTTTGTCTCCCTCCTGATCCTATCTTGTTTCATTTATTCTTTTCCTACCCCCTAAACTCCCCACATTGCCTCTCAACTTCCTCATATCAGGGAGATCATATAATAATTGTCTTTCTCTGATTGACTTATTTCGCTCAGCACAATACCCTCTAGTTCTATCCATGTCGTCGCAAATGGCAAGATTTCATTTCTTTTGATGGCTGCATAGTATTCTGTTGTGTATGTATACCACATCTTCTTTATCCATTCATCTGTTGATGGACATCTAGGTTCTTTCCATAGTTTGGCTATTGTGGACATTGCTGCTATAAACATTTGGGTTCACGTGCCCCTTCAGATCTCTACATTTTATCTTTAGGGTAAATACCCAATCATGCAATTGATGGTTGTAGGGTAGCTGTATTTTCAACTTTTTGAGGAACCTCCATGCTGTTTTCCAGAGTGGTTGCATCAGCTTGCATTCCCACCAACAGTGTAGGAGGGTTCTCCTTTCTCCACATTCTCTCCAGCATCTGTCGTTTCCTGACTTGTTAATTTTAGCCATTCTGACTGGTGTGAGGTGGTATCTCACTGTAGTTTTGATTTGTATTTCCCTGATGCTGAGTGATATGGAGCACTTTTTCATGTGTCTGTTGGCCATCTGGATGTCTTTGCAGAAATGTCTGTTCATGTCCTCTGCCCATTTCTTGATTGGATTATTTGTTCTTTGGGTGTTGAGTTTGATAAGTTCTTTCTAGATTTTGGACACTAGTCTTTTATCTGATATGTCGTTTGCAAATATCTTCTCCCATTCTGTCAGTTTTCTTTTTTTTTTTAAGATTTTATTCATTTATTTGACAGAGAGATCACAAGTAGGCAGAGAGGCAGGCGGAGAGAGAGAGAAGAGGAAGCAGGCTTCTTGCTGAGCAGAGAGCCCGACACGGGGCTCCATCCCAGGACCCTGGGATCACGACCTGAGCCGAAGGCAGAGGCTTAACCCACTGAGCCACCCAGGTGCCCCTAGTTTTCTTTTAGTTTTGTTGACTGTTTCCATTGCTGTGCAAATGCTTTTGATCTTGACAAGTCCCAATAGTTCATTTTTGCCCTTGCTTCCCTTGCCTTTGGCAGTGTTTCTAGAAAGAAGTTACTGGGATGAGGTCAAAGAGGTTGCTGCCTGACTGGTGTATCTTTACCATTCTCTTATTAGCCTTTCTGGTGGAATGACTTTTTTTTTTTGGTTTGTTTGATGTGTCTCTTTGCTGTGTTAAAAAAACTTTTTTGCTTTATAGTTTTTCTTTAGTATTTATTCCATTTATATTGTAGTTGTTGGTATAGTTGTCTTTATAGCTACTTTCTTATTTAGTGCTTTTGTTTTTTCTCTTTTGTGATTATATTTTTCTTGATGTCTTTTTAAAAAATAATTCCTTTTATTCTTTTAGTAGTTATTCTCCTGCTCTTGTTTTTTAAATCTATTATTTCTGTGAATACAATTGTAGGGTGACAATATTTTTAACAATTAAAGATATTGTTTTAGTGTCTTTTGATTGCACTTGTTGCTGTTAAGAAATTAGCTGTTAGAACAACTGTGGCTCTTTTGAAAGAGATACTCTAAATCAAGTGAGGACCTACTTATGCTTTTAGCTTTTGGACTTCCCCTCCTGCAATATCCTTTCCCTAAGAGACACCTTCAGCCCCCAACCCAGATCAATGAGGGGCCAGGGAGATGGGAGACTACCTTTTCTTCATCTCTATTATACTTGGTTATAATACACTGGAAGCTCTAGCTTTAATTGGGGCTGGGTTTTCATCTAACTTCTAGTTTGCATGTGCCCTGACCTTCCCTCTCATTCTTCTTGTTCATCTTGTCAGACAAATGCTCTCAGTGTAAACATCAGCTTGAGAGCTCTCGGTACCTCTCAGGGTTCTTGCCTGTACAGTCACTGGCCTAAGAATTTGGTACTAGTTAGTTCATTGATTCTTTTAAGAAGGTTTATTTTCTTATTTTTTATTGAGCATTTTTAGTCACTTTTAGAGGGAGTTGTCCAGATATGTAGCCCACTATATATCAAGACATAGAAATCCTATTCTATTGAATTGACTAGACTGAATGAATTACTGAAACAGTAAACCAAACAAAATAAACTCCAGGTACCTGGAAATCTTTAGAAGAAATCTCATGGTTTTACTAAATCAACAAATGTGAAAATAATTAATGTCAGTATTTTAGATGTTAATTTTGGTACTCTTTTGGGAAAAGTAGGCATGTAGACTAACATTGGCAGCAATTTTTTTTAAGTCTACATTAGAATTGCTAACATTATTAAAAAATAGTACAGCTCTTCATTAATAAGCCTAGTCATCATAGCTTATTTTCATAGGATAATTTTTAATCGTCATAGGTTTTATCCTCATAATATGATGAAATAGGTCTTTGATTTGAATGACAGATAATAGTGCAATCCAGTTATCCCTTCCAAAGAGTTAATTAAGCAGAAAATAGCACCAATCTTACTGCTTATATCGTGTCCCACAGGGGATTTCAGAGGGACTAGGATAGCTCATTTCAGGTAGTAGCAAGTTGAATTGGCCTGACAGCCTCACTGAGTTTATAGAGCACTGAGATGACACATGGCTCCTTTCCAACCTAAGTGCTAAAGTAGTGGTGGTTTTCCAGTCCTGGGAATGAATCCTCTAGGAATTGACTGACAGTTGTGATGGAAAGCACATGTTAAGGTGTTTGAGAAGGTCCTTCCCCGTCTCAAATTGCACTTTCCTCCCTATATGCAGGTCAAAGGTTCAGAACCTAATGAGAAGACACAGAACAAGGCATATGGGACAAAAATAACATACGTGTATGTACTGAGAGCTAGGGAGGGTGGAAGATGTAGCTTATTATTTTTGGACAAGTAGGCTCCCTTATATTGCATTCCCATGTTAGGGAATTTTTACACTGCCCAGGTACAGCTTCACTCTCCAAATGGAATACCCATTTAGATAAGACTTAAGATGGGGAATATGAGAAGACATCTCTGTGTGGTTGGGGCTGGGCTCAAGGAGAAAGAGGCAGGAGTTGAGCTGAGCAGTTAGGCATGCTCAGTTTATTTTTTCCATAATTTCCAACTAGGTGTAGCATTTTATTTTCTCTTGAGTAGAATAAATAAAGGAACAGAGGGAGGATGAACAGGTTATATACATTTGTTCTCACCATATACAAGGAAACATCAGGAATGGGGAGGAAGCAGTGAAGAAGTTCAGGTATCTTTAAAGCTTTTTTTCCCCTAGGAGCCATACAATTTATACTCTATGATATTAATAGTAGGAAGAAAAACTAAAATGTTAAAATATGCTACTTTTTATGACTTGGTTATGTGTCCATGTATGTTGTTTAATTTCTAAACTGCCTTGTGTTTTATTATTTTGATAAATGCCCAAGGATGTGTAGCTTGTAGAATGTAAAATAATTGTGCAAACCTAGATCTAACTCTGTGTCTTCTATTTTATTTTACATTTTCATGAAAAATAAATAATTTTTGATTGAAAAAGTAATGTGTACTCTTAACAATTCAAATAATGTAAACATATCCTAAGTAAAATTAGTGGACCCCACTCCCCCCAGCTCACGCATACTATACTGTTAACAGGTGTTATATCTCTTTTTATGTCTTTCCTTTACTTATATACTTACATATGTATATTTTCTTGTTAAATAAACATGGGATTACATTATGCATACAATTTTTAAGATTTTATTTAATTGACAGACATAGCGAGAGAGGGAACGTAAGCAGGGGGAACTGCAGAGGGAGAGGGAGAAGCAGGATCCCCGCTGAGCAGGGAGCCCAGTGTGAGGCTTGATCTCAGGACCCTGAGATCATGACCCGAGCAGAAGGCATGCTTAATGACTGAGCCACCCAGGTGCCCCGGCATACAATTTTTAATATAGTTTTCAAATTTCAATTGACATATAACTTACATAAATTACTCAGATATTTAGTGTGTATGTATTGCAAAAATTTTCTCCCATTCTAAAACTCTATGAAGCATAATGGTGTCATTATGGGTAGAAACTTATTTTTTATGGGGGTTACTTTGCCAATTTTTTCTTTTATGCTTAGTGCCTTTTTTTCCTAAGAAAGCTTTGCCTACCCTGAAATAGCCAATACATTCTTTATGATCTCGTCTAGAAGCTTTTTTGTTTTAGCTTTTGCATTTAAGTCTGTGACTCATCTCTAATTTGTAGTATAGAGTTTCATGGGATGTTTTATGGTTCAGAACATAGTCCAACATGGTAATGTTTTGTTTGATCTTGAAAAGGACATCGTGTTTTACTTCTATTGAATAGAGTGTTATATCTGTGTCAAAATTGGTTGATTGTGTTATCTTTCTATATCCTTATTGAGTTTCTGCTACTTACTCTGTCAGTTATTGAGAAAGAATATGGAGTTTCTCAGCTAAAGTTGCGGGTTTGTCTATGTACTCTCTCAATTTTATCAAGTTTTGCCTCAGGTATTTTGAAGTTCTGTTGTTAAGAGGCATACATAGTTAGGATTGTTATATCTTCTTGTTGAATGAGTCTTTGTGAAATGACCTTTATCTATCCCTGGAGATAATTTTTGCTCTGGAATCTGCTTTCCTGAAGTAGTATAGCCCTTCTGGCTTTCTTTTGATCACATTAGCATGATATATATTTTCCATTCTTTTATTTTTAACTTGTGAATTTATTTATAAGGGGGTTTCTTGCAGATAGCCTATATGTGAGTCTTGTTTTTTAAAAAAAATCTAATTTGAGAATCTCTACCTTTTAATTAGTATGTTTAGACTTTTATATTTAGTGTGATTGTTGAAATAGGTTTAAATCTGCCATTTTTGTTCAGTTTGTTCACCCATCATTTTGTTTCCTTTTTTCTTTTCCTGCCTTCTTTTGAAATTGACTTTTAAATGATTCCATTTTATCTCCTCTATAGAGTTATTACTCATTTTTCTTTACAGCATTCATCTCTAACATATTACAATTGACTTTTAAGTAATGATACATGGATTCATACAGATAAGAACTTTGTATAAGAAGCTTACACCAGAACTTACTGTATATAATGTTATATAAATTTATATATCCTATATAAGAAATCTAGATAAGGCCATTACACCAGGATATATCTAGTACTCCATTTCTAGCCTATTATTGTACATTTTACTTCTACATGTTTTGTTTTTTGTTCTATATATATATATTTAAAAATTTTACTTATTTATTTGACAGATCACAAGTCGGCAGAGAGGCAGGCAGGCAGAGTGAGGAAGAGAAGCAGACTTCCTGCTGAGCAGAGAGCCCGATATAGGGCTCGATCCCAGGACTCTGGTATCATGACCTGAGTTGAAGGCGGAGGCTTTAACCCACTGAGCCATCCAGGCACCCCTGTTCTATATATTTTAAAAGATTTTACTTATTAGAGTGCACACGTGAGTGGGGTGGGTGAGGGGCAGAGGAGGAGGCAGAGGGAGAAGCAGGGTGCATGGCTTGATCCCAGGATCCTGGGATTATGAGTTTAGCTGAAGGCAGATGCTTAACAACAGAGTCACCCAGGCGACCCTGTTGTTGTACCTGTTGAGGTACAACTGACACAATTTTAAGTGTGATATAGTGATAATTTGATCTATATATACAAGGTGAAAGGATTCCCCCACTGAGTTAATTAAAACATCACCTCATATATTTACCTCTCTCTTCTTTTTTGGATGAGAGCATTTGTATTCTACTCTTTAAGTAAATTCCCATTGTACAGTACAGGGTTGTCGATTATAGTCACCGTGTTTTACATTAGATCCTCAGACCTTATTTATTTTATAGCTGAAAGTTTGTACCCTTCACAAACCTTCCCTATCCACCCCCACCTTTATCTTTGTTTTTGAAAGGTATTTTTATTGGAAATACATTTGTAGGTTGACAGTTACCAGTCTTTTTTTGTTTTTTTTCCTTTATGTTTTAAAGATACTGCTCGCACTATCTTCTGGCTTGCATTGTTTCTGATGAGAAGTTTTCTGTTACCCTTATCTTTGTTCCCCTCTACATAATGTGTCTTTTTATCTTTAGTATTGTTTTTAACAGTTTGAGTATGATGTGCCTTGGTGTAATTTTTTTTTTTTTTGCTTGATTCCTTCCCAGTTGAGGTTCATTGAATTTCATAAGTTGAGAATTACTAGTTTTTGTGAATTTAAAAATTTTCAGCCTGTATTTCAACCTTCCACTGCTCTCTTGCCATCTTTGGGATTTTATTGTGTATACATTAGGTTGTTTGAAGTTGCCCTATAGTTCACTGATGCATTGATGCTCTGTTCCCTTTCCCTGCCCCCAGCCTTCTTTCTGTGTTTATTTTAGATAGTTTTTATTGGTAATTTCTATGTCTCAAAGTTCAGTAATCATTAAGTTTCCAGAATGTAATCTGTTAATCCAACTCAGTATATTTTTCATATAAGACTCTGTAATGTCTGGCCTTTTGATTTGGGCCATTTTTATATCTTCTATTTCACATTTTATCATGCTTATGCTTTCTTCTTCCTTCTTAGTGTATAGACAATATTTATAATAGCCATTTTAATATATTTTTCTCTAAATCCATTGTACGTTTCATTTCTAACTAAATTTTCTTCTTAGGAGTCATTTTTTTTTTCTGTTTCTTTGCATGTGTGGCAATATTAATGGATGCCAGACATTGTACTTTTTATATTGTTAGGTGCTAGAGTTTTTGTATTCTTATTTTGAAAATTTTTCTATTTTGCAGACACCTGGCTGGCTCAGTTGTAGGAACATAGGACTCCTGATCTGAGGGTTGTCAGTTCAAGCCCACATGGGGTGTGGAACCAACTTAAAGATTTTTTTAAATTTGTAATTATCTTTTATTCCTTTAAATTCTTGTGTGGTTTTTCTTGGATCATTTAAGTTATGTAGAAACAGTTTGATCCTTTTTAAAAAAATTATTTTATTAACATGTAATTATTATTAGCCCCAGGGGTACAGGTCTGTGAATGATCAGGCTTACATTTTTCACAGTACTCACCATAGCACATACCGTCCCCAATGTCCATAACCCAACCACGCTCTCCCTACCCCCTGATCCCCCAGCAACCCTCAGTTTTGTGAAATTAAGAGTCTCTTATAGTGTTTCCTTCCCAATCTCATTTGTTTCATTTTTTCCTTCCCTGTCCCCTAAGCCTCCCCACCCTGCCTCTCAAATTCCTCATATCAGAGAGATCATATGGTAATTGTCTTTTTCTGATTGACTTACTTCGCTCAGCATAATACCCTCTAGTTCCATCCAAGTCATTGCAAATGGCAAGATTCCATTTCTTTTGATGGCTGCATAGTATTCCGTTGTGTATATATACCACATCTTCTTTATCCATTCATCTGTTGATGGACATCTAGGTTCTTTCCATAGTTTGGCCATTGTGGACATTGCTGCTATAAACATTTGGGTGCACATGCCCCTTCGGATCACTACATTTGTACCTTTAGGGTAAATGCCCAGTAGTGTGACTGCTGGGTGGTAGGGTAGCTGTATTTTCAACTTTTTGAGGAACCTCCATGCTGTTTTCCAGAGTGGTTGCACCAGCTTGCATTCTCACCAACAGTGTAGGAGGGTTCTCCTTTCTCTGCATCCTTGCCAGCATCTGTCATTTCCTGACTTGTTAATTTTAGCCATTCTGACTGGTGTGAGGTGGTATCTCACTGTAGTTTTGATTTGTATTTCCCTGATGCCGAGTGATGTGGAGCACTTTTTCATGTGTCTGTTGGCCATCTAGATGTCTTCTTCGCAGAAATGTCTATTCATGTCCTCTGCCCATTTTTGGATTGGATTATTTGTTCTTTGGGTGTTGAGTCTGATAAGTTCTTTCTAGATTTTGGATACTAGCCTTTTATCTGATATGTCATTGGCAAATATCTTCTCCCATTCTGTCAGTTTTCTTTTAGTTTTGTTGACTGTTTCCTTTGCTGTGCAAATGCTTTTGATCTCGACAAGTCCCAATAGTTCATTTTTTTTTTTTAAAGATTTTATTTGTTGATTTGACAGACAGAGATCACAAGCAGACAGAGAGGCACGCAGAGAGAGAGAGAGAGGGAAGCAAGCTCCCTGCTGAGCAGAGAGCCCGATGCGGGACTCGATCCCAGGACCCTGAGATCATGACCTGAGCCGAAGGCAGCGGCCCAACCCAGTGAGCCACCCAGGCGCCCCCAATAGTTCATTTTTGCCCTTGCTTCCCTTGCCTTGCTGTGGCTGAGGTCAAAGAGGTTGCTACCTGTGCTCTTGTCAAGGATTTTGATGGATTCCTGTCTCACATTAAGGTCCTTCATCCATTTTGAGTCTATTTTTGTGTGTGGTGTAAGGAAATGGTCCAGTTTCATTTTTCTGCATGTCGCTGTGCAATTTTCCCAACACCATTTGTTGAAGAGACTGTCTTTTTTTTTTTCCACTAGCCATCCTTTCCTGCTTTGTCAAAGATTAGTTGACCATAGAGTTGAGAGTCCACTTCCAGACTCTCTATTTTGTTCCATTGATCTATGTGTCTGTTTGTGCCAGTACCATATGTCTTGATGATGACAGCTTTGTCATAGAGCTTGAAGTCTGGAATTGTGATGCCACCAACTTTGGCTTTTTTTTTTTTTGCAATATTCCTCTGGCTATTTGAGATCTTTCCTGGTTCCATATAAACTTTAGGATTATTTGTTCCATTTCTTTGGAAAAAAAAATGGTACTTTGATAGGGATTGCATTGAACATGTAGATTGCTTTAGGTAGCATAGACATTTTCACGGTATTTGTTCTTCCAATCCATGAGCATAGAAGGTTTTTCATTTCTTTGTGTCTTTCTCAATTTCTTTCATGAGTGTTCTATAGTTTTCTGAGTACAGATTCTTTGCCTCTTTGGTTAGGTTTATTCTTAGGTATCTTATGGATTTGGGTGCCATTGTAAATGGGATCAACTCCTTAATTTCTGTTTCTTCTGTCTTGCTATTGGTGTATAGAAATGCAACTGATTTCTGTGCATTGGTTGTATATCCTGACACTTTACTGAATTCCTGTACAAATTCTAGCAGATTTGGAGTGGAGTCTTTTGGGTTTTCCACATAAAGTATCATATCATCTGCAAAGAGAGTTGGATGACTTCTTTGCTGATTCAGATGCCTTTAATTTCTTTTTGTTGTCTGATTGCTGAGGCTAGGAGTTCTAGTACTATGTTGAATAGCAGTGGTGATAATGGACATCCCTGCTATGTTCTTGACCTTATGGGAAAAGCTCTGTTTTTCCCCATTGAGAATGCTATTTGCTGTGGGTTTTTCATAGATGGCTTTTATGATATTGGGCTATGTACCCTCTATCTCTACACTTTGAAGAGTTTCGAACAAGAAGGATGGTGTACTTTGTCAAATGCTTTTTCGGCATCTAATGAAAGTATCATATGGTTCTTACTCTTCCTTTTACTAATGTACCACATTGATTGATTTGCAGATGTTGAACCAACCTTGCCCTGGAATAAATCCCACTTGGTCGTGGTGAATAATCCTTTTAATGTACTCTTGGATCCTTTTGGCTAGTAATTTGGTGAGAATTTTTGCATCTGTGTTCATTAAAGATATTGGTCTGTAATTCTCCTTTTTGATGGGGTGTTTGTCTGGTTTTGAGATCAAGGTAATGCTAGCCTCATAAAGTGAGTTTGGAAGTTTTCCTTCCATTTCTATTTTTTGGAACTGTTTCAGGAGAGTAGGTATTAATTCTTCTTTAAATGTTTGGTAGAATTCTCCTGAGAAGCTTTCTGGCCCTGGGCTTTTGTGTTTTGGGAGATTTTTGATGACTGCTTCAATCTCCTCACTGG
Source organism: Mustela erminea (assembly GCF_009829155.1). Taxonomy (NCBI): domain Eukaryota; kingdom Metazoa; phylum Chordata; class Mammalia; order Carnivora; family Mustelidae; genus Mustela; species Mustela erminea. The sequence continues at coordinate 71,141,113 of NC_045614.1, read as the reverse complement.
TTATGGGTCTGTTCAGGTTTTCTTTTTCTTCCTGGTTCAGTTTTGGTAGTTTATAGGTCTCTAGAAATGCATCGATTTCTTTCACATTGTCAAATTTGCTGGCATATAGTTGCTCATAATATGTTCTTATATTGTTTGTATTTCTTTGGTGTTGGCTGTGATCTTTCCTCTTCCATTCATGATTTTATTAATTTGGGTCCTTGCTCTTTTCTTTTTGATAAATCTGGCCAGGGGTTTATCAATCTTATTAATTCTTTCAAAGAACCAGCTTCTAGTTTCGTTGATTTGTTCTACTGTTCTTTTGGCTTCTATTTCATTGATTTCTTTTCGGATCTTTATGATTTCTCTTCTCTTGCTGGATTTAGGCTTCCTTTACTGTTCTTTCTCAGCTTCTTTAGGTGTAGGGTTAGGTTGTGTACCGAGACCTCTCTTATTTCTTGATAAAGGCTTGTATTGCTATATACTTTCCTCTTAGAACAACCTTTGCTGTGTCCCAGAGATTTTGAACATGTGTTTTCATTTTCATTTGTTTCCAAAATTTTTTCAATTTTTCTTTAATTTCCTGGTTGACCCATTCATTCTTCAGTAGGATGCTCTTTATCCTCTATGTATTTGAGCTTTCCTCTTGTGATTGAGTTCTAGCTTCAGAGTGTTGTGATCTGAAAATATGCAAGGAATGATCCCAGTCTTTTGGTACCAGTTGAGACCTTATTTGTGAACCAGGATGTGATCTATTCTGGAGAATACTCCATGTGCACTAGAGAAGAATATGTGGATATTTGGGATGGAATATTTTGAATATATCTCTGATGTCTCTGATGTCCATCTGGTCCAGTGTGTCATTTAAAGCCTTTATTTCCTTGTTGAGCTCTTGTTTGGATGATATGTCCATTTCAGTGAGGGGGGTGTTAAGTTCCCCTACTATTATTGTATTACTGTTGATGTGTTTCTTTGATCATGTTGTTAATCGGTTTATATACTTGGATGCTCCCATGTTAGGGGCATAGATATTTAAAATTGTTAGATCTTCTTGTTGGACAGATGCTTTAGGTATGATATAGTGTCTTCCTCATCTCTTACTATAGCCTTTGGCTTAAAATCTGATTTATCTTACATAAGGATTGCCACCCCAGCTTTCTTTTGATGTCCATTAGCATGGTAAATTATTTTCCACCCCCTCACTTTAAATCTGGAGGTGTCTTTGGCTCTGAAATGAGTTTCTTCTAGACAGCATATTGATGGGTCCTGGTTTTTAATCCATTCTGATACCCTGTGTCTTTTGATTGGGGCATTTAGCCCATTTACATTCAGGGTAACTAATGAAAGATATGAATTTAATGCCACTATATTTCCTGTAAGGTGACTGTTACTGTATATGGTCTCTGTTCCTTTCTGGTCTACTATTTTAGGCTCCTTTTTGCTTAGAGGACCACTTTCAATATTTCCTGGAGGGGTGGTTTGGTGTTTGCAAATTCTTTTAATTTTTATTTGTCCTGGAAGCTCTTTATCTCTCCTTCTATTTTCAAAGACAGCCTAGCTGGATATAGTATTCTTGGCTGTATATTTTTCTTGTTTAGTGCTTTGAATATATCATGCCAGTTCTTTCTGGCCTGCCAGGTCTCTGTGGATAAGTCCGCTACCAATCTAATATTTTTACCATTGTATGTTATAGACTTCTTGTCCTGGGCTGCTTTCAGGATTTTTTCTTTGTCACTAAGACTTATAAGTTTTACTATTAGATCACAGAGTGTGGACCTATTTTTTTTGAGGTGTGTTTTCTGTGCCTCCTGGATTTTGATGCTTGTTCCCTTTGCCATATTAGGGAAATTCTCTACAATAATTTGCTCCAATATACCTTCTGCCCCCCTCTCTCTTTCTTCTCATTTTGGGATCCCAATTATTCTAATGGTATCGTCTTATGGTATCACTTATCTCTTGAATTCTTCCCTCATGGTCTAGTATTTGTTTCTCTTTTGCTCAGTTTCTTTATTCTCCATCATTTGATCTTTTATATCACTAATTCTCTCTTCTGCCTCATTTATCCTAGCAGTAATTGCCTCCATTTTTTATTGCACCTCATTAATAACTTCTTTGATTTCAACTTGGTTAGATTTTAGTTTTTTATTTCTCCAGAAGGGATTTTATTTCTCTAGACAGGGTTTCTATAATATCCTCCATGCCTTTTTTGAGCCCCGCTAGCACCTTGAGAATTGTCATTCTGAACTCTAGAGCTGACATATTACCAATGTCTGTATTGATTAGGTCCCTAGCTGTTGGTACTGCCTCTTGGTTTTTTTTTTTTTTTTTTTTGTGGTGAGTTTTTCTGCCTTGTCATTTTATCCAGATATGAATATATGAATTAGAGAATAAAATACTAAAAGGGTGGCAAAGACCCTAGAAAAATATATGCTAACCAAATCAGAAGACACCTGAAACAGGGGGAGAAGAATGGGGGGGGGAATATATATATATCCCCCCCATTCTTCTCCATATATCTATATATATATTCTTCCCCATATATATATATATATATATTAGGCTGATGAATAAGACAAAGTCATCCATTTGATTTTGGGTGTATTCTGGTCTCTTAGAAGAAATTACCTCCTAAAATTTTAAAGAAAAAAAAAGTATATATATACACAAAGATTATAGTAAACACAATGAAGGGGTGGAATATGACTGTAAAGATGAAAATTAAAAAAAAAAGAAAAGATTCTAAAAAATGAATTGATAAGGGAAGTTGGTTGTAAAATGAAAAAAAAGGGGGAGAATGTGATCAGACTGGAGAGTAGAACAAAATCATGTGCTAAATTTAGGATATATTTTGATTTATTAGAAGAAATTGTATCCCAACATTTAAAAGAAAAAATCCTATATGTGTACTAAAAATAAAATTAAGTACAATGAAAGGGTAAAATATGACTTTAACAATGAAAATTTAAAAAGATTAAAAGAAAAAGATATTCTTTTTTTTTTTTTTTCTCAAAGATTTTATTTAATTTGACAGAGAGAAATCACAAGTAGTCAGAGAGGCAGGCATAGAGAGAGAGAGAGGGAAGCAGGCTCCCTGCTGAGCAGAGAGCCCGATGCGGGACTCGATCCCAGGACCCTGAGATCATGACCTGAGCCGAAGGCAGCGGCTTAACCCACTGAGCCACCCAGGCGCCCAGAAAAAGATATTCTTAAGATAAAATAGTTAAAGAACATTATAAGAGGAAAGAGGAAAATTAAAAAATAGAATAAAAAAGGAAATTAAAAAGAATTCACTTAACAAGACTAAAGGATCGTGGGGAAAATGCCATGAATTCTATGCAGTGCTTTTTCATAGCTCTGGAGTTCGTAGTTCTTGTTGATCTGAACTTGGTCTTGGCTGGATGTTCTTACTGATCCTCTGGGGGAGGGGCCTGTTGCAGTGATTCTCAAATGTCTTTGCCAGAGTTGGAATTATCATGCCCTTACCAAGGGCCATGCTAAGCAATCTGTTAAGGTTTGCTCTCCAGAGCTTTTGTTCCCTGAATGCTTTCTGTAGAGCTCTGGAGGATGGGAGTGAAAATGGTAGGCTCCCAGTCTCTGGCCTGGTGGAGCTTAGAGCTCAGGGCTCCACTCCTCAGTGCAAAAAGCAGTCAGTCCCCCCAGTCTCTCTAGTCTCTGGATGCACTCTGTGCTCACCTGGCCTGTGATTGAGCATTTTTATCTCTGGTGCACAGCCCTGTTTGGAGTTGCCAAACCTAGAAGGTTCCTGCCACACATTCCTGTGCACTCCTCCCAGAGGAGAAAGGAGGGGGTTTCCTTGGATCTGCCACTTGTGCAGTCCCTGCTTGAAGGGTAGTGGCCTGAGAGTACCTTGGATCATGGCTTAAGGTATCCCTGAGCTGAGAGCCTGTTCCTTGGCTCCAGTTCCGTCTCTGTAGTCAGCTTCCCTGCTCTGATACCTGACAGCTTCACCACCCTCAGACATCCCTGTCTTTTGGTATCCCTGCGGGTCCTGAGACCACCCTGTGCCTGCGAGGGCTCGACTCTTGTGTAGCTTCTGGAGCATTATTCCTCAGTAGAGTAGACTTCCTCAATGGAGCAGACTTCGCAGTGGATCAAAGTTCTGATTATGTGCTCTCCTGCTCCATGGCTTCCTGGGAGCTGCCCCTTCCCACTGCAGTCTCTCTTCCTGTTGCTTCGGATTCATTTCTCTGCATATCCTACCTTCCAGGAAGTGGACAATTTTCTGTTCCTAGAATTGCTGCTCTTCTTTTCAATCTCCTGTTGAGTTTGTAGGTATTCGGAATGGTTTGATAACTATCTTGCTGAACTACTGGGACCTAATGCTGTTTCAGTTTGCTATTCCTGTGCCATCTTGTTTCCTCCAGTTTGATCCTTTTTTTTTTTTTTTTTTAAAGATTTTATTTATTTGACAGAGAAATCACAAGTAGGCAGAGAGGCAGGCAGAGAGAGAGAGGGGAGGAAGCAGGCTCCCTGCGGAGCAGAGAGCCCCATGCGGGGCTCAATCCCAGGACCCTGGGATCATGACCTGAGCTGAAGGCAGAGGCTTTAACCCACTGAGCCACCCAGGCGCCCCCAGTGTGATCCTTTTTGAGGCTAGTTTTTAAGCATTGTTAGGACAATCCAGAACAGCCTTTAGTTTAGTATTAATTTGGTCACACTCCTGAGGCAATACATTTCTTGGGACATTGCCTTGTATTTTAGGTGGTGTTTGGCTGATTGGTATGCTAATTATTTCCAGCCTGGAGTGATTCCTAAAGATTGTTCTTCTTGGTGCTTTTGATTTTAAAAGTATCTTCCATTTTTATGTTATACTCATATTACATATTTTTCAGATTATTTTAGCATTTTAATTTTTAAATTTATTGTATTTTTCTTTTTCAAGTTTTTATATAAATTCCAGTTAACATACAGTGTAATATTATTTTCAGGTATAGAATTTTAGTGATTCATCAGTTACATACAACACGTAGTACTCATCACAAGAAGTGCTTTCCATAATAGTCATTGCCCACATAACCCACCCCCCCTTCCAGTAACTCCCAGTTTGTTCTCTGTAAGTAAGAGGTCTGTTTTATGGCTTGCCTCTCTTTTTTTCCTCCCATGTTCTTCTGTTTTGTTTCTTAAATTCCACATATGAATGCGACCATAGAGTATTTGTCTTTCTCTGAATTATTTTGTGTAACATAATACACGTCACTGCAGTTGGCAAGATTTTGTTCTTTTTGATGGCTAAGCAATATTCCAGTGTGTGTGTGTGTGTACCACATTTTTTAAATGCATTCTTTAGTTGATAAACATTTGGGATCTTTTCATAATTTGACAATTACAGATAATGCTGCTATAAAAAAAGGGTGCATGTGTCCCTTCAAATCAGTATTTTTGATCCTTTGGGTGAATACCTAGTAGTGCAATTGCTGGATCGTAGGGCATTTCTATTTTTAACTTTTTGAGGAATCTCTGTACTGTTTTCCAGAGTCTCTTATTTTTATTAAAATATATTAAAATTATGTTATGCTAAGTTTTAGTGATTAAAAGATTAAATTGATTTAGTGATTAAATTGTCGTAATTTCATAATAGTCTGAAAGGATGATCACACCTTCTAAGTACCTAATACATGCAGAGGCAGATAATATATTCTTGGTATCAGGCCTTTATTTGCACTGGTTATGAATAAATTGCATGTATGTATTTCTCCTGTTAAATAACCCCTTTCACTCTTCTCTCTTTCACTAGGAAGAACGTGTTGTGAATCACATGGCTGCAAAGATTATTGAAAATGTCTGCACTACCTTTTCTGCTCAGGCCCAGGGCTTTATTACAGGGGAAGTTGGACCCGTCTTATGGTACCTATTCAAACATTCCACTGTTGATTCTCTCAGGATCACAGCAATATCGGTAAGATGGAGCATCTTTGGGGGATATATCTGGGTATATTTAAATACGAAGTCTGACAAACTGCCAGAAATAGAGTAAATTTCAAATACAGTAAATTTCAGTGAATAAGTAGCACACAAATCTCAGACTAATATAGTTGGTGAGAACAAGAATTTTTCTTTTAAAACAAAATTTTCAAAATTGGGGTTGGAAAACCTTGGAACTGTGGGGACCTTGTGTGACCATATGTTATGGTTTCAGAAACAATTGGGAAGTGATAGTGGAATACTGTGCTCATGGATAGGGTATAGCACTTGGTTTGGTTTATGTTTAGTGTTCCCTGATTTTTCCTGCTAGCCACCTCTTTCAGATTTTATACTAAATTTATTGTGAATTAATTATGAGGTGAATTCATGTTAATGTTCTGGCATCTGTGGTTTTGCAGCTTTTGTATTTTGATTGGCTGTCTACTACTTTGCTCACATGGTTATGGTGACTTGGTGTAAAAGATAATTATGTATGAAGAGGTGTTAACATGGTTGTATCAATTTAACAGTCTGTTGAACAAATACAACCCTTGCTCATACAATTTATTAAAATACTCTTTTTGATCACTGGTCTCATGTGGACTCTCAGTATTTTATGGCAGCCTTGCTGTTTCTCTCTCTCCCCTGCTCATTCTTGCACTTCTCTCTTTCCTCCCTTACTCTCTTTCCTTAGACCTCCAACCCATATTTTTCTCCTCCATCCTCAGTAAGTGACTTTCTCCAGTACTTCCCAGAGAAAAATGGAGACTTCCAGTGGTAATTATCCCAGCGTACGTCTACCATGTCTGTAGACTAATTTACATCCCACCGCCTGCCCTTACCTGGTCCTGTCTTTCCCTCCTGTTAGAGTTGATGAACTATCCCTTCTCCTGGTAGAGACAAATCTCTCCCTATTTTTTCCCATCTTCCTCCTGTTCCTTTCTTGGGAATTTCACTCAAATGGTTATTTTTGCTCTTTCCTAAATCTTTAACTCTCCCTCTCTACTAGATCATTCTAATCAGCATTCAGGTATTCTTTATCCCATTACAAAGAATAAAAGCACACATGCAGACATATCAAAGAGTCGCTGGGCTTCATGTCCCCCTTCACATCCGTACTTCTTTAAAGAATTATTGCCACAAACTGTCACTCCTTTCTGGCCGTTTCCTCTTTAACCCAGTGCAGTATCTGTCCCAAAATGCCACTGAAGCTGGTCTTGCTGAGATATTTATTGATGTTTGTGTTGCTAAATCCTGGTAATATTTATGGATGTCTTCCAGTTCTTACCTTAAATTTACCTATGTAACAAATGCTAACCATTCTGTTTGTTGACTGTTATTAAGCAAAGGGTGTGTAGCATCTGCCTCTCTTCCTGTCTGTCTCTTACACACACACACACACACACACACACACACACACACACACATGCTTCTGGAGCCACATGATTTCAACCTGACAGAAAAAACCCTAATTATGATATTAGTAATTATGGAGAGACTGTCAGAAAGAATTACAAAGTATACCAGTGAACTTTCTCAAGGCACCTTGGAATCCTATCTTAGAACATCCATTTTACACTACATCTTCTCTATATACAATGGAATATTACTCAGTCATCAGAAAGAATGAAATCTTGCCATTTGAAATGATGTGGATGAAACTACAGGGTATTATGCTGAGTGAGGTAAGTCCGAAAAAGACAAATAGCATATATTCACTCGTGTGGAATTTAAGAAAGAAAACAGAGGATTGTAGGGGAAGGGAATGAAAAAGAAGATGAAAACAAAGAGGGAGGCAAACCATCAGAGATTTAACTGTAGGGAATAACCTGTGGGTTGTTGAAGGGGAAGGGAGTAGGGGAATGGGGCAGTTGGGTGATGGACATTGGGGAGGGCATATGATGTGATGAGCTCTGGTTGTTGTATGCAACTGAGGAATCACTAAATTCTACCTCTGAAACTGATAATATACTATATGTTAATTAAATTGAATTTAAAAAATTAAAAACATCCATTTTAATTCTGGGCCTTTAAAAAAAAGTCTGTCTTGCTTTATTTGGGTTTATGTAGTTTTCATCTTTATACTCAAGCTTAGTTTCTTTACTTGGCAAATTTTTTTTTCCAATTTTCACCAAAGTTAGGCCTTTCTTCACCTGACACATTAAGCTTCACTCTTTCATCTTGGGGTGCTTGTATTTTGCTCTTAGCTTTCATCTGAATCATTAATTTTTCACTGAAATTTTGCCCATTATCCCAAAAAAGTCTCTCCTTTCTTTGCTCCAGGATCCTGTTCAGTATCATGTGTTTTGTACTGTTTTCCTATTTCTTTAGTCTCCTCCAATATGAAACAGTTCCCCAGTCTTCCTGTGTACTTCATGTCCTTTACTATTTTAAAGAATATAGGGCTTTTATTTTATAGAGGGAGGCTTGACCTGGGTCTGTCTGGTGCTTCCTCATGAAACCTCCTTAGCACTATTGACAACTCCTGCCTGTAACCAGTCTGTGATAGGAGTCATGGGAGGATCATCTATTTTTATTATTTCTTCTTGAGCAGGAGTTGGCAATTGGTTTCTATAAAGGGCCAGATAATAAAGAACTTGGCTTGGTAGGCCACATGTAGTCTCTGTTGCACATCCTTTTTGTTTTGTTTTCTACAGCCCCTCTAAACGTGTAAAAACCATTTTTTTTTAAAGAAAGATTTTTATTTATTATTTGAAAGAGAGAGACAGAGTGAGAGCATGCACGAATGGCAGGGTTGAGGGGAAAGCAGATTCTCAGCTGAGCAGAGAGCCTGACACCCATGTGTCTTGAGATCATGATGTGAGCGGAAGGCAGAAGCTTAACTGACTGAGCCACCCCGGGTGCCCCTCATTTCTCTTTCTTTCTCTCTCTTTTTTTTCCTTCTCTCTCTCTTTCTTTCTGTCTCTTTCTTTCCTTCCTTTCTTTGCCTTTCCTTCCTTCCTTCCTTCCTTCCTTCAGCTTTTATTTATTTGAGAAAGAGAAAGCACAAGCCAGTGGCTGGGTGAGGGGGAGGTGGTGTGTGGGGTAAAAGGCAGAGAAGAGGGAGAAACAGGCTGCTCTCTGAACAGGCAGCTTGACACAGGGCTTGGTCTCAGGACCCCAAGATCATGGCCTGAGCTGAAGGCAGTCACTTAACTAACTGAGCCACCCAGATGCTCCCAAAACCATTCTTCTTGTATATCTCATGAGCTGTGGAAAAACGGGTCTTTGGTAGTGGTTGGTATTCTACTATAACAGAGCTCTTTCTCTTCTTCCATGTGTATGTGTGTATTTATATAATTATTTTGATGAATAACTACTTTGTGCAATGGATCATAATGTGATACTCCTGCCACTATTATTATTTGTGGGGATGCTTTAGTCATCCCAGATTTGGCCAATGTGAGCCCTTCAAGCTGGCTTCTGTGTTCTATGGACCCATTTCTTTTTTAAAAATTTATTTAAAAATTTTTTTTAAAGACTTTCTTTGACAGAGACAGTGAGAGAGGGAACCCAAGCAGGGGTTGTGAGAGAGGGAACCCAAGCAGGGGTTGTGAGAGAGGGAGAAGCAGGCTTCCCATGGAGCAGAGAGCCTGATGCAGGGCTCAATCTCAGGACCCTGGGATCATGACATGAGCCGAAGGCAGACCCTTAACGCCTGAGCCACCTAGGTGCCTCTCGGTGGATCCATTTCCACCATTGTTTGAGCACTTCATTATTTTCTGATATCACCTGATGTTCTGGGTTATTTTTTACTTTCTCTCTCCCAGCTCTGGAATCAGTCATTTTTTGGGGGGGAAACTTTGGTATTTAGAAGCCAAGATCTGGGTGCTCTTTGTGTTTATTCCTATGGGGTGTCATTGTTTCTATGTCTTCTTAATATTCAGAGTTAGAAAAAATATATCCATCCATCCCTATGTATTTATAATTGTTTTTATATGTATCATTGTACATATTCAGAACAAAACTCATGCATTCATATTGATACTTCCAAATTTAATCTAATACCTTAAGATTCTTTCTAGCCTTCCCCCTTTCCGTGTTTGTAAATCCCTTCTCAGATGGAGACAAACACGGCTCCTGTTACTCTCCATATCTGTACTGGTTTGTTCAGTGAATTTACTTATATCAGACTCCATCTACTCAGGCCACTTCCACTGTGTCATCCTCTGTCTTCCTTGCCATTGCCACCCAGCTTCCTTGACCACTTGTGCTCAGTTCCCCCTCCCCCTTACCGTCCCCTTTCCTCAAGCACTGACATGTTGACCTTGGGAGGGGAAAGTGAGAGGAGATGGATTAAGGAAAACAAAGGGTCAAGTGTTCTTTTTCATACTTTCCCTTAACTCCTCTCACCTCACTGTTCACATCCAGTTACTTAACCTTCCTGGGAACCTCGTTCCCTCTCAGGTTGCTGTGTTGCTACTGCCATGGTCTAGGCCCCACCATCTCTCCTGTGGACCACTCAAGTGGCCTCCTCACTGGTCTTCCTATGGCCAGTATGCCCCACTAATATCATTCTCCACACAGAGAGCATTTCCTAAAAATCATGTATCTTATAGCTTTTTACTATTTTTCTTCAAGGATTGGTACAACTTTAAGCAAAATACCAGGTAGAAGTTAAGAATTGGCGAGGCTTTCACTTTTAGGACTAATTCATTAATAAATAAATAAATACTATTTAAAGCAGTTAACACATTATGCTTAATAAAGTAGTTGTTAGCTTATTATAATTATAATGTAATTATATTGATTATCAACTCATATAAAGCCAGGATTCATCTCTCTGTTTGAAGCCAGGTCTTTGATTACAAGTGAAGATTTTTCCTGCAAAAAATGAGAGGAAGGGATCCTTCTGTCCCACATCATGAATTGAGGGGGGCATCATGAGTAGATGTTTAATAACAGTTAACATCCATTTTTTACTGGGGAAACAAAAATAGCTCACAAAGGTCTTGCTAGTAATAAAGTGAGGTGATCCTTTTTATTATATAAAATATAAATAGATATATTTTGTTATATAAAAGTATGAGATCATTGTTGGAGGATCCTAAAATAAAATTATCCTAATGTAATCTTAAGCAAATTGTTTCTGCCTTGTAAACAGGTTTACCTGAGGATCTATTAAAGATTGAGGTGACAAAAACTGAAAATAGACATTCTGAACACACTTCATGTAAATTCCTAACAGGGAATGACATTTCCTTCCTCCCTAACAGAGCTGAACTTTTTCTTTCCTTTCTCTTTTCTTCCTTTTTTTTTTTTTTTTAAAGATTTTATTTATTTATTTGTCAGAGAGAAAGAGAGCACAAGCAGACAGAATGGCAGACAGAGGCAGAGAGAGAAGCCGGCTCCCGCTGAGCAAGGAGGCTGATGCGGGACTCGATCTCAGGACCCTGGGATCATGACCTGAACCAAAGGCAGTGGCTAACCCACTGAGCCACCCAGGTGTCCCTGAACTTTTTCTTTTTCCAAACTCTTCTCTCAGGAATGTGTGCTGGAGGTTAACATACCCATTTGGAGTTAAAGATAGAATTCTTATCACTGCCTTCAAGATCTCAGATGGTTTGGCCCCTGCCTCCCTTTTTTGTCACACCTCCTAAAGCTCATCGTCTCACTCTCTGTGCTTCAGCCACATTTTGTTCTGACATTTTCTAGAATTTGCAAACACTTTTCTGCCTCAGCACTTTCCCCTTTGCTGTTTCCTGTGCCTGGTTGCTCTTTTCAAATGGCTGAGTCTTCACATTTCACGTATCAGCTCCTCTGGTAGGACATCCCCTGGACCCTCAAATCTCTTTGTAGTTTTGCTCATAGCAGTGACCACAGCTCGATTGACCTCAAGTATGGAAGCCAGATTTTCTGTCTCAGTGTCAGTTCCAGGAAGATAGGAGCCCTTTCCCCCTTGTTCCCTTCCTGAGCACACAAGGTAGGTGCTCTGGTAACCAGATGAATGGCTGGGCTGTGGCTGGGGAAAGCGGTGTTCAGTGCTAGGGACTGACTTGCTCATTTTGTTTGTAACAGTCTGCATCTGCTGTGCCTGCCAGCACAGTGATTTCCTGGTCATCTCCTGGTCTCATACATTCCCCTGTACCAGTGTGGTCCCTGGCCCAGCAGCATCAATATCACCTGGGAACTTGTTAGAAATACAGATTTGGGGACGCCTGGGTGGCTCAGTTGGTTAAGCAGCTGCCTTCGGCTCAGGTCATGATCCCAGCGTCCTGGGATCAAGTCCCACATCGGGCTCCTTTCTCCACAGGGAGCCTGCTTCTCCCTCTGACTCTGCCTGCCACTCTGTCTGTGCTCGGTCTCGCTCTCTCTCTCTCTGACAAATAAATAAATAAAATCTTAAAAAAAAAAAAAAAAAAAAAAAAAGAAAAGAAATCCAGATTTGACCCAGACCTGCTAAATAGGAAATTTCCAGGGGCAGAGGCTCCATAATCTGCATGTTAACATGCCTCCAGCTGATTGTACAACTTGCTGAAGTGGGAGAACCTAGTCCTTGAAGCTCTTGGAAGACAAGAGCCTGGCCTGGTGTGAGTGAAGGATGGTGCATTTCTCCTTCCCACTCAGGAATGTTTCCATGGCTTAGGAATTGGTTGTTGGGTGGAGTGGACCTGACTTAGGAAATATATTGGATGGATAAAAGATTATTAAAATTATTAGGATTATAAGAAATCTCTATGAACCATAGTGGGGACCGAGAAACCTGTAGAGTTAGATTGAGAAAGATGACCCCGATAAGGATGATAACTGGGGTAAACATCATTACTGATAGGTTGAGATGAAGGGGATAAAAAGTGAAGAATTTTGCAGCATAGTGTTTCTCACTGGGGTTGGCCAGGAGCTTTTCAAGCAGCACTGACTACTTCCTCCACTTGACATACCCCCTTCCCTTATTCTGTTGTATCTTAAGATCTCTCAGGAGTCAGATGAGAGTGTGTGCAGTTTAGAAAAGCTCCCAAGGTAATTTTGGTAGGACATGAAAGAAACCACTCAAAAGACAAAACAGAAATGGTTTTTAAAGTTTTTATTCCATGGTGATTCCATGTGTCTCATAGATTATTGTCCTCCACTTTTTTTAAAATTTAAATTTATTTTTTTTCAGCATTCCAAAATTCATTGTTTATGCATCACACCCAGTGCCCCGTGCAATATGTGCCCTCCTTAATACCCACCTCCACTTTTAACTTAGTCTATTTCTTAGGAGTTGCCTTTATTATATAGACTATCAGGAATTCTGTGGGTAACACAGTGTTCTTTTTGAATAAAATTTGAAGTGAATTTTAGATGGCAGGTGTTTTCCCCAGTTTTAAAATGTAGTCACAAGCTCTATTTTAATAAATAAATATTTCAAAACCAGTTCACTGAGCTCAAACTTGAGATTTGATTTTTTTGATTCAGAAAATACAAGCAGTGGTGTGCTCTTGAGCCTCCATGAAGCTCTCAACTGTGTTTGATATCCAGAAGTGGCAGGTTAAAAGTGTTTTTTTTCTGCAGGAGCTTTTTAAAATGGAAAGTCTGTTAGGCTTCTGAGCTGCATTCTGAAGATGAGACCTTCTAGTCCCCTCATATTGGTTTGAACACATTTAGAAGTAGTCTGGACAAATCTTTTATCACGAAGAGTCCCCATTATGAACATTATGATCAGGTAGGGATTTTATATTGGTAGAAAGTTTTGCTGTGAGAGCTGCCCCCCAAATTTTCAAAAAGCCAATGACAGTGTTTTTGTGTCTTGAGGTCACTGTTGGTTTAATCCTTAATTTGCTCAAAACGTTCTGAGTGTAGCATGACTTTTAGGGACTCTGTTGAAAAAAAAATTTTTTTTCCCCTAAATTCTTGGATTAAAATACTTAAATAATTGTTTTGATTTCATACAGAGCAATTTTCTTGGATCCGTTATAAATGAGTTTTAAAAAACGTTCACGTTGTACAATCAGAGCTAGTTTTTTTTTTTAGTGAACTCATTTTTCATACTCCTATTTTCAGATATTAGTAGCTACTTTCTTGCTGAAACATATACAATTTGGGCTTTAGACTTGAAGAACCCGACTCTCCTAGTTTCCAAACCATCATGTCTAAGTTACCCATCTGTAAATCCCATGGAAGGAAGAGGAAAGACTGAAATACGATTTGAAAGGTGTCCAAAATAGACTGATTTTCCCCCCATAATCTCATTTTGCTATGGCTATCTGTAAATGAATACAAATCCCTGGTATGTGTATGAAATAGTCAATGATTATTGTTACATTTTCTAGGTTACTTACCATTTCTTTTTTGTGGTGAAGACATTTACAATTTATTCTCTTAACAACTTTCAAATACATTATTTTATTATTATATATATATTTTATTATTAACTATAATTACCATGCTGTACATTAGATACCCAGAACTTGTTTATTTATTTAACATAACACTGGAAGTTTGTACTCTTTGCCCAACATTTCCCTGTTTTCCCACTCCCAAGTCCCTGGAAACCACATTCCAGTCTCCGTTTCTATGAGCTCGGCTTTTTCAGATTCCACATGTAAGTACTTCGATGTCATACAGTATCCATCTTTCTTTTTCTGTCTTATTTCATTTATTTCACTTAGCATAATGCCTGAAAGGCTGACCCATGTTGTTGTGCATGGAAGAATTTCCTTTTCTTGTGTGGCTGAATAATAATCTGTTGTGTATATTTATTGCATGTATACCACATCTTCCTTATCCATTCATCCATGGATAGACACTTAAGTTGTTTTCGTATCTTGGTTATTGTCATTAATGCTGCAGTGAGAATGGGCATCCAGATCTCTTTGAGATCCCGTATTCATTTGTCAGTGATTATTGAGATAAGATTATGCATCTCATATGGTAATCAGTTCCATGAGGAGAGGGACACTTTTTGTTTCGGCAGAACAGTATATATAGTTAGTGCTTTGTCAATGCTCAGGTTTCAGTGCATTTGTTTATTCAGTAATTTCAGTTATGGTAGTAAATATATCCATTATTTATAATGTTAACTTGCCTGGGGTGCCTCCATGGCTCAGTCGGTTAAGAGTCTGACTCTTGATATTGGCTCAGGTCAGATCTCGGGGTCATGGGATTGAGCCCCATGCTGGGTTCTGCTCTCAGCAGAGTCTTCTTGAGATTCTCTCTCTCCCTCCCCACTAGCGGTTGCTCTCTCTCAAATAAATGAAATCTTAAAAAAAAAATGTAAACTTTCCTTAAATATTTATTTCCATCTAATTAAAAAATGTCTAATACAGTCATGGCATCAAAATGTAATTTAAAAATTATTATAAAATAATGTGCATTTACTTGAAAACTTTGAATAGGGCATATGTGAAAGGGTGAAGACTTCTTCTCTTTTCTCTAACTCACCTCAGTACCAGATTTTCATTGTTATTGGTTGTATTATCTTTTCCTTTCTGGTTATAATATCACATTAGTATTTTCTTAGGGATTGGAACTAAGGTTTAGCATTCAGTAAATAAATATATTTACTTTAAACTGTTCATTTTGTTGGAAGTTTGATTTTATACTGATTAACGCTTGTTTTCCTTATTTTATCAATAGCAATAACTTTTAAAGGAAGTTCATTTTTGGAGATAGAAAAAATATTTAATTTTTTTCCTGAGATTTTGTTTTATTTTAATTTAAAAATTAAAAAACTTAAAAATTTTTATTTTAATTAAAAAATTATTTTATAAATAATTTCTTAGATTTGATTTATTTGTCAGGGAGATAGAGAGCATGTGTGTGTGTGCACAAGCTGGTGGAACAGCAGAGGGAGAAGCAGGCTCCTGGTTGAGCAAGGAGCCCAATGTGTGACTTGATCCCAGGACCCTGGGATTATGACCGGAGCCAAAGGCAGAGTTTAATGGACTGAGCCACCCAGGCATCCCATTTCCTGAGATTTTAAAGAAGACGAAAATATTTCTTGAAATCTTTATCTTTTCCCTTCCTCTTTCCTTACAATTTGTCTTTAATTAATTCATTAGTTTAAAGAGAGCTAGAGATTGTACACATGCACATTAGGGAGGTGGGGGGAGGGACAGAAGGAGAGGGAGGGGGAGAGAATCTTAAGGAGACTTATGCTGAGCCCAGAGGCCAACTTGGGGACTTCATCTTAGGACCCTGATATGGTGACCTGAGCCAAAATCAAGAGTCTGACACTTAACTGACTGGGCCACCCAGGGGTTCCTAATAATTCATCTTATATTTGATCTTTTCATTATTGATCAATGTTATAGATCTATTTAAAATATAAATCAGGAAGAAGGAGGTTATAGGACATTAATTATAATGAATTATAATGAATGATAATTATAATTAATTATATTATAATTAATTATAATGAATCATAATGAATGTTTTTGTAAAACTGTTTCTGACTTTCTTTGTAGTCTCCCGTATATGCTCAGAATATGACCATCCCTTGTTTTTTTGTTTTTTAAATTTTGCTTAAAAACTTTTGAGGTTCTTTCATTACTTATGACATAAAATTCAAAAGCCCTAGTTTGGGGGCTCCATAGTGGCTCAGTGGGTTAAGCTTCTGCCTTTGGCTCAGGTCATGATCTCAGGGTCCTGAGATCAAGCCCTGCATCAGGCTCTCTGCTCAGTGGGGAGCCTGCTTCCCTGTCTCTCTGCCTGCCTCTCTGCCTACTTGTGATCTCTTTGTCAAATAAATAAATAAAATCTTAAAAAGAAAAAAGTCCAGAGGAAACAAAAGCGAAAATAAACTTTTGGGACTTCGTCAGAATCAAAAGCTTCTGCACAGCAAAGGAAACAGTCAAAAAAACAAAGAGGCAACCCACGGAATGGGAGAAGATATTTGAAAATGACAGTACAGACAAAAGGTTGATATCCAGGATCTATAATGAACTCCTCAAACTCAACACACACAAAACTGACAGTCATATCAAAAAATGGGCAGAAGATATGAACAGACACTTCTCCAATCAAGACATACAAATGGCTATCAGACACATGAAAAAATGTTCATCATCACTAGCCCTCAGGGAGATTCAAATTAAAACCACATTGAGATATCACCTTACACCAGTTAGAATGGCCAAAATGAACAAGACAGGAAACAACATGTGTTGGAGGGGATGTGGAGAAAGGGGAACCCTCTTCCACTGTTGGTGGGAATGCAAGTTGGTGCAGCCTCTTTGGAGAACAGTGTGGAGATTCCTCAAGAAATTAAAAATAGAACTTCCCTATGACCCTGCAATTGCACTACTGGGTATTTACCCCAAAGATACAGATGTAGGGAAAAGAAGGGCCATCTGTACCCCAATGTTTATAGCAACAATGGCCATGGTCGCCAAACTGTGGAAAGAACCAAGATGCCCTTCAACGGACGAATGGATAAGGAAAATGTGGTCCATATACACTATGGAGTATTATGCCTCCATCAGAAAGAATGAATACCCAACTTTCGTAGCAACATGGACGGGACTGGAAGAGATTATGCTGAGTGAAATAAGTCAAGCAGAGAGAGTCAATTATCATATGGTTTTACTTATTTGTGGAGCATAACAAATAGCATGGAGGACAAGGGGTGTTAGAGAGGAGAAGGGAGTTGGGGTAAATTGGAAGGGGAGGTGAATCATGAGAGACTATGGACTCTGAAAAACAATTTGAGAAGTTTGAAGTGGTGGGGGATTGGGAGGTTGGGGTACCAGGTGGTGGGTATTATAGAGGGCATGGATTGCATGGAGCACTGGGTGTGGTGAAAAAATAATGAATACTGTTATGCTGAAAATAAATAAATAAATTAAAAAAAAAAAAAAGAAAGAAAAAAGTCCTGGATTGGTAGACCAACTCTGGCTCCAGAGTACTTCCCTATTCTCTGCTTTTCCTCCTGCACCTGAAGGGTGTTCTCATTGAATCAATTTCACTTTTTTTTTTTTTTGAAGATTTTTATTTATTTATTTGACAGACAAAGGTCACAGTAGGCAGAGAGGCAGGCAGAGAGAGAGAGGAGGAAGCAGGCTTTCCGCTGAGCAGAGAGCCCAATGCGGGGCTCCATCCCAGGACCCTGGGATCATGACCTGAGCCAAAGGCAGAAGCTTAACCCACTGAGCCACCCAGGCGCCCCAAATCAATTTCACCTTCTTAAACCATGCTCTTCATTTCCATGTCTCCTTGTGAACACTTGCTCTCTTCTCTTTGGCTAGAATTTTTTAAATTTAATATAAAAAAAACCCAGTATATGTACAATGAACCTATGGTGTTGTATTAGCTCCAGGTATTCAAGAGAATGATTCAGCAATTCTGTACATTACTCAGGGCTCATCATGAGTAATGCCCTTCACTTATTTCACCCATCCCTCCCTGATCCTTCTTCCCCTCTGGTAACTGTCAGTTCTCTACAGTTAAGAGTCTCTTTTTTTTCTTCTTCTTCTTTTTTTTTTTTTTCTTAAATTCCACATATGAGTGAAATCTGATCGTATTTGTCTTTCTCTGACTGACTTATTTCAGTTAGCATTATACTCTAGCTCCTCCATGTTGTTTCAAGTGGCAAGATTTCATTCTTTTTATGGCTGAATGATATTCCATGGTATGTATGTATATGTGTGTGTGTATGTGTATATATATATATATATATATATATATATATATATATATATACACATACCACATCTTCTTTATGCATTCTTCAGTGAGTAGACACTTGGACTGCCTCCATAATTGGGCTATTGTAAATAATACTGCAACAACCACAGGGTGCATGTGTCCCTTTGAATTAGTATTTTTCTTTGGGTAAATACCCAGTGGTATGGTTACTGTATCATAAAGTAGTTCTATTTTTAACTTTTTGAGGCACCTCCATCTAGTTTTCTGCAGTGACTACACCAGTTTGCATTCTCACCAATAGTACGTAAGGGTTCCTTTTTCCCCACATCTTCACCAACACTTGGTGTTTCTTGTGTTTTTGATTTTAGCCATTCTGACAGGAGTGAGGTGAGCTCTCACTGTGGTTTTGATTTGCATTTCCCTGATGATGAGTGACATTCAGCAACTTTTCATATGTCTGTTAGCCATCTGTATGTCTTCTTTAGAAAAATGTCTGTTCATGTCTTCTGCCCACTTTTTAATTGGATTTTTTTGTTTTTTGGGTGTTGAGTTGTATAAGTTTTTAAATATTTTGTTTTGTTTTTTTAAAAGATTTTATTTATTTATTTATTAGATCACAATCAGGGAGGTAGGGTAGAGGGAGAAGTAGGCTCTCTGCTGAGCAGGGAGCACAATGTGAAACTGATCATGGGATCATGACCTGAGCCGAAGGCCGATGTTTAACCAACTGAGCCACCCAGGTGCCCCGAGTTTTTATATATTTTGGATACCAATTCTTAACCAGAGGTATCATTTGCAAATATATTTTCCCATTCTGTAGGCTGTCTTTCTGTTGACTGTTTCCTTTGCTGTGCAGAAACTTTTTATTTTGATGTAGTCCCAGCAGTTTAGTTTTGCTTTTGTTTCCCTGGCCTCAGGAAACATATTTAGAAAAAGTTGCTATGTTTGATATTGGAGAAATTACTACCTGTGTTCTCTTCTAGGGTTTTTACAGTTTCAAGTCACACATTTGGTCCTGGCTAGAATTTTTTTCACTTATTTTTCTACTATCCACTCTCCATTTACCCTTCAAAAACAGGTTCAAGACCATCTTCCTATGTTGTTGACTTGATTTATTTTCCTTTCCAAGCATAATTTGGTGAGCTCACTTCTGTTACGATACTTGTTACATTTTATTAGTTTTTAAATTATGTTTCATCTCTAATCTGTGAGCAAGTTAAAAGCTCAGAAGTCTGATTATCTTGGTTTGAATTCTAGCTTTGTCACTTACTAGGTACATGTCTTTGGGCAAGTAACTAAGTATTCTATTCTTTAGTTCTATTGTTTATAGAGTAGGTTAGTACTAAGACCTTTCTTACGTGTTATTGGGAGAACTAAATGTGATAGTCTTCTGATATTCTGAGATACCATTTTTCTCATGCTAAACAATAAATGTTAAATATTTATTTTTATGGCTGTTTTTTCCACCTTTACCAGTGTCTGCAAAAAGAAGGCCCTTGATGTTTTTTATTTCTTAAAGGGAAGTTTTTCTATACAGACTTATAAATTAGTTTGTCATTTCAGTTAACCCTTTATAATTTGTATGTTTATCATAAGAGGCTTTGTTGTCTTAAAACAACAGTTTTTACTGGGAGCTGGATTATTTTGTTTTTAAATATGCGGACGTTTTCCAACTTTCTTATGCCAAAACAAGTAATGAAGGGGCAAGGTAAGCACCCTCTACTCCTTTACACAGAAGCTGGTGTTATCTTTCTGAGTCACAGTTAATGCACTTGGACTTGTCTGACGGATCTATTCTCCTGTCTCTGCAGGCCTTGTGTAGAATCACCCGTCATTCTCCTACTGCCTTCCAGAATGTTATTGAGAAGGTGGGACTGAACTCAGTGATAAACTCCCTGGCCTCAGCCATCTGCAAAGTTCAGCAGTACATGTTGACCTTATTTACTGCAATGTTGTCTTGTGGGATTCATCTTCAGAGACTAATCCAAGAAAAGGTTTGACTTCGATTTCACCTATTACTGTATTTTAAAAATTGTTGTTGAACCATTACAGTTGCAGGAGAAAACAAGTAATGTCATCTCTGTAGAATTTATTTTTCTTCTCAGGGGACCTTTTTGAACTTTGCCAAACCCCTGTACCACAGGCCATTCATCTGCAGATGTTGTAAGGGTCTTTTAGTGATTAAAATAGAAATCCAGTAAATGGCTCTGCCTGCATATCCCATTTTATTAATGAAAAGTTGGAAAATTTATGAGTCCTTCCTTTATGCTGGTATTTCTTAGGGCTCTTGTTCCTCAGCCCCCATCTCTTTCCCCATATGCTTTGTCTTCCCTTTATATCCTCTGGACTCATTTACCTGGATTCATTTCTTGCCCCTTTCCTTGTCCAGTATTTGGTTAACACAAATCACCTGGATAACTCCCTTTCTTCTCTTTTTAGCTTACTTTCTTTCTACTCCTTTGATAGTCCCTTATTTTATGTATAGTGGAGTTTTAAAATATTCAGTTCTGATCACAGAACTGTGTGGCTGTGAAGAAGTCTCTGTGGTAGCCTTCCCCAGCATGTCTTCTCAACATGTCTATCCACTAAAGAATGATCCAAGAACCAGAAGCAACAGGCATCACCTGGGAAAGGATTGGAAATGCAGCCCCTTGGGCCCTACCTTGGGTCTGCTGAATTTGAATCTACATTTTAATGAGATCTCTAGGTGGTTTGTTTGAACTTTATGATTTGAGAAGCCCTATCCTAGAATATTAGTGTTGGGTGAGGTGTTACCAGGTAGAAAATGTGGACCATGTTTATCTATATGTGTTTGGAAAACTTTGACTCAAAGTGAAAGAGATAGTTTTAACTGTATGGCCTTTCCCAGTGTTTTATATGCTCATGTGTATTTCGAATCTTCTCAAGGGGAATGTAGTGTTGGTGTTCTTTAAACTTACTGGACCAATTACCCTTTTTTTTTTTAGAGGGGAGATGCTTGTCAAACTGGAGATTTGGGAACTTAGTATAAACATAGTGCTCCTAACAAGTGGAGAATAGAACCACTTATGTACACTGTTTGCCTTGGTTCTTGTGTGTTAACGGTCCACACATTAAATCCTGGTTTTTATAATAAAAGTTCAAATTTCAGTAATTATGAATAATTATCTGATTTACATAGTAAACTTGATCTGTCAAAGTCAAGCTGGAGAGTAAACCACTTCTTGTCTTTACTCTGATTAATCTGATTTAGATTCTGTTAGGAAGTGTGAACCTCAGAAAAACCTATTTTTTTTTCCCCAACAGTCTATCTAATTTCCACTATTAATTTTCTAAGTCATTAAATATTGTTACATTGTATTAGAAAAAGCCCCACTTGAGTAGTTTTCTGTGTAAATTGTGATAAGAGGGGCTGAGAGTTTTTGCAGTTTGGCTTTTTCCCGCTTTCAGAACAGGTATGGATCGACTGAGTTTCAAATATGGTATTTCACAAAGGTAGTAAAATAAGATGCATTGATTAATGTGGTTTTGTAATTGCTTTATAATATATAGCATTCCATGGACTTTAACAAAAGGAATGATTGAACACTGAAATGTATTGAATAAGTAATCTTTTGATTTTGAGTAGTATTGGTACTGAAAAAAATTATTGTGGTAGAAAAGATGTAATACAAAATTCACAATCTTCACTATTTTTAAGTTTATAGTTTGTAGTGGTAAGTATATTCATACCGTTGTGGAACAGATCTCTAGAACCTTTTCATCTTACAAAACTGAAACTCTGTGCCCACTAAACATTAGGGTGCTGTGTTTTAAGGAGTCTGGGTTTTATGTGAATCTGTTTTAGTAGGCCTCTGACAGAGAGACAGCAGAGAAAGGAGGGCGATGCCTGTGCCTGCTTTTCTGGGGTAGAAGTCCAGGTTCCTCAGTGGGCTTCTGTTGACATCCCATGGGTACAGAGAGCCCCTCCTTACTGTTGGGCAGGGGTGCAATTCCACACTCTCCATAGGCCTTCTTTGATGCCCTCCCTGGCTGGGAGTGGGGAGGGCTTCTCATTTACTGTCTCCCCTGCCACTATGGATGGAACTGTGAGCCTCATTTCTGGTGAAAGTTGCTAAAGGTGTAAACTTCCCACTCGCCTTCTCTGCTGCTATCTTGGGGAGAGAGAAAGGAATCTGGTTACTCCTATTATGGGTGGGGGCCCAGGCTCCCCACATGGCCTGTACTGATACCAGGGTTGGGGGCGAATGGCTGTCGTTGGGTGGGTGTTACTGTCAGTTCTCCACTTGCATTTTTGTGGTATTGCCCTTGTGGGGAGAGTGTTGGCTATTGAGGGGAGGAGTTTAGGCTCCCCACTTGCCCTGGGCTGATGGAGATGGGGTCATGGTTTTTCTGTGATGTTCAACTTGAGTAGAGTAGCTCTTGTTTGAAAGTTTTCGATCTTCCTGGCCTGCCCCTTCCTTGGTTCTTTGGCTTGAGAGAGCTGATTTTTCTTATGTTTTGTGCCTATTGGTGTTTCTAGGTTCCTGGATATCCACTCAATCCAGGATATCGGTGGCAAAAAAAATCCAGTGAGTTCATTGCCATGTTGATACTCAGATCCTGAGTTTCCTACTGGTTCTGTCTTCTCTCTACCTTTCAGAGTTGTCTTATGTTTATATCCAACATCGAGGGTTTTTAGTTGTGCTTAGTGGGAAGAATAGGAAAAAGTGTACCTCCTCTCTCTTGTCCTTTCGTTTTTAAAATGTTTCTATGATAGGTTAGTAATATGCAGTGAATTCTCATTTAAAATGTAAGATTCTATTTGTAATTAATTAAAAAGTATTACCATTTATTGAACATTTACTATGGGCCAGTTAGTGACTTGCAATCTTGGGGTATTCACAGACGAAACTTAGTGTGTTGAGTAATTTTGTCAAGTTAATGGATAATGTCAGTGCTAGAGCTAATGCTGATGCCAGACAAATGAGGACACAGAACAATTTTGCATAGTGTTGATCCTCTGAAGAATGTAAAACAGAGTAATGTGATAGCACGTCTGTAATAGGCAGTGTGCAGGGAGTGCTTGTAATGATACTACCTGGGTGTGTATGGGGGGAAGTCAGGGAAGGCTTCTCTGAGGAGGTGTCATTCCATCTGAACCCTGAATGACAAGAAAGAGTTTGCTCTGTGAAGCTCTTGGGAGGAAGAACTTTGTAGTTCAGCTTCCCTGAGGTGTGAGAGATTCTGGGAGGGTCTGGAAAGAAAGAAGTTCTGCTGAACCTAGTGACCAAGGGGTGGGGAAGAGACCATTGGAGGGAGGCTGGGAACAGAGGGAGACCTAGATCATGTAGGGTCATGATATTGGCCTTCCTCACGGATTTTATTTTTATTTAAAGATTTTATTTATTTATATTAGAGAGAGAGAGAGAACATGAAGGGAGTGAGGGACAGAGGGAGAAGCGGACTCCCTGCTGAGCAGGGAATCTGATCTGGGGCTCCATCCTGGGACTCCGGGATCATGACCTGAGCAGGAGGTAGATGCTTAACTGACTGAGCCACCCAGGTACCACTGTTTTTATTTTTTTAGGATTTTATTTATTTGACAGAAATAGAGAGAAAAAACTAACACAAGAGTACACAAGTAGGGGGAGCTGCAGAGGAAGAGGGAGAAGCAGTCTCCCTGCTGAGCAGACTGCCCCGGTTGAGCTGGTCCTTGAGCCACATGATCTCAGGACTCTGAGATCATGGCCTGAGCAAGAGACAGACACTTCATTGGGGAGCACTCAGGCGCACCAGTGGTGTGTGTTTTTCATTACAGAAGGCACACATGGATGACTTGGCTCTTTCTTTTCCCATCCAAAGAGTGAGCAGTGGCTTCACGTCCAAGTCTACTCGTTCTAAGTTTCCTCACCTCTTCTCCTTGTAGTGGTTTTAGCAGCTGTCAGTGATAATTGCTGAGACATTTGTTTTGGTATGGGTGAAAATATCATTCTGACTTCATGTCTTAATTGAAATTGCTCTATAGAAAAAAGCTTTTATCAACTGCGTGGTTACCCTGAGGAACGGTTTACCTAAGATTGGCTTAGTGACTGGGTTTTGGAATCACGAGTTGGTTTTTCTAGCAGTCTCCAAAGACTTACTTTTTAGGATGGGGACTCGAAGGGATACTCATGGATTTTAATATTTTGGTATGTTTCCATTGTGGATGATGTTCTTTTTAGTACTGATAGTGTTGCTTCTTTAGCCTAAGTGGCCTCCTGGGTCCTTTAGTCAGAAATCCAGTAGTCTTTAGTTTCTTGCCTTCTGATGGAACAGTGTGTTTTAGGCTTCTCTTGCAGGTTTTATGTGCTGCATCTGGAACCACTTGTTCCTCCAAAGAGCCATGGTTCCTCTAGTGGGAAATAATAGTTAGAGACCACAATGTGTTAGGAGTACTCACTGCTACTGGGTTAGTTATTGTTTTGAGGCACTCCCAACAGATAGAGCAAGGAAATGACTTTTTATTTTTTTATTTTTTTTAAAGATTTTATTTATTTATTTGACAGTCAGAGATCACAAGTAGGCAGAGAGGCAGGCAGAGAGAGAGAGGAGGAAGCAGGCTCTCCGCGGAGCAGATAGCCTGATGTGGGGCTCGATCCCAGGACACTGGGATCATGACCTGAGCCAAAGGCAGAGGCTTTAACCCACTGAGCTACCCAGGTGCCCCCAGGAAATGACTTTTATTTTTTATTTTTTTATTTTTTTTATTTTTTAAAGATTTTATTTATTTATTTGACATAGAGAGATCACAGTAGGCAGAGAGGCAGGCAGAGAGAGAGAGGAGGAAGCAGGCTCCCTGCTGAGCAGAGAGCCCGATGCGGGACTCGATCCCAGGACCCTGAGATCATGACCTGAGCCGAAGGCAGCGGCTTAACCCACTGAGCCACCCAGGCGCCCCAGGAAATGACTTTTAAAAATACGTCTGCTTATGTTGGTATTTCCAATTTCAGTATTTTGGTTAATTTATTTTATATGATATATATAACTTATAATTTAATAATAAAATTATTTTATAGTAAAAATAAAAATATATTTATATTATTTATATTTTATATTTATATAATAAATTTATATATTTATATATGCAATAAATATGTTTATGTATTTATACATACATTTATTTGCATATAAAATGTATAATATATCCACTTATATATAAAATATATTATATATTTATAATCATATATAATTATTATATTATACCATTTATATAGTGTATATAATTATATTATCATTAATTATATGCAACATTTATGTTATTATAACTATATAATATATAATATATGAATATTAATATAATGAATATAATTATATATAATTGTATTTACATAATATGTAATATATAAATATATAAAATAGAAATAAATGTATATATAAACATATATTTATAATAAAATATATAAATATATACATAAGTATAAATATGTATATATATTTATAAATATAAATGTATATTTATAAAAGATATTAAATTATATATTTATATAAAATTTATATTTTATTAAAATATTAAAAATAATAGAATATAATTTATCTGATACTTCTTTAAGTTGAAAATCTTGCTTTCTATTGGCATTAACATAATTTCTTACATGTTTTACAGTACTTATAGAAGTCTCAGAATAACAGTGATATTTTTAATATTGTTATGATTTCTGAACACAACCTAGGATTTTTGTGCAATTGTTTTAGTGCTTAGGGTATGTCCAACTAGATGTGTAGTCAGATTAGTATGTGGTAAATTCTTTTCAAATAATTGTTTTTTGTTTGTGTGTGTTAAAGCACCAACATAATATGCCCTTAAGTATCATTTTCTTTTTTTACTTGAGAGGATTGCTTTACGTTTGATTTAATTTGTTTTATAATCATGTAAAATGTTGGTATTGTTTTAATGTCAGCTTACAGAGAATCCATTCACAGGAAACTGCTTTCCATCTCTACACTTTTCACTTGTTCCCTTCTTTACCCATCAAATGTAAACTTTTTTTTTTTAAGATTTTATTTATTTATTTGGCAGACAGAGATCACAAGTAGGCAGAGAAGCAGGCAGAGAGAGAGGAGGAAGCAGGCTCCCTGCTGAGCAGAGAGCCCGATGCGGGGCTCGATCCCAGGACCCTGGGATCATGACCTGAGCTGAAGGCAGAGGCTTTAACCCACTGAGCCACCCAGGCACCCTGAATGTAAACATTTTTATTAGTATCTGTTTAAATCTTCTATTTAAAGAAAATGGAATATAAGCAACTATGTCTCTCTCCCTATTATCTGTTTCTCTCTTTATATCGATGCAATTTATCTATGTATTTATCTCTGTGTATTTGGCTCTAAAATTTTCATTAAAATTTTTTTTATTTTTTAGTTTTTTTATTTTTAGTTTTTATTTTTATTTTATAGTTAATTTATTTTATAGATATACTGTTTATATCTAGCTCTTTACTTCATTTTATCTACCTCCCCGCTACCCACCTCTTCATCATGGTCCCATATCTATGGGTAAAGGATTAAGAATTGTACTTTCAGTTAACTTTCCAGCTTTTTCTGGAAACCTAAGACCAACCTGTCATTTGTGGTGTTGTTGGGAGAGAGACTGGTGCCTGTGGGCTACGAAGCTTCTAAGCCAGGCTGACTCCCATAACTACCCAGTGTGGTCCTTTTCTAACTATGCCTAACTGTGCTCCATAGGCTATGGCCAGAGCAACTTCAGATGCTGCCCGCGCCCAGCAAGCTCTGGTTCCTGAGCAGACCGGTTGAAAATGTGATCTATGGTCATCTTTTGCATCAGTATGTCTAGTTGACACTAAAATGACCCATGGGTGGGTGCTGTATTATTCTCTTCTTTCTTTAGACAAAAGGACAGCATATGCCATTTTGAACCTTGTAGAGGTTTTTTTTTTTTTTTCATGTAGTAATGTATTTCAGAGATCCCTGCATTGTTGTTAATAGATATGTTCTTGTAGGTGCCCCCCACCTTTTTAAAAACAGTGCTTCATAGTGGATGCACTACATTTTATTCATCCATTCTGTGTTTGAAAGGTATTTGGCCATTAGGTCTCTTTTCTTATCAGGCTAAAATATGAAAACTTGAAAAATTTTAAAAGAAAATGTAAGTGGCTATTTTTATAACCTTGCTGAAGGAAAGTTTTCTTAAAGTGTAGTATCCAGCGCATAAAAAATAGCCTATGTATAAAAAGGAAAAGACAAGACAAAATGAACATAGGCTATGAAGACTTACTTCATAGAAGAAGAATCTAGAATGGTCAATAGTGTTGGGAAAAGATGCTCACACTGATTGTTGGTGAATAAAATGAAGGTTAAAATGAGTTAGTTTCATACACTTTAGGTTGGCAAATATTTAAGTCTGACAGAGTTGTTGGTGAAGGTGAAGTGGTATAATCACTTTAGAGTGCAATTTCATACTCTCTAGTGAATTTGAAGATGCACATAGCATAGCAATATTTCCATTAGGAACATATCCTTGTACAGTTGTATGCAGAAACAGTATTTGTCTCACAGCATTTTTGTAGTATCAGAAGATGGCAAACTGTGTGTAAAATTCAATCAACAAAGGATTGGGAAATTAAATTGTAATATATCCATATGATGGAACAATACATAGCAAGTAAAAATGAATTAGCTAGACTGAAAATGTATTGATGTGGGTAAATCTCATAAAACTGAGTGAAAAAGGTAAGGTGAAAAGGATATGGACAAAAGAATAACATACACAAAGTTTAAAATATGCAAAAATACTTACCTATTTTTTATGGTTACAGAATTCTGTTGTAACCACCAGAGTTCTGAGAATACTTACCTTTTGTAATAGAGGGCAACAGCGTTAGCTGTGTCTCTGTAATATGTTGTTTCTTTAAACAAAAAAAAAAGGAATTTGGGTTTATTTTTTTAAATACTAAGATTTGATAGAGTTGAATGGATTTTTATTTTATTTATTTTTTAAAGAATTTTTTCCGGTTCCAGAATTCATTGTTTATGTGTGTAAACATTGAATGGATTTTTAAAATAACTTTTCTGTATCCTTGAGATGTTTCATAATTTGGCTAAAAGGATTCATGTTATAGCACTCAAGTTATAATTTACCTTTTCTTCACTTTTGAAGTTTCTGATGATCTCTAAGGAGCATTCAGTTTTCTCCTCGAGATTGTGTGTGTGGTGATTGTAGCTATGGTGTTAGGTGTGATAGTCTTACTACCACATGGATAATTTTTACCTGTATGCAGTATGGTCTGAAAGGAGAACCGTAGTAACATCTCATAGGTAACTCATTTGTGATTTTTTTTTTTTTTGAAGTGCAAGAATTCTTCAAAATTCTGGTGTTAGGATGCCTGGGTGGTTGGTTGGATATCTACCTTCAACTCAGGTCATGATCCCTGGGGTCCTAGGATCAGGCCCCACCTCCCTGCTTAGCAGGAGTGGTCTGCTTCTCATTCTCCTTCTGCCCCTCCTCCTACTTGTACATGCTCTCTCTGTCCCTCTCTCTCTTTCTCAAATAAATAAATAAAATCTTTAAAAAAATATGGTATTTACTAATAATATGACTACCAATGAAATACATAAATCTTTTAGTTTACATTTATTGAGTTCTGGTATCATTTGTGAGTCTAAGCTTCCTTTTGTTCTTTAGAAATGTACTTGAAGGTAGAAACACTGTAATATGTATTTAAATAATATTTATTTAAACTCAATTTAGTGAACATATACTGTATTATTAGTTTTAGGGGTAGAATTTCGTTTCATCAATTGCATATAACACCCAGTGCTCATTATGTCAGGTGCCTTCCTTAATGCCCATCATCGAGTTACCCCATCCCCCACCCATCTCCCCTCCAGCAACCCTGTTTCCTAGAATTCAGAGTCTCTTATGGTTTGCCTCCCTCTCTGTTTTCATCTTATTTTAATTTTCCTTCCCTTCCCCTATGTTCATGTGTTTTGTTTCTTAAGTTCCACATATGAGTGAAGTAATATGATACTTGTCTTACTCTGACTGACTTATTTTGGTTAGCATAATACCTTCTACTTCCATCCATGTCTTTGCAAATGGCAAGATTTCATTCTTGATGGCCAACTAATATTCCATTGTGTGTATATACCCCATCTTCTTTATCTTTTCATCTGTCAGTGGACATCTGGGCTCTTTCGATAGTTCGGCTATTGTGGACATTGCTGCTATAAACATTGGGGTGCAGTTGCCCCTTGAAATCACAATGTATCCTTTATATAAATATCTGGTAGAGTAATTGCTGGGTTGTAGGTGGTTCTATTTTTAACTTTCTGAGGAACCTCCATAGTTTTTCACAGTGGCTATACCAGTTTGCCTTCCCACCAGTGTAAGAGGGTTCTCCTTTCTCTGTATCCTCACCACCATCTGTTAGGTTAGGTCCTCAGTTAATTTTAGCCATTCTGACTGGTGTGAGGTGGTATCTCATTGTGGTTTTGATTTGTGTTTCCCTGATGATGAGTAATTTGAACATTTTTTCATGTATCTGTTAGCCATTTGTATGTTTTCTTAGGAGAAATGTCTTTTCATGTCTTCTGGCCCATTTCTTGACTGGATTTCCACCCCCCACCCCATTTGTTCTTAAAGCTTTATAGACAGTCTCAACAATATATAGGGTTTTAGGGACCTTATTATCTCATTGAAAATAGTATGGATTCCTAAACCAACGAACTTTGAACATTACCACCTGTGTTTAATGGAAATATTCTGGCAACTTGGTAATGTCGTACTTTATGATAGATGAGATGGAAGGTGATGTAGGGATGAGACCCCATGTCACCACAAAAATAACAAGAAATTATCCTTACCCAATTTATAAGATGTATGTGATGGAACGTGTTGTAGGCTCACTCAAGGGAGCTGGGGAGTGAGTGTCTTCTGTGACAGGCTGTGTTATTAGTTGCATCACTTGTTTTGGATATAAGAAGTGTTCTTATCCTTTTTTTAATTCTGTCTTAAACATCACAAAATTAGTCATCTTCTTTCAATTTGCAGGCCTTCATGGTTGACTTTAGGCATACTGGTTTAGTTAAGGGGAGAATTTGAAGTTAATTAAAAAAAAAAATTTCTTTAAAGAAGTTTAGCTTCCAGAAATAATATTTGCCATCTAAAAGCCTACCAGATATCCCTCTGCTTTGTGATTCAGGAAGTATCATTCTATTAAATTCACATATGAAAAAAAATTTACATAAGAATTCTACAACTTTCAGTGACAACATTGCACTCTGTAGCATTGGAAAAATTATGATTGGAAAGAGTACTCTGAGGGAAGAGGTGTATTGCTTATATGAAATATTTGAGTTATTTAACACTGGTACTTGTGGTATGCTGATGAGATTGGGAGGTTGGCCACAGCTCTTGTGTATGCATTCTTGTTTCTTTGTTTCGGTCTTTTGGGCTGTGGTCCATGTTTTGGACTGATGGTTTAGGAAGGCCTTGGTGCTTTTATTTAGTGTATAAAAGATCTGATTGCTGGTCATTTTGTGCTTTGCAGAGTGCTGCCAGCCTGGTACAAAGAGTGGATTTTGAGTAGGATACATATATACACTTGAAATAGTTATTTAAAAATATTTATATGCTTGTTGATTTGTCCATATATCCCATATGTGAGATTGTGTCTTTGTAACTTATTTGAGATTATAATAATTTACTGATGGGATTATTCAGATGATAGAATCAGTGTCATAGCCCCTTGCCTATGAATCCTGTTGAAACTGAGACAAACCCAAAGGTAAACATTATATAATAGAGTGTTCCTGTTGGGGTAGATTTGGGGAGGAAGAATGCTGTTGTTACACAGAATTTTTTCACCTCCTCAGATCTCCTTATAAAGGTATCAAGTTATTCCACCAATGCCAGAATAGAAGTGAGTGCAGTAAAATTGTGAATGGCAGTGTGGGGTCAGCAGCTGTTTGGGAGGTTGGGGAGGGAAGGAGAAGGTGTCTTCTGTCAGTCCCAGCAACTGGGAAATCTAAGAATTTCTGGCAAGTACTCACTCTCTAGCAGAAAATTCCCCACTCAAAGGGGAAAACCTGGCCTGTTCTTAGATTAGTCATTGAGAATTGGGGACACTTCATAGGTTCTAGTGCGTGGTTGAGTACGGAAAGACTGGGGAGACTCGGGTGGGCAAGAGAAACATAAGCCCTTCCAGGTTTTCATAAATACCCAAGAAAAACTCTCCTAGGAAGCCACTCCACGCTGGACAAACTAAAACTAGAATATACATTAAATATGGTAAGAATTCTGAGAGAAAGGATGTAGAGGACGTTGCATAAGGCAGCTCCTAGAAGGTGCTGTGGAGTTCACTTCCAAGAGGCCATATGTGTGAACATTTCAGAGTCACAGCAGAGGAAAGAGCCCTCAAATCACAAAAATAACAACTAATCTTGGCCTATCCTCACTGTCCACACTAGAATCTTCTCAAAATTACAAGAAATCCATTTAGTTCAGACACCAACAAAGCAAAAAAGTTATGGTCAAAAATCCGTGAAAAGATAGTATAAAAGAATGTAGGAAGGTAAGAATAAGTGGTTCTGAATAACATCCCCCTGGACAGTGGAAAATTATTAATAAAAACATGGACACAAAGCATATGAAATCTTTGAAACCTAATATTAAAAAAAATCAAAATGAATTAGGAAATTTGGAATGGAAGCTATGGAAGAACTGCACAAGTCAGAAAGAGGAGAGGGGAAGCAGAACTGGGCTGTAGGGAAGTACAAAAAGGTGATATTATCTTAGGAAAGATTCCAAAATAAGGGGAAAAGCAGTAATGAAGATTATTGAAGACAATTTATAAAGGAACACAAAGGGAAATAGGCACTAACACTTTTGTCTTATAAGGTTAATAAGAATAGAAAGGAAAGTGGAAAAAAATCGAGCAAATTAAGGGAGAGATGAAAAGCATCCCAGTGACTGTCTTAGATATAGAGGAGACAAAATAATCCAACATAGAAGAAAACTAAGTCACTAAAACAGAACAAATACTAAAAACTACAATCCAGACAATATTTTCCTGAATAAAAAGAGTTCTTGAATGTACAAATCAAAAGGACATACAGTGTATCTAGGAAAATCATTCTACAATAGCAATAAGACAACGTTTTAAAGAAAAGCCCTTTGAGCATCTAGGCAAAAGGACCTTGAATTTCAGCAAGTCAGTTACAAGGAAACGATAATTACACTGGCATTGGACATTTCCATAGTGACCTGGGTTGCCACAATTCAGCTCCACTTACTCCTCAGGTATTTAAGATTTTTAAGAAAAGACATTAGCCAAAGATTTTATATTCAATTACATTGGGTCTTTGTGATAAAAACCACAGGTAGATGTGTGAACATGGAAGAGATAGTTCCTGTGAGCTCTTCCTGAGGCTTCCATCAGAGAATGAACTGCAGACAACCAACAATGTTTGAATAAGCTAAGGCTAAGTAATGAGAATCAGGTTGATAGATTAGTATGTCATTCTAAACCTGCAGTGACTGTCTCCTTCCCTCCCCCACTCCCTCTCTCCCTTCCCTCACTCCATCCATCCATATGCATACATAGATGTGAATACACGCCTATGTGTGTATACAAGTACATACAACGAAAAGGGGTTAAGATGTGAAAGTTAACCTAGTCCATTGCTTTGTAGATAAATCACTGGTGTGATTTAAAAATACAACAACCCTAAAAACTCTGTCTGATTGTTGATGTTAGGAAATTGAAAGCATATAAAACTCCTGGAACCAGGGGCGCCTGTGTGGCTGACTTGTTTAAGCCTCTGCCTTCGGCTCAGGTCCTGATCTCAGGGTCCTGGGATGGAGCCCCTCATCGGGCTCTCTGCTCAGTGGGGAGCCTGCTTCCCTCTCTCTCTCTCTGCCTTTCTCTCTGCCTACTTGTGATCTCTCTGTCAAATAAATAAATAAAAACTTAAGAAAAACAAAAACAAAAAAAACAAACAACTCCCGGAACCCTGTTGTATTTCTGTTAATTGAGCTTTGAAAACGCACATCAACTTGTTTAAGTTTCACAGGTTCAAGCATCTGCCTTGGTTATGTTTTTCCTAAGGTAAGTGACCTCGAAAGTACTTTGTAGGTGGATAATCGGTAATGCATCCTTTGGACTTCATATGCTTTGGAGGTTAAAGATTTACACATTAATTTTTAAAGGCATATCATATTGCACAAGTGAGTTTATTCATGCTCACTGGTAAGAACGGTTTCCTTCTGAGTGTTATTGACTAGAAATACTGCCTTCTGAAAATTTTTTCCTTTATTATTAAGCTTGACAATAGCTGCTGTCCATTTTTATTTTAGCAGTCTAGGTTGACTGAAGTTGTTGCTTCAGATTTTGTGTTTTGCCCAAGTAGCACATTAGCAATTAATAATAAACCAGAAGCTGTAGACCACTGTTATTTGGAAGTACCAGGAAAGATCAATGAGATATCTTATGCATGTAAAATGTAGAAAAATTTGAATGCTAAGCCTACTTAGTTTTTTTTTCTTCTGAAAGTCACTAGGCATACTGACTCAATGGTCTCTAATTAAGCATTTAAAAGATAGTAATTTATGCATATTCATCAGACCATGAGTTTGTATTGTGGTATTTTTAGTCTATCTACATTAATAAATGTGCTTTGTGAGACATTTTAGTTAGATACTTGGCTAAAGTTTAAGGAAGTGTAACCCAAAATCAATTTCAGATTTAATCAGTACTTTAAAAAAAAATTTCCATTGCTATTAAACAGGAGAAAACTGTGTCACTGATTTCTCCTTGTTTTCCTGGAGGCGATTATCCGTTGATGGCCAGGCTGTACTCATTGATTTTTACCTGTGACAGTTGATTGAAGCAGATCAGTTTTTCCTCTTGAGATTTGCAGGAGATAATGTTGAAGTTCTCTACCTCATCATTATTTTTATTCATCTAATAGTTTTGTCTTTATGGGAAGTAGTAGAGGGATGTTTTATTCTTTTGCTGAATTTTGATGACGGTTTCATTTTGTTTTCTCTGGAAGCTTCACATATTTTGACCAATTCTTGTGTTGTGAATATTTCATCATCTCTTCGTTAGGTAGATCTGTCTACTGTGAAATCACTGCCGAGTACCATCTGATTGTTGGACATGAACTTACTATGCTGTGGTTTGGTTATAGACCTACACAGCTTCTGCATTTTCTTCCCCACATGTAATATTTAGGCATGTTGAGCTGAATGGCAAGATGAATTCAATCAAAGCTGAATACATAGTGGACTGCAAACTGAAGTAACCTGAGGTCATTTTTGGTTCTCTAAAGGTAGTTTTGATTATTCATCCTGGACACTGAGTCTTTGCCTACAGCCTATGGTCTTCCCTCCTCAAGTGTTATAAGACTAACACTGTTCAAGAGGTGTGGTGCATGTAGTTTAGGATTAATTTGGAGTCCTGAGCAATTAGTTGTAGGGAATCAAACTGTTCATTTTTTCAGTTATGATTAAGTGAGAATTTATTTAGGGCATAAGATGTTTTTAGGCCTCAATCAAAAATTGTTATCTGTAATATACTGCATCTTTTCAAGGAACTCAGAGTTACTGTGTCACAAACAAATCTCATATATAGTTTTTTTATTTTTAGTATTTGTTATAGTTTTTCTTTTTTCCCAACCAAAATTATAAATTATTTTAGTTTTGCAAGATTGTTAATAATGGCTGCATCCACTACATCAAGAAGAAATACAGTAGACCTCATCACTTACTTGGGGATGTTTCTATGTTTTAAAATTATGGCTGCTATTGTACAAAATTTTTTTTATGCCTGGAAAGTTCTTGTCTTCCATTATATCCTTAAGCTGTATTTCACTCATCTTTCCTCTGTAACAAACTACTTCAAAATGTAGTGGCTTACACAAGGGAAGCAATTCATTTTGCTCACAAATCTGTAATTCTGGTGAGACTGTGTGAGCTGGAAAGATTGAGTGGGTTTGGAGAATAAATTTTCCAGATGGTTGATTCACATGAGCAGCAAGTTGCTGCTAGCCATTCAGTGGGCACCCAGCTGGGGTTGTGGGCTGGGAGCCTCATTTGCTTTCCATGTGGGCCTCTGAAGGTTGCCTGGGCTTCCTCACAGCATAGTGGCTGGGTTCCATGAGTGCTCTGAGAGGGGTGACCGGGTGGCACAGTCTGTTGAGCATCCGACGCTTGGTTTTGGCTTCGGTTGTGATCTTGACGTCATGGGATCAACCTGCATTTTGGGCTTCATGCTGCATCCACATGGAGTTTGCTTGAGTTTCTTCTCTCTCCCTCTGAACAACCCCCTCCACTCTCTCACTCTTTCTAAAATAAATAAATAGATCTTAAAAAAAAAAAATAAAGAAAAAAAAGAAATATTTCCTGAGAGAAGCAGGCAGAGGCCACATGGCCTTTTCTGACCTGACCTTGGAAGTAATGCAGTGCCCTCCACCCCCAAGCGCATTGTTAATGTTTGCTGTGGAAGAAGACAATGAAACAGGAAGTGGGGTAGATACAGTCCTTGCTACAGTTATGATTTACTTAACAGATCCCCTGTTTTGGGATATTAAGATTGTTGCTTGTTTTTTTCTGTCATGTAAGCAACACGACCACAAATATAATTGTACTTAAAGCTCATTTTCATCACTTTGTTAGGAGAAATTGTAACAACTGTGTCAGAAGAAAATAACATTTTTAAGGCCCTTGAAAAATAACTCACTTTCCTCCCAGCTGGAGGAAAGGTTGAACACTTATTTTCATATGGGATATATTTAAGATTTACCTATTTACCCATGACCATGCCAACACTGGCTGCCATTCATTTTCATCTTTGCTGGTCTGCTTTGCAATGAAATTTGCATTTCTTTCTCTACTAGTGAGAGTAGATGATTTATTTCCTTGTTTGGCAGCTTAGAGTTCTTTTATCAGTTGTTTGTTAGTTCATATGTTTTTTAACTGGAGTGTTCATAAATTTTTTATTTGTAAAAGTGATTTATACATATTTCAAATACTTTTTCCCAGATTATGTGTTTATTTTGACAGACGGATAGTAGCATAAGGCTGTTCCCCCACCCCTTATTTAATTTAAATTTTTAACGACCTGTTCAGAGTCTTTCTAATGTAAATAAAACTCTCAATAAATGAATAGACTGTTTTTTATCTTTTTTATTTGCTAAAGTCTTAAATATACCTCTGATTGTTTTCCTCTTTTTATTGTTTTATTTATGTTTCTCATACATGTTTCAAAAACTTTAGTTCTTGCAGCCCTTTATGATGTGTTTTGGTAATTGTATGGAAAATACATTATTTAATATTTTTAGTTATTTTAGGATTTTTAAGTTGGACAAAAAGCCTTCGGTCATTATATCAAGCCTGTGAAAATGTCAGTGTAATCATCTTCGTTTTATTTTAAAGTTGAGGAAATGGAATCCTAGAGAGGTTATTTTGTCAAGGAATGTGGTGTTCATACTCCAGTTTGCTTGGCTCCCAACTGCAAGTTCTTTCTCTGTCCATATATTATGCTGCCACTGCCGTTGTTTGAGTTCTCTTACCACTCACTCAAAAGCTATGGTTTTCTTTGTCGAGTCATACATTTCTCTCAAGTATTTTCTTAAATGGTTTGTATTTTTGTTGTTTTATCAAAGGGATTCATCTTTTCATGGCCTAGTAGAGTGAAAACTATGGAGCTTTGAGTTCTATCTTGCCACTTTCCTAGGCACTTGGAAAAGAAAAAGCACTAATTATATTTTTGGCTTAATGCTTTTGGGCTTGAATGCATAAATGCTAAATCTACGAGTACTTAAAAGATTTAAATGTTTAAAATATAAGAAGATACTTTCTAATATACCTAAAAATCTGTGGCAAGAGTATTCACCATTTGTAACAGTGTAATTAAGTTAATGTAGATTTTCATTTTCTTGATTTCTTTTTTTTTTAAATTTTTTATTTTTTAAAAACATATATTTTTATCCCCAGGGGTACAGGTCTGTGAATCACCAGGTTTACACACTTCACAGCACTCACCAAAGCAAATACCCTCCCCAATGTCCATAATCCCACCCCCTTCTCCCAAACCCCCTCCCCCCAGCAACCCTCAGTTTGTTTTGTGAGATTAAGAGTCACTTATGGTTTGTCTCTCTCCCAATCCCATCTTGTTTCATTTATTCTTCTCCTACCCACTTAAGCCCCCATGTTGCATCACCACTTCCTCATATCAGGGAGATCATATGATAGTTGTCTTTCTCTGCTTGACTTATTTCGCTAAGCATGATACGCTCTAGTTCCATCCATATTGTCGGAAATGGCAAGATTTCGTTTCTTTTGATGGCTGCATAGTATTCCATTGTGTATATATACCACATCTTCTTGATCCATTCATCTGTTGATGGACATCTAGGTTCTTTCCATAGTTTGGCTATTGTGGACATTGCTGCTATAAACATTCGGGTGCACATGCCCCTTTGCATCACTACGTTAGTATCTTTAGGGTAAATACCCAATAGTGCAATTGCTGGGTCATAGGGCAGTTCTATTTTCAACATTTTGAGGAACCTCCATGCTGTTTTCCAGAGTGGCTGCACCAGCTTGCATTCCCACCAACAGTGTAGGAGGGTTCCCCTTTCTCTGCATCCTCGCCAGCATCTGTCATTTCCTGACTTATTTATTTTAGTCATTCTGACTGGTGTGAGGTGATATCTCATTGTGGTTTTGATTTGTATTTCCCTGATGCCGAGTGATATGGAGCACTCTTTCATGTGTCTGTTAGCCATCTGGATGTC
The DNA here is from genome assembly GCF_009829155.1 of Mustela erminea. NCBI lineage: Eukaryota > Metazoa > Chordata > Mammalia > Carnivora > Mustelidae > Mustela > Mustela erminea. Next base: position 71,102,890 of record NC_045614.1, on the reverse strand, counting down.
TTCTTTGCAGAAATGTCTGTTCATGTCCTCTGCTCATTTCTTGATTGGATTATTTGTTCTTTGGGTGTTGAGTTTGCTAAGTTCTTTATAGATTCTGGACACTAGTCTTTTATCTGATATGTCGTTTGCAAATATCTTCTCCCATTCTGTCAGTTGTCTTTTGATTTTGTTAACTGTTTTCTTTGCTGTGCAAAAGCTTTTGATCTTGATGAAATCCCAATAGTTCATTTTTGCCCTTGCTTCCCTTGCCTTTGGCGTTGTTCCTAGGAAGATGTTGCTGCGGCTGAGGTCGAAGAGGTTGCTGCCTGTGTTCTCCTCAAGGATTTTGATGGATTTCTTTCGCACATTGAGGTCCTTCATCCATTTTGAGTCTATTTTTGTGTGTGGTGTAAGGAAATGGTCCAATTTCATTTTTCTGCATGTGACTGTCCAGTTTTCCCAGCACCATTTATTGAAGAGGCTGTCTTTTTTCCATTGGACATTCTTTCCTGCTTTGTCGAAGATGAGTTGACCATAGAGTTGAGGGTCTATTTCTGGACTCTCTATTCTGTTCCATTGATCTATGTGTCTGTTTTTGTGCCAGTACCATGCTGTCTTGATGATGACAGCTTTGTAATAGAGCTTGAAGTCCGGAATTGTGATACCACCAACGTTGGCTTTCTTTTTCAATATCCCTTTGGCTATTCGAGGTCTTTTCTGGTTCCATATAAATTTTAGAATTATTTGTTCCATTTCTTTGAAAAAGATGAATGGTACTTTGATAGGAATTGCATTAAATGTGTAGATTGCTTTAGGTAGCATAGACATTTTCACAATATTTATTCTTCCAATCCAGGAGCATGGAACATTTTTCCATTTCTTTGTGTCCTCCTCAATTTCTTTCATGAGCACTTTATAGTTTTCTGAGTATAGATCTGTGCCTCTTTGGTTAGGTTTATTCCTAGGTATCTTATGGTTTTGGGTGCAATTGTAAATGGGATTGACTCCTTAATTTCTCTTTCTTCTGTCTTGTTGTTGGTGTAGAGAAATGCAACTGGTTTCTGTGCATTGATTTTATATCCTGACACTTTACTGAATTCCTGTACAAGTTCTAGCAGTTTTGGAGTGGAGTCTTTTGGGTTTTCCACATATAGTATCATATCATCTGCAAAGAGTGATAATTTGACTTCTTCTTTGCCGATTTGGATGCCTTTAATTTCCTTTTGTTGTCTGATTGCTGAGGCTAGGACTTCTAGTACTATGTTGAATAGCAGTGGTGATAATGGACATCCCTGCGGTGTTCCTGACCTTAACGGAAAAGCTTTCAGTTTTTCTCCATTGAGAACGATATTTGCGGTGGGTTTTTCATAGATGGCTTTGATGATATTGAGGTATGTGCCCTCTATCCCTACACTTTGAAGAGTTTTGATCAGGAAGGGATGCTGTACTTTGTCAAATGGTTTTCAGCATCTATTGAGAGTATCATATGGTTCTTGTTCTTTCTTTTATTGATGTGTTGTATCACATTGACTGATTTGCGGATGTTGAACCAACCTTGCAGCCCTGGAATAAATCCCACTTGGTCGTGGTGAATAATCCTTTTAATGTACTGTTGAATCCTATTGGCTAGTATTTTCTTGAGTATTTTCGCATCTGTGTTCATCAAGGATATTGGTCTATAGCTCTCTTTTTTGATGGGATCCTTGTCTGGTTTTGGGATCAAGGTGATGCTGGCCTCATAAAATGAGTTTGGAAGTTTTCCTTCCATTTCTATTTTTTGGAACAGTTTCAGGAGAATAGGAATTAGTTCTTCTTTCAATGTTTGGTAGAATTCCCCCGGGAAGCCGTCTGGCCCTGGGCTTTTGTTTGTTTGGAGATTTTTAATGACTGTTTCAATCTCCTTACTGGTTATGGGTCTGTTCAGGCTTTCTATTTCCTCCTGGTTCAGTTGTGGTAGTTTATATATTTCTAGGAATGCATCCATTTCTTCCAGATTGTCAAATTTGTTGGCGTAGAGTTGCTCATAGTATGTTCTTATAATAGTTTGTATTTCTTTGGTGTTAGTTGTGATCTCTCCTCTTTCATTCATGATTTTATTTATTTGGGTCCTTTCTCTTTTCTTTTTGATAAGTCTGGCCAGGGGTTTATCAATTTTATTAATTCTTTCAAAGAACCAGCTCCTAGTTTCGTTGATTTGTTCTATTGTTTTTTTGGATTCTATTTCATTGATTTCTGCTCTGATCTTTATGATTTCTCTTCTCCTGCTGGGTTTAGGGTTTCTTTCTTGTTCTTTCTCCAGCTCCTTTAGGTGTAGGGTTAGGTTGTGTACCTGAGACCTTTCTTGTTTCTTGAGAAAGGCTTGTACCGCTATGTATTTTCCTCTCAGGACTGCCTTTGTTGTGTCCCACAGATTTTGAACCGTTGTATTTTCATTATCATTTGTTTCCATGATATTTTTCAATTCTTCTTTAATTTCCCGGTTGACCCATTCATTCTTTAGAAGGATTCTGTTTAGTCTCCATGTATTTGGGTTCTTTTCAAACTTCCTCTTGTGGTTGACTTTTAGCTTTAGAGCATTGTGGTCTGAAAATATGCAGGGAATGATCCCAATCTTTTGATACTGGTTGAGTCCTGATTTAGGACCGAGGATGTGATCTATTCTGGAGAATGTTCCATGTGCACTAGAGAAGAATGTGTATTCTGTTGCTTTGGGATGAAATGTTCTGAATATATCTATCATGTCCATCTGGTCCAGTGTGTCGTTTAAGGCCTTTATTTCCTTGCTGATCTTTTGCTTGGATGTTCTGTTCATTTCAGTGAGGGGAGTGTTAAAATCCCCTACTATTATTGTATTATTGTTTATGTGTTTCTTTGATTTTGTTATTAATTGGTTTATATATTTGGCTGCTCCCACGTTGGGGGCATAGATATGTAAAACTGTTAGATCTTCTTGTTGGACATACCCTTTGAGTATGATATAGTGTCCTTCCTCATCTCTTATTATAGTCTTTGGCTTAAAATCTAATTGAAGTGATATAGGGATTGCCACTCCTGCTTTCTTCTGATGTCCATTAGCATGGTAAATTCTTTTCCACCCCCTCACTTTAAATCTGGAGGTGTCTTCGGGCTTAAATGAGTTTCTTGGAGGCAACATATAGATGGGTTTTGTTTTTTATCCATTCTGATAGCCTGTGTCTTTTGACAGGGGCATTTAGCCCATTAACATTCAGGGTAACTATTGAGAGATATGAATTTAGTGCCATTGTATTGCCTGTAAGGTGACTGTTACTGTATATGGTCTCTGTTCCTTTCTGATCTACCACTTGTAGGCTCTCTCTTTGCTTAGAGGACCCCTTTCAATATTTCCTGTAGAGCTGGTTTGGTGTTTTTAAATTCTTTCAGTTTTTGTTTGTCCTGGAAGCTTTTAATCTCTCCTTCTATTTTCAATGATAGCCTAGCTGGATATAGTATTCTTGGCTGCATGTTTTTCTCGTTTAGTGCTCTGAAAATATCATGCCAGCTCTTTCTGGCCTGCCAGGTCTCTGTGGATAAGTCAGCTGCCAATCCAATATTTTTACCATTGTATGTTACAGACTTCTTTTCCCTGGCTGCTTTCAGGATTTTCTCTTTGTCACTGAGACTTGTAAATTTTACTGTTAGGTGACGGAGTGTGGGCCTATTCTTATTGATTTTGAGGGGCGTTCTCTGAACCTCCTGAATTTTGATGCTCGTTCCCTTTGCCATATTGGGGAAATTCTCCCCAATAATTCTCTCCAGTATACCTTCTGCTCCCCTCTCTCTTTCTTCTTCTTCTGGAATCCCAATTATTCTAATGTTGTTTCGTCTTATGGTTTCACTTCTCTCTCGAATTATCTCCTCATGGTCCAGTATCTGTTTGTCCCTCTTTTGCTCAGCTTCTTCATTCTCTGTCATTTGGTGTTCTATATCACTAATTCTTTCTTCTGCCTCATTTATCCTAGCAGTGAGAGCCTCCATTTTTGATTGCACCTCATTAATAGGTTTTTTGATTTCAACTTGGTTAGATTTTAGTTCTTTCATTTCTCCTGAAAGGGCTTTTATATCTCCCGGGAGTGTTTCTCTAATATCTTCCATGCCTTTTTCGAGCCCGGCTAGAACCTTGAGAATTGTCATTCTGAACTCTAGATCTGACATATTACCAATGTCTGTATCGATTAGGTCCCTAGCCTTCGGTACTGCCTCTTGTTCTTTATTTTGTGGTGAATTTTTCCGCCTTGTCATTTTGTCCAGATAAGAGTATATGAAGGAGCGAGTAAAATACTAAAAGGGTGGCAACAACCCCAGGAAAATATGCTTTAACCAAATTAGAGGAGATCCCAATTCGTGAGGGGGGAGAAAGGGGGATAAAAAGAGGTTCAAAAAGGAGAAAGAAAAAAAAAAGAAAAAAGAAAACAAAAGAAAAGAATTAAAAAAGAAAACAAATAAAGAAAAATACAAAAAAAGAAAAAATATATATATTAGATAAACTAGTTAAAAAACGTTAAAAAAGAAAAAGGTAAAAGTTAAAAAAAATTTTACCAGAAGGCGAGAAAAAAAGCAAAAAATGAAAAAGAAAAAAATTAAATTAACTGCAAGACTAAAAAAATTCACAGGGAAAAAGCCATGAGTTCCGTGCTTTGCTTTCTCCTCCTCTGGAATTCTGCTGTCTCCTTGGTATTGAAACCGCACTCCTTGGTAGGTGAACTTGGTCTCGGCTGGGTTTCTTGTTGATCTTCTGGGGAAGGGGCCTGTTGTAGTGATTCTCAAGTGTCTTTGCCCCAGGCGGAATTGCACCGCCCTTACCAGGGGCCGGGGTGAGTAATCCGCTCAGGTTTGCTTTCAGGAGCTTTTGTTCCCTGAGCGCTTTCTGTAGAGTTCTGGAGGACGGGAATACAAATGGCGGCCTCCTGGTCTCCGGCCCGGAGGAGCCGAGAGCCCAGGGCCACACTCCTCAGCGCGCCCTCAGAGAACAGTGCCCAGTTACTCCCGTCTGCCTGACCTCCGGCTGCGCTCCGAGCTCACCGATCCTGGGACTGGTTCAAGGTAACCCCGAGCTGTGAGCTTACTGTCGGCTCTGTCTCTGTAGTCGGCTTTCTCGTTCCAATACCCGCAAGCTCTGTGACACTCAGACACCCCCGATCCTTCTGGTACCCTGCGGGACCTGAGGCCACGCTGACCCCGCGTGGGCTTCGCCCCAGTTTAGCCTCTGGAGCGATGTCCCTCAGCGGAACAGACTTTTAAAAGTCCTGATTTTGTGCTCTGTTGCTCCGCCGCTTGCTGGGAGCCGGCCCCTCCCTCCAGGGTCTATCTTCCCGTCGCTTTGGATTCACTTCTCTGCCAGTCCTACCTTTCAGAAAGTGGTTGTTTTTCTGTTTCCAGAATTGCTGTTCTTCTTCTCTTCGATCTGCCAATGTGTTTGCAGATGTTTGCAATCTTTAGATAAGCTATCTAGCTGATCTCCAGCTAGCTGAAGTAGTCTCAGCCTGCTACTTCTCCGCCATCTTGACTCCTCCTCTTTTTTTTTTAAAAGATTTTATTTATCGACAGAGAGAGACCACAAGTAGGCAGAGAGGCAGGCAGAGAGAGAGAGAGAGGAGGAAGCAGGCTCCCTGCTGAGCACAGAGCCCGATGCGGGACTTGATCCCAGGACCCTGAGATGATGACCTGAGCTCAAGGCAGCAGCCCAACCCACTGAGCCACCCAGGCACCCCCATTTTCTTGATTTCTTATTCATACTAAAGTCTTAAGCTGTATTTTTTGTCAGGGAGCTGTATCTGTTTATTTATTTATTTGTTTTTTTAAAGATTTTATTTATTTACTTGACAGACAGAGATCACAAGTAGGCAGAGGCAGGCAGAGAGAGAGGGGGAAGCAGGCTCCCTGCTGAGCAGAGAGCCCGATGTGGAGCTTGATTAGGACCCTGAGATCATGACCTGAGTCAAAGGCAGAGGCTTTAACCCATTGAGCCATCCAGGCGCCCTGAGCTGTATCTGTTTAAATACAGATTTCCTTTGTTAATTGCTATGAATTCTTTTTAGTTCCTTTTAAGTTGGAATAAGGGATATGTTATCGTGTTCTTAAAACTTTGGATGGCTTTAAAGTAATACTAAACTGTTTAGAAAGTTTCTCTTTCTAAATTGACTGTCATTGGTGTTAATTATATTTGCTCTAAACTCAGAGTTAGAAATTTAGATAAAATGAAAAGATGGATAACAAGTGTTGGGAAGGATATGGAAATGCAACTTTCATATATTAGTGAAGAATAAATTAGTACAACCACTTCAGAAAATCATTTGACAGCCTCGATTAAAGCTAAAGAGATACTTACTTCTTGACTTAATGGTTCTGCTCTAAAGCATATATCCAAGGGAAGTGGATACATGTGTTATTCACAGAAAGACACAAATGAGAATGTCCATAGAAGCTTTACTTGTAATAGTCCCAAACTCCAAACAGCACAAATGTTCAGGAGTAGAATGGATTCATATATTTTTCTGTGTTCGCATAGTAGAACACTATTCAGCAGTAAAACATAGACTGCTTCTGCATGGAACACAGCTTTCACACCATTATACTGAAGCCAGACATTGAAAATTTTTAAATTTCTTCTTCTTATTCTTTTTTAAAAAAATCTTTCCTGTTTCACTTTTATCCTGATTAATTTAGTGCTTTATCTACTTTGTTATTTTTCAAAAAACCAGCATTTGACTTATTTATCATTTACCTTCCCCCCCCCCCCCATTTTCTGTATTTTACCTTCTGCTTACATCTTTATTTTCTTAATATTTATGTTTTTCCCCCCTCAGTTTTTTGTGTTGGGAATTTAGTTCTCATATTTTTTGTTCTTTCATTTTCATTTACAAATGTATTTACAGGTTGTATTTTCTTCTGACTGCTGTTCTAAAAATATCGCATAGATTCTGATACATAATGTTCTTCCTGTTTTTAAGTTTTTCAATTCTTGTTTGTTTAGGGCTTTTAAAAATAGTGTTTAAAAAATTTCCAGGTGTCAGAATGGCCAAAATCAACAAGACAGTAAAGAACAAGTGTTCGAGAGGATGTGGAGAAAGGGGAACCCTCCTACTTACTGTTGGTGGAAATGCAAGTTGGTGCAGCCACTTTGGAAAACAGTGTGGAGATTCCTTATGAAATTAGAAATAGAGCTTCCCTATGACCCTGCAATTGCACTACTGGGTATTTACCCCAAAGATACAGATGTAGTGAAAAGAAGGGCCATCTCTACCCCAATGTTTATTGCAGCAATGGCCATAGTCACCAAACTGTGGAAAGAGCCAAGATGTTCTTCAGCAGAAGAATGGATAAAGAAGATATGGTCCATATATGCAATGGAGTATTATGCCTCCATCAGAAAGGATGAATACCCAAGTTTTTTTTATCAACGTGGATGAGACAGAAGGAGATTATGCTGAGTGAATTAAGTCAAGCAAAGAGTCAGTTATCCTATGGTTTCACTTACTTATGGAACTTTAAGAATAACATGGAGGACATGGGGAGATGGAGAGGAGAAGTGAGTTGGGGGATATCGGAAGGGGGTACAAACCAGGAGAGACTGTGGACTCTGAAAAACAAACTGAGGGTTTTGGAGGGGAGGGGAGTGGGGGGTTGGATAAACCTGATGGTTGGTATTAAGGAGGGCACTTATTGCATGGAGCACTGGGTGTGGTGCATAAACAATGAATTTTGGAACACTGGGAAGAAAATAAATAAAAATTTAAAAAATTTCCAGGTATTAGGATCTTTTGGATTATTGGTGCTTATTGCATCAAGCTAATAAAAATTCTTTTGTCTCAAACTATTTCAAAAAATGGAAGAGAAAGGAAACTTTCAAATTCACTATGAGTTTCAATGTTGTCCTTATAACAAAATCAGATAAAGACATTACAAAAAAAGAGAATTAGAGGCTGATGTATCTGATGAACACAGATGTAAAAATCTCAACAAAATACTAGCAAACTGAGTCTAGCAATACATTAAAAAAATCATTCACTACAATCAAGTGGGATTTATTCCTGGAATGCAACGATGGTTCATTACTCACAAATCAATCAATACGATACATCACATCAACAAGAGAAGTGGTAAAACCATATGATAATCTCAATAGGCACAAAAAAGCATTTGACAGAGTACAACATTCATTCATGATTAAATACCCTCAATAAAGTAGGTTTAGAGTGAACATAGCATGAGCTATATATATATATGGTCATATACATATATATATATGTATACAAAAAGAAGATCATATATAAAAAACCCACAGCTAACATCATACTCAATGGTGAGAAGCCAAGAGATTTTCCTATAAGTTCAGGGACAAGAGAGGGATATCACTCTTGCCACTTACATTCAACATAGTACTGAATATCTAAGTCACAGCAGTCAGACAAGAAAAATAAAAAGCAACCAGATTGGTAAGGAAGAAGTAAAACGTTCACTATTTGCAGATGGCATGATACTGAATATAGAAAACCCTAAAGATTCTTTTGCTAGAACTGATAAATGGATTTGGTAAGGTCAGTGGCTACAAAACCAATGCACAGAAATCCATTGCATTCCTATGCACTAATAATGAAGTAGCAGTGAAACTAAGAAAAATCCATTTTCAGGTGTACCTAAGATAATAAAATCCCTAGGAATAAAATAAGGAGGTAAAATACTAGTATTCCAAACTATAAAACACAGAGAAATGGAAAGACATTCCATGCTCATGGATTAGAAGAATTTTTTAAAAAAATGCCCATACTGGGGCGCCTGGGTGTCTCAGTGGGTTAAGCCTCTGCCTTCGGCTCGGGTCATGATCTCAGGGTCCTGGGATCTAGTCCCGCATCGGGCTCTCTGCTCAGCGGGGAGCCTGCTTCCCTCTCTCTCTCTCTCTATCTACTTGTGATCTCTGTCAAATAAATAAATAAAATCTTTAAAAAAAAATGTCCATACTACACCCAAAGCAATCCACAGATTCATTGCAGTGCTATCAAAATACCAACATTTTTCACAGAACTAGAACAAATAACCTTAAAATTTGTATGGAATCACAGGAGACCCCAAAAAAGCCCAAAGCCTTGAAAAAGAAGAGCAAAGCAGGAGTTATCACAATACCAGATTTCAAGATATACTACAAAGCTGTAGTAATCAAAACAGTGCTATTCTGACACAAAAATAGATACACAGATCAATGGGACAGAATTGGGAGTCCAGAAATAAACCTGTGCTTTCATGGTCAATTATTCTACGACAATGGAGGCAAGACCATACAATGGGGAAAAGACTGTCTCTTCAACAAATGGTGCTGGGAAAACTGGAGCACTTTCTTACATTATACACAAAAATAAACTGAAAATGGATTAAGGACCTAACTGTGAGACTTTAAAACCATAAGATTCCTAAAAGAAAACTTGGTAATTTCTGTGACAGCAGGTGTAGAAACTTTTTTTTTTTTTTTTAAAGATATGTCTCCTCAGGAAGGGGAAACAAAGGAAAAATAAATTACTGGGACTACATCAAAATAAAAAGCTTTCACCAAAATAGAAAGGCAGTCTACTGAAAGAAGATATTTACAAATGATATAGTCAGTAAGGGGTTAATACCTAAAATACATAAAGAACTTATGTATCTCAATGCCCAAGAAACCCAAATCTAACTAAAAATGGGCAGAGGACCTAAAAACACATTTTTTCAAAAAAGACATAAAGATGGCTAACAGACCCATGAAAAGATGATGCAACATCACTAACCATCAGGGAAATGCAAATCAAAACCACAGTGAGATATTGCCATACTTCTACCAGAATGACTAGAATCAAAAGACAAGAGATAACAAATGTTGATGGGGATGTGAAGAAAAAGGAATCCTTGTGCACTGTTTGTGGGAATGCAAACTGGAGCAGCCACCGTGGAACACAGTATAGAGATTCTTCAAAAAATTAAAAATAGAATTACCATATGACCTCATAATTTCACAACTGGATATTTACCCAAAGGAAATGAAAACACTAATTCAGAAAGATAATGCATCTTTGTTTATTGCAGCATTATTTACTACAGCCAAGATATGAAAGCAACCCAAGCATCCACTGATAGATGAATGGATAAAAATGATGCCACACACTCACAGAAATATTACTCAGCCATAAAAAGGAATGAGATCTTTCCATCTGCAACAACATGGGTGGACTTCAGAGGGTATAATGATAAGTGAAGTAAGTCAGAGAAAGATTAATATCTGATTTTGTTAATATGTGGAATTTGAGAAACAAAACAAAGGAGCAACAAAAAAGATAAAAAAGACTTAAATAGAGAAAACAAAATGGTGGCTGTCAGAGGGGAGGTGGGTGAAGAGAGAGATGAAATCTAAAAAAAGTATTTTTTATGTTATGGATTACATTAAGGTTTTCTTTGTGACCTTTTATATGGTCAGTTTAAAGGAACATTTTAAATTGAAGAAAAAAGGTACATTTTCTGTTATCTAAGTGTAAAGTTGGGTATATATCTATAACATCTTATCTGTTGTTTATGTCATTTAGTATTTTATATTCTCACTTATTTTTGTTCTCTTGACAGTCTTGGGTTGAGAGTGGTGTGATAAGGTCTGTTGCTTCTTGCATCTTCTATAGTTTCCACTTTATAAAAGTGGTCACTGTACTATTTAAGGCCTAGCATTCATTACTGTATTCATTACTGGTGGATGTTTGTTTTGAATGGTGGGCTTTAGCATTGAAAAGTGTTCCTTGTCTTAATTACTTCTTTTTGGCTTCAGTTCTGCCTTGTGTGTGAGGAAGAGTCATTATGTAACTCTTTGTGTATTAGGAACACAAACACAGTTCCTGCTCTCTTTTCTTGTTTTCCTGATCTCTTTCTCTCTCTCTCTCTCTCTCTCTCTCACTCTTATCACTTTTTATCACTTCTAACATATATATACAGTGCAATTTACTTTTTAGAGTACAGTTCTGTGAGGATTAACACATGCATAGACCCACAAGAAAGACACAGAACAGTAGTGACATCCCAAAGAATAATATTGTGCTGCTCCCTTTGTAGGCAGACCACCTCCCTCCCACCCCATTCCCTGGCAATTTCTGATGCCTTATCTGCCCCAAAGTTTTACCTTTTCTAAAATGTTACCTAAATGAAACTATTTGTACGTAATCTTTGAGAGTTTTTTTTTAACTTAATGTAGTTGAGATTCATCCATGTTGTTGCGAATATCAATAGTTCATTTCCTTTTATTGCCAAGTCCTGTTTTATTACGTAGATATGCCACAGTTTATATACCCATGTACCCATTCAAGGACATAAGGGTTGTTTCCATTTTCTGACTGTTACGAAAAATGTTGCTGTCAACTTTTCTGTGTAGGTTTTTCTGTGGACATATATTTTTATTTCACTAAATACAAGTTGCAGTGGCTGCATCTAATATATGGTAGGTATGTGTTTAATAATTTTTTTTTTATGAAACTGCCAACCTATTTTCTAGAGATTAATGAGGCCATTTTGCAGTTCTACCAGCAATATTCATAGAATTCTAGTTGTTCCATATACTAGTCACTTTTCAGTTGGCCATTCTAATAATTGCGTAGTGTCTTATTATGATCTCAGTTTATGTTGTTTTAATGGTGGTGATATTGGGCATCCTCTTATGTTTATGTGAATATTTGCCTATGTTCTTTGGTGAAATGTCTGTTTAAATATTTTGCTCATTAAAAATATTTTTTCTTAATACTGAGTTTTGAGAGTTCTTTGTATATTTTGGAAACAAATATTTTATGCTAGGATCTGGCTTGTCTTGTCTTATTTGTCTTCCACAGAGGATAATTTTAATATTCATGAGGTTCAGTTCATCAGTTATTTCTTTTATGAATTGTGCTTTTGGTGTTCTATCTAAAAACTTTCTGACCTAAGGTCATGAAGATTTTCTGTTTTGTTTTCTTGTAAGGACTTTATAGTTTTTACATTTTTTATTCAGTTATATGATTCATTTTGTATTATTACAATTTTTGCATATGGTACACAGTATGGAATGAAATATATCTTTTTGTTTTGTTTTGCATGTGGATATCCATAATAAGCACTACTTATTGAAAAGACTGTCCTTTATCCTAAGTTCCCCTTGCAACTTTGTCCTAAACTAATTGACTCCATTTCTGAACTCTGTTTCCTTGGGCTTTGTATCTGTCATTTTATCAATACCACATTGGGGTTTTTCTTGTGTTTTAAAATAATTGTGTGATTCGGATGCCTGGGTGGCGCAGTGGGTTAAGCCTCTGCCTTCCGCTTAGGTAATGATCTCAGAGTCTCGGATCAAGCTCTGCATCTAGCTCTGTGCTCTGTGGGGAGTCTGCTTCCCGCCTCCACCCCCGCCCCCCCCCCCCCCCCCCGCCGCCTCTCTGCCTACTTGTGATCTCTGTCAAATAAATAAAATCTTAAAAAAAAAAATAATTGTGTGATTCTATTGTCTTTTCTCCCCAAATTGTTTTGCTTATGGGTTCCTTTGCATTTCTATATAAAGTTTATGATTAGCTTGTTTATATCTACAAAAAGTCCTGTTGGGATTTTTATTTTTATTAGAATTGCATTAAATCTGTAAGTTAGTTTGGGGGAAAATTGGCATATTAACTAAGTTTTTTAAAAAAATTTATTTATTTATTTGACACACAGAGATCACAGGTAGGCAGAGAGGCAGGCAGAGAGAGAGGAAGGCTCCCTGCTGAGCAGAGAGCCTGATGCAGGGCTGGATCCCAGGACCCTGGAATCACGACCTGAGCCGAAGGCAGAGACTTTAATCCACCGAGCCACCCAGGCACCCCTATCTTGAGTTTTTTAATAGATGAACATGAAATGTTTCTTTATTTATGTCTATAAAATTTTCTCTTTCATAATTGTTGTATAATTTTCAGCTTACCAATTCTGCACAAATTTTGTATGTTTATGCCCGTATTTCTGTTGTTGTTATTGTTAGAGTTATTAAAAAAATGATACTTTAAAAAATTTGCTTTCTAATCGTTAATTACTGGTGTATAGAAATGCACCAGATCTTGCTAAACTCATTTATAGGGTGTAGAAACTTTTTGTAGATTCCTTGGGATTTTCTAAATAGATTATCGTAACCTCTGAGAATATTGCTTCCATTATAGTGTGAATGACTTTTATTTATTTTTCTTTCCTTATCACCCTGGCAATGACTTTAAGTAAAATATGGAATTATGAGTGATGGGCATGGACATACTTGTTTAATTCCCAGTTTCAGTGGGGAAGCATCAAGTGTTAACCCTCTAACTATGATGTTAGCTATAATTTTTCTCTAATACTCTTTCACAGATTGAGGAAGTTCCCTTCTATTCCTTGTTTGGTGGGTTTTTATGAATGGATGTTGAATTTTGTCAAATGCTTTTTCATTATCTATTGATTTGACCATGTGGCTCTTTTTAAAAAAATTAGCATATAATGTATTATTATCCCCAGGAGTACAGGTCTGTGAATCACCAGGTTTATACACTTCATAACACTCACCATAGTGATCATGTGGTTCTTATTTAATCTGCTGAATTACACTGATTGATACTCAAATATTGAATCAGTCTTGGATTTCTGAGATAAACTCTACTTGATTGTAATCTTTTTATTTATACATTTTATGTATTGTTGCATTCAACCTGCATATATTTGTTGAGGATTTTTGCATTTCTATTCCTAAGGTATGTTGTCTCTATTTTTTTTTTTTTTCTTGTACCATTAACTATCTTGGATCTTTCTCCTGCCAATAAATGCTTGTGTAAGTATGTGTGTGCATAAATACATATATATATATCTGATATATTTATCTCTTATGGCCTCTTTTAGATATTTTCATTCTCTTTTGTTTATATTTTAAATCTTAGATTTGTTTGGAATGCACTTTCAGGTATGACACTATCACAAATATGCACTCAGTCTATAAATTTTGGTTAGTTCAACATTCAACAGGCTTCTATTACATTACTTTCTGCTTTTAGATTGCATTTCAATGCATCCGGTATTCTGTCCAATTTTTTTCTCCTTAAAGAGATCTTTCCTGGAGTCTTCTGACCAACTCCAATATGGTTAGGCTGCCCTTTGTGCCTGGTTATAGCTATCACCTGCAATCATCTTGGGATTCCCTTTATCTCTTTCACTATTCTCTGTTTTCTTGGTTAATTTCCCCAGGGTGAGTGTTGAGGGTTATATAGAAGAGTGGTGGTATGGTAAGTGATTTTGGAAAGGTAATAAAATGCCAGATCATTGTATGCTGTGATAAGGGTTCATCTCAAGGGTTGCAGCAACTATGGAGAATATTTTATAGGTGAATAACATAATCATACTTGCTGTTGGAGAAGATCACTGTGGTTATGACTTGTAAAATAGTTGGAAGAAAGTGAAGTTACAGTAATCAGGAAAAATATAATGGTGCATTGAAGTATAAGGCAGTGTTAGTGGGGGTATCACTCTCACAGTAACTGCGGATCAATTGGACATGAGAGAAAGGAGGAGAAAGGAAGATGCTCAGGTGTTTAAGTTTGGTCATAAATTATCCTCAGAGGGCGAGTGTCATGTTTAGGGTAGATTCTGAGTTTAGTGTTGGATGTACAGGTTAGAGTTTTGCAATATACCCTTTACCCACATTTAGCAAATGCTAGCATTTTACCATGTTTGATTTATAATTTTTCTTTTACTGTATATGTATGCATGTGTGTGGCCAATATGAGAAGAGGTTGCAGACCTGATGCTCCTTTACTTGTTTTTGTTTTGTTTCTTTATGCTCCTTTGTTTTTTATTTTTTGTTTTGTTTTGTTTTTGACTTTCCTTTACTTGTAATTAGTTCACTGAATATTCCCTAAAAACAAACCATGGATTTAAAAAGAAGTTAACATTTATTTAACATTATTACCTCATCTACAGGCCTTATTCAGATTTTGTAATTGTCCCAGTAACATTCTATTATGTGAAACAAAGTTGCCAGATCTTGAATTGCTGTCAGTTATCATGACTTTTTAGTCTCCTATAATCAGAACAGTTTTTCAGTCTAAGGCCAGTAGAGCTTTGAGTGGTTTTGGGTATGTGTTTGTATGTGTGGCAGGTGGTGGTAGTGTGGAAAACATATTTGTAATTGTAGTCCTTGGGCCCAGGGTTTAAATTAGAACTGAAATTTACTGTAGAGAAATGAGCTTTCTACCGTCTACATGCTGGAAAGGTAGAAACATTTATTACTCAAAGATTTTTAGTGTTGATTCATTTTTTGACCCTACGAGATGAATTAGCTTGATTATTTCATTTAGGACCTAGGTGAGACTCATGCATAGGTATAGATACATAAGTATATCCTTAAATAAAAGCATATGCCTGTCTATGTAAATTCTTCCTGCTTGGAAACATATCACCCAGTGTAAAAGGACCATGGCATGGCCAAAATATTGAACTGCTTCCATTTGCCTTGGATATAACAGTGTCACTGTTCAGTGTTTGCTTCTCTTCAGGACTGTTGGGAACTTCCCCTCGTTCTCTGTGTAGCCATCTTGCTAACAATAAAGTTCTATCTTCCTCCCTGCTTATATTCGTTAACTCTGTGTGCATATGTGTATGTGTCTGCATTTCCTTTTTCATATCAATAGACACCTGAAACGATGGACTATCTGTTAGAAGGGAAAATAATGTTAATATTAGTGAGTACTCATTCCTCTCTGTTATAGGAATATAGGTTTTTCTTTTGGGTATTTGTATATCTGTAGGACCTTAAATGTGTAGACTAGAGATACGTTTTCTGTAGATGCAAGTTTGTGCAGATGTTCACATGTACATACAGTCGTGACTTCCAGTTTTTCAGGTTGTTTATTGCCACACTTCTCTTGGGTGGTTGAGTGGTTAAGAGGCAGGTTTTGTTGTCCCACTGGCCTTGATTTCAGTTCAACTTTTTGGATTGCTTAACTTTTCAAGATTCATTTTCCTCTATAAAATAGGGATAACACTGAGACTACTGGGTGGCTCAGAAGGTTAAGAGTCTGCCTTCAGCTAAGGTCATCACCCTGTGGTCCTGGGATGGAGCCCGCAATGAGCCCCATATCAGACACCCTGCTCAGCAGGGAGTCTGCTTCTCTCTCTCCCTCTACCACTCCCCCTCCCCCACAATCATGTGTGCCCTATCGCTCAAATTGATGAATAAATTTTTCAAAAAAGTAGGGATAATAGCATCAACTTGTTATGTCTAGTTTTCAGGTTTGAACAAGATACTACATACTAAAATTTTAGTATAGAGTCCAGGACAAATTAAGAATGCAAAAATAGTAGCTGATTTTTTTTTTTTTTTTTTTGCTGTATGTTTAGTTATTGTACACTACCGACCCTGATAGTTGACTGCTCTGTTCATTTTATGTTTTCTCAAAAAATGTTTTAATGTCTTCCACAGGATTTTGTCTCTACAATTATTCGTTTACTCGACAGCCCCTCAACTTCCATTAGGGCAAAAGCCTTCCTCATTCTTTTATATATTTTGATTCATAACCGCGAGATGCTGCTGCTCGGCTGCCAAGCAAGGTATGATTTTCTCTGATAAGGTTTCATCAATAACATCAATATGGAACCTGTTTTATTATAGTATTTCGTGGCCTCTGTGTACTTAATATTGAAATGTTTTCCCCCTAGACTTTTCCAAGGGTTTAATTTTTCACATAACAGCCTCGTCTAGGAAATATAGATGACCGAGAGAAGTCTTCTAGAGCTGAAGCAGGGTGGTGGGAAAGAGCCACAGTTCCTAGATGTGAGGACAGTTCACGGCAGGGTGTTAAAGTTGGTTCTGGTTTGCATCTTTGGGAGGCATTTTTGACTGGTGGTTTGGTCATTCACCTTTGTAAGATTCTGGAATGAGCAGCTGGAAGCCCAGTGGAACAGTCTACTCAAGAATAGAGGAAGAGGCAGAGCAGGGAGAAGTTTCTGGACTGGACCTGGGCTGGGCAGATCTCACTCTCCCTGGGTTCCACCCTCTTCCTCTGAAAGGAGAAGCTGTTCTGACACACCCCAGATTCCCTTTGTGTTGTGATGCTTCCTGATTAGCATCTAGACTGTCTGATGCATGTGAAATTACAACCCAGAGGAACCTTAAATATATGGTTGAATATCTATTTCTTGATCTAGCTTGTTACTCATTGTAGAACACTGAGGAGACCCTAGAATTGCTAGATTGATCTACATTAGAGGTTGAAAAGCTTTTTTCCTGTAAATAGAGAGTAAATATTTTAGGATTTATGGGTTAAGAGGCAAAATCGTGGCTATTTATATTTATGTAATGAGAAAAAACAAATTTCCACAAGTTTTTTTATTGATGAATGTACTTCTGTAACAAGAGAGAAAACAAATATCTACAGATTTTTGAGTTGACATAGTAAAAATATACTAATAAATGAGTACATTTTTTTTTATAATGCAGGTTTAGAAATGAGAAGAACAGAATTCTTTTTCTGAGGGAGAGAGAACATTTTGCGTAATTAGGGATCAAAATTAGTGTCTTCCTCATCAAATCAGTTGTAAATGTGTAAGTGCTGATTGCTAGCTTAATTTTGTGCATCTTGTCTTTGAAAATGTCTTTTCTTTTTTTTTTTTAAGATTTTATTTATTTATTTGACAGAGAGAAATCACAAGTAGTTGGAGAGGCAGGCAGAGAGAGAGAGAAGGAAGCAGGCTCCCTGCTGAGCAGAGAGCCCCATGCGGGACTCGATCCCAGGACCCTGAGATCATGACCTGAACTGAAGGCAGTGGCTTAACCCGCTGAGCCACCCAGGCGCCCTGAAAATGTCTTTTCTTACAGATAAATAGTGTCACATGCCAATATTAGTTCATTAGTATGTGATTTTAATTGAGCATATTCATTGGTTGGAAGGCATGTATAGGATTCTATTAGATTTTTCCTTGATATTTGCCTTTTAGCATGCCCTTATGTTGCAGGTTAATCAGAACTAAGTGCAGGGTATATTGAAGCTCCTACAGAGCCTCCTTTCTTTCCATGTCTCAGAGATCATCATCCAGCTTTGTTTTACAACCCGTGTCTTAAAAACTGATGTTTCACATATTTTGTCTAACTTGTACTTGTGTTTTTAAAAACTTCTCATTTAAATTCAATTTAGTGAATATAGACTTTATTATTAGTTTCAGGGGTAGAATTCAGTGATTCATCAGTTGCATGTAACACCCAGTGTTCATTCCATCACATGCTCTCCTTAATGCCCATCACCCAGTTACCCCATGCCCTCACCCGCCTCCCCTATAGCAACCCTCAGTTTATTTCCTAGTTAAGAGTCTCATGTTTTGCCTCCCTGTCTGTTTTAATCTTATTTTTCCCTTCCCTTTTCCTATGTTCATCTGTTTTGTTTCTTAAATTCCATGTATGAGTGAGATAATATGGTATTTGTCTTTCTCTGATTTCTCTTGGCATAATACCCTCTGGCTCCATCCACGTTGTTGCAAATGGCAAGATTTCATTCTTTTTTGATGACTGAGTAATATTCCATTGTATATATTTACTACATCTTCTTTGTCCATTCATGTGTCAGTGGACCTCTGTGTTCTTTCCATATTTTCACTATTGTGGACATTGCTGCTATAAACATTGGGGTGCAGGTGCCCCTTCAAATCACTATGTTTTTATTCTTTGGATAAATACCTATTAGTACAGTTTCTGGGTCATAGGCTAGCTCTACTTTTAACTTTGTGAGGAACCTCCATACTGTTTTCCAGAGTGGCTGCACCAGCTTGCATTCCCACCAACACTGTAGGAGAGTTCCCCTCTCTCCGCATCCTTATCTACACCTGTTGTTTCCTGGTTTGTTAATTTTAGTCATTCTGACTGGTGTGAGGTGGTATCTCAATGTGGTTTTATTTGTATTTCCCCGATGCTGACTGATATGGAACATTTTTTCATGTGTCTATTAGACATTTGTATGTTTTCTTTGGAGAAATGTTCATGTCTTCTGCCCATTTCTGGATTGGATTATTTGTTCTTTGGGTGTTGAGTTTGGTCAGTTCTTTATAGATTCTGGATACTAGCCCTTTATCTGATATGTCATTTGCAAATAATCTTCTCCCATTCTGTCAGTTGTCTTTTGGTTTTGTTGACTGTTTCATTTGCTGTGCAAAAGCTTTTTATCCTGATTAAGTTCCAATAGTTCATTTTTACTTTTGTTTCTCTTGCCTTTCGAGACACATCTAGCAAGAAGTTGCTGTGGGCGAGGTCAGAGCGGTTACTGCTTGTGTTCTCTAGGATTTTGATGGATATCTGTGTCATATTTAGGTCGTTACTCCATTCTGAATTTATTTTTGTGTGTTGTGTAAGGAAATGGTCCAGTTTCATTCTTCTGCATGTGGTTGTCCAATTTTCCCAATTCCATTTATTG